>NC_045546.1:65747052-66440601 GCF_009769535.1 Thamnophis elegans
TTGACCAAAAAAAGAATGCCTTTACGTATGTCTAACTACATTCCATCTACTAAATCCCCCCTCCTAATTTCTCAAGCATAGGAATAGCAATAGCAATAGCAATAGCAGTAGACTTATATACCGCTTCATAGGCCTTTCAGGCCTCTCTAAGCGGTTTACAGAGAGTCAGCATATTGCCCCCAACAATCTGAATGTGGCAGTGTGGAAGCTTCCAGTGTTAATATGGCTTCCAAAGCTGACATACATGCTATGCCAAAAGGGGGGGGGAATGTGGGAAGCCCCACCCCAACAATGGAATATTTTGAGGAATATTTTTAAAAGGCAGATGATTATATTTCCCAAAGGGAGAAATGGAGAAACATAGTTTTTTAGAGGCAGAAAGCAACCCCCACTTTCCTTAATAGTCCGCAGCAAATGTCAGCACTTAAGAGATAAAAAACTTATTGAAAGAAGACAAGTATCTAGATAACTCTATTCATAAGCAAATATCGTCACCCAAGAGCCAAAACAGGATAAAAGCCATTAAGCCACAATAGGAATTATCCAACACCCTTTCAGAACACATGCCCCTTCATTGCATCACCCTCAGAAACTTCAACCAAACTTACTTCAGACCTAGAATTTATATTTTGCCTATAGAATCAGCTGTGACCCCTACATAACCCCTACATGTCCCCATGGGAGTCTGACAATAGCCAATAGAATATATGTTCTTGCACAGGAACAAAGTTGCTCAAGTGCAAAGCCCAAGAGACGGTATAAAACCCTCCATTCTCAACTCCATGTGGTCAGCTGCCCAGAACCACAAACCCTGGTGATTCTGTTCATCAATAAATGGACCCTCTTTCCAATCAGCCTCCTGTCTCCATTTGTCTCCAGTGCCTTTCTCCTGGCTTGGAACTGAACCAGATGTTTCTTCCCACACTTTCCTTGCTTTAAAGGGGCAATAAGAAACTTACAGAATCATTAACAATTATATAGCTGAAATAAAAGTTAAGTGTAATCTCAGTTAAATCTATTTGCACAAAGAGCTGGTGATAATAGCTGTATAACCTTTGCTCCATAATACCTTGCCTCATGTATTATTTTTTCCAATTCATTTCTTATTGTAGAAATAAGAAAGTTCCATTGTAACTTTGGTCACTATACCACCTTTCTTGCCACAGTTCTTAAGTGAATAACTGCAGCTGATAAGTTAGTAACATAAGTGATTCTGGTTTCCCCATTTGACTTTGTCAAAAGGTCACAAAAGGCAATTAAAATGACCCCAGGACACTAAAACCATCATAAATACGAATCTGTTGCCAAACATCAAAATTTTGATTGCCTGACCATGAGGATGCTGCAACGGTCGCTAAGTGTGAAAATGGTCGCTAAGTGTGAAAAATGGTCATCAGTCACTTTTTTCAATGCCATTGTAACTATACCACCTTTCTTGCCACAGTTCTTAAGTGAATAACTGCAGCTGGTATTTTGTATTTTGGATAGAATCTTTTTTTAAATAGTCTAAGACAATTTAAAAAAAGAATCCACACAGAATAAATTGAAGTAAAACATTTCAAAGTATTGTGCATAGAATTTTTAAAAATGGTTTCACTTCAATTTATTTTGGATAGAATCTTTTTTTAAATAGTCTAAGACAATTTTAAAAAAGAATCCACACAGAAGAAAACTTTAAAAAAATCCTATGCACAATAAATAAAATATTATTTTAAAATACATTAAAAAATAAAAGAAAAAAACCCAGTTCACTTACCAGCAGGCACAAGTGAGCACTCCAAGTCAATCCAGAATGATATGGATGTTAATACAAAGAACTGAGCAAATTAAAATGGTGAAATTAGTCAGGGAAATATTTTTCAAAGAAACTTTGACACCATTTTTTTCCACACGAGCCGACCTCCAACCTCCATTCCGCTCCCCTCCGGAAAATCCAGGAAGCAACACTCGCGGCTTCTCTAGCCAAGCATTTCCTGGAGCTCTATGGTACTTGGTCATTTTTTCTTATAAAATGAGGTAAAAGGGGCGTGGGGGGGTCCGTTTTGTAGCTTTAACGTTTTAATATCTTCAATGAAAGTACTGAGACAGAGAGGGAGGTTAGACAGGGTGTCTTTTGTCTTTCCCCGGTTAGGATTTCTTAAGCAAATCCACTGGGCTTTCAACATGAAGCCAGAAAATCGGGACTTTTTAAAAAAGCCCCGGGACACGGGACAAATTGTTATAAATCGTGACTGTCCCACTGAAATCGGGACGTCTGGTCACCTTATACTAAATGCCACTTGAATTGTAACAGAAGAAAATGTAATAAAATTATATTGTATTCACTACTATCAAATCAGCCTTGAAGCTATAGGAAGTTAGCACCCACCCCTCTCCTAGAAGAATGAAATATCCTAGAAAATATTGAAAAGGAAGAATATATTTCCCTGGTTAAGAAATGGAGAAACATGTGTTTAGGCAGGAAACAGACTTATTCTTAATAGCCTCACCTTTCTCAATGGGCCATTACGGGCCCTGAGCTAGTTTACTCTGCATAACAATGATAGGATTAGCTTTCTACAGAAACTCACCACATGACATCTGGGAACTCAATCAACTGAGACTCAAAACATAGCCTAGAGAGTTGCCCCTGCATGGCCACATGAGAGTCTGACAACCAATCAGAATACATTTCTTACATAGGAACAGGAAACAGAGAGGTGGGGCCGAACAGAGAGTATAAAGCCAGGAACTTTCAGCATCTCACTCTCTCTTCTTCTTCACCCAACATCTGGAAGCATGTGATCACCCTTTTCCCCAGGACCTCAAGCCATGTGGTCCTGTCCACCATTAAACCATCTTTCCAAGCAGCCTCTATGTTTCCATTGTCTTTTTCCCACTTGGAACTGAACCCAAAAGGACATTACTTCCAACAAAGCAATTTTAATTTGTTTTTTTAAAAAAATAGCTGCCAATCCATGACTGACAGATCCCTGACTTGTTTCTGCTCAAAATTTTCTTTGGTTTTGCTCTCATTGGCAATTTCCTATCTAGTTTTCATTATGAATGATGAATTTCAAATATTTAACTCACAAAAAATTATCCTTGATCATCTCAGATGTTTCTACCTTTTTGCAGAAATCAAGAACAATTACATTATTGAGACACTCTTATTTAACATTATTAACAAAACTTATTTAATATATCTAAACTTTATCAGTTATTACTCATTTCATTTTCACAAGCTATTCATATAGAAACTATTCCTATGCCTTATCTTACAGAATCCCAACAAAGTAAATAATTGCTATAATACTTGATAATCTTTGAACTTTGCTTAGGTTAAGATAGAAATGAGTTACTTTAATGTTAAGAAACATATTTCTTATCGGTCAAATGTTAGAACTTGCTATTTATATTCTTGCTTTAATGAAGTCCCTTTGATTAAACTTGTTGAACCTACATCATTATATCACATAAATAAAATATAAATTATTTACTTGACTAATGTTACTTTTATTGTCCCAGAATAGCATATTCTGGGACAATAAGAACAAAATTAAAAAAGGGGGAGTTGAATGGAGGATACTGCATGTACCATCATTTTGGTGTTATTTACTATAGATTCTATAGGTCATCTATAGATTAGGAATCCTAGCTTGTATAAAATAGCACAACAAATCAAAACAAAAATGGATTTGGGCTAAAATGTGTCATATTGGCAAAAATGTTCCAAAACTGATCAATGATATCTGTAATATAAGCAAGGAATGTTGTATGTACCTTTGATATTTCTTTTTTTTTTAAGTATTTATTGAATTTTGTGACATTTAAAAGACAAATCATACACGTATCAATATCTTTTGTAACAATCCTATTTATAAATATTCTATCTCCATTTCACTGTCCCAAATTATATCCTTATTTAGGTTATAATAGTATCAAGTCAATATCATCTATTTCCTATACATTTTACATTCTATATATTATACTTTAACATTTTATAGCCTAAGTTTTACGTTTACTCTCAAGCCAGGAATACCACCTATTCCAGATTTGATAGTACTCAGTTCTTCCCTCTCCTTCATTTCCATAGACAGTCTATCCATTCTAGCACATTCATATTTTTTTTGACTTTTGTAGCTTTTTTGACTTGAGTTTTCCGACTTTCTAAACTTTTCACATGTTTTGACTATTCCTAGTTTTTCAACTTTTTTATGATAGCTTTCAGAAATCCATCACAGCAGTGGGTGTCCAAAATGTCTGTCTGCCTTACGCAGAGTTTATTTGGCTTTTTATACAGTTTTAACAAGCAAAGCAAAAACAGGGATAGCAACAGTATCTTATTGGTACATTTTAATTGTCAATCTCTTAACACCATCCCAGCCAGAGTATAGGCTTCACATATCTAAAGGTTCCTGGTATTACCTGGTTCTCATAAATAGTTGAGGTCATTGGTCATTGAGATCATAGCTGTCTAATGCGCATGCCTGTACATAACCTTTCCTCTCTTCCCACATCTGGTTCTGCTAATTAGATGAGCTCATAGGTATCCAAGATAACGAGCTACTGAAATTATGGTAGCTTACTACGCATGTCTTTACGTAGCCTTACCTCTATTCCTTCATCACACACTTTTTTGTTTTTGTTAGACAAGGCATCGTAAGAGGGGCTAATAAAGAATCATAATCAAAAGAAGAACATCTTTGCAATTGTTTATACAGGGTATATACTTGACCCTGAGGCAGTGAAGGAGAGGGTTTAGGGCAAAAAGCTGTGATACACATATTTTGCAAAGGGAAGGAAGACATTGAATAAAACAGGACCCACCAATCAAAATAGCACAAATAATAACCAAATAACATAGAACATTTCCCAATAGACCTGTGGACAACCAAGCCTAAAAGTTTTCCCACCAAAATCCTAAATTATCAATTTTCAAATCAGAGCCCAAATTATATAAAATGTTGCATTGGTGCTGGATGGTTCATAATTCATCTAAAAATTGAAACAACCTATTAATTACTAAAATAGCTAAAAAAGTAGCATTAATTATTTTTACCAAATTACATACAACAGCATTAATATTAAAATGAGCACAAGCAACAAGCCCTGGCACACCCACTATAAATGCAGCCAATGCTACATATTCTACTTTATTAAGCAAAGCTGTCTCAGAGTCACAAGTGCTATCTAGCATGACTCCACGTCGAAAACAGCTGGAATGAAGTTGCTGTTTGGAAATCAAAACAAGAATTAACCAGCTAAGGCAACATTGTGCTTCACTAATATTAGCAGGAATATAATTAAAAGTTTCTTGACCACATGTAAAAAAACCATCCTTGTGGGAGCCAAACATGAGCAAAGTGAAAGAGAGTCTCCTCAAAAGCTGTACTTTAGCAAGGAAACTAATATAAAGACAGTAAGGCTTTTTACTTAAAGATGTACAATTAACTATTTTTGCGCATGTTATATTTCAGAAATGGCTACTATCGGGATATACAAAGCAATTGCATCAGGGGGCGGATCATAGGCAATCAACCCCCAACTAGATATAGTCTTATAGTTAAAGTTTTCATTCAATTCCAATCTACTCAAACCACTGAAGCTTTGAATTACTGCAGAACAGGATGCAAACAGGAACCAAACATGTAGAAAGCCAAATTTTCCATGTCATATGATTCAAATAAGCAAGAGACATCAGTGTGCGTAATATTAGCTAGCTGCACCCATAGATTTTACTTCAGTCTCTGTTCAAGTGAGTTTTTGGATGAAATGACAGCAGCTATCGCTAAAGGGAAGCAATTAACAATCAAACATAAACAAATGATGACTAAGGAATTGGCAGTTAAAACCGCAAAAATGGCAGTGCATAAGTTCTCGGGTGTTTGCGTCACTTGCTGCCACTGCAGCACTGCCTGCGCTTTGGTGGTCAGGGTTTTCACATCACTGGACAGCTGGTGTGACAAGATCATATTGGCTGCTGTGCTGCCTGTAAAGTCATATTGGCCATCTCTGGAATCAGATTTGTGGACTGGTACCATAATATCCTTAGCTGGATGAACATTACGTGCTAGAATCTACAAAGATCTGTAGAAGCAAGCACAACATATCCTTGTCCCCCTAGAGGGGGAGGCAAACAAACTTTTTTAAACTGTTATGTTACCCACACCAAATTGGGGTATGCCAAATTGTTGGGCACCCGAGAGCCTTCCTTTTTATTGTTTGTGAAGACAGTCCTAAAGGACTGATTAAAACAATGTTCCAAGTTGTACAAAATTGCAAAAAGGCCAATAAAAATAGGCCTGTCCATGATCAGGTTTTTTAAAGAAGAAAGATTTGCCCAAAGCAGTAATAGCTGAAGAAAGATGAGAAATAACATGAGTAACTGTTTTTCCTCGTTAAAATGTGGCCCAAAACACTCTTGAATAGGTAACAATAGATAAATGAATATACTTCCAGGGAGCCAGAGAGGGAACATAGATGACCTCCATTTGCCATAGTTGATTAGAGGCCAAACCATGGGGATTAACTTCTGTGTCCCCAAAAGGGGATGTCCCAGAACATTGGGGGCAAGATGAAACAATCTGCTTGGCCTGGTTGAGTGGAATATGGCAAGCTTGGGCCAGCCCTCTGACATTCTGATGAAAAAAAAAGAGTGATGAAAGAATGGATCTGAAAAGAGAAGAGGTAAAACATGAACAACAACATCTGCTTAAATGGAACCTTCAGAGAGTGGTCTGGAAAGAGACAAATGATTACGTATATGAGAAAAAAATATAAATGCTTTCAGTCTTATAATAGTTGCTACAAAGTAAAAAAAAACAAAGCCATGAAATTAAGTCAATCCTGGGTGTGATATAAGTACTTGGAAAATCAAAAATAAGTTGACACACATAATGAAAGTCAGAAATTTAGTTAAAAAGCTTGTTGAGAAAAGATTTAGAAAGCTAAAATAGCAACAGCTAATTCTAAGTGTTGCAGGAACAACTATATTGTAGGGTAGGAAACTTTCATGAGAAAGTTTGTAAGCAATCGCTCCTCTCATTCACCCTCCACCTGAAAAAACAGTAAAAGCTTGCGAAAGCAGAGAAATGAAAGCATAGACGAACAGGAAAAGAAGGAGTCATTAAACACGCAAGCCGAGGGTCTTTAGGCAAATGATATGAAATACAGACCACATAGTCAGTTAAAGCACACTGAAGAGATAAATTATTCTGAAAATAAAATTGAAAATCATATTTTGGAACAGGAAAAATAATATTAACCAAATCAGTCCAATTTCTGTGACAAACCCAACGTTATTAATTCCACAACTGCCTGAAAAAATGGCAAAACATTTTGAAGCGGGGTCTTTTTGTCTGAATATTCCTATAGGCAGTTTACTAGTAAAACATCAAAAAAGTTAGCAGACAATTTATACAACCCACAAACTAAATGCTCAAAATCCCATTAATCTTTTAACTGTGGCAAGGGCAGAAAAAAAATCACAATGAGATCTCCGGACTGTTTTCCTTTGGTCAATAAATCAAATAAAGAACTAAGTAAATGTGCCGGCAAGGAAAAACACAGAGGAACCCAAGTAAGGTCCCCAGAAAATTAATTAGCAAAATACCTTTGTGTACATTTAAACAAAGAAAACGGAGCAAGAAAAGATTGTAACATTTCATACAGTTATATTTTTCCAGAGCAATCTGCAATTCATAAACACATCATTTTTTTATTTCTGAAGCCAATTAGGTAGTATCTTTGGGGGCTCCAATTAAAATATTATTCATATAATGATTTAAACAAAGCCAATGGCCAACGCTTACGAAAAGGATTCAATTCTGCAACATAAATCTGATTAAAAAAGGACTAAGTGAACGTATAAATCAACCAACGAAATAACTTTGGACATTTTGCTTTAGCTTCGACCCTTGATGGAAAGGGCGAGAAGGCTGCAAATATAACACACACACCCCTGGATTTCAACATTCCTTTTTAAAATGACCAGGTTTACCATAGTTGTAAAACTTTCCTTGAGGCTTGCTGCCTTGTGATAAAGCAGCTGCCAATTTATTAGTTTGACAAGAGGCTGTTCTTATATCTTGACATGCTTTAATCATATCTACCAAATCAGGAGTGTTCCCAAGACGAATAATTGCCCTTAGGCATTCGGAAGTAGCATTCTCCTTTGCTAAAAACATCAACAACTCCATCTGAGCCTCAAAATTATCTATTTGTCTTAAATAGGGTGACCAGACGTCCCGCTTTTGGCGGGACAGGAACGATTTTTCATCGTTTTTTCCCGTGTCCCGCCGCTTCTCAAAAACCCCCGCTTTATTTCGGCGCTCGCTGGCTCCCCCGCCCATCATCAGCTGCCGCTAGCTCGCTCGTTCCATTCCCCAATCTATTCTATCTACACTTTCATATCTAAGCCAGCCCAGCCTGCCGCTCACTGATTGGCCTGGACTCCAGCCAATCAGTGAGCTGGCTGGATGGAAAACTTTAAGCACGCACGAGGGTGCTTAAAATTTTCCATCCCAGCCAGCTCACTGATGGCTGGAGTCTGCTTAAGCATGCTGCGCGAGTCGTGACTCTCACGAGTCTCCATTTCATTTCGCCTTCGCTGTTTGTTTTGCTGCACTGCCCTGGTGAGTAACTCCGGTGCCGGTGGGAATCGGGAGGCTTTGCCGCTTCGGCTGGGCGGCGGCGGCCTTTAGCAAGGGAAGGGAAGCCTTCCCTTGCGAGCTACTCATGAGAGGAACTGGGGGGGGGGGAACCGGGCAACCTGAGAGAGGGGAAGATCGTCCCTCCCCGCAACTCCCCGGATTTTGGAAGCCGGGTGTGTGTGGAAGGTGGGGTTTTTGAGGAAAGCGCTTGGCCGTCCCTGTTAGCCGCAGCCCCAGACGGAGGAGCGAAGCCCGAGCTTTCATTGCCGTTCCCGCCAGTCGCAGCGGGGAAGCCGGCATCGGTGACTCCGAGGTGCGCTAACTGAAATGCAGTCCTCCTTCAGTCTCTGCTTGCAGTCTCTGGGATGATCGTTGGCGGGTGGGGGAAGCAAGGGCGCAGCTGAGCCGGGGAGGCAGAGATGAGAAGTGAGGGCTAAATTGCAAAGCGCGCCGAAGAGAGAGCAAGCGAAGGATCCCCAAAGCGAAGGACGGGTGGGAAGCGCTTGACCAGCATGTGAGAAGGCAGGCTGGAAGTGGCCGCGGAAGGGAAAAAGAGGGCGGCCACGTGTATCGGTTCTCCTTGCGGTAGCATAAGGGAGGTTCGTAGCAAGGGTCTGCTGGCAGGTAGGCTTGGGCGGGGCGAAGGCCTCAGTCGGGGGAGACAGAATGGGCGGGGAGGAAATGAAGCCGAGCCCAGGGAAAGCAGCGAGACTAGCCGCGAGGAAGCCACGGTGCCTGCCCTCCAGCTCAATGGATCCCTGGCCGGTAAACTCATGGTACGGGCGGGGTTGCCGGCTGGGGGTGGGGGTGGCTGCTGCCGAGGCCTCCAACCTTGCAATCCTGGGCAGGGAAGGCGAAGGTTAGCTCCAGAGCTGCAGAAGACCGTTGCACTGGGAGGCCTCCTCCCCGGGGATCCCCCGCTCCACCCCATTCGGATTAGCCCCAAACCCAAAGGAGCCTGGGCGCAGGGGTGCAAGCCAGGGAAGACGGGGTTTTGGGGGCTCGGAAGAGGAAGGGGTGATCTCCCCCTCCATTCGTCTGTCCCGCTGCAGAGCTCCTCCCGGGGGAGGGGGAGGCGGCTAGTGGCGCTGATCCCCGTTTGCAAGGGAAGCGCCGCCACCCACCCAAAGCCTCCCGATTCCACCGCCGGAGTTACTCACTCACGTGAAGCTGCCCGCCCTTCCCTTTTTCTTTAAATGACCTTCAGTTTCCGAGGGGGGAAAAAAAGCTTTATGTGCCAGGATTATTGATTTCCTCATCAATTGAGATCCGCCCACGATCAGGGGCAACTGAGGCACTTGCAAAGGCATCACATCGCCACCACCCATGTTCATGAGGCGCCAGGCATCGCAGGGCACAGAGGACTCAGCAGACAGACGGGAGACCGGGGTGGGGGGTGGGGAAGGAAGAGATCCCGTCCAGGGTAGGCTCTCCCGCTTTTCCTCTTTTTACCCTGGATGGGATCTCTTCCTTCCCCCCTCCCCCGGTCTCCCATCTGTCTGCTGGGTTCCTCTGCGCCCCCCAACTGGCAACAATCAATTCCAGACCCTCTAACGGGTAAATAGACCTGAGGCCATAAGTGGAATTGGGGTCCGTGGGGTCCGTGCAGGGAGGAGAAGAGAGATTCCTCCCAGCACGACTCCGCTGACTAAAGCGCTTTCACGTGCAGGGAGGAATCTCCTGTCCTCCCAGCTCCCTTTCGCCCGCAGCAGAGATCAGGCGGGCCAGAGGAAGCACTTTATTCAGTGGATGCGTGCAGGGAGGAGGGGATATATTCGTTCCTGCACATAGCCCACTGATTAAAATACTTGCTTTTGCTCGCCCGAGCTCTGATGCCGGCAAAAGAAAAGTCCTTTCCTTCACCTCAATCCCGCCCGAGCTCTGATGCAGGCACTGTGGGGTCCGTGCAGGGAAGAGAAGAGAGATTCCTCCCAGCGCACACTCCACTGACTAAAGCGCTTTCACGTGCAGGAAGAATAAACTGACAGTTGGTCGGAGGGAAGGTGGGGGTGGGGGTGGCAGCTGAGTGTCCAAGGAAGCCAACCCAGACGGGCATCGCAGGGCGCAGAGGAATCCAGCAGACAGACGGGAGACCGGGGGGAGAGGGAGGAAGAGATCCCGTCCAGGGTAGGCTCTCCGCTTTTCCCTCTTTTTACCCTGGACGGGATCTCTTCCTTCCCCCCTCCCCAAGTCTCCGTCTGTCTGCTGGATTCCTCTGCGCCCTGCAATGCCCGGCGCCTCGTGAACATGGGTAGCGGCGATGTTGATGCCTTTGCATCCGTATTGAGGTTGGCATGTTTCCGGTGGTGCTCTGGGAGGAGGGGGAATGATGGAGGGGAGGACGGCGGCGCGGCGGCCGGTGCCTAGAGCGGAGCCAAAAGCGGTCCGTGACGTTGGCTCAGAGCCGAACGGGAAGAAAAGGCGCTGCAGGCTTGGGGAGTGGGGGAGCGGGAGGAGTGCTGGTGGTTTGTTTTTGGGGTGGGGGGCGTGACGGGGAAGGGGGGTGACTGCACGGAGAGGCTTAGAGGCGGACCGTGCAAGCTCCCTTTCCCAGCGCACGCCCCTCTCAGCACTGGTCCCACCGACTGCCAGGCGTATCCACCTCTGAGCCTCTCCGTTTTGTTCCGAGAACGGGCTGCTCGGTGAGAGGAAAGGGAGCTCCTGGGAAGCGAGAGCAGCGAAGAGGTGATGCAGTCGCAGAATTCCCCGACACTCGCTTTTTTTTAACCCAGCCTACCTTGTAGGGTTGTGTTACGGGGCTAGACTAGGAAAGGCAGCCTCCTCTCCCGTTTTTCGAGAAAAAGTAAGGATGTCCATCTGGTAGAACAACCACCTGTGCAATTTGGTGGCGATCCGCAAGCGTTCAAGCCATGTAATGCGTGGGAAGGCATAGAATAAAGTTAGCATACTTGAAATGAAATAGGCTTTGGTTATGTTTAGGTTGCATTAGCTAAAATGTGCCAATACCGTCCTTGTTGGTAAGAATTGTTGTCATGTTAGAAGAATGACTAAGGCTGACAGCCTAATCTACTCTGTGTTAAATAAATAAAATGGATGGAAGGAAATGAAAGAATACAAAAAAGGTTGGTGAGGCATTTAGTGGCCTATGGATGAGAATGGTGGCTGTTTAGTAAGGAAAATCTGTTTGGAATGTGCATATATATTCATATGTGGCCATAGCAAAATAATAAATAGAAATAAAAAAGCATGAGTGATTTTTACTGTTTTTGATGAAAGTGAGAGGATTAGTGAAGGCTTGGTGCAGCAAGGATCCCACTATTTTACTATTTTATTTTTCTTTATGTACACTGAGAGCATATTCACCAAAGACAAATTCCTTGTGTGTCCAATCACACTTGGCTAATAACTATTCTATTCTATTTACTCTACTCTATTCATTTCTATTTCAATTCTAACAAGGAGTTTAGCTTCTCTCTCTTGAAAATGTAAGCTGGCATAAGGCATTATAATGCAAGTCTCAAACAGTTCATTTAGTGACCAAAGTTACAATGGCATTGAAAAAAGTGTCTGATCACCATTTTCACACTTAGCGACCATTTTCACACTTAGCGACCGTTGCAGCATCCTCATGGTCACGTGATCAAAATTTGATGTTTGGCAACAGATTCGTATTTATGGTTTCAGTGTCCTGGGGTCATGTTTGACAAAATATAAAATTTTTAATCAAGCGCCCCCCCTGCCCCCCCGCCCCCGGTCAATGGTGTCCCTCTTTACCAATCTGAAAAATCTGGTCACCTTAGTCTTAAAGCATCCTGCAATCTGTTAACAAAATTAGGATACAGCTCAGTGCTTAATATTAGAGAAGGCTTGCTGAAGCTTGCCAGAAACAGGCACTTTAAAAGCATGGTCTTCCTGACCAGGGGTGCCGAGGGGGAGAGAAAAACAACAGGCACAGAGAAGATGGACTTTTCCTGATCAGCAGTACAGTCAACTTTTCCTGAAAAGCAGGGCAAAGAGGGATAGAAGAAAAGCAATCCTTTAAGCCAATTACTTCATGATCTTGTGGAATCAATTTACATGAACAGACAGAAAACATATCTTCTATATTCCCCCCTTCTTTTGCCTAATTGTTCCTCTGACCATGGAGAAGCAGAAGAATTAACCTCTCCATGAGGAGCTGAAAATCCAATTAAAGATGATTTTGGGGGAATAATTTTTACTTGACCATAATCAGGCGAAGGTTCGGTGGTCAATGTTGTCCTGCCAAAACTTTAGAGCAGTGGTAGTCACCTGGTCCCTACCGCCCACTAGTGGGTGTTCCAGCTTTCATGGTGGGCGGTAGGGGTTTTTGTCCGATATTGAAGCACTTTCCTTTTTTAAAATTTCATTGACTTTTCTTTAAAAAATGATAGCATTATTTAAAACATTTTCATTAGGTTTTCATAAAATCATCATTACTGTGGAACTGGTGGGTGGTTAGAAAATTTTACTACTAACAGAGATACAAAAGTGGGCGGTAGGTATAAAAATGTTGACTACCGCTGCTTTAGAGCCAAATTTTTCTACTGCTTGACGGCACTGAAACCATAGTTGTAATACCTCTACTGGGCTCTGGATTCAAGATGTAAAGTTTGCCCTATTTTTTTCCCAGTCATGTAAATGAAGCGTTCCCCGTTTGGGGTACCAACAACAATGTTTCCCTATCTCAACGACCAGCTTCCTTATTTCTGTCTCAGGTGCGGCAAAATCTGACTTCTGTAACAAAATCTAAGTTCTTGAACATGTGCCTGCTGCCAGTGATTGCAACCCATATCTACTTCTGAGGGGTTCTGGTGGGACAATTGACGCGCCTTGGGGTCTGTTCCAGACAGAGATAGATATGTTGGCTGTTGTTCCCCCGAAGGGGTTCTTTGGTCCTGGGTTTTCGGCACAGATGTAGGTTTCAGAAATCCATCACAGCAGTGGGTGTCCAAAATGTCTGTCTGCCTTACGCAGAGTTTATTTGGCTTTTTATACAGTTTTAACAAGCAAAGCAAAAGCAGGGGTAGCAACAGCATCTTATTGTTACATTTTACTTGTCAATCTCTTAAGATCATCCAGCCAGAGTAGAAGCTTCACATATCTAAAGGTTCCTGGTCGGTCGTTGAGATCATGGAGGCTTGCTGCGCATGTCTGTATGTAACCTTTCCTCTCTACTTACATCTGGTTCTGCTAATTAGGCGAGCTCATAGTTAAGAGGTAACCAGCTACTGAGATCATGGCATTTATTGCACATGTCTTACGTAACCCTTCCTCTATTCCTACATTTACGTTTTTCAAGGTTTTTTTTTTTACTTATTGACTCAACTTTTTTGACTTATTCATGTTTTTTGACTTTCTTGAGTTTTTTTAACTTTTTTAACTTTTTCAAAATTTTTGACTTTTTCTACTTTTTTGAGTTTTTGGAGGTTTTTGACTTACTTGACTTTTGACTTTTTTCAAGGTTTTTGACTTTTTCGACTTACATGTTTTTTTTTTTCAACTTTTTAACATTTTTTTGATATTTTCTCATGGTTTTTGACTTTCTTAAACTTTTTACGCTTTTGATTTTTTCTACTTTTCAAGTTTTTTGAGTTTTTTGACTTGGGACTTTTTCATGTATTTCAATTTATTCTAGTTTTTTGACTTTTTCACATTTTTTGACTTGACTTTTTGACTTTTTCATATTTTTGACTGATTTGACTCTTCTCGCCATTTTCGAGTTTTTTGAATTTTTCTACTTTTTTGAGTTTTTTTGAGTGTTTTTACTTTCTCGACTTTTTCACGTTCTTTGACTATTCCTAGTTTTTTTTACTTTTTTGCATTTTTGACTTTTTTAGACTTGACTTTCTTGACTTTTTCACATGTTTTGACTATTCCTAGGTGTTTTTTAAGTTTTTTATGTATTTTGAGGGCTCCTTTGACTTTTTGACTTTCTGACTTTTTTTGACTTTTTCATTTTTGACTTTCTCGAGGGTTTTTTTGACTTTTCTCGAGGTTTTGCTTTTTTAAGGTTTTTGACTTTTTCACGTATTTCAACTATTCTTAGTTTTTTTATGTTTTCACATTTTTTCGACTGACTTTTTTCACATTTTGTGACTTTTTCATTTTTTAAAACTTTTTTCTTTTGACGTTTTCAAGTTTTTTGTATTTTGACTTTTTTGACTTTCCGACTTTCTCAACTTTCTCAACTTTCCTCAACCTTTCTTGTTTTTTTGACTTTTTCTACTTTTTCATGCTTTTTGACTTTTTTCTACTGTTTGAGTTTTAGTGTTTTTTGACATCTCGACTTTTTCACGTATTCTACTATTCCTAGTTTTTGAGGTTTTTTATGTTTCTGAGGATTTTTTTTTTTTTCTGCTACTTTTTAATATTTGTTACTTTTTTATGTTTTTTTAACTTTTTTGACTTTTTCACACATTTTGCCTTTTTCACATTTTCACTTTTTTACCATTTGCCTTTTTCACGGTTTTAACTTTTTGGCCTTTTTTTGCCTTGTTCGACTTTCGACTCGACTTTTTCACATCTTCACTTTTTCTTTTCTTACCTTTTCAAATTTTTGACTTTCAGGGTTTTCGATTGTTGACATTGACTTTTTCACATTTTGATATTGATTTTATTGAGTTTCTTGAGATTTGTTACTTTTTACATTTTTGGACTTTTTAATTTTTTGGCTTTTAGAGTTTTTCTCTTTACCTTTCACATTTTTCAACTACATTTTTTAACTTTTTCTAGTGTTTTGTCCTTTTTTATTTTTTCACATTTTTAACTTTTGACTTTTTCGACTTTCGAGTCAACCTTTTCACATTTTCTTGACTTTTTCATGTTTTGATTTTTTTTTTTGACCTTCAAAAAGTCAGTTTTAGACTTTTCTCCGACTTTTGGGCTTTTTCACGTTTTTGCAACTTTTCACGTTTTGTGACTATTTTTTTTTACTTTTTCAAGTTTTTTGAAGTTTTTTTTGACTTTTTTGGAGTTTTTTTAACTTTTCTGATTTTTTTTTGACATTTTACCACTTTTTTTGACTTTTTCACATTTTTGACTCGACTCTCTCGACTTTTGTTTTTGTTTTTTTTATCTTTCATGTTTTTGTTTACTTTTTTGACTATTTCACACTTTTTGACTTTTTGCCTTTTTTTTGCCTTCTCGACTTTTTCTACTTTCTTGACTTTTTCTGTTTTTTCACTATTTTCAACTTTTTTGACTTCCTCATTTTTTTTGACTTGACTTTTTTGACATTTTTTTTGAAAAGTTGTTTTTATTGTTTTAATTAAACAAAAAACATACAAAAAATCATCCTTCATACCATCTTGTGAAGAAAGCGTTGTTGATTGGTTACAAATACATTTCGTGCGTTTCTTCCACAAGTACTTTGTGGAAAGTACTTATATTTCATTCATATTGAATTGTACATTTTAAAATCAAAAAATCTTTATATATTTAACTACCAATGTACCACAATTCTCATTTAACTACAATTATTTAAACGTGCTTTTATCTGAAATCATTTGTATTTAAAGACACACTACATACTGGCATTCATTCACAATTTCAATAAACCTCCAATAGCATTACACCTTTATAACATATTCTGAAACAAAATCAATTAATAAGTATATCTAAGCACTTCCCCCCTCTCCCCCCCAGCTCACTATTTAAAGCTTGTATCCAATTTGTTTTTACCAATACAACACATGTACAGTACCCATTTACTTGTTATTGTTGTAGTTAACTAAAATTATTTACTATTTATATCACCTCTCCTCTCATCAGACCCAAAAGAAATTATACCTTTATAGCAAGATCTAAACAAAAATTTATTAATAAATTTATAGGTCTTTCCCTAAGTCCCAATTTACAATTTATATCCAAGTACTTTTGCTAATTAAGGTTATCATTTCATTATTGTTATCATAGTTAATTATATGTTAATGAATAAACATTTAATAACAATGTAAAACAATCTACAAAATACTAAAAATTCCATTTATTGGTCACCAAAAATATCCATAACATTTCCTTGTTATTGTTGCAGTTAGCTAAGAATTAGTTACTATTTCTATCACATCTCCTCTCATCAGACCCAAGAAATTATACCTTTTAACCAAGATTTAAACAAAAAATTTATAAAATTTATAGGTCTTTTTCCCAAGTCCCAATTTACAATTTATATCCAAGTACTTTTATAGTTAAGGTTAGTTCATTATTGTTATCATAGTTAATTATATGTTAACGTATAAACATTTAATAGCAATCTAAAAACAATCTACAAAATTCTGAAATTCCTTATTAATCACCATAAATTAACTATTTCATCAACTTTATTATCAACGTGTATCTTTCCAGTGGCAAACAGTCTTATCTCTCTTGCCAGTTGTTGTGTCAATTCTCTTTTAAACTCCTTTATAAAGTTTGTATAAACTTCTCTCCGCAATTTATTGCTTAAAAGATCTTTCAGATAATCTCGTTGCCCTTGAATTGTTATTGAAATTAGCTTGTCTTTGGTTGTCAGACTTATTTCTGAAAAGGTTTCTCTTCTTAACTCCATCATTATCACTCTTTTTTTTCCTCCTGTATCTTGAAATCTGGGATAAAGTTCCAAATTGTCAAATTCACTTTTCCATCTTCCCTTCTTTCCACTTTCACCCATGTTTGCTCATTAATAAGTTCATCTATTGTCTTGTCTTTATCTTCTATATTTTCATTCTCTCTTTAGTTTTTGGGGTCCAACCCCATCATCTTTTGCTGTGAGAAACAATAGTCTATCCAACTTCTTCTCAAATCTCCCAAATCTTTCCAAAATATTTTGAATTCCAGCTAGGATATTTCAAAATTTTAAGATTTCCTCATCTGCATATGATCTATTTTCCAAAAAAAGCAGAGAAAAAGAAAAAAAGGAATCTGATAGCCACTGCCACTCTAGCCTTCCAAATCTCATTTGTGTATATGTATATATTTATTTTAAGTTGACTTCAGCACAAGTTCTTTGTACTCTTGAAAAAATAAGGGTTCTATCTTTTCTTTCCTTTTCCTTCCCTTGCCAATATATTTTCCAAAAGCACCTGTGAAAACAATTCATAGCCGTTGGCTCTTTATCAGATTTTGTAAGCAAGTTGCAAACCCTTCAGTTACAAAGTCAGTAAGATCAAAAAAGAAAGACAAAGGTATCATTGTTTTAAAAAAAGAACTCCAGACCTCTGACTTCTGAGTGGCAGATTCCACTTTTTCATACTTGTCTCAAGCTTATGGAAAACAAAGATCTTTAATTGTCTTTGGTGGAATTTAATAACAAATGGTAGGAAGAATTTATTTAAAAAGAGGGTTTTAATTCAAGCCAAAAAATAAGGTGACAAAAATAGAGGAAAACAAATTAATCCATTCACTTCAAACGTTACGGTCACTTCAATTCACAAAGGATCGTTACAAAAAAAACCCAAAAACTTTCCAAGGCAGTCCAATAGAATTAATTCACCACTTTATTCTTTTTCTTAAAGGACTAATTATCTTTTAAAAAAGTTCTTTCTCAGAATAGAAAAAAAAACCTCACCCGAAAAAAAAACCTCACTTCCTTCCTTCCGGAGCCATCTCCAACTTCATCAGCTTAAGGCTGCCTGCTTGCCGCCATCTTGAAGCTCTACCCTTGGGTCAAACAGGGACTTTGCGATGTCCCTGAGACCAGCAAGGCTTTGTCTTCCTGTTCATCATCTCTACAGGACGGTTTAGGTCCAACTGGACCGTCCAGTTGCAGGAGTGTCAATGGCGGTCTTGTACTGTCGAGACCGCATGTTGTGTTGTCGCAACATTAGCTCCTCCCCCTTTATTGATGCAGCTAGGTTCTTTGAAGGCACATCCTTTGTCTAGGGCTGGGAGATGTCCACAACTGGGGGCGACCATAACCCTGGTCTGGGAGTTGCTGCTGCAGGCCTGTAGGTATGGGAGCAGAAACTAGTGAAGGGTCCTTGTGTGCAGTCTTGCCCAGAGAACTATAGAGATGCATGACACCATCTTCCCCCAATAGCTGAGACAGAAGGGCTATGGGGACCATGAGCCAAGGTGGTGCAGTGGTTTAAATGCAGCACTGCAGCTACTGCTAGATCAGCAGGTCAGCGGTTCAAATCTCACCGGCTCAGGGTTGACTCAGCCTTCCATCCTTCCGAGGTGGGTAAAATGAGGACCCAGATTGTTGGGGCAATATGCTGACTCTCTGTAAACCGCTTAGAGAGGCCTGAAAGGCCTATGAAGCGTATATAAGTCTACTGCTATTGCTCTTGTATCCATTGAACAAGGGATATCAAGCTGACCTTGTGGTCCTATGACAGAAACACCTTGCCCAATCTGGTGTTGATCAAGGTCCCAGATGCAACAGTCGTGTGATGGGAACCAGATGACTTTTTTGGAAGTTGATGGAGAAGCCATGATCTTGTAAGGCTGTGATCATGGTTTATAAGTCCTCTGTTGTTCTCCTGATAGAGAATGCCTGGATACGTATGTCATCCAATAGCATTGCAGACATACAGGTAGGCTGCCAGTACTGCCAGGACCGTGGTTAAGACTATGGGTGCCAATGCCAGCCAAAAGGTAATGCCCAGTATTGGAAGTGAGTTCCTCTGTAGTAAAAGCATAGGAACTGGCGATAGGCTGGGAGAATCAGCACATGGAGATAGGCCTCTGTCAAATTGATGGAAGTGAGGAAGTTGCCCTCCTGAATTCCCTCCAGAATGGATTGGAGGAAGTTCATTTTGAACCTCTTGTAGACCAGATGTACATTTAGTCTTTTAGATCTAAAATTGCTCTCCACTCCCCCAAATTCTTTGGAACAATGAAGAGAATGAAATAAAATCCCTGTCCTCTTTGGCTCTCTGGGACTGCCTCGATGACTTGAATATACAACAAGTGTTAGATGGTGGTCTCCTTGAGACCCCTCTTTTCTTTGTTCATTGTTCAGGGCAACGAATAAAGTAATTTGGGTGTGTGAAAAGGAATTCCAGACTGAGACCTAGCCACATTGTGTTGAGTACCCAATTGTCTGTTGTTATCATCTCCCATTGGGCTGCAAAGAGAGCTAATCGGCCACCAATGGGAGGAGTGGTTTGGTAGTCATCTTGGTCTGCGAAAGGAGTGACTTCCTACTCCATGAAAGGGCATCTTCAGGCAAAGCTGATATTAAAGATTCGCCCTGGCGAAGCCCTGCTGAAGTAGGTGTGAAGATAGCTTCTGGAGTGGACCTTCTGACACTGCAGCCCTGCTGAGCAGAAAAATGGATTTAGCTCAGCTTCATTACAGGCTTGGGGAAATAAGGTTGATCACTTACCCCCTCTGGTGGCCAGACCTGTGGTATTACTTCTCCTGAAAGCGGCAACTGCTCAGTCTGAAAAGGACGGGAACTTGCAGCCTCTGTCAAAGGGGAAGCAGTGTAGTATTCTGACAGTTTCCTCTCAGCTCTTAGAACTCATTTTTCTAAGGCTTTTTGTCTTCTGTTAGCATCCTTCTCAGAAGCCTTGGAGTGCTTCTTGATACTGGGAGCCTTAGATTTAGACCTTGCTTTCCTGCCAACTGAAGCCTCCAAAGAAGAAAGAGATCTTTCAGGAAGCTGAGCCTTGTCTCCCTGTTCAGCAGCTCTTTTCACTATTTTGCTTGTAACAAAGCAAGGATGCTGCTGGCTCCTGCCTGCTTGCAATGCAGGTGTGTCTAACCGAGGCTAGACAGGGACTCCAAACCTCTTCTAGACTAGCAGGGGCTTGAGGCTACCATGAATGGCATGGTGGTTTTTGCCCCTCAAAAACCTGTGTGTGCCTAGCCGAGATTAGGCAGGGACTCCATACAACTCCTGAGGCTATGCAAACGAATTTGTCCAGCCAAAACTAGGCAAGGACTCTGTGCCACTCCTGGGGCTATTGAATAAGAGGCTGGAGGCAGTGATGGCCATTTCAGAGAACTGGAGAGCCAGCGCACAAGCCCCAAACTGGCAATCCGGTTGAGCTAGGGAGCCCTCAACACAGCCGATTTTGAAATGTGAGCGCTCACATGACAGGCCAGCAGTCTGGAGAGCCAAATGGAGCACTCGGTGGCAAGCTGCTGCTGTTTGTGATCGCACAAGTTTGATCCGTATCTTAATAAAACCTGATCATGAGAGTGCAATAATTCCTGCGAAGTTGACATGTCTCTACTGGGCTGAGACCAAGCTGAAACTGGACCAGAGAGGGTGACGTTGGGGTATGGCCACAAAGTTGACAGCTTTGTCTCGAGGCAGAACAGATGAGACAACCCATTCTTGCACTCTCCTGGAAGTACTCATGAGAAAATGAGCTTCTAGGATTAAGAATAATTCACTGCTTAACAAGCCATCACTGTTAGAAACTATCTATATATATATATATATATATATATATATATATATATATATATATATATATATATATATCTATCTATCTATCTATCTATCTATCTATCTATCTATCTATCTATCTATCTATCTATCTATCTATCTCTATCTCTATCTCTATCTCTATCTCTATCTCTATCTCTATCTATCTATCTATCTATCTATCTATCTATCTATCTATCTATCTATCTATCTCAGCAATTGTTGACTAACAGAGAACATAGCACCCAACTACAACAATATAGTAGTATGCTGCTAACTGGGACTATAACATTTTACCTACTATCTTTGAAGAATATGGAGGCAGTTTGGTGACACAAGAGCTATATGAGAAACAAATTACTTGCCACCTATATTCTGGCATCAGACAACAAAGATAAGGAAGAAATTATAAGCTACACTTTTCATGTGGATTTCATATTTTTAGTCATATCAATATCAATGAAACAGCTGTTCTGACTTAGGCTTCCTGATACAGTAAAAAGCACACACTTAGTCCCCAAAACCCTCTTTTATTTCAAAGGATGTGAATTATGTTCATTCACAGCCCGTAATGTAATGTTTACAAATAGCTGTAAAGAGTCCTAGAGTAGGCTGCCAAAGTCTTTCAGCATAAGGCTGATAAGTACCCACCTTTATTTTCATTGAAATGCTGCCAAAGACTTAATTGGCAATTAGCTTGGCAAGGCCACACAGAGCAAAGAATCAAAACGGAGCCGCAGAAGATAAAATGACCAACATGAACCAAGTTGCTTTCTGCAAAGGCTCACATGTCTTTGCTCCTCCTTTATGTCCTATGGAAGGGGCCAATCACCTCCAAACCTTACTCCCGAGTCGTCCCTTCTGTCTTAACTATTCTTGCCTTCTGGCAGCTCTGTGTATGGGCGCACTGGGAACAGGGGGAGCCTGTTTGCTGATGTTTGACCCTGGAGGCTTTGGAGGCAGCACATAACTTCCAGATGGCCCTGTCCCAGTGGTGGGTTGCTGCCAGTTCAGCCTGGTTCGGCCAAACTGGTAGTGGAATTCAGGCCTGGATCACAGAACTGGCAGTGGCCCAGGCCTGCAACGCCCCTGAACTGGTTCCCTTGCTACCCCTTGGCCGCTGCCATTTTGGAATTTAGTGACTCCGCATGTACAGTTCTCTGTAAATTGTTCTGCGCATGTGTGCAGAACAATTTACATTGAATTTATGCACGCACCCACATTGCATGTCTGTCATGCATTGCATGTCTGGTGCGCAGGTTGCGAACCAGCAATAATGCCAGCAGCAACTCACCCCTGCCCTGGCCCCCTCTCTGCCTCTGACGCAGAGCCCTTGTCCAAGCCTTCCCCAGACTCCAGGACTGACCCATGTTTCTCCCCCACCTCCTCGCTGTCCAACTCTGTTGCGAGATCCGCAGGCCGCTGGCAGACCATAGCAATAGCCATATGCTTGCATAAAACAATAAATATCTAGCAACCAGCAATACAGGAAAATGAAACACAGGATAGCTAAAAACCGTAGCGGGGATCTGTGGCAAATAAATATTCTTCAGTTGTTGTTGCTCAAATGCTGTGATCAATTCTTGTTTTTTTAAAACTTGCTTCTCAGCAACAGCTTTTGTTAAAATTCCTCTGAATGTTTTATGAAGAACTGTCATATATGTTTCACAGGAACAAAACCCAAGAGGAAAAAGTATTACCTTTCATTAGGGTCTAAAATCTGGAAAAGGATAAATGAGGGGAAATGTTGCTAAATGAATTATATTTATGTTTAAGAATAACATTGGACTTCATCCCTGTACAGTATCTAAATCTGAGAGACGCTATAGTCAAACAGAAGAAGAGTTGATCCAGAAGAGCAAAAGTCTGAATAGTGAGGGTTGATTCAGAATTTTCTTTAGGATAATGAATGAACAATCAAGTGTTTCTTATACTTCTGTAATACACTGTAGTCATACAGATATTTATGCAAAAACAGGAAGAGAACTGGAAACTTTTGCAGGTGTTAAATAGATATGAGGAAATAGGTTGTTCTTCTTCTCATGCACCTGAACTACTATGTCTAAAAAAAATTAATTGAAAGGAACTGAAAGCTGCTAAAGGATCCAATCAACCCTCCTCTTCGTATCATGGGCAAGTAAAAGAATTACAAGGGCAGCTATGATGGTAAAATCATAGCTCTGCATGTGTGTTTTTATTGACTATTAAAATTCATAGAGAAAATGTAGCATACAGTTACTTTTCCTATCTTAGCAACCTCCTAGCCTAGAAGGTCCTCTCTAAATGACACCAATGGCACATAGAAGTGACTAAGAATTTTAGGCTAACTTTCAGAAATATAATGTTTATAGATTGGCTTTTGTTGCAACATTTTTAAATGTTAAGAGTTAGCTAAATCTACATGTCAATACACTAAATTAAATATGCACTAATAAAATTTCTGTCCACCTAGATATTTAATGCTTCATGGTTCTTAATAAAATAAGCCAATTTCTAAATCAGCTCAAGAATTCCTCTATGAAGGCAATAGTTGCCGATTATGAGCAACATCTAACACTCCTTTGCCACTATTTGAAGTATTGCTGGGTTGGCTGCTAAAGCAATGACACACACTTGAAAGTAAATCAGGAAGACTGTAATTCTGGGAGTCTGTCTCGCAAGAACAAAGAATGCTTATCAACAGGAAATATGCAAGTGTAAAGCTTGTAGCAATTATGGGTAGTTAGAAAGCTGATAAAAAGTAACAAGAATTAGACAACTTGCAAACCTCAGCTAAAAGTTAGGATTATTGATGGCTGGCAACAAATGAAATGTGTAGAAAACTCCTGGGGCATTCATTAGCCAAGGTTTAGGAATGGGACAGCTATAGACCAGTAGAACAAATTGTAGAATTATTATTAAAATGTTTATTAGATGAAATTTCTTATTATCTCATCTTGTCCCGCCTTCTCCTTTAGTGAAAATGTATAAAGCTCACTTAATCCTTTGTTCTTGGTTCTTGGCCTTTTGACCAGGAACCCTTTTCCTTGGAGTACTCCAATAAAAAGCAATCAGAAAACCTGCACCTCGTGTCTGGCGTCCATCATTGGCTTCAACACCAGGCTCAGACCCGAATTGGGAACAACAGTATGAAGTTATCTAACAGATTATTAAACTAATTTATTTAGTGTGTGTGTGTGTGTGTGTGTGTGTGGTGTGTGTATGTATGTGTATATATATATATATATATATATATATATATATATATATATATATATATATATAGAGTGTATTCACTATATTTAGTGTTATTTATCAGCACAAATACATTATATATATATATATATTATATAGATATATATATATATATATATATATATATATATAGAGAGAGAGAGAGAGAGAGAGAGAGAGAGAGAGAGAGAGAGAGAGAGAGAGAGAGATACACCCCTAGTATGCCCAAATATGGAGGAAGATCACTACTTCCATTCTCTGTCCATCGGCTCATCACAACAGACCATCCAGACAGAAACCCAATATTTTTACTGTTGCCTTTGTTATATTTTGTGTTGTATTTGTGTTGAATCCCAGTAAGGGTATGGCTAGCTGATGAGAGCTAAATAGCTTGAAATAGATCTATACTACTCTCCCTTTATTTATTTATTAGCACAAATACAACACACACACACACACACACACACACACACACATTCATTCTAATGATATACTGTGTAAGATGGAAAAAAGGGGATTTTCACTGTGCACATTATAATAAAATGCACTGCATTGTTATTAAATCTACTGTAATGTTCAAAAGATTGTTTATCTTTTTCAAGATAACACATAAAACGTTGTGACTATACTTGATTATATTTGACAATTATAGCACACTGTCTTCAGTGTTGTCATCCAAATGTGAACATATACATGCATGGAATAGAGATCCCTGTGGTGCAGTGTCAAATGACTATCAAAGACATGTCCATCTGCTTCTTAGAATAGGAACTGGTTATTTCAATTCTATATTTAATCAGGGACTTATAGGTCTTTTTAATTTGTGGCAATAATTGCAGGAGATGCAGCCCTTATTACCATTTCCCCCGTCATTACATATTGTTTGCTAAAAGAAAATAAAAGTGAAACTCTTAAAAAAACCCACCTCAATGAATGGAAGTAAAACTTGGACTTTTAAAAACTAGGATAGGAAGAGCATTGATGCTTTGACATTTAGTGTTGGGGAACACTCCTGAAAATAATGTGGACAACCAAGAAAACAAATCAATGGATCATTGAAAAAATCAAGCTCAATTTCTCACTTGATGCACAATAATCAGGCTGAAATTATCTTAGTTCAGACACATTATACGAATACCCACTCCTAGGAAAAGGCTGTAATGAAGGGAAAAGTTAAAGGAAAGAGAAGTCAACATGCAGTTAGGTGGAGGGACTCAGTTACAGAGGTTATGTGTGCATCTTTGTGAGACATGAAATAACAAGTTAGGGCAAGATCAACTTTATGGTTACTAGGAGTCTAAAATGACTGGATGGCATATAATCAATCAATCAATCAATATACTCAGGCATTATCTTTATTTTTACATTAATTTAAATTTTATAATATTTTACTTATGTGACTATCTTATTCAGAAATGATATATATATTTGTTATATTATAATTTTAATATACTTTCTGTAGAGTTAAAGTTTCCAAAAAAAGAGACAAACCCTGCTATTAGGTTTGCAAACTAAAAAGCTGAGAACTAGAGAAAAGGGTTGTAAAACAGCATATTTTAATTTTACCAATACTTTTAAAGTTTTGAAACAACTGGTAGTATGAAAGCTGGCAGAGGTGTGTCATAGTTGAAATTAATTATAATATAAGGGTGGAGAAAGTCAGCACTACCCCCCTCCTAGAAGAATGAAATATTTTGAGGAATATTAAAAAGGCAGAATATTATATTTCCCCAAAGGGAGAAATTAAGAAACATTTTTTTTAGAGACAGGAAGCAGACTCAGTCTTTCTTAACAGCCCGCAGAAGATATTTGTGCCCATTAAGAACGATTGGGCCAGCCTATTTAGAAACCAGCCCCAGTCTCCCTGCCCTCAAATAGAAACTGAGGAAGCCACCTTTTAGAAATGAAGATTTAGTAATCCATTCAAGACAGGATATTTCAAAACTCCCTGCAGCAAAGTCTGAACAAAGGCAGAATGGTAGGATTAGAAGCAGCCCCCTCACTCAAGATCCAAAACAGGATAACATTCATTAAGCCACAATAGGAATTGCTCAACACCTTTTCAGAACACAAGCCCCTTCATTGCACCATCCCAGAACTGTCCAAATTTCATATGGAAGCTCAGATAAACAATAAGCCAGAGGTTGACCATTAGCTCAGACAAACACCTGGGATTTGCATTTCCTCTTTTGCCTATAGAGCCAGCTATGACTCCTACATGACTCCATAAGAATCTGACAACATACAATAGAATACATGTTCTGGAACAGGAAGCTCAAGTCCAAAGCCCAAAAGAAGATATTAAATTTACCATCTTTTCAATCAACCTCCAGTGTTTTTCTCCCAGCTTGGAACTGAACCAGATGAATATTTCTTCTAACAATGGTTATCCAGAATGAGCCAGAGAGAATGTTACATTTATAAAACTAATGATGAAGACACTTCATCATTACTTTGAGTAATGATGAAGCTCATCCTGATCGCCTACAAAATCCCATAATGAGTGCAGGAGAGCAACACATCTAAATGTATTATATACATTTTACCTCATTAGAAATAATGTTTACCCAATCAGAGACAAAGGTCCGTTACCAACGTGGGTTTTTATCTTCAAAGGTATCTTTGTTTAGGCCCCTGTCTCGGTCTACTTTATTTATGGTGCATCCCTATAGCCCTGGGGGGGAGGGGTTTCTCTCCCTGGCCAAGTTGTTTATTCAACAAAATGCTTTAAGTTAACTTCCTGCTGTGGTACTATCTATGAGGCAGGAAATTCCCTACTCTGGTTCCTTTATCTATGGGGCCTGATATTCCTGGGTAACTATTTCTTTTACATTTTCAAGGATGTGCCTAGCTTCAAAGCAAAGAACATAAGCGAGACACAGAAGCAAAATAACAAGCTTTGGCTAATGCCAACTAGTATCAAGGTTACAATTTACTAAGCTAGAATTAGTTCCTAACAATTAATTTCTGACGGTATACAATAATATAAACAGGAGCCAATGACAAAGCTCAATTCATAACAAATGATTTCTAGCAGTATATCCAGTGGTGGGAATCAGAAGGCTCGGCCCAGTTTGGGCGAACTGGTTGTTAAATTGCTGTCTGGCCATGCCCCGCAAAGCCACTGCTGGCCTCGCATGCCTTGGCTGGTGCCTTAGAGTCACACTGCGGCATAGCTGCAGCTGCTCTTTGGCTCCCTTCCCTCCACCATGTAGCCATGCAGCCCATACTGCTTGCCAGGTTTTGCTGCAGCCTACAATGTGATGGTCTCACTCTCATCTTGGCCTGCTTCCAAATGCCCTCCTTGGGCTGTGCCCAACGGTTCCACCAGCAGAACAGGTAAGCACAGCTAGGTGCTCTTCCCCCTTCAGTTGCAGTTGCTGCTGCTCTTCTGGGGTGGCAGGGCTGTGCAAGAGGAACACCGGAGATATGGTGCCAGACGGGAAGCAGTTGTGCTTCCTTGACAGAAGTGGCGGGGGGATCTGAGGTAGCTGGCTGGCTCTTCTAAGGTGCCTTAACTGGTCAGGTGCTCCAGACCATAGATGTGCTGTGGGATAGAGGGCTGGGGCCACAGAAGAAGCGTGCTGGGCTGGGGAGGAAGGGAAGTCCCTGGCCAACAGCTCTGCTTCCTTAGGAAGCAATCACTGAGATCCCCTCTGCATCTTTTGGCATGTGCACCCATTGCTCTTGCCGTTGTTGGTCTTAGCATGCATATGCGCACCAGAAATCAGAAGACCAAGGGGTGTACCTATGCGCACTGTGCAACTGCTCTTCCAGTTTCCAGCATACCTGTGCACATGAAAACCAGCTGGCTGGTACGCCGGAACCTGGAAGAGCAATGGGCGACGGCTCTGCGTGCCCTGGGAGATGGCTTTGCATGTCATTTCTGGCTCTCATGCCATAGGTTCGCCATCATAGTACCTTAATGTTCAAAAATAATAATTGTTATCAGTATAAGCAGAGATGTATTCTTCAAGCTTTAGTGCATTTTGCAAAAATCATTGTAGTAAACTGAATGCCACTGTAGAATACCATTTCTTACCAAAAATGCAATTTAATGGAGAGTAAAGTAAGATTTTACACTTAGGCAAGAAAAAAACACAAATGTACAGGTATAGAATAGGTGGTACCTGGCTCAACCGGAAGTAATTGTGAGATGGATCTATGAGATGGAAACTTATCAAACAGATGCAATGTAAAAATCAGAAATTTCTTGATAGTGAGAACAATTAATCAGAGGAATGGGATGCCTTCAGAAGTTGTGGGTATACCATCACTGGAGGTTTTGAAGAAAAAAAAATGTCCATAATACTATAGGGTCTCATGCTTGAGCAGGGGTTGGACTAGAAAACCTCTAAGGTTCCTTCCAACTCTGTTATTTTTTATAAATCTCTCATTTAGTCTTACCAAGAGAACGGTGATAAACAATACTTGGAAATGTACATTAGGTCTTCTGCTAGCAAAATCTCATATTAGTATGAAGGGGAAGATGACTTTGAAAAAGCCCCTCCCCTCCCAGCCAGTCCTTTCCTTGTCTTGTATGTTATGGTGATAACATGCAAGACAAGGCAAGAACTGGCTGGGAGGGGAGGGGCAAGGAGAGACCAGGCAAGACATCCCTCCATGTGAGTGACATTGAGTTGGCCATGCCCACCCAGTCACATGGCCACCCAGCAATGCCCACCCAGTCACATGCCCACCCAGCCATGCTCACCTAGTCACATGACCACCCAGCCATGCCCACCCAGCCATGCCCACAGAACGTGTTGATAAATTATTTGAATCCCACCACTGCACTGAACCAAATATTTCAAAGCTTCTGGAGCACCGAGGAAAAGAACGGATGTTTTATCAGTCTTCAAAATAATTTAATTAATTAATTAAAATATTAAGGTAGTACAAGTCTTGATCGAATTAAATTATTTACTTTTATTCAGGGAGAGTTTTTCATTTTAAGGGTCATGGGATTGGAATGTTTAAAAATTCCTCAAAAATAACCTGCCTGACAGCTAAGTTTAAAAATACCCTTACAAGGACAACTTAAGTTAACAAACCTGTTCTGTCAGCAGAAGCTTATATCTGAATAAACAGAACTTCAAATGTCCTCTTCTTTGTTGGCAACAAAATGTCTAGAAGAATTATAATTGTCCATTGCAATTCATTAGTGATATTCAAATATATACTTTGAGCAACTGATGTGTTTAGCAGAATGGCTCTTACATAAGGGTTCAGTTGAAAACATTTCTCCATGAAGGAAAATGGAACGAATTATCATTGGCCAGTACCTTAGTCTGGGAGAAAATGTTGAGTGGATAATAATAAGAATGGATAGTTACAGATTCTAATAGAATTCAAGGCAAAAGTGTACATTCAATTGAACATACATGCTAGTTGCCCTTCAAGAATGAAACCAACTCCCTCCACTATATTTTAAATGAAAGTCATCCCAATATGATAATGTAGCACAAATATTTTAAGTTGGAAAAACAAGTTAAATAGCTTGATTTATTTATTCAGTCATGTCATGTCATAATGTACCTGTCAGATCCGTGAATCTGCCATTCTTCAAGGAAGGATGGGGGGGCTATACTTCCTCTAGACTTTTCTATCCTTTCCTATATATCCTGTACCATGTAATTTATTGTTTTATAACTTCTAGCCTGGTGCCTAGAGGCCTGGCACTTTATCACTTTTCGGGGAATGGGTGGGGAGGAAGGGCAATGTGGACTGCATCGCTCAGGAAGCAAGCCTGAGAAAGTCTTCTTATCACTTTCCCAGAACATCCCTTACAAAAAACATCTTCACACCTGTGGATTGGCCAAATCCACATCGGATGGTTGGGAGGGGATTCTAACTTCTTTTATTCCTATTGTATTGCCTTAAGGACCCCAGATCCTGCTTTGCTTTCATCCAGTTATCACTTCTTTTTCAATAAAAGGATCCTTTTGAAATGCAATTTCAAGAGCCTTTACTTCCTTGATTAAGGGGGAAGGACCGGGTCCTACATAAAGCAGGATCTGCAAAAGTGATCAACCCAGGGAGAAATTTTTCCCCACTCTACCAAGGGCGCATTAGCTCAGGCAGCAGCTCTAGGTTCTGGACAAATCATGTCCAAACAGACCATTGAGCAGGGAGAAGCTGCAGGTTGGGGGGAGGTATCAATGACCACCCAACCGGAGAACAGAGCTGCTTGCCCCATCGAATACATTGAAGCAGTCCTGGAAAACTCCATTAATCTGTAATGGTCAATCAGAATTGAGAAGAAGGACAGCTGGGATGGCAGAACCAGGGGGGTTTACCCTCACCCATGGCAGTTGAAAGCCAGGTTGGAAACTAGAACTGGAGGCCCTATCCAATCAAGAGAAAGTGATCGAGGAACCATTGAGTGAGAGTCAACTTAAAAGACACATCAATTGACTTGTGATGGAAACGTTGGAGAACTTGAACATCTGAGTTGAGTGAGATCACCACCAAAGGGTGGGGAGAAGATGAGCCAACTGGATATGGGGGAGCCACCACCCCAGACCCCAGAGCCACTGCCTGAGCTAACACACCCATTGGGCCACTTGCCAGACCAGTGAACCTGCCATCTGTCGGGCCACCCCAGGTGATTGTCCCCAATCTGGGACAATCACTGGACGAATGTGGAGAAGATCACCCTCCCCTAAGGGAAAAGGGAGCTCTTTAAAACACAAACCAGTCTAGTGCAAAGGGCATCAGCTTGCTTCAAGTATGGGAAGGAGGGGCACTGCGCTGCTGAATGGCGCTCAAAAGACTCCACCAGGAATCCCAAATGCCCATCTGGCAGGAAACGTACAAAATCGACCCCCTGAGGGAAGGAGATGGCACTGAGAAGCCAAGGAATTTCTCCCTTCCTCTCCTAGGGGAGAGGAACTCTATTACCCACTACTTCCTTGATTAAGGGAGAGAGACCTGGCCGTACAGTACCATAATGACCTAAGCAACTGGGTTAATGTGCAACATGCTAAAATTACCAAAAAGCAGCAAAATCTGTGTTACTCTATTGGAGTAAGAAAGATTGAGACTGAAGCAATAAATATTCCAATATTATTGCATATGTTGAAACATCTATGTTGAACAACAACAGAGTTGGGGCTACACAAACTTCAGCTGGGATGATACTATCCCACAGTAACTATTATGTTTTTGACTTACATGCAGATGCATTGACCAATTCAAATAATTGAGCCTCAATATAATGATTATCTATGATTATTATTTGACCTGGACCCTATTTTGGAAACACTGAAAAGAAGCAGATATCCTTCTTTTTCTAAGCTTATCTGAATATGCTATAAAATTGGGATCTTTTATATGGCTTCTACCAGAAAGCTGTTGCTAGTTCTTCAAAGGGAGATAATTTATTTTTTGCCTATCTATTTATCAAACACTTTGGTTCTGCATAAATTTAATCATGGATTGGATATTTCACATTTCATTTATAAATAATATTATTCAAAGTCTAAAAAAAAATATAATAGCCATTTCATCTAGTCATACCTGACATTTTAAAAGGCCAACATCCTTTCAATACTGCTTTCTGTTGTGCTGTCCTATAGAGTTTCTTGTTCTTAATCACTGGGGGTTAGAAATTTTGATCAAGCTGTAAATCCTTACCACACAACAATAAACTATTTTAATACACATGGTTTTACAAAAAGGTTTCACATGGAAATAAAAAGAGGAAGAAAGAATTATATAGACTGTGACACAAGAGAGGGACTTGTACATTTCCTTCTTTAATACATTCAGGGGATTTCCATTTCATGAGCAATGCAATCAGGAATTGGGTAGGGGAGGGGGACAGGCATGACAAAGAAATATTTGTCCACATTAACGGAAACAAAAGTATTGCATATGTATTGTGTATGTCATCCAAAGTGTTATGCCACATTTCTGTTCATCATTACACAACTGGGCACTGATATTGCTTAAAGGAAAAGTTTAATTATTGAAGGTAAGTGAGGATTTATTTATTTATATTTATTCCCACCTTTATTATTGTTACAAATAAGGCAGTGAACATATCAGATGCACATCTTCCTTCTCCTTTTCCCCCCCACAACATCCACCTGGTGAGGTGAGGTGAGCTGACGGTGACTGACCCAAGGTCACCCAACTGGCTTTCATGGCTAAAGCAGGACTTGCACTCACTGTCTCTTGCTTTCTAGCCTGGTGCCTTAACAACTAGACCAATCCCTCTATGGCAAGTAGTGATTCCTGACAGTGTCTGCATAATTTAAATAGACAAATCCTAAATTTCTAAGGATTTTAAACACAATCCAAAATAAAATAGTTCAAGGAAATTGGACATTCATGCAGTGCAGTGAGAAATGGGTGCCAAAATGAAAGAAATCACATAATGATAGCATCACTATGCCAAAAATATGTTAACTGAACAAGTATGTACAAAGACAAAATCAGCACAATGTGCCATGTTTATATATAGTATAACACATTTCTTATTATCTATGATTAAAATATGCAGCATATTGTAGGAAAATAATGTACATTCAATGTCTTTAGCTGACTAATTCTAAAATGAGACAGTTGGAGTCATTTTAATTAGACTTTCAGCTGCAATAACTTACTGAGACCTTTGTAGTAGCCTAGATAGATGACCTAAATTAGAAATTAGATGTGGGCAATGCAGCCCTGCTAATTTTCCAGAGGCACAATAGCTTTTAGTGCCATTGTTTCAGCATCTTTTTGGTATTGTATTCTTGTCAGACCATGTTCTAAAAATGTGCAGTTATATTTGTTTTGTAGACTGTTGATTTCTGGGCTACAATAATTCATCTTGTCACCATATTATTCAATATGTATGTGAAACATTTTTTGGAATATCATGTGAGATATTGGCATTGCATGTCATCAATAGGTTGATGACACCAACATTTTCCAAAAGAGACTCAAGACTTAGTTATACTGAGTTATTCCTGGGTGTCCCAAGAAACCAGAGATTTGTCTCAGTGGCTCCTTTATTAAGGAAGCCATTTTTATCTTCCCTTTGTCTACTGTTCATATTTTTATGATATTTATTATTGTGACTCATTAGATTTTAATCTGTTTTTATATTGGCTGTTTTATCTATTATTGTTTGCTGCCCAGGATTGCCTTTAGGCTATATAAATTTGATAAAGCATAAATAAAAGCCTTACTATCCAAATCAATATCTTGAACATTACTTAACTCACTAATCAGGTAGATATGAACAAGCTATAATTAAATTCAGACAAGATTGAGGTGACATTGATGAGTAAAAAAGCAGATTGGGAATACTAAAGTTTAGCCTGTTTTCAATGGGTCTGTATCTGAATGAAAGAGTGGATCCATATTCAGAAGGTTTTCTTTAAGGCTCAGTTGTTAATGAACTTATAGATCACTTTTGTATGAGCTGTGATAATTCCACAGCATGCATTGGTCACATTCTATCTAGACCGGGGGTTGGCAACCTGTGGCTCTGGAGCCACATGTGGTTCTTTGGGCCCTCTGCTAAGACTCCCTGTTGGGTGATCCCACCACAGGCTGGCCCTGATCCTTGGTCTCCCCTTCCCATCACTCTCCCCTGGCCTGAGAAGATTCTCCAGTGCCTCACTCTTGCTGAAGCTTCTTCCAGCTCTTGTTGGTGCCGGGCATGCCTCGATCGCTTGCCCTCTGCCCCAAGACACTGACCCAACCTGGCCGTGACTGATTCTGGCCTCACTTTACTGCAATTTGGCTGAGCCTGGCTGCTCACTTGAGGAGGATCTCCCCACTCTTGTGCTCCCAGTGTCACCACAGCTGGCCAGGGGGTCATGAGAAGGAGGGGGGAGGAGGGTTGCTGGAGCCTTAGTGCAGGAGTGAAGTGCCACATTTGTGCTCAAGGCAGCCCTTGCCTCCTGCTACTTCGGGCTGGAGTTTGCGCCTGCTGGGAAGAGCTGCAGGTGGGGGGGGGGACACAACAAGGTGATGGTCAGAGGCTTAGTGCAAGAGCAAAGCAGCCCTGTACCTGCCTTCGCACCACATTTTGTGCTGGCACTGCCTGCTCAGAGTAGCCGGCTGTGCTGCACAGGAAGAGCCAGAGCTCTTCCCTTCCTGTATTTAGCGGCGGCAATGGCAGCTGCTCCTCCCTTCCTGAGCCAACATGAAGAAGATCGCGGCAGATGCTGAGCTGCCCACAAAGGATGTGGTACCCTTTGTGAGAGGGAAAAGAGAGAGAAACAAATAAGAGCGAGACAGACAGAAGGGAGAGAGAAATGAAAGAGAGCTGGGGGAAGAAAATGAAAGAGGGGGAAAGGAGAGGGAAACAAATGAGAGAGAGTGTGTGTTACATATTGAGACTGGAGCAATAGGCTCTACCAAGATCCTCCATTCCGGCAGGAGAATACTCAAAGTTGATTGGCTGAGCCATCTGACAACTCCCTATAAAAGGGGTAGCTGTCAGGCAAGCCAGTACTGGATGTGTATATAGTTGTCTAATAAAGAGCTGTTTGTTGTCACTAAAGCCTGGGTCTCATCCATTCACCCAATCTAATAGTGGCGACAAGGATCGGATTGGAAGACAACTAGGCAAAAAGAGCTGACAGCATGATCCAACATATGCTCAGTTGGAGCGATCATCATCAGGCACCATGCAGCCATTTTGAGTGGCAAATTCAAAGTTGCCTCAGCTCAGCAAAATGACTATGCATGCCCCACCAGCTCCCTACAATCCAGCCACAGAACACTGGGATTCCTACATGACAAGGTTCGAGTGCTTTATGGAAGCCAATGACCTTCTCAGTTTATGGGACAACAGCTACTGTGGGCCTGAAGTCTTTGATACCACCAAGGCACTCTCCGAACTGATGCCAGTCCAGACAATCACCTGGTCTGCATTACAGAATACATTGAAAGCTTTCCAAGTTTGTGTGGTGACATGAATTCAGTCTATGCAACCAGAAGGAAGGAGAGACTATCAACCAGTACATTGCAGCACTCTGCAAGGCCACGGTGTATTGCAAGTTCAGAGACCTGGATGACCTGCTGCTCGATAGAATAATCTGTGGCTTGTGAGACATTAATCTACAGTGGATATTGCTGTCGAAAACCAATCTCACACTACAAACTGCACTTGATGAGGCCAGAGCAACAGAATCGTCAACAAAATCATCAGAAACACTGCAGAAACATGGCAGCCAAAAAGCACACACAGCTGTCACAGTTTAGCACAAGAACACCGAGCAATACCTCTGACAGCAAGGATGAAGTTTGCTGCCCTTATTTTGAAAGGAAAAAGACAGCACATGAACCCGAAGGACGTTTTCCACACTGTGCCAGCTGCAGGGGAAACCACCAAAGATCAACCTGCCATTTCAGGGACGCCATCTGCCAGAGGTGTGATTGGAGGGGACACCCCGCCAGAGTCTGCCACGCAAGTCCAGCCAGTGGGACAACCGAGGCCACCCAGACGGGAGACCTGGAAGTCCCGGCGGAAGCAAAAAGGGCAGATTCAACAGAAGAGTTCCAGATGAAGATTTGGCAAGCCAGCAGGCCAAGAAATAAAAATCCGTGAGTCACTATCTGAATGATGGGGTCACATTGTAGTATAGAAATCGATACAGGGTCATCCTTGACCATCATATCCTGGACAACTCTGAAGAAGGCCATCCCTAGCCTCCAGAGACAACCTCCGAAGCACCAAGAACTGTGGCACAGTGACTATCAGGGAAACTGCATCCCTGTCCTAGGCTGTGGCACATTCTGTGTCCAATTTTAAAAGTTTGACAGGCCATTTAAACTGATGGTGGTTAGTGGCTCCATTCCAAGCCTGCTCGGCGTGGATTGGTTTGAATCCCTGGGCATGGGGGTAACCACCATCAATGCCCTCAATGCAATAAATGACAGCAGCACTGAGAAATTGATCCGCGAGTTCGAGGATGTCTTCAGCAGAGACCTGGGCAAGTATGTGGGGATTCCCATATGTGCAGATTATAAGGGCACCCTGAACAAGGCTCTTCAGCAAAGCGTCTATCCAATGCCTGTTGTCCAGCACTTACTGCACTCCCTTGGGCTGGGGAAAATATTTGCCAAACTAGATCTGGCACAGGCCTACCAACAATTGCCAGTAGATGGTGCTACAGCAGAGGCCCAAACCATTGTGACACATAGGGATGCATTCAAATGCACTAGGTTGCAATTCGGCGTCAGCATAGCCCCCGGACTGTTCCAAAGTGTCATGGAACGACCTTTGTAGGGGATACCAGGAGTAGTCCCTTATTTCGACAATGTCCTGGTATCCGCCACAAATAAATAACAACTTTTCAAATGCCTGAGGATTGTTCTTAACCAAATTAGAGAAGAGGACCTCCTTTTAAAAAAGAAAAGTGTCAAATCACGGTGCCTAGGTTTGAACTCCTTGGATACCTGGTGAATGGCTCTGAGATTCACCCCACAAATTCCAAAATTAAGGCTATTCAGGATGCCCCGACGTCGCAACCAGACCGAGCTGCAGGCATTCCTCGGCCTTCTTAATTTTTACAGTGTTTTTTTTTTTTTTTTTGCAACAGAAGGTGACTGTAGCAGAACCTTTGAATCGACTTCTTGGAAAACATGCCAAATGGACCTGGGGCAGATCTGAAGCTGCAGCATTTGCTGCTGTCAAACGACTGCTGTCAGCTGACAACCTACTGGTACAATATAACCAGACTCTTCCCCTGGTGTTGACTTGTGATGCATCGCCCTACAGGGTGGGTGTGGGATTGGGGGATTGTTCCACCCAAACTGTGAGTTGCAGTTACCTTACATGTAGGTCATCTGGGGATTGCCCAGATGAAAACATTGGCAAGGAGGCCAGCGGTGACGTCAAAGCGGAGCGAGTGAAGGAATGACAGCTCTATTTACTTTGCTTGGTTTTTTGTGTTGGAGATCCTGAAAACGACAAAGTTGGACCCGGAGGGTACAACAGGAGAGAGAGGAAGCTCAGATGATGTTGTGGAGATAGGCAATCTCCCAATCAGACAAGAAAAACCCCTTGAAACCAATGGAGAAGAAATCAGCATCCATGGCCAATTCAGAGCTGTGACGAACCGTAATGAGGAAGAGAATATAGCAGCAAGATAGCATCAGTGGTGAACAACATCTAAAAACATTTTAAAATGGTAAAGATTTTTCTTATAACTGTCTGAACTAGAATTTTGAGACTCTAAGTCGGGCTGGGACACAGCTCAAGATGAGCGGCAATAAGGAGAGAAAGAGCATGTGATTTCCTTTGGCAGCAGAGAGGCTTGGGAGCAGGAGAAAAGGAGAGAAGGAGGGAGATATTTTGACAATAAACAGAGGGAAAGTGGAGCCAGGTGAAATGGCCATAGAGATGAAGGCGTTTAGAGGATTATATTTGGAAGTACTACAGGATGGATATACGGCAAAAAAATCAGACTTTTTGCGAAAAACCAAAAAGACTACAAGAAGAAGGAGACAACAGCACTATATAGCAAAGAGAGAAAATAGGAACTACCGTATTTTTTGGAGTAAAAGATGCACTGGAGTATAAGATGCACCAAGGTTTTGAAGAGGCAAATTTTAAAAAAGTAGGTAGGTAAATAGAGGGATAGAGAGAGAGAGAGAAATAGATAGAGAAATGCAGTAGGTAGGTAGGGAGAGAGAGTGTGTAGGTAGGTAGACGGTTATAGAGAGAGAAATAGAAAGAGATAGAAAGGTAAATACAGTAGGTAGGTAGGTAGGTAGGGAGAAAGAGTGTGGGCAGATAGGCAGGTAGGTAGATAGAGGGATAGAGAGAAAGAAATGGAAAGAGATAGAGAGAGAAATACAGTAGGTAGGTAGGGAGAGAGTGAGAGTAGGTAGGTAGGTAGATGTTTCCAGGTGTATTTATCCATGTGCTGGAGAAGGAAATCGCTGACATTCTGCAGCACCTAAGACTTTGTTTCTGCTGGCATGGCACTTGATCAATATAATTCTCATCAACCAGTTAAAGAGCTTTCCAAAAAGAAAAAAAAGTTTTTGCACTCTGCAAACCTCCCCAAAATGGCCTGTTTTTTTTGTGAAAACAGGCCTGTTTTTTTTTTTAAAAAAATGCATGAATAGCCTTGGGGGGGCATGCAGAGTCCTCCCGAGGGGGGGGGGGCAAAATGGCCCTTTTTTTTGCAAAATCGGATCTGTTTTTTGTAAAAAAAATGCATGCATAGCCTTATGGAGGCTTATAGAGTGCTGCTGGGGGCTGGGGGGGGACAATAAATGGCCCGTTTTTTGCTCATTTCTGCCCTCCCTAGTCTCCAGGATGCTCAACCATTTTGGTGGAGGGGGAGGGGCTTCAGGAGGCAAAAAATGCTGTATTCGATGTATAAAGCGCACCCAGATTTTCAGCCTCTTTTTTGAGGAACAAAGGTGCATCTTATACTCCCAAAAATACGGTAAGTAAAAAGAGACTGAATAAATGGCTGATGCAATTTGCTGAAAAAGTTACAAGAGGAAAAGAAGGAACTTTTGGAATTCTTGGAACTTTGAAACTTCTGAAGGCTGACTGTGGAAGTAAAGGGTAAAAATGTTAAAATATTACATTGAAAGAAGAATTACAGAATAAATTGAATTGTGGTTAGATGAAATATGTATTGGATGTTAGATAAAATACTGTATATGTGAACTATTGCAAACTTTATGTGATTATATATGAATTAAGGACCTGTTAGATTAAATACATTGAATACATTGAATATAACAAATATTAGAATATAGAGTAGGTCTGAAAAAAGTAATGTTAAATATTGAATATAGAATATAGAACTATATAAGAGTGACTGATGTGAACAGTTGATATATGGTATTTATAGGATATAGATAAGGATTGCTAAAACTGTTAATTATATATGGTTAGTGAACTATAAGTGATTGTTAGATTGATTAACTGAGTCAATATATAAGAGATTAAGTTAACTGAGTATCTTACCAGGTCTTCACTTATATATATGTAACAATTTAAAAATACACACACACACACACACACACACACACACACACACACACACTCTCATATTATATGCATGCAAGTCTGACATATATGAACCAAAACAATTGATTTAATTGATATACGAAAGAGGGAATATATTAAAGAGGAACAACTAGGGATTGAGGGGGCTGGAAAGAGGGAGGAGATAAGAAGTGGGAGGGGAGAATTATATGTTACTTTGGAAAAGATTGTACATAAGATAAAAATGATGAGTACAACAATCATTATTAAAATGAACAAGAAGGCAGCATCCAGCCCTGCATCAGCAACATCATCGCCCTCAAAACAGTGTACAATAGAAAGCACGCTAGGCATTGAAAAAGCAAACTCAACAACAAATCTACAGTGCATGCAAGCAACATTATGATTCAGGAAACAATGATGAAGATTGAAGAAACAATTACAAAAAATCATGAGGAGACCAGGAAAAATCATGAATAAATCAAAACTGGCAAACCCCATACTCACTGATATGTCACCTAGTTGAGTAATGAAGCCTCTATAAGCAACCAACCAGCTCAGAGAGCACAAAGATCTCCACAGTTCAAGTTTGAGCTACAGATATTCTTTTCTTTTAGAACTTATTTTAAGTGCATAAATACTATTAAAGAAACACTTGATGATTAAATTGTTTTCTATTTTTGAGTCAAATTATTGTAAAGTATTTATAATTTTTCAAATAATTTTGTGAACCTTTACTAATATTTTAAGCTTAACCAATATTAACCAAACTGTTTAGATATGCTAAAAATTATATATTGCTTAAAAAAACACAACTTTTCCACAGAAACTATTGTCTTCTACAGCTGCCTATATTCGAATATAAGCAATTCAAAATAGAAGGAAAGTCCTTTTTTTGCAGGTTCACAGTTAAAAAAACAGGATGTGGAAGGAAAAAAAAAAAGGAAAATGAAAACATTTTCTTGGTAAAAAAAAAAACTGAGTTGCAACATATCATTCTTAGATATTTTATATTCTTTTGCTGGGTTTTTTTGAAGTGCTATTTTTGGCCTTTATTTCTTTTTATTAGAATTCCCAAGACCAAAGACTGTGATTAAAATTACTGTAGCTGACAAATGCAGCAGAATAATGCTGCCCTTGTACTTTCCAAATTAGCAAAAATAGAATTCTTTTATCTGATAGTGAGCAACTCAACAAATTCCCCACAGCTGTTTGTTGTCTCATTAATGGAAAGGACCAGATTGGTCTTCCATTGTCATGGTCTTCATACTGAGAAACAAAGAGTGTGGCTTCCCTAATAGAATTTGGCTCCTGATTTATCAATAAACCCTTACATGTATATAATATGGCTGGTTTGTCATGTTTTAACTTTCTTGAGCTTTAAAACAATGGTTATGATTAATTAAGAATCACTTTAGATATCATACTCATTATATTTGATCAAATACCATGCCAGGTATTTCAGCCAGTAAACTCACAGTCAGCTCTGTTTTATTAGTAATATTTAGCATGTTCTGATAATCTTTCTTTCTTCTCCTCCCTTCTCAAAGAATGTTGTCTGAAGGATATCTCTGTAAAATCCCTTATTATGAACTCTTGAATTACACACTCTGTGGAGCAGAAACAGAAGAGGCAATACATGAATTGAAGTCATTAAATGGCGTCACATATGAATCAACAGACAACATGCAACGTAGAAGCTTATTTTGGAATTATAGGTCCATGGACACATTTATGATTTCTGTTTCTTCCAAAAAACCCATAAATGATAAACAAAAGAAAGACACATTGACACAAATTATTCAATATCCAGTATTTGAAAGGCAAGCATCTGAACCTGTGGAAATCTATATGGGATCATCCATAAGCAAGGACACTTACCTTGTTCCTTCTTCTTGTAAAAGCATTTGTAAGAACTACAGTGACCTGCATATAGCTGGTGATCAGGTGCTACCAATGAATTCAATTAAAAGAGATGCTATTTTTGATACTGGGATATGCCCATTCTTGGAATCATCAGAGATTCCATTGCCAATAGATTCAATTCCAATGCTACCTGCTGAGGTCCCACAGAAACCATCCCAAAGGAATTCATCATGCTGGCAGGTGGCCAGCATCATGCAGCATCAACAGCCTCTCTCAAATTCAGTTCTGAATAATTATTTGGAGGAGAAAGTGGTAGAGTTTTATAAACAATATATTATGGATGTGATGGGCAGCGGCATATCTCCCACTCAAATCTTGACTTCAGAGTTCATAATGACAAATGTAGATCAAATCAGCATGAAGTTATCACAAGAGATGAACATGAAGACCACCGAAGCCAAAGATATGGTTATTAACTGCCTACTGCAATTAGCTAGTGGAAAGTTATCAAGTGAAATGAGCACTCCCAGTCTTCACATTTCTCAGTTCAGCACTAAATAAAGATCACTATATCTTGATATGTAAAAATCAATTTAATTTCTGAGTTACAAAACTATTAGGATACAATTGAAGTGTCAAATCTTAATTATTTCACAGGTAAATTCTTCCAGGATTTTTCATTTCCTCTTCTTCTTTTGTGTTTCTATTTTTCTTTCTCCTCCTTCCTTGTTAAATAGTTTTGTGTGTCTGCAAAAAGTTCAGTTAATAAGGGAGGGACTTTTGAAAATTTTACTGAAGTTGTTATTATTATTAACTATTATTATTCTTTTACAATCTATTAAAATATTGCTCGCTCTCAAACCTGGTGAAAGCTTCCTCCTGTGTATGGGGGTATCATTTGGATGTATAGATAATTTATATAATGTAAATTCATTATATATCGTAACAATAAATTGTTATAAAAATAAATACATTTTTTCCTCTTTGGGTCAGAATCCTATATTTTAGTTTTCAGCATACTTGAAAATATATTTTCATACTTCTTACCTCTGATTTGCCATTTTAATTTATCCTAGAAGCTATTTATAGATTTTAAAAAAGGATCCACAATTCTAACATGTCAGCTTATAGAAGTTTAAGAACGTATACGTAGACCTTGATTTATGATCATTTATCCAGTGACCATTTAAAGTTATGACAGTGTTAAATGAAGAAACTTAGGATTCATGCCCAAAGTCTTATGGTCACAATGGGAGCCTAGAAGACTACCGGTTGCGGGAGGTGGGAGTGGGAGGCACCGTCCTTCGGTGTTTCTCTTCCTACCTCTCGGACAGGTCGCAGTCGGTGTTGGTTGGAGGGCAGAGATCGACCCCTAGGCCCCTCAAGTATGGGGTGCCGCAGGGTTCGGTCCTGTCCCCCCTCCTATTTAACATCTACATGAAGCCGCTGGGTGAGATCATACGTCGGCATGGGACTAAATACCACCAATAAGCGGACGATACACAGTTGTATCTGTCCGCCCCGTGCCAACTCAGTGAAGCGGTTGAAGTGATGTGCCAGTGCCTGGAGGCTGTCAGGGTCTGGATGGGAGCGAACAAGCTTGCACTCAATCCCGACAAGACCGAGTGGCTATTGATGCTCCCTCCCAAAGATTGGCTACCTACTCCATCTCTCAGGCTGGGGGGTGAAATTATATGCCCCTCACACAGGGTTCGCAATTTGGGAGTCCTCCTGGACCCACAGCTGACTTTAGAACACCATTTGTCAGCTGTGACCAGGGGGACCTTTGCCCAGGTTCGCCTGGTACACCAGTTGCGACCCTACCTGGACCGGGAGGACCTCCGAATAGTCACTCATGCCCTCGTGACCTCAAGACTGGACTACTGTAACACGCTCTACATGGGGCTGCTCTTGAAGAGTATTTGGAGACTTCAGCTTGTCCAGAATGCAGCCGCGCGAGCGATTGTGGGTACACCTCGGTACACCCACGTTACACCTATCCTCCGCGAGCTGCACTGGCTGCCCATTGCTCTCCGGACGCACTTCAAGGTGCTAGTTGTTACTTTTAAAGCCCTACATGGTATCGGATCTGGGTACTTGAGAGACCGCCTCCTGCCAGTTACCTCCCAAAGACCTATCAGATCCCACAGACTACGCCTCCTCCGAATTCCATCTGCCGGCCAATGTTGGCTGGCGACTCCTCGGGGGAGGGCCTTCTCTGTGGCTGCTCCGGCCCTCTGGAATGATCTCCCCGTGGAGATCCGGACCTTTACTACCCTTCCGGCCTTCCGCAAAGCAGTTAAGACCTGGCTGTTCCGGCAGGCCTGGGGCTGTTGAACTATCCAGCCCCATTCGAGGTTACGCTTGTTGCAGAATTTTAAATTGTTGTTTTTATTTTATTTTTTGTATACCCTCCCTTTTTTATTGTGAGACGCCCTGAGTCTCTCGGGAATAGGGTGGCATACAAACTCAATAAAACTAAACTAAACTAAACTACCTGCACTTACGACTGCAGTAATACTACCTACTGTATTTTTCAGAATATAAGATGCTCCAGAGGATAAGACGGACCTAGCTTTTGGGGAGGAAAACAAGGGGAAAAAATCTGCCTCTGCCTCCCAGCAATTTGCCTCCTTGCAGCAAATAGCAAGTTTCACTTTCAATTTCAGTTTAAGCAGGGCCTCCCGATGATCAACTGTTCAGGCTGTAGGGATTGCCATAGCCTATTGCTGCCTCTGCAAGCCCCATTTTCTCCATTTGCTGCAAGGAGATAAATTGCTGGGAGACAGAGGCCAAAGGGTGGGGGCCAATGGATGGGCGGGTCTACATTTGGTGTATAAGATGCACCCAAATTTTCACCAACTTTTTTGGGGGGCGGGGGGGGGGGGAAGTGCAGCTTATATTCCAAAAAATACGATACCTATGTTTCCCCCCATGCCCTTTTGGTCCCTGACCACCTTGTGCTATACTGTCCCAGCTGACCTTTGCTATTTGCCAAAATTTTCTCCAGAGCCAAAACACACCTTTGGAAAGAGCTCCAGGCTTTGCATTCCCAAAAAATAAAAATAAAAAGCAAAACAGCAAAGGCAAAAAGACTTTTTGGCATGCTATGATTCTGGACCTGTTTTTGGTTCCTCCCCTTTTTTTCTAAAGGAAGTTAGCGCCCACCCCTTTACTAGAAAAATGAAATATCCTAGGTAATATTAAAAGGCAGAATATTATATTAACCTGGATGAGAAATGGAGAAGCATGTTTTAGGCAGGAAACAGACTCACGGTCTGGCTCCCCCCCGGATGTTGAGATTTTCCAAAATTTCCATCACCAACTGGGTTACATGCCTCTTCAGAGAATCCTCTCTCAGCGGGGCTTCATTTAGTTCCTCCTGGTCAGAGGGGGCTTCCAACTCCAATTTCCACCCTGGTTTTCTGCTACAGTTCTTGTGCATCGGTATCATGTAAAGTCCCCATCCATCTGGCAGCGGCTCCTTCCAGGGCTAGGGTGACCACTCACACTTGGGCTCCTTGGGTTCGAAAATCACGCCCATATTCTTGCATGTAGGTGAGCACATGTGCCACAAAGAATCCCAATTTTTTCATGTTCCCATCAAATTTTACCCACAGGGAAGGAGTTTTCCTTTCTAACTGCAGGTTCCGGGGTTGGTTAGGAGTGGCCCCCACCCCATGCACCAACTGGGGGGAGGATTTTCTGGATTCCTAGCTGTTGCTACTGTGCAGTCAGCTTGATCAGCAGGGACCAGAGGGGGGTTAGTTCCCCTGGCGTCACCCCTGTTTGCTGCCCTTTCACCACTTCTCGGTTACCGGTCTGGCTCCCCCTGGATGTTGAGATTTTCCAAAATTTCCATCAACTGGCTTACATGCCTCTTCAGAGAATCCTCTCTCAGCGGGGCTTCATTTAGTTTCTCCTGGTCAGAGGGGGCTTCTAACTCCAATTTCCACCCTGGTTTTCGGCTACCTCGAGTAAGAGTGACTCCCCTGGTTCTCCCTTCCCAGCCGTCTTTCGTCCCAATTCTGATTGACCAACGAGGCTTTTTGGGGTCCTCCAAACTCACCTCATTCTTTCCGCCAGGGTACAAGGAGTAGGTTTGTAGTTGTGGGGGGGTTGCCATCTCCCTCCAGCAGTCAGTTCCCCCTTGTTCGCTGTTCTGCTCAGACATGGTTCGCTGGGTCCCCTTGGTAGAGTAAAATGTTGTCTCTCCTGGTTGACCACTTTGTAGAGAGATGCTGCTTTATGTAATGACTCCTCTCCTAACTTGAGAAAGTAAAGACTCTTGAAAAGGATTATTTCAAAAGGAACCTTTAATCAGTCAGGATGGAAACCATTAGAGGCAAAGCAGCATCTGAAAACCTTTAGGCCATACAAATGGGATTAAGCTGATAATGACCCTCCTTTTTGTCCAAATGCAGATTCTGACCAATACTTGTGTATTGGTCAGAATGTGAAGATGCTTCTTTAACTCTTCTACCCTGGGAGTCAATAAAACACACGTTCCCATGGCTATCTCTAGTTAGACATCAAAGTAATATATCCCACATGGCTATCATAAACATCCCTCTAGAGATGTTGGGACCTTCAGTCTCCCAGTGACAGGAAACCAGTTGTGAAGTTGTAAACTCAGTTGTTACAGATGTAGCTAATGATTTAACTCCGAGGCTCCCCTCCTCCCAATTGAATGGCAGTTCACTTTTAGGAATCTGACACTCACTCTTAACAGCCCCCCCTTTGTCAATGGGCCATTAAAGGGCTGAGCAAGTCTATTTTATATAACAAAGATTTGCCTCCTTCAGGCAGACCCAGAATGCAGAGCAGCCAAAAGGCTAGAGCTAGGATAGATAGTCCCTAAGTTATTGAAGTTTGGATGATGAGAGGAACTAAAGCCAGAATGTCTTGGATTCGGGTGGATACTTGCTTAATGACTCATAGTTCTCAGTTGATTTCTTTGGCATGTATCCAGATGGGAAAAGGGTGCTGAATAAAAGAGGAACCAAAGCTTTGGGAGGCTAATGCTTTTTAACACTATGTTTTTCTTTAAAATCTTTTAAGATATGGTATTATCTTTCCTGATGCCTCAACCCATCTTCTTATTACTTCTTCAATACATTTCTCCATATATAGACTATTCTGATGTTCATGCTTTCTACTCTTTTTTTCTTTTTTTCCCATGTAAAGTAAAAGGGGAAGGCTTAAAGGGCAAACAGGTAGATATGCTATGTATGGATATGGGATAAAGAAGAATGGGTTGCAATCAGTGGTGGGATTCACATTTTTTACTACCGGTTCTGTGGTCATGGCCGGGTGGTCATGTGACTGGTTGGGTGTGGCCAACTTGACACCACTCACTTCAAGGGAGCGCCTTGCCTGGCCTCTCCTTGCCTCAATGAGATACAGTTTCCCTCTCTCTTTATTTACTACTACTGAACATCCAAAATATACTATTTAATCCTATGTATATATGCCATATGTGTACATACATATTACATAGTATAGAGTGTGTATAGGCACACAAACAGATACATTATATACTATATATACTGTATGTGTATGTACACACACACAGACACACACACACAGAGCTCTTCTAAAACTATACACATTCAACTTCACTTACTGCATTTTGAAAAACACACCCAGAGTCCACTTTCTGCCACACGTTTAACTATAACTTCTTTTTTAATTATTATTAAATAATTTTTATTTTTTAAAAACAAACTTACACAAACAAAACATAAAACATAAAAACATCTTCCAGTTACATCCAGCGTGTCAGTTGGTTACAAAACTTTGTGCATTTTCCCAATGGTCCTCACTCACAATTTATATAAAATCTCATATTATCAATCTAATATATATGTATACATTATTATCATTATTAATCATTTATTTGACTATAACTATTATTCCTTCATTTTATATGAGATATTCTAAATTTTGAATTAATTTATATTATAACAATTCATTACATCCTCATAAATCCATCCAATAATAGTACATCTTTATATTATATTCTGTGTCATTCCATTGTCCTTGTATTGTAAAATTCTCAGTCATATTTCATTTCCATATTTTTTGGTCTAACCATTGGTAAAATAAATCCCATATCTTATTAAATTGTTTAATCTTCTTGTTCTCTAATTTCAAATGTCAATTTACTCATTTCAGCACATTCCATTATTTTATGAATAACTTCCTCCTGCATTGGTATTTTCTCATTTTTCCAGTTTTTAGCAAATACAATTCTAGCCGCTTACACATTTACAATCTAGCCATTAACACATTTACAACCAAATATTTCAATTCTCTACTATATGTTTCCAGTAAAATCCCTAATAAAAATATCTCTGGTTGAAAGTCAATATGTTTTTCTATCATTTTTTTCAACCATGTGTGGATTTTACTCCAGTATTCTTTTGCTTCTGCACACGTCCACCACATATGGTAATATGAACCCAGTATCTGATGGCATTTCCAACATTTTTCGGATTTATTCTTAAATGTTCTTGCAATTCTCATCATTTTGTAATTTTCAGACAACAATTTTTGCCATTTCTCTAAATCAAGCCCATATCCAAAAAATGTTCCCCAAGCAATCATTGTTTCTTTAAATTGTTCTTCTTCTAGTTTAACCTCTAATAAATATCCATATAGTTTTTAATCACCTTTTCATCAGTACCTGTCAGGATTTTATCTAAATCAGCCAATTTGTCATAAAAGCTTTCTATTTTAAAATCTTTATCCTATCTAGAATGTATTTGCACATATGAAAACTAATTCATCTTTATCCCTTCCTGTTCCAAGTCTTGCATAGATTTAAGTTCACCCTTTACATTTAATATTTCACCATATCTAACTGTTTGTTCCTTTTTATATGTTATTGGATATGAAAATGCTTCAATAGTTGATAACCTTACTGGAATTTTTAAATAATGATGCCTTTTAATCTTCTCCCAGTTTAATAACAAAGCCTCATATATATAATGTCTTCTGAAGTACCCCTGTGTTTTAATTCCCTTGTACCATAGAAAAGTGTGCTATCCCAACAACAAATCATGTCCTTCTAATGTCAATAATCTAGAATTTCTTAGCGTTATCCGTTCCTTAACCCACATCAAGCTTGTTGCTTGGTAGTATAACTTCCAGTTAGGCAGACCAAATCCTCTTCTTGTTCTAGCATCTTGCAACAATTTTGATTTTATTCTCACTTTCTTTCTCTGCCAAATATACCTCAACACTATTTTATTTAAATCTTCAAAATAATCTTTCCCTATTCTAATTGGAATTGTCTGGAACAAATATAAAATCCTAGGTAGTATATTCATCTTGATTGTTGATATTCTCCCTATTGGTGACAGTTATAAATTTTCCCATTTTGCCAGATCTGTCACTATCTGTTGTTTGAGTTTATGATAATTATTCTCTTTAAGTGTACTGCATCTTGCTGTCAAATATATTTTTTCAGCTTCTTTGGCTGTTTGGTAGCCTAATTTCATTTTTTTTAAAGATTACTGATAGTGGGATCATTGCGATGATGAAGAGAAGAGGTGAAAGTGAATCACCCTGGAAAATTCCTCGCTTGATATTAACCATTCCGTAGATCTCATTCCCTACTGCCAACTCAGTTCTCCATTGTTTCATCGCCTTTTCAGTAAAGGATGTAATATTTTTGCTAATGCCAGTTGTTTCTAAGCATTTTATGATCCAACTATGTGGCAGTGAGTCAAATGCCTTTTTGTAATCAATCCAGACCATATTCAAGTTCGTTATTATTATTATTATTATTATTATTATTATTATTATTATTATTATTATTATTCAATTGTATCACAGCGGCCAGTTGTTTTGCCGGATTTGGCATTGGTTTCTAGTCGGGCCCCACCCAGGGGCCTAGGACGTCGTAACGTATTTTCGTAATATGCGTGCAGATCCAAGCAGTGCGGCTTTTTGCATTTGACTGTTGGTGATTTTGTCAATTTTTAACTGTTTTAAATGTAATTCCAGTGCTTTTGGAATAGCACCCAGTGTGCCAATTACCACTGGAATTACCACTGCTGGTTTGTGCCATAGTCGTTGAATTTCGATTTTTAAGTCCTGGTATTTTGCTATTTTTTCATGTTCCTTCTCGGCGATCCTGCTATCACCTGGTATTGCGATGTCTACGATTGTGACCTTATTTTTCTCAACCAGTGTAATGTCTGGTGTATTATGCGCCAGTATTTTGTCCGTTTGTATACGGAAATCCCACAAGATCTTGACCATCTGATTTTCGGTGACGTTTTCAGGCTGATGTTCCCACCAGTTTGTTGCTGTTTTAATATTATAATTTTTGCACAAATTCCAATGGATCATTTGTGCTACTGAATTGTGCCACAATTTATACAGTGGATACAGTGGCACATTTTTCCATGCCAAACTGCATTGAAATATCAGTGCTGAATACTCGGACTGTGTTTGTCAGTGATTGGATTTCTATTTCTGACTTTCCATACAGTTTCAAATCATCCATATATAATAAATGTGAATTGTTTTCAGCTTCTTTGGCTGTTTGATAGCCTAATTTCATTTTTTTAAGATTGCTGATAGTGGGATCATCACGATGATGAAGAGAAGAGGTGAAAGTGAATCACCCTGGAAAATTCCTTGCTTGATATTAACCATTCCATAATTCTCATTCCCTACTGCCAACTCAGTTCTCCATTGTTTCATCGCCTTTTCAGTAAAGGATGTAATATTTTTGCTAATGCCAGTTATTTCTAAGCATTTTATGATCCAACTGTGTGGCAATGAGTCAAATGCCTTTTTGCAATAAATCCAGACCATATTCAAGTTCGCTTTTCTGTTCTTACAATTTTCTAATATCATTTTATCAATTATCAGCTGATTTTTGTGCCCCTGTTCCTTCTTTTGTTGCCTTTTTGCTCTACTGGCAAGATGTTGTTTGTTTCCAAATAATCCATCATGTTATCTGCAATAATGCCTGTGAGTAATTTGAAGGTTGTTGGCAAGCATGTCATTGGTCTGTAGTTTTCAGGTATTGTTCCTTTAGTTACCTCTTTCTGAATCAAGTATGTTTTTCCAGTTGTCAACCATTCATCAATTTGACCATTTTGTAAAATTTCATTCAGTTGCCTGGCCAATATTGCATGTAAACTGGTCACATATTTGAGCCAGAAACCATGTAATTGGTCATTTCCAGATGATGTCCAATTCTTTACTTTTTTTACTCTATTTTTGACCATCTCAGTTGTTATTTCTAATACTTGCATTGTTTATTGCCAATGTTTTTCTCAAAGTCATGTATCCACTCTGCTTCCTTATTGTAGTCCTTTCCATTTTTCCACAATTCTTTCCAGAATTCAACTGTGCCCTGCTTTTCTGGTTTTTCACTTTTGGTGTCACCATTCACATTAAGACTTTGATAAAAACGCCGTTGGTCTGATCAAAATTGCTGATTTTGTTTGTATTGGATGATTCATGTCTCATATCTTTCAATTTTTCTAGCTGTTTCTGTTATCTGCTGTTTTACAATCTCTACAGCTTCATTGATGTTTGTTGTATCCAATCTATATCTTCTGATTAGTTGATCTCTGGTTTTGCTTTTTTTAAGCCTTTGCTCATGCATGTTCTTTAAGTTGCTAGCATCTGCCCTTAATTTTTTGACTTTTTGTTCTAATCGGATTTTCCACTTTGGCTTTGATGCTTTTTCCATTATGTGACCAGGTGCTTTGATTTTAATGCCTAGTTCATTAGTGACTATTACAGCTGCTCTGTACATTAACTGGTTCATTTCCAAGATGGATCCCGATTCAATTGTTGAAAACACTGCATTAACCATTTTCATGATAGGGGCCAAAATTTTCTTGGGCACAGTTTTTAATGATGGTAAACGTTGCCTTTCCTAATTAGACAGAAAATGCTTCAGGATCTTGCCCTTCAATTCTTTTTGTTTTTGAGTTAATTCATCAGTTAGTTCAATGATAACTGGTTCTGGTGGTAGTGTTGTTATTTCCTCCCTGACAACTTCTTCTGGGAGTTCTACTACAATGTCTTTAGTTGTGTCTCGAGTATCAGTTATTTCCGCTTGTGATGTTGTTTTTTTAGTTTTGCAATTTACCTGAATTTCCTCAAGTTCAACTTCTCTAAACACTTTATTCCGTATAATAAATCGTCTTTGATCTGCTAGTCGTTGTTCACTAACATTTGAATCTGGATATTGTTGTTTCCATAATTCATACATTTGCTTTAAATAGGCTCTTTTTTCTGGCTCTGAGTTGTAATAACAGGCCATTATGGCACGATTTTCATCTGCACTATATTTTTGTGATTTTGTTGGCTGGTCCACTTGTAACCCACTTGTTGACGGATGCCCAGGGACCTTAACATCCGCCATGGCCCTTGTTAACCCGTGCGACGACCAATGCGGTATAGGATTTTTATTTGTTTCTTTCACCATGTTGTATGGGTTGGCGGGTTTTTATGGGGCCAGGTTGTCAACCTGACCTCAACCCTCCTCCTTTCTCATCTGGGCTTGGGACCGGCAACGGCTGAGTTGTTGTTGTTGTTGTTGTTATTATTATTATTATTATTATACAATTGTATCACAGTGGCCAGATGTTTCACCGGATTTGGCATTGGTTACTAGTCGGGTCCCACCCAGGCGTCTAGGACATTGTAACTTATTTTCGTAATATGCGTGCAGATCCAAGCAGTGCGGCTTTTTGCATTTGACTTATTATTATTATACAATTGTAGCACAGCGGCCAGTTGTTTCGCCGGATTTGGCATTGGTTACTAGTCGGGCCCCACCCAGGGGCCTAGGACGTCGTAACGTATTTTCGTAATATGCGTGCAGATCCAAGCAGTGCGGCTTTTTGCATTTGGCTGATGGCTGATGTCAATTTTTAACTGTTTTAAATGTAATTCCAGTGCTTTTGGAATAGCACCCAGTGTGCCAATTACCACTGGAATTACCACTGCTGGTTTGTGCCATAGTCATTGAATTTCGATTTTTAAGTCCTGGTATTTTTTATTATTATACAATTGTATCACAGCGGCCAGTTGTTTCGCCGGATTTGGCATTGGTTACTAGTCGGGCCCCACCCAGGGGCCTAGGACGTTGTAAAGTATTTTCGTAATATGCGTGCAGATCCAAGCAGTGCGGCGTTTTGCATTTGACTGATGGTGATTTTGTCAATTTTTAACTGTTTTAAATGTAATTCCAGTGCTTTTGGAATAGCACCCAGTGTGCCAATTACCACTGGAATTACCACTGCTGGTTTGTGCCATAGTCATTGAATTTCAATTTTTAAGTCCTGGCATTTTGCGATTTTTTCATGTTCCTTCTCAGTGACCCTGCTATCACCTGGTATTGCGATGTCTATGATTGTGACCTTATTTTTCTCAACCAATGTGATGTCTGGTGTATAATGTGCCAGTATTTTGTCTGTTTGTATGCGAAAATCCCACAAGATCTTGACCATCTGATTTTCGGTGACTTTTTCAGGCTGATGTTCCCACCAGTTTGTTGCTGTTTTAATATTATAATTTTTGCACAAATTCCAATGGATCATTTGTGCTACTGAATTGTGCCGCAATTTATAATCAGTCTGCGCGATTTTTTTACAGCAGCTGAGTATGTGATCAATAGTTTCATCAGCTTCTTTGCAAAGTCTGCATTTGGCATCATCAGAGGATTTTTCGATTTTGGCCTTAATGGCATTTGTGCGGATAGCTTGTTCTTGCACAGCCAGGATTAGTGACTCTGTTTCTTTCTTTAATGTACCTGTTGTTAACCATAACCAAGTTTGTTCACTGTCCACTTTATCTTTTATTTTTTCCAGAAATTGGCCATGCAGTGCTTTGTTCTGCCAACTCTCCATTCTTGATTTTATCACCTCTTTTCTGTATTCTTGTTTCGTCTGTTGGGCCTTCAGTAGATTTTTGTTCTTTACTTCAATTAATAGATGTTCTTGACTTTCTTTTAAATAATCAGCCAGTGCATGTTTTTCTTCTTCAACTGTTTGCTTCACTTGTAATAATCCTCTGCCACCTGATTTTCGGGGCAGGTATAATCTATCAATATCACCACGTGGATGTAAACTGTAGTGCATTGTCATTAGTTTCCTGGTTTTTTGGTCCAAAATGTCCAAATTAGCTTGTGTCCAGTTAACTATACTAGCTGTGTATCTTATAACTGGTATTGCCCAGGTATTTATGGCCTTGATTGTATTTCCACCATTCAATTTAGATTTCAAAATTTTCCTAACTCTGTTGGTGTACTCTCGCCTGACAATAGTTTTTACTTCTCCATGCTTGATGTTATCCAACTGCAGAATGCCTAAGTATTTGTAGGCTTCATTTTCGTTGCATTTAATTAGTTGGCCATTGGGCATTTCAATTCCCTCACATGCAGTGATTTTGCCTCTTTTTATGGATACAGTGGCACATTTTTCCATGCCAAACTGCATTGAAATATCGGTGCTGAATACTCGGACTATGTTTGTCAATGATTGGATTTCTATTTCTGACTTTCCATAGAGTTTCAAATCATCCATATATAGTAAATGCGAATTTTTTTCAGCTTCCTTTGCTGTTTGGTAGCCTAATTTCATTTTTTTAAAGATACTGATAGTGGGATCATTGCGATGATGAAGAGAAGAGGTGAAAGTGAATCACCCTGGAAAATTCCTCGCTTGATATTAACCATTCCGTAGATCTCATTCCCTACTGCCAACTCAGTTCTCCATTGTTTCATCGCCTTTTCAGTAAAGGATGTAATATTTTTGCTAATGCCAGTTGTTTCTAAGCATTTTATGATCCAACTATGTGGCAGTGAGTCAAATGCCTTTTTGTAATCAATCCAGACCATATTCAAGTTCGTTTTTCTGTTCTTACAATTTTCTAATATCATTTTATCAATTAGGAGCTGATCTTTTGTGCCCCTGCTCCTTCTTTTGTTGCCTTTTTGCTCTACTGGCAAGATGTTGTTTGTTTCCAAATAATCCATCTTGTTATCTGCAATAATGCCTGTGAGTAATTTGAAGGTTGTTGGCAAGCATGTTATTGGTCTGTAGTTTTCAGGTGTTGTTCCTTTAGTTGCATCTTTCTGAATCAAGTATGTTTTTCCAGTTGTCAACCATTCATCAATTTGGCCCTTTTGTAAAATTTCATTCTGTTGCCTGGCCAATATTGCATGTAAACTGGTCAGATATTTGATCCAGAAACCATGTAATTGGTCCTTTCCAGGTGATGTCCAATTCTTTACTTTTTTTACTCGATTTTTGACCATCTCAGTTGTTATTTCTAATACTTGCATTTGTTTGTTGCCAATGCTTTTCTCAAAGTCATGTATCCACTTTGCTTCCTTATTGTAGTCCTTTGCATTTTTCCACAATTCTTTCCAGAATTCAGCTGTGGCCTGTTTTTCTGGTTTTTCACTTTTGGTGTCACCATTCACATTAAGACTTTGATAAAAACGCCGTTGGTTTGATTGAAATTGCTGATTTTGTTTATATTGGATGATTCGTGCCTCATATCTTTCAATTTTTCTAGCTGTTGCTGTTATCCGCTGTTTTACAATCTCTACAGCTTCATTGATGTTTCTTGTATCCAATCTATATCTTCTGATTAGTTGATCTCTGGTTTTGCTTTTTTTAAGCCTTTGCTCATGCATGTTCTTTAAGTTGCTAGCATCTGCCCTTAATTTTTTGACTTTTTGTTCTAATCGGATTTTCCACTTTGGCTTTGATGCTTTTTCTGTTGTGTGACTAGGTACTTTGATTTTAATGCCTAGTTCATTAGTGACTATTACAGCTGCTCTGTACATTAACTGGTTCATTTCCAAGATGGATCCCGATTCAATTGTTGAAAACACTGCATTAACCATTTTCATGATAGGGGCCAAAATTTTCTTAGGCACAGTTTTTAGTGATGGTAAACGTTGCCTTTCCTCATTAAGCAGAAAGTGCTCCATGATCTTATCCTTCAATTCTTTTTGTTTTTGAGTTAGTTCATCAGTTGGTTCAGTGATAACTGGTTCTAGTGGTGGTGGTGTTATTTCCTCCCCGAGAGCTTCTTCTGGGAGTTCTACTATAATGTCTTTAGTTGTGTCTTGAATAGTTATTTCTGCTTGTGATATTGTTTTTTTGGTTTTGCAATTTGCCTGAATTTCCTCTATTTCAACTTCACTAAACACTTTATTCCATATAATAAATCGCCTTTGATCTGCTAGTCGTTGTTCACTAACATTTGAATCTGGATATTGTTGTTTCCATAATTCATACATTCACTTTAAATAGCCTCTTTTTTCTGGCTCTGAGTTGTAGTAACAGGCCATTATGGCACGGTTTTCATCTGCACTATATTTTTGTCGTTTTGTTGGCTGGTCCACTTGTAGCCCACTTGTCGACGGATGTCCAGGGACCCCAACATCTGCCGTGGCCCTTGTTAACCCGCGCAACAACAGATGCGGTATGGAATTCTTATTCGTTTTTTTCACCATATTGTATGGGTTGGCAGGGTTTTTTTATGGGACCAGATGCCAACCTGACCCCAACCCTCCTCCTTTCTCATCCGGGCTTGGGACCGGCAACGGCGGAGTTGTTGTTGTTGTTGTTGTTGTTGTTGTTATTATTATTATTATTATTATTATTATTATTATTATTATCCTTTATGTATAATCCAAAGGGATTGCTAATCTTCCTTACATGGGTACCATTCAATATTAATATCCAATTATACTCATAACACTACACATTGTATACATTAGTAACATTATCAGTTATTTATTTAAGCTATATCTATTATCAATAAATTTCACTACGTTTAACTAGTTTTAAATTATATTCTTCCATCTATCAACCTGTATCTTTCCAATAACAAAACAATCTCATATCTTCTGCCATTTGTGGTGCCAATCCTCTAATCATCTTCTTGATCAGCTTTGTATGGAGTTCTCTTAGCAATTCCTTGCTTTTAAGATTTCTCATATAATCTTGATGCTCTCTTTCTGTTTCCTTATTCAGGTTGTCTTTGATTGTCAGCAGTGTTATCAATGCTTTTGCTAATATAATTTCTTTCTTTAAGTCCATAGGTTCTTCAATTTCTTCTTCTTCTATAGCTTGCCCTCTGGAATAGATTTTCTCTCTGTTTACTTTCTATTTCAGTATTCCATTCTTTCCATTTTCAGGAACAAACCAATTACCATAAATATCAGCAGGTTTAATCCCTTTATATTCATTTTCCATTTTTTTTGAGTTTCAATCACCCCATTTTGCATTTGATAAACATCCTCAATTTTTTCATCATATTTTATTGTTATGTGCTCTAAGTATTCCAGTTTTTTCTCTATTCTTTCATATATATATATATATATATATATATATATATATATATATATATATATATATATATATGATAATTTCTGTATTTCTGAAAGTATCTTTTGCAAATTTGAACTTCCATTTTCTTTTGAAGTTGTGCAATTCTAACAAACACAGCTGTTCTAGCTTGGACGGTTAATAAGATTAAAGCATAGATTCACAAAGAATGTTGTTTCCACTTTTTTTCTGATTAGAAATATACTTCAAAGGGACATCTGTGTGCTTCCCTTCTTATCACTCTCCGTAGCCAAGCAGTAAAACCTTGTGGTGCCAAATCAAAATAATCCATGAAGAAAATACACAAAGCTCCGATCAACAAAACCTTCCAACCTCCAAGCAGTGGTAACACTGTTAAAAAGTTTCCTTTTGTATCTTTTCTGTATTTCAAATTAGAAAAAGAAGTCCAATCTTTAAATGAATTAGAAAAATACCCACATCAATGAAAGAGGAAAACTTTAGTCTATAGATTACAGAGAATCATAAATAAAAGGTAGAAGAAGAAAGCTTAATCCATCCATTTCAAAAGGCTTGCATAAATTCCATCCATTAAGATAGCATTTAAAAAGTAAGATAGCCACTGTCCAAAACCATTCCAAATTTAATTCCGCCGCTTGCTTCTTCTATTCTTCAATTTAAATTAATTTTAAAGTTTTTATAGGCAGTCTCTTTTTTAAAACAGTAAAAGTTCCTCACCAGCTAGAAACACTTTCACTTTCCGTATCCTTCCGTTTTGGAGCCATCCCAACTTTGTCAGTCTTGGCTGGATTTTTTGTCGCCAGCTTAAAGAACTTCTCTTGCTTCTTTCAGGGATTTTGCAATATCCCCAAGATCAGCAAGACGTATTCTTCCTGTTCACCATCTCTTCGGGACAGTTTAGGTTCATTTGGACAACCCAGTGGCAAAAGTATTGGCTGCAGTCTCAGAGCATCAAGACTGCATGACCATATTGTCCTCCCTCCTCATCCCAATATCATTATCAATAAACAGGCTTAGAGTCCTTAAAATGAATCACCAGCTCTGTCAGGCGTGCCTCCCTCAATAACCAAGAAAGAAAACTTCTAAGTCCATTGTTCATGGAATTAAAATACTTTTACTGGTTATGAAAAGATAGCAATGAAAGTAAAGCAAGATCTGAGCCAGGAAAGCATGAACAAATACATAACAAATGATAACCCAGCCCCCTCCCTCCAACAACCCCACTCCAGTGTCCAATCTGCAACTCCCTTAGGTATCATGTGGGGTGCATCTCCATTAGGCATCATCAGGTTGGTATGCAGGATGTTTGGCCTTGACCAAGTCCAACACTGGCCACCAACATGCGCAGAAGATGGTGAGAAGAAAACTCCCTTTTCCATTCATCCCTGTACCATTTATTCCCACCCCAAACACCATGCCCCCACCCTCCCCGTTTCTTATGGCAGCCGATAGTAAGTAAGCGAAGCAGAGGCTGACATCCGGCCCTCCTTCAGAAAAAGGACATCAACCCTGGGGAAAGAGGAAACAAAAGACAACAACAATAACAACCAACAGCAGTATTAAAATTAATGCTTACCAGGATATTTGGTGTAGAACTTCTGTAAGAGTCTGGGAGCTCTGATGTGGGATTTTTCCATCCATTCAGCCTGGGAAGGGGGAAAATGTTTCCAGGACACCAAATATTGGATGCGTCCTCTATGTTTCCTGGAATCTAAGATTTCTTTAATCTCAAAATGTTGCTCTCCCTCAATAAGAACAGGAACAGGGGGTGAGGGTTAAGGTGGACAAATGGAAGAAGTGTGCTCTGGTTTCAGTAAATTCACATGAAAAATGGGATTAATCCTCTGAAGGGTTTTCGGCAACACCAATCTTACTGATACTATATTTATGATTTTCACAATGGGAAACGGATCCACATATTTTGGACCCAGTTTCTTCGACTTCTGGATGGTTTGCAGAAATTTAGTGGACAAAAACACCCTATCCCCAACTTGGTACTCTATATGTTTACCCCTTTTTTTATCTGCCTGTTTTTTGTGAGCACGGTGAGCCGCGTCTAAGGCTTTGCGAGTCATCAGCCAAAACTGTTGAAGTTGATTATTCCACTCTTACAAGGATAAAATTTGAGGTTTCTCTTGAGGCAATTCAGAAATTGGTACAAAATCCTGGCCAAACACAACTTTAAAAGGGGTCATTCCGGTACTGCTATGTACTGAATCATTGTATGCCACCTCTGCATGTGGCAAAAGTTCAGCCCAATTATCCTGCTGATAATTGATAAAACACTGAAGGTACTGCTCCAGAACCGAGTTAGCCCATTCATAAGCCCCATTAGTCTGCAGATGGTGGGTGAATCTTAGTCCCTGAGCAGAGCCAATCAATTTCAGGAACTCTTTCCAAAAGTGGGAGGTGAATTGGACCCCCTTGTCTGATATAATGCATTCAGGCACTCCATGTAATCTATACACGTGTAAGATAAACAATTTAGCCAATGACTGTGCTGATGGGAACAAGGCACAAAATAGACCTGTTTGGAGAACAGGTTGGTGATCACCCAAATGATAGTATTTCCAAGGCTTTCTGGTAACTCGACAATAAAATCCATCAATATCTCCTTCCACGGGGCCCCAGGACGGGCAACACTTTGAAGGAGACCTTGAGACTTCCCTTGTGGTCTTTTTGCGGCCGCGCATACAGGACAATTGGCTATGTAGGGCTCAATGTCTTTTTTCAAGGAAGGCCACCAAAATTGCCCCTTAATCAAATACAATGTTTTACAAATCCAAAATGACCTGCCATTCTCGAGTCATGGGCCCATTGAAGGACAACAGTTTTTAGGCTGGCAGGAACATACAGCTTATCTCCCACCCAAGCCAGTCCATCTTTCATGGTGCATTCATCGGAATGTTTTTGAACCAGTCATCGGACTTGAGGTCTTTCTTATGTTTGTCCATTAGGTCTGTGGTCATATCTACGTCCACTGGGCCCTGGGTCCTAGTAACCATTGGGGCAACCAGGTACTTAGCTGGGATGACTGGATGAACCACGGTTGGTCTGGTGCTGTTCTATTGGGGAAGCCTGGACAAAGCATCAGCCATAAAGTTCTTCCCTTCTAGGATGTATTTTAGGGTAAAGTTGAACTGGTTGAAATGCTGTGCCCAGTGCACTTGTTTAGGTAATAGCTTACACAGGGTCTTCAATGCTTCCCGGTTTTTATGATCAATCCATACTTCAAAAGGGTGTTTTGCCCCCTCCAGAAAATGTCACCAGGTCATCAAGGCCCATCTGATAGCAGACACTTCCTTTTCCCATATGGCCCACCTTCTTTCTGTTTCTGTAAACTTATGTGAGGTGTAAGTGCATTTCTTTGGAGCAATACTGCCCCCACTGCCACATCACTGGCATCAGCTTGAACCACAAATGGTGCATCCATGTCTGGGTGTTTTTTTTCGTATTAACATCTTTTATTTCATTTTCATTTTCCTTTATACAATCACATAAATACTGTGCAGTTAAAAAAAGCAAACACAACTCATAACACTTCTATCCTTCATACACCCTTTCTTCTACCCCTCCAACTTTCATTTCTCCCCTCCAACAATCCCCTCTTCTACTTCCCCTCCCCCTCAACCATTCCTTTCTCCCCTTCCCACCATCTCACCCTCCTTACATTCCCTTCTCACTCCCTCTTAATTCCTCCCTCTTCTTTCCCTCTACTCCTCACTTCGGTGTATTTTTACTATTCATTGGTCTATTCGTTTTGTAATTAACACTAAAATTATAAAAAAAAAATAAAAGGAAAGGAAAAAAAAGAAAGAAAAAAAAAGCAACAGTATCCAAGTGCATTCATTGTTTTAAAAATTGAATCTATATTTCCACCCTCCCCCCCTCCCCCCCATGAACCCCCCTCCCAGACCCCCTTCCGACTTCCCAGATCCCATTCCCGACATCGTTCTTTATCAAGCAAAGTCTGGAGTATATTGAAACCAAATAGATTAGAAGCTAAAAAAAAGAAAAAATAAAAGAAGAAAAAAAAAAAGAAAAAAAAGATAAATAAAAAAAAAGAGAAAGGGGAAAAAGACCCCCCCCCAAAAGAGAAATCAATAAACTCTCTACCTTAAGCTCAGCTTCCCATCATTATTAACACTTAAGCAATGTGCATCATTCCTAATCTCAATTAATTTATTACTTGCAGGATTTCAAACTATGTTGAAACCAAGTGAGTTAATCAAATAAAATTCTACTCTAGCTAGGGACCTTATCTCTTTATCTAAATATGTATCCATTTCCAAACCTTTAATATATACCTTTTACCTCTTTCTCTATAAAGCAACTTAAACACCTCAAATATTTCTCTCGGTTTCTGTTCCAACTCCTCTCATCCTGCCTCTACCCGTGTCCATATATATATTTTATTATCATCCGTACACCTCCCATATTTGCTCCGCCTTCCTTCAAGCTCCCTGAGTATATTCTTCCAAACATTATGTTCAAATAAAAATTACTATAAAAGTCAACTTACTTTCTGGCTCAAAATAAGCTCTAATTAAACCTTCACTACCCTCCCATCTGTGCCACCCTTCCCAACTCGGTTCAACCTAAACCACAATCCGGAAGCATCACAATCTCCGCCTTCCTCACCCTAGAGAATAAAACATAAACAGTTTATATAAAAGTTCCAAGTTGTCCATCAAGTCTTTTTTTTAAAGTCCCATACAATATAATTTCCGAGGAGATCAGCATCATTTCTTACAGCCTTAATGTCTCTTGATCGGTATACCACTATGCCATTTTCTACAAGACATAGTCACAGAGTATTATTCAAGTTAAGATTAAGCAAATGTTTTGGAAGCATAACTAAATCCTTGTTCTCCGCTCTGCTGCCCTTCCGAAGGGGAAAAAAGGTAGCTCCCGCCTTGTAGTTGTGTGATTGGTTGTTTCTCTTGTACTTCTCCTTGTATTTGTCCAAGTCCGGGTAATTCAGGAAGTCCCGCCTTTAAAATCTTATGATAAAAGTCTCGGGCTTCACAAGCTGAATTGAGGCGATGTTTCTGATCGTCAAGTGTGACTGTAATACCAAATGGCGTGTCCCATCTGTACTGTATCTGGTTATCTCTAAGTTCTTTAGTTAAAAAAGCATAGTCTCTTCTGGCTTTTAACATCTGGGGTGGCACCTCTTTAAAAACGATCAAGTCCTGTCCATCAATTCGCAGCCTGTTGTTGTAGAACTCTTGTAGTATCGCATTTCTGGATTCTTTTGTAGCAAAATATATAACCATATCTCTCGGAAGCTGTCTCTGTTTTGCTGTCCACGAATTATGGCGGTAAATTTTTTGGATCTGCCAATCAAAGTTGAGTCCCGGACCTCCCACCACACGACTGAAAGCCTCAAAAAAGGTCTGCTTCAAATTCTCCTGTTCGTTTTCACGCAATCCCCTAACTCTTATTGCAAACGCAGTCTTTTTATAATTTGTCATAACAAGTTGTCTCTCTGCCTTTTCAACTTCCTGTTGCAACATTTCGATTTTAGATGTCAGATTAAAATTGGCTGCTTCCAAAAGTTCCAATTTATCCTCCATTCCTGCAATATAATCTGTCATCACAGTTATAACTCCGATGGTGTCCTCCTTTGTTTGGGCAATCTTGGCATCAAGTTTATCACATAGTTCCGAAATAAATTGCATTATTTCCTCTCTAAATTCTCTGAGAGTTTCAAAAAAAATTTCTTTCATCAACAAATCTCCAGTAGGGGGCGTAGAAGGCAAAGACTGTGGCTTTATAGCGATTACTTGGGATGTATTGTTAAGAAAACGTTTAGAATGTTTTGACTTGGGAGCCATTATAAAAGAACAAAAGCGAACAAACAAAGTCTCTGCGCACCTTGATTTACAATAAAATACTTTGAGTAAACTTTGGCAATTAGTAAAGAGAAGTCTTCAGGAAAACAGGGCTGATTAAATATATCAACTGCGAAGGCTATAAAATCGCAATTTTGAAAAACAGTTAAACAAAGGAGTTTTTTGTAAGATTGAAGCTGGTATTTTAAATAATAATAAACAAAAAAGGTTTTCAGGAATGGTCGCTGTTCGGACCGATTTTAAATAGCTTAGATTTGTCCTGAGGGGGGAGGACGACCTGCCTTGAGCTGAAAAAAAAACAGCTGAGAAGATCTGGCTGGAGTAAAAAAAAACCTCAGCTTTGTGTTGAACCTCTTCTCCGTTCACAGCGAAAGACAAAAGGCTGTGAACTTCAAAGAGATTCTAACGACTGAGCTCCTCCCTGCCCCTTTCTGCCTGAAAGGGGAGATATCTATAGTTCTTTTAGATATACAGACCAGGACTCTGAGGGGAGCTCCATTGAGCCCCCGGCGACGACACTCCTCCCCCGGAAGTCACCCATGTCTGGGTGTTTTAAAACAGGCTCAGCAGCGAACAATTGCTTCAATTTCTTGAAATCTGCTTGACATTCCATAGTCCAATTCAGAGGGTTACCCAGCCTAGGTTTAACCTCTCCCTTTGATTTTAGGAGATTTGTAATTGGCAGTGCAACGTTCGTGAACAAGGGGATAAATTGGCGATAAAAATTAGCAAATCCTAAAAAACTTTGTAGTTGCTTGTAGGTGTGAGGAGGTGCCTACTCAGTGACAGCCTGGACTTTTGCCATGTCGATCTCGATACCTTTGTGGGAGATACGGTACCCCAAATAATTGACCCTCTCCTGGTGAAATTCACACTTAGACAATTTGGCATAAAGTTCAGCAGCCTGGAGTTTCTTGAGAACCAAGCATACCAAAGTCACGTGTTCATCACGTGTTTCCATGTAGATAAGGATGTTGTCCAGGTAAACCAACACCCCCTTGTATGCAAGACTTCATTTATTAACTGCATGATGACTGCTGGCGCTCCCTGAAGTCCAAACAGGAGTACTTTAAACTGGAAGCATCCCAAAGGGCAGTTGAAAGCAGTTTTCCACTCATTTCTCTCCTTTATTCTGACTCTGTAGTAGGCTTCCCTTAAATCCAACTTTGTGAAAAAATTTCCTTTACCCAACTGGGCTAACATGTCATTCATGAGTGGTAGAGGGGTATACGTTTTCCATGCAAATCCCGTTTAGGTTTTTATTCTTCACACATAAACGAAAGGAGCCATCTTTCTTTTCCCTGAACAATATGGGGTGCGGCCACCCGTGGTCTAGTTGGTTGTATGAACCCCCTAGGTTTTTCCCCAGGAAACTTTCAATGCTGCAATCAATGGTGCGGTGGGGGGGGTAGTTTGAAGCCCTTTCACTGAAAACATCCCTGAGGTCCCAATATTCTTTGGGGATTTTGTCTTCTTCTTCAACCTTTTCCTGCACTGCGGCAGCTAGGTTCATTTTGTCATTGGCTATGTGGGACATCCTCCCCTTCCCCTCAGGAGGTTTAGTGGAACGAATGTGCAACCACTCTTTCCTCCAGTTCACGTAAGGGTTCCATTTCCGTAGTCACGGTAATCCCAGTATGAGGAGCCGATCCAACCCAGGTGCCACGATGAAACTCAAGGTTTCTTGGTAATCTCCCATCCACATTTCTATTGGTTCAGTTACAAAATGGGCAGGGGCATCCCCAGCGATTGACCCATCCAGCTGGCAAAAGGTAATGGGCACTTTCAAAGTCCTCAATCTTAAACCCATTTTCTCCACCACCTAAGGGCTGATTATACATCGGGTGCATCCAGAGTCTAAAAGGGCCAGCATCTTTCCCTGGGCTCCAGTTGATGGCACTTTTAATTCTACTGGGATGGTCATGGGGCCCGATCAGAGACTCACCGAGTGGTCATCATCTGAATCAGTTTCATTTTCTCCCACACAAAAGAGGAGGGTTCCTTCTCCTCCTGGCCTGGAGGAAGGACATCAGCACCTTCCATGCCTTCCAGGGCAGCTTCACAGCATCTCCCTAGCTGCCAGCCAGGTTCCTCCCTACCAGCCGGAGTCAATTTTGGACCATGTCTAGCATAGCAGTTGGGCTCCCAATGCCCGTCCTTTCCTGCTTTTGGTGCCTCCTCGGACCTCCCCTGTGTATGCACAAACAGCTCATGAAACTCCTGCATGTACTCAGCCTCAGGCCTTCCCTCCTGGGTTAAGGGTTTCATCCTGCTTTTCACCTTTTGATTTAGGAGGGGGTCATCAAAATGTTTCCTCAGGGCAGTCATAAACCCCTTGTAATCCCTCAGCAGGGGGGAATCATCATTACGCAAGGCTACCATCCAGGCAGCTGCTTTGCCTTCCAAAGCCATAGTAACACTTCTCACTTTGGCAACTTCTGATGAGAAATCCTGTCCATACTCTTGCATGTAATCCCAAGCTTGCAGTAAAAAAACCCAGTTCTTTGAGATCTCCTCTGTACTTCACTCCAAGTGGAGGAATCTGAGGCATTTGGAGCCTTTGGGAGTCCCCTCCCCTTCTTGGGAGAGCTTGAACTGTTGTTGCTGCTGCTGCTGTGGCTTGGGCCCCTCCCTCTTGCCCAGCTCCAGTAGCTGTTCTCAGGGACATTTCAGGGCTAACCAGGTCTTCTGCTCCCCCCTCCACCTGCTCGGCTAATCCACTCGCCCTTTCAGCAAGACTTACATGGATGCGTCATCGTTCCCAAGCCTCCTGAAGAAGGTGTAGAGCATGGGTCATCATGAGATCCTCTCTTTCAGCTGACTGCCAGTCATCCTCTGGTTTTCGGCTGGTTGTGGCCCTTGCCATTATCTTCTCCTGCTTGCTGCAGGGGTTAGACATCTGGGTGCTCTCCCCATGGAAGCTTTTAACACTGGGATGGGTGCGAGGTCAGATCTTGCTTAATGTCAGGTGTGCCTCCCTCAATAACCAAGAAAGAAAACTCCTAACTGCATTGTTCGTGGAATTAAAATACTTTACTGGTTATGAAAAGATAGCAGCAAAAGTAAAGCAAGATCTGAGCCAGGAAGGCGTGAACAAATACATATCAAATGATAACCCAGCCCCTCCCTCCAATGGCCCCACCCTAGTGTCCAATCTGCAACTCCCTTAGGTGTCATGTGGGGTGCATCTCCATTAGGCATCATCAGGTTGGTATGATGGTTGGCCTTGACCAAGTCCAAACACTGGCCACCAGCATGCGCAGAAGATGGTGAGAAGAAAACTCCCTTTTCCATTCACTCTTGTACCATTTATTCCCATCCCAAACACCATGCCCCCACCCTCCCCATTTCTTATGGCAGCCGATAGTAAGTAAGCGAAGCAGAGGCTGACAAGCTTTTATTTTTCTCAAAGTTATCAAACACTCAAATGAGAAAAAGAAAACAATGTTTCCAAGCCTCTGGGTGACCGTGTAATTTATTTTCCTCTACTTTTACTTCCTCCCTTATATTCAAAATTTAAAATTAAAAAAGGGAATTTTAAAAAAGATATAATAAGGCATTAAAAAAGAAAAAGAGAGAAAGTCTTAAACAATAAAAATTATTATATAAGTGTTTGAAAAAGGAAGGAAGAGAGAAAAAAAACCCACTCCAGTTTAAAAATAAAAAAGCATTTGTAATAGTTTCAGCAATAAAAAGGGTTTTAAAACCACACTAAATTTGACTCAGGCTTAATCTCACCACTTGACCTCTTCTGTCTTCAATGTTGTTTACTTTTAGTCTTTTAGAGTGTTATCTCAAATAATAATGAATAAAGATTATCTCACCAATTCGAAACACTGTTCCCTCCAGCTTTTCTTCTGTTCTGGAGCTGTCCCAACTTCAGTGGCTTTAATGGCCACCTGTCTGCTGCCTGAAAAAAGGGCTTCTCCTGGATTTACCAGGGACTTTGCGGTGTTCCTGGGATGAGCAGGATGTGCCCTTCTCTGTCACCATCTCTACGGGACGTTTTAGGTCCAAAAGGACCATCCAGCAGCAGAGATATTGATGGTGATCTTGGAGCTTCAAGGTCGTATGTTGTACTGTCGTGATGCCAGCCCTGCCCTCCTCTCATTTAACTATAACTTCTGTACATTAGAACATTACACACACCTTCTGATGTTCTTCCCTAGCTTGCACATGACTGTTAGAGCCAGGAGATGTCATGGATTAAGTAAAATGTGGTGAAACTCAGTTAACAACGCTCTAGCTTAGCAACCAAAATTTTGGGCTCAATTATGGTCATAAGTCAAGGACTATCTCTGCCTTCCTCTCCATGGCAGCCTTGTCCTAGTAACTCCTTTCTGGCAATTTTCCTCTCTGTTAGAGGCACCAAAATAATCTAGAGGATATAAGGTTTCCTGCTGGACCAGGGGATTGGACTAGATGGCCCCCAAGGTCCCTTCTAACCCTGTTATTCTGTGATTCTGTAAGGATCTCCTGCTGGAGCAGGGGGTTGGACTAGACCTCTGAGATCCCTTCCAGACTTAGATTGCTGTGCTGTTTCGAAGCATCTTCTGAAGCCACATCTAGTGCCAGGGTTTGTGGTCATTCCTTCCTCTTCTCTTTCTCTTCGTCCCTACCTCCCTCTTTCTTTATTTGTGTGTTTCTTTCTTTCTTTCTTTCTTTCTTTCTTTCTTTCTTTCTTTCTTTCTCTCTGTCTCTTTCTTTCTTGTGTGTCTTTCTGTCGTATTCTCCCTTTCTTCCTCTTTCTTTTTCTTTCTCCTTTTTCTCTTTTCTTTTTTTCTCTTTCTTTCTTTCTTTCTCTTTCTCTTTCTTTCTTGTCTCTCTCTTCCTTCCTATTTCTTTCTCTTTCTTTCTTTGTCTCTTCCTTGTTTGTTCTTTCTTTCTTTCTTTCTTTCTTTCTTTCTTTTCCCATTCAAGTTTTTTTATTTTTTAATACAAATCATATATATATATATATAGGAACAAAGAGTTGTCTAGATCTTTTCTTTTACATCCTCTCAATTACATAGTCCTTTTTACATCATAGTTTTGTTTTCGCTTGCAGCCAAATTATTATTTTCCATTATTTTTCATCTTTATAGTTATTTTTTCTTAATACATAAACAATATCTTCAATTGCCCCTTCCAAATTACACCAAATTTTCATTTCTTATTTCTCCATTGGTATATTTTGCTATAAACAGCATACATCCTCGAATTCAATTTAAGAATAGACATTTCTTTCATTTTTTTTCTACCATTAACAATATACTATCATTTCTTTATTTCTTAACAACAATCTTACTACTATTCTCTTTAGCATATTTTAGCTTACTAATATAACTCTTTTTCCCTTTCTTCCTCTTTTAACCATTTTCTCTTGGGCTCCCTAAAATCCCAGTTTTAATTCTTTTCTTTCTTCTCCCCCTTTCCCCTAATTTCTTTTTCTTTTCCCTATTTTTGTGGTTATTGTATCTTTTCTTCAACATATTTACTTTTACTATTCTAGTAACTTCTCCCAGGGTTTTCCCTGTTCCCCTCCTTTCCTTACTATTTTGTGATTTCTTTTTGGGGTGATCTCCCCCTTTATCTACTTTTCCTTTGTGACTGTAAATTCCAGTGAAATCTTCTTTCCGCATTTTATTTTCAATTCTTCTTTTTTCCACCTTATCTTCCTGTATCTTGTATCCACTTTTACACCCCCCCCCCTTCTCCTATATCTTGTTCGGCATATTTCCTTTGATTTCCTAGCTTTTCTTTACCAATTAACATTTCACGTGCACTTTTCAACATCACAAATAATTCATCATACATCCAAATGTCCATTTGGCAAGTTTAACTATTTTAACAGATTTTTAAATTTTGGGGTTATATCACATTTAGTTGGGGTTATATCACATTTAGTTGAGCAAATTCTGTTGCTCAGTTTTAAAATTAATCTAGTCCAGTCCACATTTTCTCTTCCACAGCTGTAGATAGCTGCAGTCTAAAAATGTTGTAAAGGCAGTTTCCTTTTCCTAAACCCAGTCACACTGTGGCTATAACTCTCACTCCCCCTTTTCTTTCAAAGTGCTTTAAATCCATAAAAATTAAAATAAGGAGAAAGTTTCGCTTTGGGATCCTTTTTAAGATTAATATCAGGTTTTTCTTTTTTTCTGTGAGTTGGTCAATCACTCACCCGGTTCCAACACTCTGCTCCAGACACGAGTAAGCATGAAGGTCTGATTGCAGTATGAATGTGTGTGTTCACGATGCCCTGAGGGAGCAATAAGTGGAAGGGATCCAGAGACTTGTGATTGCCTTGTGTATATCCCTCCTTCTTTCCCTTCTTCCTTCTGGATCATTAAAGGGGGCTGCGGTTTTTCTGCTCACTTTAACCACTTGTTTTTTCTTCTTCTCTCTATATTCTAAGAAATTTGGGGTAAATGGGTGACCTGCTCCTGCACCTTTACATTTCACTATTGTGATCTTTTTCATCTGCATACAAAAGCTATGCAGTTACATTTCTTTTTTTGCGCTGAATACAATTTTGATTTTTTTCTTCTGGAAATTTTTGAGGTTTAAAATGCTTAATGAAATCTATAAAAAGAAATGATTTTGAGATATTTTCCTTTCATTTGTAAATGTTTTAACATACTTAATGAGAATTTGCATCCATCTGAATGGAATCTGATATTTTTGAGTGTTGACTCAAAGTACCTCTTTTTTATTGCTAGTTTTATTTTTTGAAGCTGTTCTTCTTCCCTCCCTATTTTATGCTTGAGTGCATTTCTGAATGCTTATGAGTCAAAGTACTCTACCCTATGATATTTTTTTTGTTTGTTTGTTTGCAACACAAGTTGGAAATTTTGGAAATTTACTCATCTTACTGCAAAAGTGTTTCAATCATAGAGGCAGTGAGAATGTCATATTCCATGAAATTTACATCGTCTGCCTTCTGAAATAATGTTTGGATCTCCACACTTGGACAGAATGGGGGAAATTCCACAACATGAGACTAAAAGATATGTCTGTAAAGAACTGTATACTTGGCCTCTCCTCTTCTTCACCTCAGGAACAAAGGACTGCTAGCTCAAACCATAGCTCTCAAATTTGCTGCTGGTGATTGTGTCCTGATAAAACCTGACATGAGGAAAAACTTTGCCACACCTGGAGCAGACCTTCCCAAGCCAAAATGACCACTATTACCAGCAAGCTAAGCCTAATGCCATCCAGCAGATATGAAAGAAAGGACCCTGAGATGGACAAGTAAAGACCAAAAGACTCTTTTCAATCCGCAGAAGACAGCTGTAAAGGCTATGAGGGAGGGTGGAAATTGATTGTAAGGTTTTCTTTCTTTGCTTCCTTCACAGAAATTCATTGTAATATTTTCTTTCTTGTCTCATTTATATTATAATCAGTTTAATGTACTCATGTAAGAATTATATTTGAGAATGGCTAGCACAGCAAGTTCCGAACACCTTAGATTTCTGTCTAGTGGGAGGGAAATTTTGTCCAAAATGCCTGTATTTTCTGTATTGTAGAAGCAGCTGCACACAGACACATGCGCAAATGCGCATGTGCACTCGCACGCACACGCGCGCGCACGTGTGCACACACACACACACACAGACTCCATTCAGAATTAGATTGAAAGTATTTCCTCCACTCCATACAAAGCTTCTCCTAGATTGATTTTTGCCCTGGCACAAAAATCTAAGCAGTGATATCTCCCTGCTGGTTCCATGGGGGAGGGGAAATTCCCCTGGGTCAATACCCCCGCTTGAAGAGCTAGGATCTTCAAAACCCAAGCTGTGACTGACTCAAAAAATGATGCTGCCCCATTGCCCAATAAAGCACGATATGTTGCACTGGTGGTCTCATGAATAGGAGTCCCCAGGGTCATTGTGTGTAATTTTAAAAATACTAAATAGCCTGGATTGCGCACTAGCTAAACTCAATTTGGCCTCACTAAAATAAGAGCTAGGGCAGGTTCAAGAACCATCCCTTAGAAATGGACAGCCTGTAACTTAAAGGAAAAGCATGGCTGCGAAGAATTTTGGGACTTCTGCTTCCTTGAAACCTGTCTGGAAGCTCACAGAAAGTGATATCTGATATTAATTGGCATGGAAAATTGGACACTGTAAATTTCTTTCCAGAACGTGTGCCCTGGCTGCTAGACCTTCATGGTTAAAAGCTCCCTGGGAGCCACTGAAGGAGTCCTGCTGTCTCTCTCAATGCTTTTCCATCAGAAAAATTAAGTCTCCCTGATCTGACCAATTTTGATCTTTTGTCAAGAACATTTGTGTTCCACTCACATGTTTTGAAAAAAAAAAGAGGGATTGTGGGAAGTTATCACCCAGCCCTCTCCCCAAAAAATGAAATATCCTAGGAAATATTGAAAAGGCAGAATATTACATTTCCCTGGATGTGAAAAGGAAGAAACATGTTTTAAAGACAGAGTAGCTCCCTGCAGCTCCCTGCCCATCACCTTTTGTCAATGGGCCATTAAGATGCCCAAGCCAATCCCTTTACATAATAAAGAGTTCTCTCCTTCAGCTTCAGGGTGATGGGATTAAGGCATGATTAGCCTTTACCCACTCCCCACATGGCATCTGAGAACTCAACCAAACCTGGATTCAAAACACAGCCTAAAGAGTCCCCCTACATGGCCCCATGGGAGTCTGACAACCAATCAGAATACAAGCTCAAGATCAAAGGCCAGAGAGGGGATAAAACCAGGGACTTTCAGCATCTCAGCCTTTCTTCTCTTCCTTCTCTTCTTCTGCACCAGAAGAGCAATTTACGGCTGCTAGGCATCTTGGAGGTCATCTAGTCCAACTCCCTGCTGCAGCAGGAAACCTTACATTGTCTGGATTATTTTGCTGCCTCTTGTTGAAAGAAATGTTCTTCTGGGTTCAGCTCCAAGTGGGGAAATGACACTGGAGACATGGAGGCTGCTTGGAAAGATGGTTTAATGGTGGACAGGACCACATGGCTTGAGTCCTGAACAGAAAAGGTGGTCACATGCTTCAATGTTTGGTGAAGAAAAAGAGAGCGAAGAAGGGGCTTGCTGGGTTTTTATAATCTGTTTGGTCCCACCTCTCTGTTTCCTGTTCCTGTGTAAGAAATGTATTCTGATTGGTTGTCAGACTCCCATGGGGCCAAGTTTGAGTTTCCAGATGCCATGTGGTGAGTTTCTCTGGAAGGCTAATCCTTCCTTTATTATGTAAAGTGCACTAACTCAGGCTTTAATGGCTCGTTGACAAAGAGGGGGGCAGAAAGCTTCAGGGAGCTACTCTATCTTTAAAAAACATGTTTCTCCTTTTTCACATCCAGGGAAATATAGCATTCTGCCTCTTTAATATTTCCTAGGATATTTCATTTTTCTAGGAAAGGGGGGTTGCTAACTTCCTACAATCCCTACTTTTTTTTAAAACATGCGAGTGGGACACACACATTTTTGGCAAAAAAATAAAATTGGTCATATTAGGGAGATTGAATTTTTTTTCTGATAGAAAGGCATCGAGAGAGGCAGGAGAAGGATTATTTCAATGGCTTACAAAGAGCTTTCAACCATGAAGGTCTAACAGCCATAGGAAAAGTTCTGAAAAGAAATTTACAGTATCCAATTTTCTATGCCAATTATTTTCATATGTTTGATATCACTTTCTGTGAGCTTCCAGACAGGTTACAAGCATGCACAAGTCCCAAAATTCTTCACAGTCTTTTAAATAACTAGAGACTGCCCATTTCCAAGGGATGGTTCTTGAACCTGCCCTAGCTCTTATTTTCGTGAGGCCAAATTTAGGTGTGCAGGTGTGCAATCGAGGCTATTTAGTTAAGGTGACCAGATTTTAACATTGGTAAAGCAGGCCACCATTGATCGGGGGGGGGGGGGGCGTGTTGATTAAAAATTTGGTCTATAAGACTCAGTCTCCTTCAATGTAGTATGTAAGCACAATCATATTAGTTGTCTTTAGGATCTTTCGGTTTGAGAGGACTGGAAGATAGCTATTATGTTCTCGGGTTTTTTGGTGTCTTTTTTCTCACTGCCCCAGATCCACTACTTGGAGATAAGACATACTGATAAGCAAGCTTTTACTTATACTCTAAATAAAGGTTAAACATAAAATAAGATCAAAGGAGAGCAAGTTGTTAAAGAAACAAACTCACAATCTCTGTCCCAAGGCTTTGATGCTGAATGCTAATTCAGCAGTGGGTTTGTCTGCTCAGCTATACAGGTTGGATCTGTACAATCCAGTATTTCAAAAGAAAAAGAAAAAAAGCCCAAGAGGTTTTAGGCTCTTATCTCCCGATCAAAATTGCATGTGAGCAGACTGGATAAGTGAGTGCCAGGGCATCCGCTCAGAAAAAAAATGTTAAGGTAATCAGATTGGTTTGAGCACCGGCTTCTCCTTCGTGCACCCTGTATTCGCTTCGCTTCGCCTCTCTCCGCACCTGAGCTCTGCATATGCCTCTGAGATGCAGACCCCCTTCGGGCATGCCAGGTTTCCAGAGGCTGACAGCCCAGCCTCTCAGTAACCCGGTTGCCGACAGGAGGGCAACCAGTTGCGAGCATAGTGGAGGGAGGCAGAGAAAAGGAGCCCGCCTCCTACTTCCTCGAGGTTGGATGGCAGTAGTGGCTCTGCAGGCTGCAGCAGTGGTATCATTTCGGGACTGGGTGACTGCTCAATTGCTTATCTCCCACCCACTGCTGGAATGGTTCAGGCATGTCCCCAGCCGAGAGGTAGTTGCTTCACTGCTGCTGCCATGCCCCCGTGCGCCTGTTTTCCTTGGTTCGCTCCCGCATCATGCTTGAGCAGAGCTGCCGGGGTTGCTTGTGCTGCTGCCATTCTTCACGCTTCGCGGCGCAAACCCAGAAAGGCATTTGGCTGCTCCGGAGCAGTTGAGCTCTTTTCTTTCTTTGCCGGCTGCTCCGGTTCCAGCGCAATAACGATGAGGCGGCACTGGTACTTGCTGGAGCGCGGCACTGCGAACACCCCGGCCGAGGCTAAGGGTGAAGGCTGCAGGTGTCCCGAGGGCTCGAAGCAGGGCTCTCTGTGTGCCTGCTGCCGCTGCCGCCCTCACCGCGACTGGCTCTACGAGTTTTATTATTGCATGAGCCAACAACACCCGCTGCTTGTCTTCCTGCTGCTCATCATGATTGGCGCCTGCCTAGCTTTGCTCGCCATCTTCTTTTTCGCCTCGGGGCTGGTAAGTTGCCCGTCACTTAGAGTGGCACACTCAAGGAAGCATCCCCAGCCCTTCAGAGTCCCAGGCAGTTTTGCAGGAGGTAGCCTTCTGTTTCGCTCTTAAAATCGGGACTTTTTTATAACGCCGTGGGACGTGGGACAAATTATTAAAAATCAGGACTGTTCCACCAAAAGCAGGACGTCTGGTCACCTTATATTTAGTCTTCAAGTGGGGGAATTGCCTGAGGGGAATTGCCCCTCCCCCATGGGATTAGCAGGGAGATATGACTGCTTGGGTTTTAGTGCCAGGGCAAAAATCAACTTAGGAGAAGCTTTGTGTGGAAATAAGTCAAGGAGATAGTTTCAATCTACTTCTCCTTCTCTCCCTCACCTTCTCTCTCTGTAGCTGCTTCTACAATACAGAAATAGACATTTTTGGACAAATTTCCTCTAGACAGAAATCTAAGGTGTTCAGAACTTGCTGTGCCAGCCACTCTCAAATACAATTGTTACATGAGTACTTTAAACTGATTACAATATAAATGAGACAAGAAAGAAAACCTTACAATCAAATTCCACCCTTCCCCATAGTCTTTACAGCTGTCTTCTGGGGATTGAAAAGAGTCTTTTGGTCTTTACTTGCCCATCTCAGGGTCCTTTCTTTCATGTCTGCCAGGGTGGCATGCTTGGTGGTAAGGCTAGTCAGCCAGGCTTCGGAAGGTCTACTCCACTTTGATTGCTGTGATGGTTTTCTAGTGGAGGGCTAGATTCAAACCCAATTCCATGTGTTGTCCCCAAAACTGGGCTCTTGCTTGATGTCAAAGCTGATAAGTCACCAGACACAAGGTGTGATATAGAATTGTACTTTTATTTTGGTACCAAGATATAAGGACCCCAGTTTGAAAAGCTAACCAAGGGCCCAGAGTAGAATCTTACAGCAGTTTTTATAGTCAAGGGATGGTTGCGTTCAACCCTTTGCCCTTCCCCTAATAATGCATGCATAACAGATAATATTGATTGGTTATTTGGATTTCACTTCCCTTGTTTTTCACCCCAGGTCATAGGTATCTTGCAAAGTGTGCCACCTCTATGTGGGTTTGGGTTTTTTTCCTTATAAGCAAGCTATTCTTGTTCCTAACATCCTGGCTAGTGGTTTTAAGATACTAACAGTTTTATCTGAGGCAGCTCCCCCGTGACCCCCCTCCCTCTTTAGTGAGAGACAGGAAAGGAGCAAAGTTCTTAATTGTCAAGGCAAAGAAATAAAGACAATAGAAAATGTTTTATCAGAATTCATATGCCTCACTCTCATGTCCATTCCACCCACACCTGGGTCTTATCACCACATATGATACCCAGGGCCTCTGATCCTTCCTCTGATCCCCAGGGCCTCATCTGTGCATATATTCCATCATCTGATCCTTCACATGTGCTCTGCTCATCTGTGCAGGGTTGAAAGACATGAGAATAGGGTCCTCTCCCCCACAGAAAAGGCATTGTTGGAGGATTAGATGTAAGGGGGGGGGGTAGATAGCTTGCAGGCAGAGTTTGAAAAAACATCAGTATTGCATTTACTAAACAGATAAGCTGGTAACACTCTGGGGACATCACAGATGAGAAAAGGGAGCCAGATCCACATGCTTCAGGAAAGATGAACAGGTAAAATCATTTAAACACACAATAAAGTCAAGGATGAAATTTTTCTTGTAAATGAACTTAAAACATTCCCTGGGTTGTTACTTTAAGGTACAGAGTGAAGGCAAAAAGAATACTTCTCTTTACTCTGTGTGTTGGCCAAACAAACATAGCACAGTCTCTCTCTCTCCCCCCCCCCAATTCACTCAGTTTTCTGGGCCCAACAAATGGAGCAAAGACAATTTCTGCCAGTTCTTTCTTTAAATGATTTAAAATTCTTGTCTTTCTGGAATGGAGACATTTTATACTTAAATTACCTCACAGGTGCACAAAAACTTAGACACATATACACAAGGACAAGGAGAAAATAAGAGGAGGAAAGAAAGATAACTCTCAGATTTGCACACACATGTGCCTGGTATCCCAGGCTTCAAGGAAATCTCCAAGGGAAATTCCTGTCACCCGTGAACTAACGCTTCCCATGATCCTTTAAATGTAGGGTTCACTTTGGCTTAGCCAGGTGACTCGCTGTAAGTTTTTTGGGGAAAAAGTTTCAATTCCCTCAATGAAGTATTTGGCCCCTTCCTCGTATGGAATTCTGGGTATAGTTTTTGGATCCAAAAAGGTGGTCCGGAAGGACCTCTTCCCCTCTGCAGTGAGTACTACACCTCCTTCACTCTTTTCCATACACAACGGGCCTTTGCTTTTTTGCTTTCACTGGACAAAAGCAGCAACAACAACACATTTTCATTCATTTTTACATCCATTTTCACACACTCTCTTTTCCCTAACAGAAGGTCCTGTGTTGTGGCATGACCCTAATATTTTCCAGCTCTCTTGGGAAAACACGCAGAGGAAGCAAGATCCAGCTGTGATTGGGAGAAGGATCCCATTACTCACACACATGCAGGCATACACACTGGAGACATGGAGGCTGCTTGGAAAGATGGTTTAATGGTGGACAGGATCACATGGAGTGAGTTCCTGAACAGAAAAGGGGGGGGGGTCACATGCTTCCAGATGTTGGGTGAAGAAGAGAAGAGAAAGAAGGGCTGAAAGTTCCTGGCTTTATATTCTCTGTTTAGCCCCACTTCTCTGTTTCCTGTTCCTGTGTAAGAAATGTATTCTGATTGGTTGTTAGACTCCCATAGGGCCACGCAGGGGCAACTCTCTAGGATGTGTTTTGAGTCCCAAGTTTGATTGAGTTTCCAGATGCCATATGGTGAGTTTCTGTGGAAGGCTGATCCTTCCTTTATTATGTAAAGTAGACTAGCTCAGCTAGGGGCAGGAAGCTGCAAGAAGCTACTCTGTCTTTAAAAACATGTTTCTCCATTTCTGATCCAGGGAAATATAATATTCTGCCTTCTTAATATTTCCTGGGATATTTCATTTTCCTAGGAGAGGGGTGGATGCTAACTTCCTACAATATGTTAAAGGATATTTTAGATGAAAAGGGTGATCTTAAATCCAGAATCCAGGAATGGACTTATCCTGGTGGCCACATTTTCAGATCCAATCAAGGCATGTAAAAGGTGTTAAATTATGGGGATCAAGCAGCATTGGATAAAATTTTAATGGGGCCGGATGAAAAATTGATTAAAATATATATAATTATTTACTGAAATATAAAATGGAGGAAGAGATAGTTAAAGAAACGATGATTGCATGGCCAAAGAATTTTGGATACAATATAGAATTAGAAAAATGGTTAAAAATTTAGGAGAGAAACTACAAGCTGATGATGGCCATCGCCTATAAAGAGAACCTCTACAAAATGTTTTATAGGTGGCATTTGCTGGCTGCAAGACTGACCAAAATGTATAAGAACTCCACCAAATGCTGGAAATGTAACCAGATTCCAGGAACATACTTCCACATGTGGTGGACGTGTAAGAAAGCAAGGAATTACTGGGAGAAAATTTATAATTGGTTAGAAATGATAACTCTGCAACATATTGAGTTCAAATCAGAAACATGCCTTTTAGATATACTGTTGGAAAGTTATGGCAAAGCAACAATATATTTAGTGTTCCTTATATTGACAGCAGCAAGAATCATATATGCTAATTGGAATAATGTAAACACCCCACCGGATGACTATATAATTAGGAAAATTTGGGATTGTACTGAAATGGATAGATTAACCTTAAAAATTAAAGATAAAGAAGGCTTGAAATATTATAGGACATGGAATAAATTTTATGAATGGATAGGGACAAGAGGTAGAAATGAGAGGGAAGTTGACGAATGTCAATAACTTTTAGTATGGAAAATGTCATTTAATCATTTGTATTTGATTTATTTGTATTGTGTTTGAATTATTTGCTGCCTCATGGTTTCTTCTATCTGGGGAGGAGGGGGCTTCCTTCACCAACTATCCACGCCCAGCCAGCCAGTCATTAGGCAGATCATATTAGTGGTCTGTCTGGATTTAAAATTCTGAATTTAGTGGTCCCTGAGGTCCACAAGGTTGGTGACACCTGCTATGGAACACAAAACTGTGCCCTCCTGTGATGAAAGCAGGGATTGGGGCCACAAAAAGAAATAAACATTTTCAATGGGATTTTAAGGTTATTAGCCTGTATCTTTATGATTAATGCCTTATTAATATTAATAGGGTGACAGGAGGCCCATTTGCTGTAATACAGGATGGGAAAAGAAATCCTGCTTCAAAAGCCTTAAGCCAACTTATGAAGACCTAATACAGCATATTAATATTAATAAGGTTTTAATAATAATGAATGATCTTAAAATACATTGAATAAAGTTTATTTCTCTTGGCGGCTGCTATACCTGCATGGACCACAGGATGGCAATGTTTTCTCTCCCTTAACATTGAAGCTATCGTACGCCTTTTAAACTTTACAAAGCATTTTTAAATTGTTCCTTTTCCTGTTGGCTAATTGCTGCTACCCGACCATCTCTCTCCCCCACACCCCCAAGCTGAATTGCTACCCTTTAACAGGCTGTTAGATATGGATAGACCTTGACTTACAATCGTTTGTTTACTTACGGTTACGTAAGTAACCGTTTACTTACGATGGCACCGAACAAATTACCTAGGTCTAAGAGCTTTTCACAGACTCTTACGGGGTCACGTAATCAAAATTGGGATGCTTGGTGACAGGTGTGTGTTTATATATAAAGTTTTTTTTTTCATTTTCATAATATAAACATATGTATACTATTACATAGCCAACATCATATTGTATTATTAAATGTTTACATCAGTTCGTCTTACCATCAACTCCCCAAAACAATTATTGGCTCTTCTGCTCTCCATACACCATATTTGTACCTTATTGATCACTTTCTTCTCCCTCTCTCCTCCTCCTCCCTATCTCCTTTCTTTCCTCTGTCACCCTTCTCTTCTCTACTTCCCCTTCTTCTCTCCTTCTCCTCTCTCCCTTTTCCACTCCTCTTTTCTCTCCTCTTCTTCCCCCCGCCCTCCTATTCCTCTCTTCTTCCCTTATCTCTCTCCTCTCCTCTACTTCACACTCATCATCTCATTTACTTGGTGTATTTCAGCTTCTCAGCGAGTTCCATTTTATGTTGATGCTATTTATAGTTCCTTTTCAATATACACATTTAATTTTAACATATGTCTTCCTCCTTTTTAAAAAAAAGAGAAAAAATGTATACATATATAGTCATTGTTCTTTTAAACCTCCCCCCCCCCCATCTAATTTTGGCCGAGATGTAGATCTGGTTACAATTCCCAGCTATTCTCATCATTATCTTTATATAATTATACATCCTCATGTGCCCCCAATTTGTGATTCTGTCTTTGACTTTCAGTAATTTCCCATTGTAGATATATTCCGTGTTCCCTCTCCATTTTTCCATATCTTGGATTAGATTACCCTTAAATTGTCTATAAATGACAAACTTCACTGTTCAATGTTTATTACAATTCCCTTAATCTATTATGTAAAATGACAAGCAGTAAACATCTCACTTTATTAATCATTTTAAAAGTTCTATATATATATCCATATTTCATATATTTTAACCCATGTTTAGTTATCCTTCTGTTGTCATTTTCGATCAATTCGCAACTCAGTTTAATTATCATGTATAAAAGTGAAACACAAACCTCTGCTTTACAACCTCCCCATATCAGTTTCATATTTATCCATATTCCACATATTTTGGAATTTGAATGATTTATGCATATTTTTTATAATTTTATGTAGTTCTTCTAATTCTCAGTTTTCCATGATGTCCAGTTCCAAGATTGCAGTTAATTATACAAGTCGTATTTCAAAATTTCTGGTCCACCTTAAATTTAGTTAATCCAAGTAATTTGAAACAGGAAGAGAAACTGACGCCATCTTAATCTTTTGCAGAAGGGAGAAAAGAAGAGAAAAAAAGGAGAGGGGAAGAAAAAAGAAACCATATTTCTCAGTTCTTGAGTGCAATGTCTATTCTTTCCTTTAATAACTGTTCAAAATAAATCACCCATAACAAGCCTGTAATCAGCCAAGAGTTTCTCCTTGTCTCCTTCTAATTTATGGCAGTTGGTTAATTAAAATTTCCCACACCGTCAATCTGTTATCAGTAAGAAGAGATGCTTTTCTCTTTTTTATATTAGCTGTGAGGAATTCAGACAAAGTAAAAGTAAACCCTTCGGGATCCAAAACCAAGTTTAATGTTTATAATTGCGTGGGTTTGTCACTTCTCTGCTTTCTATCCTTCTGTCTGAAAGCGTTACAAACAAAGAGCTTTGGGGAGGGGTAGTGTTACAATCCTCCACCTTCCTTTCTTCCTTTTCTTTTGGAGAAAGAAAGTCCCGATCTGACCATCAATATTATTTATGTTCTCAGAATTTCTTTGCCTTTTCCAGGTTTAATTTATAGTTGTGGGTTAAATAGATTTTCTTACCCAGCCTTTCATCTTTTCCGCTCTCCTCCAGCTCCAAAATTATTTTGACAAAAAGTCAACATCTTGTCAGCCATCTTGAAGGCTGCTGCCCCGACTCTGATTCATAGGCAAATCTCTGATCTGTGAGAGATCTGTTGCTTCCCTCTGGGTCTGATAAGACACTGCCCTTCTTCGTCCCACCTCCAGGGAGGTTCTGCTCCAAAAAAGGAATACCGGAGAAGGTTTATCAGACAGGGTTCATGTGAGGCTTTTCAGAGTTCACATCCCCCACGTCTGTCCAGCTGAAGAACTTCCTGTCGAATTCGAGCCATCTTGATCTTTTGCAGAAAAAAGAAGAAAAACTTTGCATTTCCCCAGTTCTTGATTTTGTTATCATTTTTCCCTTGCTACTTTCCACCTCTCATTGGTTATAGTTGCTCAAAATATATTAATTGGAACAAACTTGCATACAGCCAAACTCGGGTATGTTTCTCTTCGCTCCTGCTTTTCCAAGTTCTGATTTATGGCAGTTCCTGCACAGGCAAGAATAGGTTATCAGTTGTCAGTAAGAAAATAGTGCTTTTTTCTTGATCTTTTTCCCTAGTTGCATTCCACCTCTCATTAATTGGAGTTGCTTAAGATATATTAGTTGGAAGAAATTCAGATGAAGTAAATCCTTCAGAATGTTTGGTTTCCATTTCAAATCCAAAACGAAATTTAGAGTTTATATTTGAGTGGGTTTGTCACTTCTCTGCTTTCTCCCTTTCTGTCTGAATTGTTTCAAACAAATGGCTTTTTGGGGGGGCTAGTGTTTCAACCTTCCATTTTCTTTCTTTCTTTCTTTCTTTCTTTCTTTCTCTTTCTTTCTCTTTCTTTCTTTCTTTCTCTTTCTTTCTCTTTCATTCTTTCTTTCTCTTTCTTTCTCTTTCTTTCTCTTTCTTTCTCTTTCTTTCTTTCTTTCTTTCTTTCTTTCTTTCTTTCTTTCTTTCTTTCTATCTATCTTTCTTTCCTTTTGCCAAAATTCAGATCTGTCTATTAATATTATTTGTGCTCTCAAGATTCTTTGCCTTTTCCAAGCTTTGATTTATGACTGTGGGTTAAATGAATTTTCTTATCGGTCTTTCATCTCATCCTCACACTCCTGTTCAGTTGATTTGGCTGGAAGCCAGCTTCTTGTGCAGCCATGTTGCCATGCTGCTGCCCTGACTCCGATTCAGAGGGAAAATCTCTGACCTGTGGGGGACTTGTTGCCTCCCCCTGGGTCTGATGAGATGCTGCCCCTTCTTTGCCCCTCTCCAGGGGGGTTCTGATCCAAAAAGGGTCTCGGAATTAGTTTGCCAGACAGGATTCATGTGAGGCTCTTGAGAGTCCACCCTCCCTCATGCCTGTTCAGCTGGAGAATGTCCAGTGTGTGTTTATGCCAGGCTCCTATGATTCCCTTTTGAGTCTTGCCTACCTACAAAAATCGGGGCTTTGATTGTCATACATTGAGGACTGCCTGTACACTGGATATGGAAAGGGGCGAGTCTTCTTGAAGATCTTACGAACAAAATAATTTTATTATGGAAATATAGGATGTTGGCTATCTGCCCGGCACTACTGTTTTCCCAGGGATGCCAAGAAGTAATCCCACATCTATTACTTATGCATAAGTATGCTAGCATTATTTTCCCCTTTTTGAAATGCATAATATCAGTGTATCTTTCGCTTGTGGGCTCCCAGACACAAGGTGCAGGTTTTCTGATTGCTTCTTATTGGAGTACTCCAAGGAAAAGGGTTCCTGGTCAAAAGGCCAAGAACAAAGGATTAAGTAAGGTTTATACATTTTCACTAAAGGAGAAGGTGGGACAAGGTGAGATAGCAAGAAATATAATCTAATAAACATCTTAGTAATAATTCTACAATTTGTTATATTGGTCTCTAGCTGCCCCTATTCCTAAGGTTTGGCTAATGAATGTCCCAGGAGTTATCTAATACACATTTTATTTGCTGCTGGTCATCTCTATTCCTAACTTTTAGCTGAGGTCTGCAAGTTGTCTAAACATTCTTTGTTCTTGCGAGACAGACCCCCACAATTAGTCTTCCTGATTTACTTTCAAGTGTATACCATGACTTTGCTTTAGCAGCCAGTCCATCATTCCCCACCCTTTGAATCTGAAAATGATTTAATTTTCCAAGATTCACCCAACATCAATATCTGTGTACAGGGAGACCACCAGAGTTTGCTTAGAGAGAGTGGATTTTCTCTGGGTCTTCCCTATGACTGGGATTTTGTTGCTTCCAGTTATAAAGGTCAGAAGTAAAAAATGGTGTGTAAACTAACACTCGACAGAATCTATTTCCTCCTCCTACCACTATATTTTCTCTGAGTGAGTCTGCATTTCTGGTTTTAGTTTTGAATGAGATTGGATGTCACAATAGTCACTCGCTGTTTGATTACATTGTTCCTCAGCCTCCCCACTTCTCTGATATCTCCTCATCTGGGTCGTCCCATTCCATGCGTAAGTAGGGGGTGACAGACCAGTCTCAGAGTCCTCCAGTTTAATGGGAGGAGCACTGGGTTTCTTTATAAGAAAAGGAATAAAAATAATTAACCCCTTTCACAGTCTGGGGATAGGGAGTCAACACATACAAACATTTACACATCAGCATACTTACACATTTATCCTCCATTCAAACTGCTTGCATAAAAAAATCCACATACAAATATTTCCTTTCATATTTTATCCAGGCAAAGCAATCATTATTATTATTATTTTAGGGAGCTTTCACAAGCCAATGAGCTCCATTTTTTCCAAATCCTTTTTTTAAACAAAGTAAAATAATAAATAATAATAAGGCCTTTTTGTTTATTGTTATTAGAGGGTCTTGTTCCTCTCCCAAGCCTTAGAAATGACGCAACATAGAAACACATATACACTACCGTGTTTTCCCAAAAATAAGACATGTCCTGAAAATAAGGCCATGCCAGATTTTTGGGGTGAGCAAAAATATAAGCCACCCCCAAAATAAGCCCTAGTCAAGGGGTGGGTTTAGCCAGAACAGGGGACAGCTCTTCCCTTTCCCGGTCACCTGAGGGCTTCTTGGCCCCTTAATTGGATCAGCTGAGCCACTCCATTCACAAAACAGCTGATTTGCAGGTGCTGCTCAGGCCTCTGCCTCCAGCAAATGCCGGTCACTTTTGCAGCCAATTGTGGCTGCAAAAGAAGCCAGAGGCCAAGCAACCCAACCCAAATGCCTCATGCCCTCCTTACCTAATGGTGACAGTCACAGCAGGCAATTCCATCCCAGAACAGGAAAGGAAGTCATGGAAATCAATACACCTGGGGCATCGGAAGAAGCCATGCGAGGAGGCCACTGCTAATGTGCAGGAAATCCCCCCCCCCCCACCTACAGATCATCCTTTCAAAGAGGAGTTTCACCAGGATGAAAGAGACACAAACGCCACCTTCAGCCACCTCTTGGTCATGGTGAAACTCCTCTTTGAAAGGACAATCTGCATGGGGGAGATTTCCTGCACTTCAGCAGCAGCGTCTCCTTGCAAAGCTTCTTCCAATGTCCCAAGTATATGGATTTTCATGCCTATAGGAGGTTGCTTCTCACCTGCATATTCACATTGAAGACTCGAAATGAGACGTTTTTGCAAACGGCTTGAAAATGTGGAGGAGAAATGTGCCTCTCACCCTGTTTTAAAGATCAGCACAGAGTGAAAACAGGATAAGAGACAAAATCCCCCTCCCCATTTTCAAGCTGTTTGCAAAAACGCTCCATTCCAAGCCTTCACATTATCCAGGATTGCAGCATTGAAGGATCGGAATGGGGCATTTTTGCAAATGGCTTGAAAACAGGGAGGGGGATTTTCCTTCCTCTTACCCTGTTCTGAAGCTCAGCACAGACTCAGAGCAGGATAAGAGGCAAAATCACCCCCTTTTCCTGGCAATCATTTTTTCTTGGGATCTCAGCGCAGATGCACATCCCCCAAATGCTCTATCCAAAGCCTTCTCTGCATCTGTGCAGAGCTCCAAAGGAAAGATGGTGTGTGGGTGTATGAGAAAGAGATCCCTAACCCCCTCCCCTCTCAAGGCAGCCATATCCCTCCACTAATCTGCTTTCCTGCTCCATTCTCCACTGCCACATGCAGGGCAAGAAAAGTTTTTTTGCGAGAAGTTGGAAGGTATTTTCTGGTATTTTTTTTGCCATAGGCACACAGTCTATTTTTCTTGTCCTGCATGTGGAGTGGAAAATGGAGCTGGAAAGCAAGTTAGTGAAGGGATGTGGCTGCCTTGGAGTGTGTGTGTGTATGTGTGTGTGTGTGTGTTTTCTGCTAGGGAGAGCCCCCTGCGAGACCAGAGCAGCACAGCCATCTGTTTGACAGCCAGCAAGTAGGGCAGGCAAAGGCCAGGATGCAAGGAGAACTTGGGTCATTGTGGCCGCAGGCAAGCAGGTGGTGGAATGGAGAGGGTGGGGCTGGTGGGCTTGCTACCTCCTGCACCTGAAAAATAATAAGACCACCCTTATTTGGAGGGTCAAAAGAAAATAAGACCCTGTCTTATTTTCAGGGAAACACGGTACTCCACAACCCTCTAACAGAAATGGACTAGTAACAAGTTTCACAAATAAACTCAAATATTATATTTCTATCTGTCTCTTTTGTTTCTGCACTATTGCTTTTAGTTGCTCAATAAGTCCCATATTATGAGGTCCCTAAAATGGCTTTTAGCTGGTCTGCAAGTTGTCTAATTCTTGTTACTTTTATCAACTTCCTAATTACCCATAATTGCTACAAGCTTTATACATGCAGATTTCCTGTTGATAAGTATTCTTTGTTCTTGCGAGACAGACCCCCACAATTACAGTCTTCCTGATTTACTTTCAAGTGTGTGCCATGACCTTGCTTTAGCAGCCAGCCCATCATACACATGACAATACAAACATGCATATACCCACATATATGACACAAACACAGTCCAGTTGGGATTTATACATGTACATGGCAAGAGCCTAAGAAGATGCTGCACTAAGCTACATGCAAGGAAAAATGATGGCATCAAAGTCAAGGAAGCGGGGTGGGGGAGAAGTCAGATTACACTTAAGAGACAAAGACTTGCAAAAATAGTCAATGCACAGAGGTGATGGTGCCAGAATCTAGGCACACAGGCCCTGGGAACATCAGAGCCTGAGAAAATGCAGCTGGTAAGCTGGCTGCAATGGGAGCACCAAAGTCAATCAAGGGAATAAAACCATGAGAGATATGGTATAATTAACAGACAGAGTGACAAGATCAGAGTGTCGGTGCCCGGGGCTGGCACTGCCAGAATCCAGGCATGCAAACGTTGGGAACTTCAGAGCCTGAGAAGATGGGGTGGGTAAGAGGGTGACAAGAAAAAGCAATGGATGCACCAAAGTCAAGGAAGGGAAGCAAAGAAACACTACTATTGATGGACTGAGTGGCAAGATCAGCAATTCAATGCCCAGTGGTGGCACTGCCAGAACATTAAGACCTAAGAAGATACTGCAGAAAGCTGGAAACAAGGAAAAGCAACGGTGGTACCAAAAGCAAGGAAGGGAACAAAACCATCAGACAGGCAAGAGTGGCAAGATTAGAGAGTCCATGCCCGGTGGTGTCACTGACAGAATTCAGGGATGTCAGCTCTGGGAACATCTGAGTCTGAGAAGATGCAGCAGGTAAGAAGGCGGTAAGGAAAAGCAATGGTGGCACCAAAGTCAAAAAAGGGAAACAAGAAAGACTATATGAAAATATTTGCTTAATTGGGGATTATAATGCAATAGTGGATAAAAAAAATGGACCATGAAAGCAAATAAAATAAAATAAAATACATTACATTCTAAATAGGAGGGAGACGGGGAACCCCCTACAGGGTAAGGCTGAGGAGTATGTTAAGTTCTTGGCGGACAAAGTTGCTCGGTTTCGATCGGACCTGGACTCCACTCCTGCAGATCCAGCCGAGACACAAGGGAATGATCTGGCAGACTATCTCTGGGTTGAGTTTCAGGATGTTGCCTCCGGGGATGTGGACAAGGCTATGCGAGCTGTGAGTGCTTCCACCTGTATACTGGACCCATGTCCCTCCTGGCTGGTTGCCAACAGCAGTGAGGTAACACGAGGCTGGATCCAGGCGGTTGTTACCGCCTCTCTTCGGGAGGGGTACTTCCCCACCGCGCTTAAGGCGGCGGTGGTGAAGCCCCTCCTGAAGAAACCGTCTTTGGATCCAGCAGTTCTTAATAACTACCGTCCAGTCTCCAACCTCCCCTTTGTGGGGAAGGTTGTTGAGAAGGTGGTGGCCTTCCAGCTTCAGCGTACCTTGGAGGAAGCTAACTATCTTGACCCCTTCCAGTCCGGCTTCAGGCCCGGTTACAGCACAGAAACCGCTTTGGTCGCATTGACCGATGATCTCTGGAGAGCCAGAGATGGAGGCCATGCGTCCATCCTGGTTCTCCTTGACCTCTCAGCGGCTTTCGATACCATCGACCATGGTATCCTTCTGCGACGACTGCGGGAGGTGGGGGTGGGCGGCACTGTTTTGCAGTGGTTCTCCTCCTACCTCTCGGACAGGTCGCAGTCGGTGTTGGTGGGGGGGCAGAGATCGTCCCCGAGGCCCCTAACTTATGGGGTGCCGCAGGGCTCGGTCTTATCCCCCCTACTATTCAACATATACATGAAACCGCTGGGCGAGATCATTCGGAGGCACGGGATAAAATACCATCAATACGCGGACAATACACAGTTGTATCTGTCCGCCCCGTGCCAACTCAATGAAGCGGTGGACGTGATGAACCGGGGCCTTGAGGCTGTTAAAGACTGGATGAGAGCTAACAAACTGGTACTCAACCCGGAAAAGACCGAGTGGCTGTTGTGTTTTCCTCCCAACAATTTGGCTAATGTTCCATCAATCAGGCTGGGGGGGCAAAATTTATACCCCTCAGACAGGGTCCGCAACTTGGGAGTCCTCCTGGACCCACAGCTGAATTTTGACCATCACTTGTCAGCTGTGACCAGGGGGGCATTTGCCCAGGTTCGCCTGGTGCGCCAGTTGCGGCCCTACCTGAACCGGGAAGCCCTCACAACAGTCACTCGAGCCCTTGTGCTCTCTAGGCTGGAATACTGCAATGTGCTCTACATGGGGCTGCCCTTGAAGAGCATCCGGCGACTTCAGCTAGTCCAGAATGCAGCCGCGCGAGTGATCGTGGGCGCACCGCGGTTCGCCCACATAACACCGATCCTCCGTGAGCTGCGCTGGCTACCTGTTGATCTCCGGGTGCACTTCAAGGTCCTACTTACCATCCACAAAGCGCTCCATGGTAGTGGGTCTGACTATTTGAGAGACCGCCTTCTGCCAATTACCTCCCTGCGTCCTATCAGGTCGCACAGGGTAGGCCTCCTCTGAATTCCATCCGCCAGTCAGTGCCGACTGGCGACTACGCGGAGGAGAGCCTTCTCAGTTGCAGCTCCGACGCTATGGAACAATCTCCCTGTGGAGATCCGCACCCTCACCACCGTCCAGGCCTTCCGCACGGCCCTTAAGATCTGGCTATCCCGTCAGGCCTGGGGATAGGACTTTACTCTCTCCCTGCCCGAATGCCGAGTGAATGTTGTGCTTTTATTGTTAATTATTTTTACTCACATTTTCTTTTATGTCTTGTCTTGCACTCCCCTCCCTCATTATTGTAAGCCGCCCTGAGTCCCCTCAGGGAAAAGGGCGGCCTATAAGTGTTTAATAAAACCTAAAAAAATAAATAAATTACCCAAATCCTTTTTTGAGATGGCAATGGAATATAAACTACATGATATTTGGAGAGAAAGGCACAAAACAAGAAAGCAATATATCTTTTATTTGAACCCCCATCAGTCCCTATCAAGAATTGACATGGCTTGGATCTCATCTGGCCTATGTAATCAATTAGACGAAATTGAAATAGAAGGAAATGGGCGGGCAGATCATAATCCAATAAAATTAAAATGGAAAGGTCAAAGACGAAGAAAAAGATGGATGATGAATTCAAATATTGTAAATGAAATAGAATACACTCAAATGCTGGAAAAAGAATTAAAACAATTTTTTAGAATAAACAAAAAAGAAGACACCTCAATTCAAAATCACTGGGATACTATGAAAGCATACACAAGAGGCCTCATGATTGCCTACATGGCGAGAAAAACTAGAAAACAAAAAGAGCAACAAGAATGTATGCAAAAAGGAGTTAGGAGGAGCCAACGTCACGACGACACATCGCACAGACCCGACAGTCTGGGTCTGTCAATGAAACTTTTGTCTTTGGACGGTCCGGTAGGACCTAAACCGTCCTGAAGTGATGGTGACAGGGAAGCCAAAGCCTTGCTGGTCACAGGGACATCGCAAAGTCCCTGTTTGACCCAAGGGTAGTGCTTCCAACTGAGGACAAACAGGCAGCCCCCCGGCTGGCATAGTCAGAGAAGGCTTCTGAAGGAAGAGACGAAGTGAAAGCATTCCATCTGGTGAGGTTTTTTTCTTTTTTTACTTTCAGAAGATCCGTGTTAAGAAACTTTTTTTCTTAAAAAAAAATAATAACAACTAGTCCCCAAAGTAAGAATAAAGTGGCGATTTTGACACTTATTGGACTGCTACTAGAAGATTTCCTGCTCTAGTTAGTAATGATGTTTTGTGGATTGAAGTAATTGCAACATTTCCTGTCTCCCTGCTTGTAGTCTATGGACTGATCTTTTTTTTCTATTTTTCCCTTTTTACTATCCTAATTTTTTTTTGTTGGCTAAATTAAACTTCTTCTCTTACTTCAACAAATTTTTCCTTCTATTGGTTAAAACTATATGAAAGATATTTAAGGGAAAGCAAAAAAAAATAACAATTGACTAATTATTGAATCTGCCACCTGGAAGCCAAAGTCTGAACTTTGTTTCTGTTTTGGATACAATGTATCCTTTGTTCTGCTTCACTTGGTTTTACTGACCTTGCAATGGAAGGGTTTGGAATTCGCTTATAATACCTGATAAAACTCAAAGCACGAAACCTGTTTTTGTTAGTGCTTCTGGTAAATATTTTGGCAAGAGAAGGAAAAGACAAGCAAGAATAAAAACCCTCCTATTTTAAAAACTTTGAAAGAGCTGGTGTTTAAGATTCCTAATAAATACAGAGACATTTCCTAAAATTTTGACAGGCTAGAGTGGCAGATTCCTTTTCCTATTTTTTTCCTTTATATTTCTTTGCATTTTGAAAAATGGATCAATATTCAGAGGAAGAAAATCTAATAATCCAAAACATTCTGGCTGGACTTCAAAATATTGCAGAAGGATTTGAGAGATTTGACAAGAAATGGGACAGTTTATGGGGTGTTACAGTTAAAGAGGAGGGGGTTGGAGCCCCAGAGATCAAAGAAGAGAATGGAAACATAGAAAATAAAGATAAGATGTCAGATGAATCCCTCAATGGACTAAATACAAGCGAAAGTGAAAAGAAGGGAAGCTGGAAAAGTGTTTTTGACAACTTGGAGCCTTTCTTTCAACTTCAAGATGCAGGAGGGAAAAAAAGAGTGAAAAAGATGGAACTAAGAAGATAAATATATCCAGAAACAAATTTGATAACCAAAGCTAAGCCTACGTTAATAACAATTAAAAAGCAATGAAACTACATGAGAGATCCTTTAAGCTACAGAGTGCGGAGAGAAATGTTAAACTCTGAAAAGATTCTAATAAGTGAAATGACACAACTGCTGGCGAGAGAGAAAGGATTATTTTGCTACTGGAAAGACACTGGCTGATAATGCCAATTGATGATAAAAATTAGCTAATTTTTGATGGTCAATAAGTAGGGATTTTAGTATTTTGTAGACTCTTATATATTATCATTGAATGCTTAGTTGCTAACATATAATATATTATGATATTAACAATGAAAGGATAACCTGAATTAGAATAAATAACCAGGCCACAAATTGCAACTGAGTTTTGGTGGTATGATAAAGCCTATAAATTTGTGTTTCAGATCTTCTTATGAAGCTATAAATAGTTTGGATTAGAATAAGAGGTGATGTGACGTAAATAGCAAACAATTGTTTTCTTTTCTTCTCTGTCTTTCTCTAATTACAATAATAAAAGGGAATGTTAATGCATCTCTTGGAGATTATCAACTAGAAATTTTAATTTGGATTAGAAATGGCAAACAATTGTTTTTTTTTCTCTTTCAACTATAAAATCAAAAGGGAAGGTTAACATATACTTTAGTGATTATTAACTAGAAAGTCAACATTTTCCCTTTTCTCTTTAGATTGTCTTAGATTTTAAATGGTCATTTTCTTAACACATATTAATAGATTGTTGTTTAGAGATTGTTGCTTTTTGCATTTGTGGAGAGAAGAGGAGAGAAAAATGTAAATAACCCCTAGTTAACTATAATAATAATAAAGATATGTTAGGAGAGGAAATGTTAGATGTCCTACTAATTGACTTTTTTTTCTTAGAATATGTTATAAAGATATAAAGATATGGCAGATTGACTGGAACTGGGGGAAGGGGGAAAAAATGCCAGCAGGTGGCTGGGTTTTTGAAATCTTAACTAAATGAAAATTGTGGTATGGTGATAGTAAAATATATAAATTTTTAACATATACCATTTAAACTGAATGGAATATATGTGATTGTGGACAGAACACACGAAATGTACTTGTGACCAATGGATATGCTTTCTACAAGATGTAATGAAAGATGATGCTTTTCTTTTTGTGTTTTTTCTGTAATAAAACTAATTAAAAAATTTATTAAAAAAAGAATGTATGCAAAAAGAACTTATGGAAGCTGAAGATGAACTACAGAAAGACCCAAAGAATAAAATTAAAAAAGAAAAAAGAGAGATGATAAAACATAAGATCAATTTAATAACTCAAAAGGAATTAGCACAGAAAATTAAAGCAGCCAGACAAAATTACTTTGAACAAGCCAACAAACCTGGACGATGGCTGGCATACAGATTGAAGAATGAAAGAGAAAAAAGGATGACATATCAATTAAAAGATGATGAGGGAAGAATTCAATACAAAGCGGAAGAAAAGAAGTATATTATTCATAAATACTTCGCAAAACTATACGTGCAAGATAGTATGGAGGAAATCAAAATAAAACATTATTTAAACACAGAAAAGATAACACCAATCTCAAAAGAACAAAGGGAGGTGATAAACAGGCAAATAACGTTAGCCAAAGTGGAATTAGTCCTGAAAAACGAGAAAAATAATAAAACCTCAGGACCAGGCAAAATACCGGTGGAGTTATACAAATATAACAAAATAATATTGGAAGAGCTAGGAGTGGAAATGTTTAACAAAGTTTTAGGAAAAGCCAAGATACCTGAATCATGGACAGAAGCAATAATATCGCTAATCCCAAAAGAAGAAACCAACCTACAAGAAATTCAAAATTACAGGCCAATTTCATTACTAAACTCCAATTATAAAATATTTGCAGCAATTATGGCAGGAAGAATTAAACAGGTTTTAAATGAACGAATACACCCGGACCAAAACGGATTTTTGGCTCACAGACATGTTAAAAATAATACGAGTCATCCTAGACATAATAGAGTATTATGAGGCACATCCAGAAAAACAAATGATACTGGTTTTCCTTGATGCACAAAAAGCATTTGACAACGTAATCTGAAAATTTATAATAACATTATTGGATGAGATGAAATTTGGAGAAAAAATTATAAAAATGATAGAAGGATTTTATAGCAGTCAGACAGCCAATAGCAATAGCAATAGCAGTTAGACTTATATACCGCTTCATAGGGCTTTCAGCCCTCTCTAAGTGGTTTACAGAGTCAGCATATCGCCCCCAACAACAATCCGGGTCCTCATTTTACCCACCTCGGGAGGATGGAAGGCTGAGTCAACCCTGAGCCGGTGAGATTTGAACTGCAGAACTGCCGAACTAGCAGTCAGCTGAAATAGCCTGCAGTGCTGCATTTAACCACTGCGCCATCTCGGTCAAAGTTCTGATTACTGGAGATCTAACAGAGAAGATTGAAATAAAAAAGGAGTCAGACAGGGATGTCCCCTCTCTCCTTTGCTGTTTTTATTAACTTTGGAAATTTTATTAAATGAAATGAGGAAGGGCCAGGGAATAAAAGATTTGAGACTCAAAAATGAAGCATATAAGGCCCAAGCCTATGCCAATGACTTAGTATTTGTTCTAGAGGATCCATTAGAATCCAGCCTGAAATTAATTCAAAAATTAGAAGAATATGGCGAAGTGGCAGGACTCAAGATCAATAAAGACAAAACAAAAATGATAATCAAGAACATGACAAAAAAGCAAGAAGAGGAACTGGAAGTAGCAACCAGAATGCAAATAACTAAGTCAAATACTTGGGGATCTGGGTGTCGGCAAAATGTTCCACAATTGAATATGATAATTATAATAAATTAGTGATACAAATAAAGAAAGATTTAGAAAATTGGAAAAAATATTCAGTTATCACTCATGGGATGTATAGTGACAATTAAAATGAATATTTTACCAAGAATCTTATTCCTGTTGCAAGCTGCACCTATTAATCCGGGTAAAAAATTCTTTCAAATTCTTTAAACAAAATAACTGCTAGGTTCATTTGGCAGGGACGAAAAGCGAGGATTAAACTAAAGTCAATACAAGACAGCAGGGAGAGGGGAGGCTTAGCATTACCAAATTGGGATTTATACGCATCAGCAATAATAATAACATTGGTGAAGGATTGGATAGAGCTAAAGAATAAAAGAATTTTGACCTTAGAAGGCCATGATTTGCAAGCAGGCTGGCATACATTCCTACACAAATACTTTCAAAATCATTTAATCAGAAGAGCGTTATTGCAAAAATGGCTCAACATAAAAAAAAAATCCACTATGTGAAAATCCCGAATTGGCTATTACCGACAGAAAGGACGACTCACCCAAATTTTATAGACTTGAACAAAATGCTAAGATACAGAGACTTAATTGATAGACAGGAAAATTTAAAAACAATTGAAGAATTGTCAGATCAGAATATGAAAGTTGATTGGCTAACTTACCTCCAAATCAAAACTAAATACATTAAAGATACTAAATTATATGACATCGAAACAGAACCACACGAATTGGATAAAATTATTCAAAGCTCAGATAGAAAGATGATAGGGAGAATATATAAATTCCTCCTGAAGTATAAAATGGAAGAGGAAATTGTGAAAGAACAAATGATAAAATGGGTGCAGAACTTTGGCTATAATATTGAATTAAACAAATGGGGAAAATTGGGGGGAACAAACTTAAAAATGACACTATCAGTTGCATACAAGGAAAACCAGTACAAAAGGTTTTACAGATGGCACCTGGCACTAACAAGGTTAGCTAAAGTCTTAACAAATACCTCCCCAAAATGTTGGAAATGCGAATCAATACACGAAACATATTACCATTTATGGTGGACCTGTGAGGAGGCTAAATTTTTTTGGAAAAGGATCAAAAATTGGCTGGAGGCAATAACGGGTTAAAATAGAAGTTTTTTTATTAGGAATAATGTCTGTGAAATACAAAAAAGAAATCCAGTATTTAATACTACATATAATTACGGCGGTGAGGATTGCCTTTGCCCAGAAATGGAAAAACAAATTAATTCCAAGCGAAGATGAAATAATAAGAAAGGTTATGAATTGTGCTGAAATGGACAAACTAACTAAAGAAATCCAGGGAAAAGAGGAATCAGAATTCTACCAGATATGGGATAAATGGTATAGGTGGATGGAGGAAAGAAACAAGAATCAATGAAGGGATATAACAAAACTCAAAAAATAATAGTTATGAGTAAAATAAGAGGGTTAAGAATGGTGAAATCCAATTTTTGGTATAGTTAAGGATGAAGGATGTTTAAACAACTGTAGTTAACTAAAAGTGGAGGTATGATGATGTTAATATGGTAAACATTTGAGTTAAGATATTTGAATTAATATGAATTAATGGAAGAGATGCACAAAACTTGTTGTAACCAGCTGATATACTTTTTTATAACATATACTTGTGTTTTTTTTCTTTGTTTTGTTTTTTGTTCTTTTTTGTTTTGATTCCCCCCCCCCTCTGTTGTGGGTATGTGTTGTTTATGTAACAAAAAAATATAAAAAAAATATAAAAAAAAGGAATGGTGAAATCCAAAGGAAATACAATAGAAGGGGAAATAATATAAGGTGAGTGGTATCGATTGATAATTTTAAAAAATAATTTTTTTTTAAAAAAAAAGAAAGACTAACACTTCAGGAAAGCGGTGCCAGCTTTCCATTCAAAGATCCCCTAAGATTTCAATACATAAAAAGAGGAAACCATCTCCCCTCCCCATCCTCTTACCCATCCCCCTTCCTTCCCTGCTAGAACAGATTCCCTGACCCTGACCCCTGACCCCTAACCCCTAACAACCCCCCAAACCCCAAACGCCTGCCCCTAACCCCAAACCTTTGTTTCTGGCTGCTGTACTTTCATCACAGCATGGCACTGTTTTCTATGCATTACTAATAGAAGTAATGCCTATTGAAGTAATCGGAGACGTTCTTACCTCGGGTTCATGTTTTTGAAGCAGGATTTCTTTTCTTTTCTTTTTTTGTTCCTCTGTTGCAGCAAATTGGCATTTAACAATAATGATACAGAGTAATAAATTTAAAATCCTACTGTGCCAAGAAGGTCGCTGAGAAAGGAAGTTGGGGGAATGACTGAAAAGATACAGGAAGCCGGCCATGTTGGTAAGATCATTTTAAAGAGCACTGGAGGGTGGCCATGTTGAACACACAGGAAGTGCACCATGCTGAGACGGTTGAACAGACAGGAAGTTGCCTATACTGGGAAGGTTGCTGCGAAAGGAAGTAACCCTGCAGCTACAGTACCTGCAGTTCTGGGCATTGGTTGTTCTTTATCTCTACCTCCCTCCCCCTCCCCTCCCCTCCCCCCAACAATTCCTGCCTCTCTCCAACTCCCTCCCGTCTTTTCCGCACCTACAGTTTTCCTTGCGCAGCTCTTACATTGTAGAGCAAAACCCTGCCAGGTACCCTGATTCAAAAAAGCTACACAAAAGAGCACAGTATCTGCAAGTATCCTGGCACCGAGTGCCTCATTTTGGCTGAAACCTTTGGGTAATGGAGCAGCAACAGTGCCTCCCATGAAGGGCGAGGCGGCGTTCTGGCTGGTATAGCAGGGAGTGGCAAGAGGCCTTGGGGCTGTCACAGTGGGCTAATTTGGGGAGTGTGAGACAGAGCAAAGAGAAAGGATGAGCTGCGCTTTTGAGAAGGGTGGGAGCCAGAGGCTGCAGGCCCTTTGTAAGAGAGAGGAAAAAATTTGCACCAAGCCCTTGAAACCACTCTGCTAGACCCACTCTTTTTGCCCTCTTAACTCGCTTCCAAGTGCAGCACCTCTTCTTCCGCCTTTCTCCTGTGCTTTACGGACTCCTTACCTGATGCTGTCTGCTACGTTCTGAAGTCTTGAGAAAGACTTGTCAATCAATGGGGGAAAAAGGAAGCCGTTGACTCTGGCGCGTGTGCAGGCTCGAGGAAGCTGGGAGAGCTTCCTATTGGTTAACAGTTTGACACATATAAAAGGCTGTCAGTTAAGTTCGTTACTTTGTTCGTTGTCAGCTACGTTAATAAATAGTTAGTGTTACATTGTCTCCAGCAGTTTCTTGAGGAGAATACATTTTACTGGCAACGAGGAAGTGGGATTCAGAGAGTAACTGCTAATACAGAGATAACGACTGATAACGATCCCAGCATGACGGCTATACCTCCATTTGTAGCTTTTATGCCCAAGAGAGAGTCATGGGAGACATTTATTCAGCGCTTCGAGTGTTTCCTTATCGCCCATGACTTGATGGGGATTAGCACAGAGAGGAAGAGAGGTTATTTTTTGAGTTTATGTGGCCCGGAGATGTTCTCCATGGCTCAGGCATTGGCAACCCCTGCCTCCGTGCAGACAGTGCCTTGGGAAGTCTTAATAGCCAAGCTAAAGGGACACTACGCACCGGCTCCCTCCCATTTTGCTAGACGTTTCGCATTTCGCCGGTGTGTTCAAAAAGAAAATGAGACCGTCAGCCAATTCATGGTAGCTCTCAGACAAGCCGCAATTTATTGCAAGTTTCCAGATCTTGACGAGGCATTATTGGAGCAACTAATTTATAGCAGCAGGGATTTAAGGCTTCAGCACCACCTGCTAGCTAAAACAGAGCTAACTTTAGCCATTGCTTTAGATGAAGCTTGAGCAGCTGAACAGGCAGCCCAGTCCGCTGCTATAATTCAGAAATGTCAAGCCTCCCACATGCCATCCTCAGCAGCAGCCGAAGTTAACCAGCAGTCTACTGAGGAAGCAGAGGAGAAACAAGCAAGTGACGAAATAGCACGTATCAAGTTGACAACGGATGGCAGATGGAAGCCAGCCATGAATGCTTTTCAGGAAAGCTGCCTGAGTTGCGGAGGGACCATCTGCGGTCCAATTGCTGGTTTAAATCAGCCATCTTCCGGCGTTGTGGGAAGACGCGTCACTTAGCCTATATCTGCCGTGCTAACCTGCCTGCCACAGATGTTGGTCGTACTGTGAATAGAGCGGCACAAAGATGATCAGGCCGTGCCAGGGAGACCTGCAACATCATCGACCGAGACAGTGAGGAAGAAGAAACTGTCAACACAGCCTCTGAAGAAAAACCCAGCTGTCAGAAGATGTTTACCACTGTTTTAATTGAGGGATCTCCTTGTAAAATGGAGATCGACACGGGGTCGGCAAGATCCATTATTTCCTGGGGCAGCCTTAAAAGAATCCTGCCCACAATTTCTAGAGCAGAGTTAGTCCCAACTAGCTGCATTTTAAAAGATTACAAAAAAAGGGCTATTCCAATTGTGGGTAGTGGTCAATTTCAAGTGGAGCATGGCAATTTTAAGGGCACACTACCATTAGTAGTTGTTGAGGGTCCGCTTGCTTCATTATTGGGATTAGATTGGTTTGAGGCATTGGGGTTCTCTATTTCAGGAATTCACACTACAGAAATTGCTGCCGGGTTTGAAGACTTGACACGGGAGTTCGAGGACATTTTTAGCAATGAATTGGGTAAATATAATGGAACACCAATTTCTTTTAATTTAGATCCAAATGTAACACCCATTAGGCTTAAAGCTAGGCGGGTTCCTTTTGCACTGCAGGAAAAGGTGGGTGCAGAGCTAGATACACTAATTAGGCAAGGAATATTAGAACTAGTAGATTATGTGAAGTGGGAGACCCCAATCGTAATACCAATTAAATCAGACGGATCCATAAGGATATGTGCTGACTATAAAACAACAATCAATAAAGGATTGCAAGCCCATCCCTACTCAGTACCTGTAGTGCAACACCTGTTGCACTCATTAGGTCGTGGATGCCTCTTTGCTAAGCTTGACCTAGCTCAAGCTTATCAACAATTACCTGTAGATGATGCAACGGCAAATGCCCAAACTATCATCACACATAGGGGAGCATTTCGCTGCCGTAGACTCCAATTTGGAGTTTTCGTGGCTCCCGGCATTTTTCAAAGCATCATGGAACGGCTACTACATGGGTTACCTGGAGTGTTACCATATTTTGATGATGTGCTCATCGCAGCACAGAGTCAGGGGGAGTTACTAAATAAACTTAAAACAGTTTTCCTCTGTTTCCGGAAGGCTGGTCTGAAATTGAAGAAAAATAAGTGTCAAATTGGGGTGCAGGTGGTAGATTTCCTCGGGTTTCATATTGATGCCCGAGGTATTCATCCAGCCCCTTCAAAGGTAGAAGTTATTAAGAAAGCTCCAGCTCCAAACAATAAGACAGAGTTACAAGCTTTCCTGGGTTTATTAAATTTTTATGCCATGTTTTTACCCCATAAGGCTTCTGTAGCGGAACCTTTACATCGATTGTTAGATGCGTCCGTGACTTGGAAATGGGGCAGTCATGAGGAACAAGCATTCACGGCTGTCAAATCGCTCCTGATGTCATCTGCTGTCCTCATGCAATACAATGAAGCACTACCTTTAATATTAGCTGCGGATGCTTCTCCATATGGCATAGGGGCTGTACTCAGCCATAGATGCCCAAATGGCAGTGAGGCTCGAATAGCGTATTTTTCACGTTCATTGTCCAAGGCGGAAAGAAATTACAGCCAGTTGGACAAAGAAGCTCTGGCAGCAGTGGCTGGAATCAAACGGTTCCAACACTATCTATATGGTTGTTCTTTTAAATTACAAACTGACCATAAACCGTTGCTGGGCATAATTGCAGGAGACAAGCCAACTCCTGCAATTCTGTCACCTCGTATGTCTTGATGGACTGAATTCCTTGCAGCATACAGCTATCAGCTGGAATATACACCAGGAAAACACATGGGGCATGCTGATGCCTTAAATGGATGCCTGTAGCCTCAGAAGGCTCAAGACCCAGCTCCAGCTTCAGAAGTGTTTTTAGTAGAGGACTTAGAATTACCACTCTCTGCTTCTGATATAGCAAGCCATTCTAAAACTGATCCTATTTTATCTCAAATAATTGAATGGGTCAGTAGGGGTTGGCCTGCAGGAGAGCGGTCTGAACAGTTTTTGCCATTTTGGAAGAGGCACCTGGAACTGTCAGTAGTAAAAGGTTGCATTTTATGGGGAAACAGAGTAGTAGTTCCACAAAATTTAAGAGTGAAAATTCTACAATGTCTACATGAGGGGCATCCCGGCATAGCTAGAATGAAAGCATTAGGCTGTATCTACGTCTGGTGGCCCAACCTGGATGCAGAAATAACAAATAGGGTGGCCAATTGCTCTCCTTGTCAATCATCACGCCCTAATCCAGCAGCTGCTCAACCTAGAGTTTGGGAATTACCACAATCTCCATGGGCAAGAATTCATATAGATTTTGCTGGGCCAGTAAAGGGGCATATCTTTTTAGTTGTGGTAGACGCATTTTCAAGGTGGGTGAAAATTGCATCCATGAATACAACTACATCAGAGGCCACTATTAGAGAATTTCAGAAACTATTTTCCACTCATGGACTACCGGACACCTTAGTGTCTGATAATGGCCCGCAATTCACATCAGCAGTGTTCCAAGCTTTTTTTAGCAGGCTTAGGTATAAGGCATGCATTGGTAGCACCTTAACACCTGACCAGTAATGTTAGAGAGGAACAGGCAGTCCGTTCAGCTAAAGACGCTTTGCAACGTTTGGGGTCAGGTCCGTGGGAACAGAAAATAAATAAGTATTTATTAGCACAACTTTCAACATCTTGCCTGACAACGGGTAAAAGTCCAGCGGAGTTATTAATGGGATGGCGTCTTCGCACCATTTTAGACAGGTTACAACCACATTATCATGCAAATGCGGCTCCAGAGTTGACAGAACACACTCGGAAGTTTAAGCTGGGGGAAAGAGTATATGTTAGAAATTGCATAGGGGATCCTAAATGGGTACTGGGTCGGGTAATTCAAATAACTGGCCCGTGTTCTTATAGGGTCCATTTAGAGGATGGCCGGCAATGGAGATGCCACATAGATCAACTGCGGCGCTGCAATGAACAGATAATTCAGCATGATATTACCCCAGCGCAAAATTGTTCATCATTGCCACCGCATTCAGAAGACAGCAATGTCTGTCCAGCCTGCTACCCATCCAGTTTCAACGCGTCTACATTTCCCATATCTTTGTCACATGAGCCCTTACCTGTTGAACTATACCAGCCAGAAGGGGAAGGGCCAATAGAGGAGCCTGCCAAGAAGGCGGCAACATCAGCGGAGAGGCAAGAACAAACGTCTGCTTCAGAGGAACAGAACGGAGTGCGGTGATCAGAAAGGATATCCAGGAAGCCCTCATATCTCAGAGACTATGTGTGTACCATCCGGGGGGAAGGAGTGCTAGGTTCTGAAGTCTTGAGAAAGACTTGTCAATCAATGGGGAAAAAGGAAGCCGTTGACTCTGGCGCGTGTGCAGGCTCGAGGAAGCTGGGTGAGCTTCCTATTGGTTAACAGTTTGACAGCTCGCATATAAAAGGCTGTCAGTTAAGTTCGTTACTTTGTTCGTTGTCAGCTACGTTAATAAATGGTTAGTGTTACATTGTCTCCAGCAGTTTCTTGAGGAGAATACATTTTACTGTCACTTTCCTCTCCTTTGCTCCCCGGCTTTAAGTCACAAAACCTGCCCCAAAACAGCATCCCACAAACAACCTCCTGCCCACAACCAACTTCTTTCCCACATGCCCAGGTACACACACTGCACCTCCCTAACCACTACCACACACCTTGTATCTCCCTGAAGATAAAACTCTGTCTTTTGCCATTGCGCCTACCTTCTCCCCTCTCCTGTTCAGATAAATTATTATCTTCCTGTTCAAATAAAACTAGTACACATTATATTAATAAAAAAAGAACAATAAAAAAGAATAAAGTGTATGAAATTCCTTTGACGCCTAAAACATACTAGGAATACTTGCAGGAATTAGGTATGTCTAGTCTAGGGAAAAGTAGGACTAGGGTGGACATGATAGCATTGTTTGACTATTTGGGGGCTGCCCCGAAGAAGAGGAGGTCAACCTGATTTCCAAAGCGCCACAAGGTAACACAAGAACCAATGGGTGGAAACTAATCAAAGAGAGAAGCAACCTAGAACTAAGGAGAAATTTCACAACAGTGAGAACCAAACATCAGTGGAACAATTTCCCTTCAGAAATTGTGGATGCTGCATCACTAGAGGTTTTTAAGAAGAGACTGGAAAGCCATTTGTCCAGAATGGTACAGGGTGTCCTGTTTGTGCAGGGACTGAACTAGAAGATCCCCAAGTTCCCTTAGAAAGAAATTAGAGTTTCTTTCAATGTAACATTTAGAAAGACTAGATAGTTTCTTACTATCAATGTACTGCTTTAGATTAACCTTATGAATTCAATTAATAATCCTATCTTCTTTACTGGAGTTATTAATTTCTGATTTGATTGTAATATTAATCCTTTATCTTAATGCCCAGTTGGTCAGATTCTTATAGCATTTAGCAATAGCATTTAGACTTATATACACCACTTCACATTGCTTTACAGCCCTCTCTAAGTGGTTTACAGAGTCAGCATATTGTCCTCAACAATCTGGGTTCTCATTGTAGAGAGTTTTATCTTGCAACAAATCCTTATACTCATTTTGAACTGACTCAATCTTTATAGAATAAAGTGGGAAGGGATCTTGTAGATCATCTAGTCCAACACCCTGCTCAGGCAGGAAACCCTATACCATTCCAGACAAATGGCTGTCAAGTCTTTTCTTAAAAGCCTCCTGTGATGAAGCACCCACAACGTCTGAAAGTTAGCTGTTCCACTAGTTAATTGTTCTGTCACGAAATTTCCCCTTAGTTGTAGGTTGAATCTCTCCTTGATCCATTTATTATTATTGTGGTGACCAAAATTGAATTCCATGTTTCAAGGGTGGCTATTGCCAAGGCATTATAAAATGGTAGGATAGGATAGGATAGGATAGGATAGAGGAGTGGAGTGGAGTGTGGAGAGGACTGGAATAGGATAGAATAGGAGTAACTGAACTGGAAGGGACCATGGAGGCTTTCTAATCCAGGGGTCACCAAACTTTTGGACCTCAGGGACCACTAAATTCATAAGTTTATTTCTTTAAAAAAAATTATTTACAAACGTTCATCACATTTACACAATACAATACGAAGAGGAACTTCCTGTTCTTTCTAATAGCAATTGCCAATTGATATCGCTCACCTTATATTGTTTCCCCTTCTATTATATTTCATTTGCATTTCACCATTCTTAACCCTCTTATCTTACTCATCTGTCTGCTATATAGTCTGATTACCTCTAGTAAATTTAAACCACTTGGATACATATATGTGTGTTAATTCTCCTGAACTACTATTTTTGGGCTTTGTTGTCTTCCTTAATTGATCCTTGTTTCTTTCCTCCATCCACCTATACCATTTATCCCATATCTGGTAGTATTCTGTTTCTTCTTTTCCCTGGATTTCTTTTGTTAATTTGTCCATTTCAGCACAGTCCATAACTGTTAGATTGGGTAATGGACACACAGGCTTAAAGGTAACAACAGCTCTTTTGTCAGATCCCTAAAAGTGATACTGCCATTCAATTGGGAGGAGGGGAGCCTTGGAGTTAAATCATTAGCTCAGTGGCATGCGGTGAAGTTTATGGCTGGTGAGGCAAGTGGGCAAAAGCCACCCTGCCACTCCGGTGCTAGAGGCAAAAGCTGCCCTGCCGCTATGTCCGACATAGAGGCGTCCCACTATGTCCAAAAGCCCTGCCGCTATGTCCAAAAGCCCTGCCGCTATGTCCAAAAGCCCTGTCACTATGTCCAACATAAAAAAGTGCCAGCCCACGGGGAGGAGAGGCAGGTAAAACACAAACACACACAAATTACTTTCAATAATACAATTACTTACAAATTACATTAATTTTGAATTCCTCCCCCTCCCTCCGACCCACATACCTTTTCCAGCTGTTTCACAGAGGATTTCAACTCTGCTCTTGTCTGCCATGATGAAAATGTAAAAATGTAAAAGGAAAAAGGCAAGAGCTGCTGAGGTCAGGCTGGGTTAGCTGCTGCCAGAGTCCCCAATGGATGACTCTGCTTAACTGTTTAAAAAAGCCTCTAAAAAAGCGCCCTCTACAGAAGGAGGCAAGAGAACCAAGTGCCTCATCTACATAAGGAATTTTTCAGCTTTTAACCCTTGCTTAACTCTGCTCAAGTGATCATAAAGATAGACTAAATGAGGCTAAAGGTTCAAACGTCTCTGGAGGGATGTTTATGGTGGCCATGTGGATATATAACTTTGATGTCTAACCAGGGATAGCCATGGGAACGTGTGCTTTATTGACTCCCATGGCAGAAGAGTTAAGGAAGCATCTTCACACTTGTGTATTGGTCAGAATCTGCATTCGGAAAAAGAGGAGGGGTCATTATTTGCTTAATCCTATTTGCATGGCCTAAAGGTTTCAGATGCTGCTTTGCTTCTAATGGTTTCCATCCTGCTTCATTAAAGATTCCTTTTGAAATAATCCGTTTCAAGAGTCTTTACTTTCTCAAGTTAGGAGGGGAACCATTACATAAAGCAGCATCTCTCTGCAAAGTGGTCAACCAGGAGAGAAACATTTTTACTCTACTGAGGGGACCCAGCAAACCATGTTTGAGCATAACAGGGAACAAGAGCCGAGGTGGCGCAGTGGTTAAATGCAGCACTGCAGGCTACTTCAGCTGACTGCAGTTCTGCAGTTTGACTGTTCAAATCTCACCGGCTCAGGGTTGACTCAGCCTTCCATCCTTCCGAGGTGGGTAAAATGAGGACCCGGATTGTTGTTGGGGGCAATATGCTGACTCTGTAAACCACTTAGAGAGGGCTGAAAGCCCTATGAAGCGGTATATAAGTCTAACTGCTATTGCTATTGCTATAAGGGGAAACTGACTGCTGATGGGAGACCTGCTCCTTGTATCCTGGCGGAGAGAACGGAGTGAGCTTGGAGGACCCCGAAAAGCCCTGTTGGTCAATCAGAATCGGGACAAAAGACGGCTGGGATGGGAAGACCATGGGAGTCACTCTTACCCGAGGTAGCTGAAAACCAGGGTGGAAATTGGAGTTAGAAGCCCCCTCTGACCAGGAGGAGCTAATTGAAACCGCACTGAGAGAGGATCCTCTGAAGAGGCATGTAAGCCAGTTGGTGATGGAAATTTTGAAAAATTTCAATATCCGGAGGGAGTCAGACCGGCAACCGAGAATTGTTGGAAGGGTGGCAAACGGGGGTGACGCCAGGGGAACTAACCCACCTCTGGTCCCTGCTGATCAAGGTAATGGCACAGCAGTAACAGCTAGGAAGCCAGAAAACCCCCCTGTTGGCGCATGGGTTGGGGGCCTCTCTGAACCAACCCTGAAACCTGTAGTTAGAAAGGAAAACTCCTTCCCTGGGGGTAAAATTTGATGGGAACCTGAAAAAAATGGAATTCTTTGTGGCACACATGCTCACCTACATGCAAGAATATGTGTGTGATTTTCAAACCCAAGGAGGCTGAGTGTGAGTGGTTACCTTAGCCCTGGAAGGAGCCGCTGCCAGATGATGCCGATGCACCAGAACCTGGGACTTTGATCGGTTCATGATGGCCCTGCGACGCAGACCAAAAAGCATGTGACCACATTAAAGTTGTGAAGCAGGGACGCCGGCTAGTGGCAGAGTATACTGAAGAATTCTGAGACCTGGCATGTCATGTGAACTGGCCAAATGATATCCTGGTAAGCTGGTTCAAGGATGGACTGAGTGATAACTCTACAATGCTTGTGTTGCCTGAGGTGCCCCAACCCATCTAAATGAGTGGTATCTTATTGCTGATATCTTATTGCTGAAGAGGCAAAGATCGACATGGCCAGAAATCAGTATTGGGCAGGACGAATGTGGAAGAAATCCCCACCCCAATGGAAACAAGAACCTTTTAAACCGCAAACGACACTGTCTCCAAAATCCTTAGTCTGTTTCGAGTGTGGAAGAGAGGGGCACCAAGCTGCAGAATGCCGTTCTCAGGCACTGGCTAAGAAAACAGACCGCCCATTAGGGGGAAAACCTATGAAACCTGTCCAGCGCGGAAAGGAGATGGCCCTGAGGAGTAGGAAGACTGTAGAATCTCCACCCCCTCCCTTCTTTGAGGAGGAAACCCCGGCTTCACAGCAGGAGGAACCATACTCATCTGGAAGTGATCCAGAGGATGAACCACTAGTAAGCAAATCAATTAAACCACTTACCTTGCCCCTAAGACTGTTTATCCTCAACTGGGAAAGGGGAATGAAAATCTCAGCTTTAGTGGACTCGGGGTGCACCCGCTGTTTGATCAGCCCAACCCTCTGTCGGAGATGATTCTCTGTGGAGCTCCATGAAGGCAATAAATGTGTATCAGGAATAACTTGGCTAGACTTTTGGCAGTTGGGATCGTTTGGCACGGTATAAAATCTGTCTCTTTTGAAAACAAGTCTGTTATCACCTAAATGACAGTATTCCCTGCGCTTTCTGCTAGTTCAACAATAAAATCCATAGCAATCTCCTTCCAGGGTGCTGAAGGCTCGGCTCCCTTCTGTAACAGTCCTGGCATTTTGCCTTGGCGTCTTTTAGCTGCCGCACAAATTGGACAGCTGGCTACATAGCTCTCTATGTCTTTTTTTAGTGATGGCTACCAAAATTGCCTTTTAATTAGATGTAAAGTTTTTACAAAACCAAGGTGTCCTGCTAGTTTGGAGTCGTGGCACCTTTCCATTAAGTACAGTCTTTGGCTGGCTGGAACATACAACTTCCCTCCCACCCAAGCTAGGTTATTTTTCATCAGACAGCTGTCTTTGTGGCTCAAAAACCATTCATCGATGGTTAAAGCTTGTTTAAAAGTTTGTGTGGTGTCATTGTCTTCCAGAGTGTCTCGTTTTCCCTGGGATCTGGTGGTTACTCTAGCAGCTAGTTGATTGTCCTTTATCATGGGTTTGATTACATTTGGCTTCATATTATTGTATTGCGGTTTCCTGAATAGTGCATCTGCCAGGAAACACCCCCCCCCAGATTATCTGAGCATAAATTCAAACCAGTACTGAGCTTATTCAAAAAGTACTGAGCTTATTGTACTTGTTTTGGTTTTAATTGGTCTTCCTCATTTTTCTGAAGTAAGACAGCTCCTGTCACCACATTGCTAGCATCTGCTTGTATGACGAACATCTCTGTGTCCGGGTGCTTTAGGATCGGTTCTGCCGAAAACAGCCTTTTAAGTTTTTCAAATGCTACTTGGCATTCCATTGTCCAGTTCAAAGGCTGCTTCAGTTTCGGGTTTCCCTCCCCCTTCATTTTTAAGAGCTTGGTGATGGGGAGAGCAATTTGGGCAAAAGTGGGGATAAACTGCTGGTAAAAGTTGGCAAATCCCAGGAAGCTGTGCAACTGTTTGCATGTTCTGGGTGGTTCCCAGTCAAGTACCGATTGCACTTTCGAAGGATCCATTTCTATGCCCTGGTGTGAAATGCGATATCCTAAGTAATCAATTTTTTCTTGGTGGAATTCGCATTTGGAGAGTTTAGCATAAAGTTTTGCAGAGCGAAGTTTGTTCAGAACTGCCCAGACTAGTTTTACATATTCTGCCTTGGTCTCAGAATATAATAAAATGTCATCAATATAGACTATGCAGCCCTTATATAAATGCTCCTGCAACACTTCGTTTATTAATTGCATAAATACTGCAGGGGCACCTTTGAATTGATAGCATCCAAGAGGGGTGTTAAATGCCATTTTCCATTCATCTCCCTCCTTAATTCTTATACAGTAGTAAGCCTCCCTTAAATCCAGCTTTGAAAAAATTCTCCCTTTAGCTAGATGTGCTAGCATATCCTTCATGAGTGGTAGAGGGTATATATTTGCCATACTGATCAAATTCAAATTTCAAAAATTGACACATAGGCATTAGAGCCATTTTTTTTCTCTCTAAACCACACTGGGGCTGCAACCTTTGGCTGGGCTGGTTCAATGAAACCCCTTGCTAGGTTTTTCTCAATGAATGCCCTCAGTTCTTCCAGCTCCCTTGGAGACATGCTATACATCTTGGGTTTAGGGAGTTTGGCTCCGGGTAGAATTTCTATCACACAGTCAGTGGAGCCATGGGGGGGGGGAAGCTCATCAGATGCTTTTTCACTAAAACCTCAGCCAAGTGCTTATATTCTTTGGGTATGCCCTGGGTTGGCATAGTGTAAGCAGGCATTGCTGTTTCTAGGTGCTCTGCCGCCTCAGTTTTTTTGTTTGGATTCTCAGCAAAAGTCACATGCATTTTCACTCTTAAGGTGCCTTGTTTCCAATTAATTTTTGGGTTCCATTTTTTCAGCCATGCAAGACCCAGAACTAGTGGCCATTCCATGCCAGACGCCACTATAAATGTAAGCATTTCCTCATGGCTTCCGGTGCCTACCTATAGAGGTTCAGTGGCAAATGAAGCTGGCTCCCTCCCTGCTATTGACCCATCTAGTTGGCAAAAAGCTATGAGACTTTTCAGCTTCAGCTTCAATGGTCTTAATGACATTCGCAGAGAAATGGGGCCCCCTTAGTTGTTCCTGCTCAAGTGCCAGACAGATAGATGGAGCCACTCTGGGTCTGGATGCTGCAGAGACCCCTGGTGCAGAGCCACCTCCCCCTGCAGCATTCTCCAATGGGGAGCTGTGGACAGGTCCACCAGGTCTACCAGCCAGGGGCAACATGGCCAGAAGGGTGCCACTAGAACCATCTCTGCTCTCTCTGTCATTAGTTTCCTCAGAAACCCGGGGATGAGGGGAAGGGAAGGAAAGGTGTAGAGAAGATCTGACGGCCATCTGCATCGAAGCGCATCTGTATCCATGGCTCCTCCAGACAGGAACCTTGATATGAAGCTTGGCAGCTGGGTGTTTGCTGGAGTTGTGAAGAGATCCACTGTCGGGTGGCCAAACCTCCTGCAGATCTGCTGGAAGATGCTGGGATGGAGTTGCCATTCTCCATTGTCCACTGTCTCCCTGCTGAGCCAGTCCATCTGCTGGTTCTCTATCTCGGAGATGTGCTCCGCTCTGATCAATCGGACTTTCCTTTCTGCCCAGTTCCCCAGCTGGAGGGCCTCATTGTGCAGGGCCTTGGAATGTGTGCCCCCCTGCTTGTTCACGTGGGCCTTGGCTGCCACGTTGTCCGTCAGGACCAGGATGTGGTGTTCGAACACTGTAGTCTTAAAGTGATGCAGAGCCAGGTGGATGGCTCTTTTTTTTTTTTTGCAATTTTTTTTTTTAAACATAAAAAACAACATAAAAAAATTCTCATCCATTACATACAGCATGTCGTTTGTTTACAAGTGTTTTTGCATCCATATTCTCAATTACATATACAGTCACAAATTTTCCATCTAATATAACTAGATTCCTCACTTTCATTGTACAACATATATTCAATTGATTAATATTTCTTTCTTTTCAATAAACCTAATTCGCTTACATTCTTGATTGTCTGTTTAATAACAATATACCTTTATATGATCACTTTTCCCATTCTGAATATATTTACAGTATAAAAGAATTTACCAATTGTTTATATTTATATATCACTATTTTCAATTATGTATAATCCCACCAATCATCCATTGAGTATGCTTATGATCATTTGTACATCATACATTCAAACAAAAATGTTATTCCTTCATTTTTCAACAAGGTATTCTAAACACTCACTTCATATATATACCAATTTTTGATTACTTCCTTATTAAAATTATTTATCAACAACAGGATGTCTTTATAATATACACTTAGGGATATATATATATATATATATATATATATATATATATATATATATATATATATATATCTTTCATTGTATTGTTATTAATCTATTTAACAACATAATTGTATTATCGCTTATCTCCTTCAATTAAAACATAAGTAAAACATTTTTCACTTCCAGGTTTTTTTTTCCAGCCACTGGTAAAACAAATCCCATATCTTATAAAATTGCTCGTCTTCTTGTTCTCTAATTTCAAATGTCAATTTGCTCATTTCAGCACACTCCATTATTTTTCAAAAAACTTCTTCCTGTTTTGGTATTGTTTCATTTTTCCAGTTTTTTGCAAATACGATTCTAGCGGCTGTTAAAATATTTACAATCAAATATTTTAAGTCTTTGTTATAGATTTCTGGTATAATTCCCAGTAAAAAAAATCTCTGGTTTAAGATCTATGTGTTTGTGTATCATTTTCTCCAACCACATGTGAATTTTAGTCCAGTATCTTTTGGCTTCAATACAAGTCCACCATATGTGGTAATATGAGCCCGGTGTCTGATGACATTTCCAGCATTTTTCGGATTTGTTCGTAGACATTCTTGCAATTCTCGTTGGGGATAAGTGCCACCTGTAAAACATCTTATACAAATTTTCTCTATATGCATTGTCATTTCATAATTTTGAGATCACAATTTCTGCCATTTCTCTAAATCAATCCAATGCCCCAATTTTTTCCCCCAAGCTATCATAGTTTCTTTAACTTGTTCCTCTTGTAATTTAACCTCTAATATCCATATAATTTTAATTACTTTTTCATCAGTACCTGTTAAAATTTTATCTAACTCAGTCATTTTGTTGTAAAGACCTTTTGATTTTCTATCTTCATTCTATCTAGATTGTATCTGTACATATGAGTACCAATTCATTTCTATTCCTTCTTGTTTCAGCTCTTGAATAGATTTGAGTTCACCCTCTGCATTCAGTATTTCAACATATCTAACTGTTTGTTCCTTTTTATATATTATTGGGTATGAAAATGCTTCAATCGTTGATATCCAGACTGGAATTTTTAAGTAGTGTAATCTTTTAACCTTTTCCCAATTTAATAACAAAGCCTTCCTTATATAATGTCTTCTAAAATAACCATGTGCTTTAGTTCCTTTATACCAGGGGTAGTCAACCTTTTTATACCTACTGCTCACTTTTGTATCTCTGTTAGTAGTAAAATTTTCTAACTGCCCACTGGTTCCACAGTAATGGTGATTTATAAAGTAGGGAAGTAACTTTACTTTATAAAATTTATAAAGCAGAGTTACAGCAAACCCCTACTGCCCACCATGGAAGCTGGAACGCCCACTAGTGGGTGGTAGGGACCAGGTTGACTACCACTGCCTTATACCACAAAAAAGCATGCCATCCCAACAGTAAATCATGACCCTCTACATTCATTAATCTAGAGTTTTTTAGTGTTATCCACTCCTTAATCCACATCAAGTTTGTTGCTTGGTAATATAACTCCCAATCAGGTAAGCCCAATCCTTCTCTAGTTCTAGCATCTTGTAACAATTTGAGTTTTATTCTTGCTTTTTTCCCTTGCCAAATAAACTTCAAAACTATTTTATTTAGATCTTGAAAAAAAATCCTTACCCAATCTGATTGGGATTGTCTGGAACAAGAATAAGATTCTGGGTAAAATGTTCATTGTAGAGATTCCTCCTATCATTGATAGTTGTAGATTTTCCCATTTCATCAGGTCAGTCGCAATTTTTTGTTTTGGTCTAGTATAATTGTCCTCCTTAAGAGTACTACATCTAGATGATAAATCTTTGTTTTGTTTTTGTTTATTTTCAAACCTGCTACTTTTCTGTACTCCTCTATTCTTTCTAACAATTTGGGTGCTGTCTCTAGTGGATCTTCAAGAATAAAAACCAAGTCATCTGCAAACTCTTGTAGCTTGTATTCTTCTTTTTTTAATTTTTATTCCTTTTATTTCTTCTTCTTCTCTAATCTTTCTATTTAAAACTTCTAATGTTAAGACAAAAAGTAACAGTGATAATGGGCAACCCTGTCTCGTACCTCTCTTTATTTCAATAGAATCTGTCAATTCTCCATTTAACATTATTTTTGCTGTTTGTTTATGATATACCATTTGTATGGTTTGGATAAATTTCTTACCAAAATTCATCTGTTCCAATTGTAGAAACATAAATTGTCAAAAGCCTTCTGTGCATCAAGAAACATCAAGGCCATTTGTTTTTCAGGATGAGCCTCATAGTATTCCAAAGTATTCAAAATCATTCTTATATTGTCTTTAATTTGTCTTTTTGGTAAAAAACCATTTTGGTCTGAGTCAATAAAGCTATTTAAGTATTTTTTTAAGTATCTCTGCTAATATAGATGCAAATAGTTTATAATCTGAGTTTAATAAAGAAATTGGTCTATAGTTCTTGGTTTGTCTTAAATCAATCTCCTCTTTAGGTAACAATGCAATGTATGCTTCTGACCATGATTTAGTATTCTGCTCTCATATATCACTTCATTCATAACTTCTAAGAGTGGGAGAGACAAGGTTTCTTCAAATGTTTTGTAGAATTCCACTGGTAGTCCATCCGGACCTGGGGCTTTTCCATTATTTTGTTTTTTAAGTTCTTCCATTAGCTCCATCATTGTTATTTTACTTTCCAACATTGTTCTAGTTTCTTCTGATATCTGAGGAAGATTAGCATCCTGTAAATACTTTTTAACTCCTCCCTCTTCCACTTTCTCTTGTTCATAGAGCTTAGCATAGTAATCTTGTATGATTTTTTTTCTCAGGGTTTCCATACTGAATTTGTCCTTGCTCATCTCTTAACTGGAATATTTTCTTTACTTCTCTCTCTTTTTTCAGCTTATATGCTAACCATCGGCCTGGTTTATTTGCATTTTCAAAGTAATTCTGTTTATTGCCTCTATTTTTTTGTGCCAGTTCTTCCTTTTCCAGTAGATCTATTTTAAGTTTGATTATATCCATTTTTATTTTAATATCTTTTTTTTGTGGCAATCTCTGTAACTCTTTTTCAAGTATTATATAGTTGTTATCTAAAGCTTTATGCGTTTGTCTTTTCTTTGAATTTCTCTTCCTTGTGTAGTCTATTATCAGACTTCTAGTAACAGTCTTCATTGTATCCCAAAGATTCTGCATTGATGTAGCTTCTTTTCTATTTTCTTTAAAGAAAAAGGCCAGTTCTTTTTCCATTTTCTGTACAAAGTCTTTTTCTTTCAATATGATATTGTTTAGTGTCCATCTAGATCTTGTCCTTTGGCATTTCCATTTAATTGTAATTGGATTATGGTCCGCCCAAGTGCTTGTTTCAATCTCAATTTCTTGTACATTGAAAATCAATTCTGCTGAAGCCCATATCATATCAATTCTGGAGAATGATGAATGTCTATTTGAATAAAAAAGTATATTGTTCTTTTTTGGTATTTCTCTCCATATATCTTTTAAGTTTATTTCATCTATCATTCTAAAGAAAGATTTTGGAAGCAGTTTTCTATTTAGCTTTGTTGTCTTGTGTGTTTTGTAGTCTATGTTCTGGTTTACAATGCCATTAAAATCTCCCATCATACAAATATCAACATAGACCAAATCCGAGATTTTTTTGTGCAGTTTTTTGTAAAATTCATCTTGCTTTTCATTAGGAGCATAGATTCCAATTAGAAGTATTTTTTTTAATATCCATAATTTCCACCATCAAAATTCTTCCCTCCTCATCTGCATAGATTAGTTTCACTGGAATATTATCTTTAATATAGAAGATCACTCCTCTTTTCTTACAATTTGCCAGTGTAGTAAACATTTTCCCAAGTTAGTAGGTGCTCATGTCTCTTTTGAATATGTACTTCTTGTAGGCAGTGTCAGCCTCTGCTTTGCTGCTTGCTTTTGGCTGCCATTGAAACGGGGAGGGCGGGGCATGGTATTGGGTGGGGAAATTGTTCAGTGCTGGAGTGACTGTAAAAAGGGAGTTGTTCTCACCATCTACTGTGCATGTTGCAGATAGAGGAGTTGCCGCCAAGGCCAACTATCCGGCATACCAACTGGATGACGATTTTTGAAGATGTCTCCCACATGACACCTGTGGGGGTACGGATTGGACTATGGGATGGGGTTACCAAGGGGAGGGGATTCAATCAATCAATCACATATTGATTTGTGACCGCACGCTTTTGCCTCAGATCTTGCTTTGCCTAGCTACTATCTACTCATAACCAGTAAAAGTACTCTTAATTCTTCAAAATTGAGTTGAGTAGTTTTTTTCTTGGTTACTGAGGGAAGCAGCCCTGACAGGCAGATTATGTCAAGTTTTAACTTTTCTAATTTGTGAAATATTTTCTTTCTTTTAATTGCTGAATTAAGTCCATTAATATTGATAGTGACCATTTTTCCCCTCCATGTTTATACTTTATATACAGGATTTATAGCTCTAGTAGATCTGGGTTCTCGTTGTTCTCTGTGACTTACACACCCCACCGCACCTTCTTCTTTATCAATTCCACCTACGGCTCTTTCTACTTTTTCAATCTCAATTATGGGTGCCTCCAGTAGTTGTGCCACTAATTCATCTTTTCCAGTTTTCTCAGCCATTTCTCTGAAATGTTCTGCATAGACAGCTTCTGCCTTATCAATTGTATCTATTCTATATCTTTGTCCTTGCCATGTAAATAGTAGACCTTCCGGTATGAGCCATCTGTAATTAACACCTTTTTAAATCAGAACTTTCATCAAAAATTGATATTCTCTTCTCTTCTTTCTCACTCTTCTCGGAATTTGTTTCAGAACTATGATCTGCTTGCCTTTATATTATAATTTTCTATCTTTCATTTTCTGAAATATTTGTAATTTAGTTGCTTTCTTGGTAAATCTTATGTGGACTTCCCTTGGGAGGGCATTTCTCATTGCATAACTTGTATGTACTCGAAGTGCTTCATCTTTGCTATCCATCATCTTCTCTGGGGATATCTCTAATACATTTGTCAATATCTCAGATATTATCTGTACTAGGTTCTCTCCTCTTTCTTCTTCTGTTTTGAAATCTTAGAAAAAATTCAGACCTATCCATCTCCCATCCTAATATTCCACTGCTCTCCCTTTCCACATCGCACAATCCACTATCTAACTCCTCAACCTTCTTCTCTTCTTGTTGAACCTTTTCTTCAACTTTTTGGACTCTGTCTTCATATTTCATCATCCAATTTTGCATATCTACCATTTTTCCTTCTATGCTTTGGTTTTGTTGCTCTAATGTCTCAATTTTTTTCTATACTCTCAGTCTTCTTTACAATGGTATCTAACTTTTCATCTTGGCTATCAGCTCCTGCTTGTAATTTCTGTATCGCTTGCATGATTACCTCTAAGGTTACTCCCTTCTCCTTTTCTTGTTGAAGCATTGACTGTATTAATCTTTGTCCTCCTGCAGATGAGGAGGCAGAGGTTGTTGTTGCAGAACCAACAGGTGTTGTTTTTTTACTCATCTTTCTTTATATTCTATTGCAGTTAATAACACAATAATTTAAACATCAATTTATGAAGATAAGAGATTATAAATAAAGTGATAGGAGAAAAAAAAGAAAGAGGAAAGAGTGGAAATCTCTCACTTAAGAAGAAAGGTAAAGAAATAAAAAAGAGAAAAGAAAGGGTGAGGAGAAAAAAATTCTTCAGTCCAATTTACTCAAATTTTAAGACAATGTGTCCAATATCTTTAAAAAGAAAAGAGAACAAAATAAAATAAAATAAAATAAAGATAAAAATCAGAAATCAATACTTCAAGCCACACACATACAAAAAAGGGGGGAGTCAAAAAGCCAAGGGAAAAAAAATCACCATCTCCCCAGCAAGATAATATAAGAATAGTATAAGAACTGCTACAAAGCTAGAAAAAATAAATTCAGTCTCTTTTTTTAAGATAAAAGTCTTTCCACGGTCACTCTTAGCTTTCCCTTAGCGCTTCTGTTTAGTCTAAAGTAGGTTTCCAGATACTAAAAGTTCCACAGGAAACAGCTGTGCAAACAACTGTATTCCTGCCCTTTCTGCCCTTAACCAAATAGCTTACAAGGGAATAGCTTGTCTCTAGTTACAATATTTCAAGTCCACTAGATGGCAGTGTTACTTGTATCAACTTTCTATACTTCCGTGTTTTTTTTAACTTTTCTTAAGAAAAAATTGGAAATATAACAAGAGTAGCCAAAAAAGAAATAGAAGAGAAGAGGAATCTTCAAAGCAATTAAAATGTAATTGAATTCAGTGTCCCCACAAGGTCCAAAATTAAAAATATAAAAAAAGCGCAGTAAGCCAATCCACATTGGATTACAATGAAAGTCCAGCCTGGTTTCCGAAAATAAAAAGGGGGAAAAAAAACTTCAATTGGCCAACTTATATCCGCCACTTTTCTTTCTAGTCAGCCTTATTTTAAATTAAGTTTCCAAATTTAGGGTGTTCTCTTTCCAATAGAAAAAAGGGTTTAAAAACTCTCACCAACATGACATGCTTCTCTCCTGCACTTGCGTGTAGGAGCTATCAGCAGCTTCAGCAGCCTGGTGGCTGACTTGTGATCGCTAGCAAAGGGGGCTTTTTCCGGTTGCAGGTGTCTCTGGAACCACTGGATCTCCCCCTACCTTTCACTGTCTCTTCAGGACAGCTTAGGTCCAAATAGAACTGTCCAGATGATCTGAATTAGATGGCCATTCCGGAGAAGCCGGAAAGTTCATCTTCACAGTGCAACGTGAAGCTCCGCCTTCCAGGTGGATGGCTCTGAGCTCCAGCAAGTTGACGTTGTCGTGCAGGTCTGTTGGAGTCCAGCGACCTTGGGCTATTTGGGACTCCAGGTGCGCTCCCCAGCCGAATAGGCTCGTGTCTGTCATGAGCACCTTTCTTGCTGGCTCCCTGAACAGTGACCCCTTGCCTAGAGCTGGAGACAGCCACCAATGGAGCGAGAGGAGCATCTGGGGTGTCACGAGAACCTTGAATCTTGCGTCGCTTGTCCCGCCTCTCTAGTGCAGGAGCAGGAACCACTGGAGTTCTCTGGCATGAAGATGAGCCCAGGGCATGATCCCTATGCATGAGATGAATTTCCTGAGAAGCCTGGAAAGAAGAACTACAGGGACAGAACGTGAATACGGATCTCCTGAACCAGATGAACAATGCTGTCCCTACACTCCTGGGAGAGGAATACCTCTCCAGACACCGAATCTATGATAGTCCCTAGGTGTTGGAGCCTGGTAGAGGGAACTAGGTGGCTCTTCTTGAGGTTCACCGAGAACCCCAGGGACCTCAGAGTGTCGATGTTGAGGCCCAGGTCCTGCTCAGCACTAGCTGGGGACGAGGATGTCATCAAGGTAACAATGAAGCTGGACTGGGATGGAATGAAGGTGACCTGTGGCCGCAGCCAGTACCTTGGTAAAGGTTCTGGGAGCTGATGCCAGCCCAAAGGGAAGGGCCCTATACTGGAAGTGGCTGCCCTCATGAGAAAACCTGAGGAACCTATGATGCTCAGGGGCGATTCTGATGTGTAAATAGGCCTCGAGATCGATTGAGGTCAGGAAATCCCCCTGTCGGATGCCCTCCAGGATGGACTTAAGAGAGGCCATCTTAAACCTATGGTAAACCAATCTGGAATTGAGTAATTTGAGATCCAAGATGGCTCTCCATCCCCCTGAACCTTGGGAACTAGGAACAGGTTAGAATAAAATCCTGAACCCTGCTCCCCCTCTGGTACCATCTCTACTGCCCTGATCATCAGCAGGTGTTGGATGGCCTTGCCCAGGAGGGTTCACTTGGCCGGAATCCTAGAGGGATTCCTATTCGGGGGCTGCGAGTGGAACTCCAGCTGAAGCCCGAGCCTAAAAGTCTGGAGGACCCACTCGTCCGAGGTGACCTGATCCCAGTAATCCGCAAATAAGGAGAGGCAGCTGCTGATGGGGTGATCCAGAGCTGGATCGCTTGAACCTGTGGAAGGGACAGCCTCCCCCTCCTCCAAAGGGCCACTTGCCCTGTGGCTGGCTTCTGAATCTGTCCCTGGAGAACTGCCTATCCCCTTGTCTGGGAAATCTGGGTGCAGTGTACTTCTGTTGCTGGAACTCCAGCTCAGGTGGACAATAGGATGCTCTCCTGGGGTAAGGAGCCTGTCAGTGCTCTGACCGCCTGGTCGTGGCCGGGAAGACCTTACGCTTCTTCTTGTCTTCCACAAGAATGGGATCTATATATGAACCGAACAGCTTGTCCCTGGGGTAGTCTGCTCCTACCAGGAGCCATTTTGCCCAGATTCTGCCTGCCAATGGCGTAGCCACAGCAGATGCCTGGATGCTACAGAGGAAGATAAAGCTCTAGAAGAATACTTTACCACATCCAGGGTGGTGTCTGCTGAGAACTGGGTGGCTGCCATTACTTTGGAGATGTCCTGCAACAGTCTCACATCTGCAGCCGGAGTCCTGTCCTGCAACTGCTCCAGCCATAGCAAGGTGGACCTGTTAAAAAAGGAGGTGGCCACTGGGAGGAGCTACGCATCGCAGTGGTACTGCGGCTTTTCTGGTTACTCCGGATTAGCCATTGAATCCAGATCATTTGGATGGTCCATTCTGGACCTAAGCTGTTCTGAAGAGACAGTGAGAGGAAGGGGGATATCTAGGGGACCTGGGAAAAATCGCCTCTTGCCGATGATCAAGAGCCAGCCCTCAGGGCTGCCAAAGCTGCTGACAGCTCTGTAAAGCAAGAGCAGGAGAGAGAAGCATGCCGTTTTGGTGAGACTTTTTTTCTATTACAAAGAGAACACCCTTAATTCGGAGACTTAAGGTAAAAAGAGAATAAGCAGTGACCCAGCGGCGGTTTTAAGCAAGGCTAATTGAAACCGTTTGTTTATTTTTCTCTTACTACCAGAAGCCAGGCTGGACTTTTGCTACAATTTAAAGTGGATTCGTTGTTGGGAGTCTTCTCTTTATTTTTTAACTTCTTGACTTTTTGAAGTGATTTGAATAGATTTATTCCTTTTTAAACTGCACTAAAAATTCTGTTTCTTTTTGTTTTCTTTCTAAACTATTTTTATAGTCCGTGGGCTTTTTTCCTTGAATACGCTCTTTTAAAGGCTGAGTTGTAAGAGACTTGAGATCAGATATAATGTAACACTGCCACCTAGCGGATCTCAAAACAAAGTTGCCAATTGTTACTGCTGGAATTGTTTGGAGAAAAAATCTTTTGTACAAGGCTAAAACATGATAAGAGGCAAGAACAGAGTTGTTTACGCAGGTGTTTTTTGTGGATCTTTAGTGTCTGGAAACCTATTTTGGAAGGTGAATGAAAACATCTAAGGGAAAATTGGTGTGACCTTGGAAAGGCCTCTACATCAAAAGGGAGGAAAAAAAACTTTGAAATCTCTCCTCACTTGTTCTTTTTTCTTTTGTTGATAGTGTCTACTATACTTTGCCTGGGATGTGAGGATCCTTTTTTCTATTTGCCCTCCTTCCCCTTGTTTGTTGAAGACTGGAAATTTTGAAGTGCTGAATATTGTTCTTCCCCCCCCTCTTCCTACCTTTTTGAGATATTTGAGATATATGAGATATCTGGATGGTTGGTTCTTAATTTTAAATGATCTGAACTAAAGGAATCTACAAGCAAACATTTTCTTTTTCCTTTTTTCCCCTCCCAACATTCCAATTCCCCTGCTCCCCCCCCTGTTTTGCTCCTCTTTCCTTTTGTTTAAATTGGACCTTATGATTTGGAACTAATTGAACAAGGCGTTTAAGATTTTTATTGGTTTTTTTGTCTTTTACCACATTTCCTATATTCTTTTCACTTTAACTTTGACCCCCTTGCCTACTTCTTTTACTTATTTCTTCTTTCTTACTCTACGTTTTTGAAATATCCCAATGGTTATCTGGGATATCTTTTTTCTCTCTTTTCTCTCTTTTCTCTCTTTTCTCTCTTTTCTCTCTTTTCTCTCTTTTCTCTCTTTTCTCTCTTTTCTCTCTTTTCTCTCTTTTCTCTCTTTTCTCTCTTTTCTCTCTTTTCCTTTTCTTCTTTTCTTCTTTTCTTATAGTCAATAGTAATTGGACGAGCTACAAAAAGAAAAAGAGAGAATAAAATCAGGAAGATGAGCAGAAAGACAATACCAGTGGGTTCTGCAGCAACGACTCCTACCTGCTCCCCGGCAGGAGGACAAAGATCAATGCAGACGATGATCCAATGAGAAGGCTACATCATTAGAGGCAATTATACAAGCAACACAAAAATTATAAACAAGCACTGATGAAAAACTAGATATGTTTGTAAAGAGGTCTGAAAATATGGAAAAGAGGATGGAGACAATGGATCAGCAAATTGGTAACATAGAACAAAAAACAAATCAAACAGAGGGAAAGATTGAAATTATACAAAACTGGATAGTAAAACAAGAAGACAGAATGCAAAAAATTGCTGAAAGAGAGGAACAAAGAGAGAAGAGGGATGAAGAACTTGACAATAGATTGAGCAAAATGGAAACAGAAAGTAGTGCAATAATAGGATGGGAGACGGAGTGCTCTGAGTATTTTTTAAGATTTCAAAATATAATAGAGGAAAAGGGAGAGAATCTGCCACCAATAATATCTGAAATCCTGATAGATATGTTAGAGATACCCCAAGAGAAGATGATGGATGGCATAGATGAGACATTTCGGGTAAATACAAGATATGCAACGAGAAACACTCTTCCAAGGGAAGTCCATGTAAGATTTATTAAAAAAGCATTGAAATTACAAATATTGCAGAAAATAAGAGACATAAAATTGGAATACAAAGGCAAGGAGATTGTAGTCCTAAACCAAGAAGAGTAAGAGAGAAGAGAAGAAAATATCAATTCCTGACTACAATTTTACTTAAGATAGGAGTTAACTATAGATGGCCGATACCGGAAGGCTTAATATTTCAATGGAAAGGACAAACGTACATAATTAATACAATTGAAAAAGCAGAAGCCTTCTATGCAGAACATTTGAGACGAAAGGCCGAGAAGACTGGAAAAGAAGAACTAATGGTGCAACTGTTAGCAACACTTACGACTGAAACTGAAAGGTTGATGGGTGCCATAGGTGGGATTGATATTGAAGAAGGTACCATAGGGGGTGTAGATATTAGAGAATGATGGGAACCAAGATCAACTAGAGCCATAAATCCTATATATAAAGCATAACAATGGAAGGAAAAATGCTTTAAATTAATATAAATGGACTTAATTCAGCAATCAAAAGAAGGAAAATATTTCATAAATTAGAAAAGTTAAAATTAGACATAATTTGCTTACAAGAAGTACATGTTCAACAAAGATATGGCCACGTATTAGTATAACCAAAACTTGGTAAAATTTTTACCTCTTTGGCGGACTGTAAGAAAAGAGGAGTGATTTTTTTATACTAAAGACAAAATCCCAACGAAACAAATTTATACAGATGAAGACGGAAGAATTTTGATGGTGGAAATTATGGACAATACTAGGAAAATACTCTTAATTGCAATTTACGCACCTAATGAAAAACAAGATGAATTCTATAAAAAACCCCACAAGAAAATTTGTGACCTAGACTATGTTAACATCTGTATGATGGGAGGCTTGATTACAAATCAGAACATGGATTATAAAACACATAAAACAATAAAACCAAATAGAAAAACACTCCCAAAGTCCTTCTCCAGGATGATGGATGAAATAAACTTAAAAGATGTTTGGAGAGAAAGAAGTCCTACAAAAAAACAATATACTTTCTATTCAAATAGACACTAATCATTCTCTAGAATAGATATGATCTGGGCCTCAATGGATTTATTTGGTGATGTACAAGAAGTGGAAATTGAATCAAGTACTTGGGTAGATCATAACCCAATTATAATCAAATGGAGAGGTCAAAGAACAAGATCTAGATGGATGTTAAACAATATGATATTGACAGAGAAAGACTTGGTACAGAAAATGGAAAAAGAATTGGCTTTTTTCCTCAAAGAAAATAAAAAAGAAGATACATCCATGCAGAATCTCTGGGACACAATGAAGGCCTTTTCTAGAGATCTGATAATAGACTACAAAAGAATGAGAAATTTAACGAAAAGACAAACAGGTAAAGATTTAGAAAAAGACTATATGACCCTGGAAAAAAAGCTACAGAAATCTCCACAAAAGAAGGATATTAAAATAAAAATGGATATAATTAAACACAAAATGGATTTATTGGAAAAGGAGGAATTGGCACAAAAAATTAGAGGTGCTAAACAGAATTACTTTGAAAATGCATATAAGCCAGGCAGATGGTTGGCATATAAACTGAGAAAGGAGAGAGAGGCAAAGAAAATACAACTAAAAAATGAACAAGGACAAATGCACTATGGAAATGCTGAAAAGCAGAAAATCATACAGGACTATTATGCCATTGTATGAACAAGAGAATATAGAAGAGGGAGGAGTCAAGCAATACTTACAGGATGCCAAGCTTCCCCAGATACCAAACGATACTTGAATTATACTAGAAGGTAAAATAACAATGATGGAGCTATCTGAAGCTCTTAAAAGACAAAATAATGGGAAGGCCCCGGGACCAGATAATTTTGGACACCTTGGAATACTATGAGCCTCATTCTGAAAAGCAAATGGCCTTGAGGTTTCTTGATGTGCAGAAGGCTTTTGATAATGTGAACTGGCGATTCATGATACAACAAATGGAACAAATGAACTTTGGCAAGAATTTTATCCAAGTTATACAAACGGTATATCACAAGCTAAGATAATGATAAATGGAGAATTAACAGACCCTATTGAAATAAAGAGAGGTACGAGATAAGGCTGCCCATTATCACCATTACTTTTTGTCTCACCGTTAGAAGTCTTAAATAGAAGGATTAGAGAAGAGGAAGAAATAAAGAGAATGACTATTAAAAAAGAAGAATATAAGTTGCAAGCGTTTGCAGATGATTTAGTTTTTATTCTTGAGGAGCCACTTGAATCTGCACCTAAATTGATAGAAAGAATTGAGGAGTATAGAAAAGTAGAGGCTTGAAAATAAATAAAGACAAAACAAAGATCTTGACAAAGAACATATCATCAAAACAAAAAGAAGAACTGGCAGAAATCTTGGAGATCCAAATTACAAACAAAGTCAAATATTTGGGGATCTTTTTAACAGCTAGATGTAGTACTCTCAAAGAGGATAACTATTTTAGATTGAAGCAGCAAATTGCAATAGACTTGATGAAATGGGAAAATCTACAATTATCAATGATTGGGAGAATCTCAACAATTAAAATGAACATTTTACCTAGAATCTTATACTTGTTCCAAACAATCCCAATAAGGTTGGGGAAAGACTACTTTGAAGATCTAAATAAAATGGTGTTGAAATGGCAGGGAAAAAAGCAAGAATAAAACTTAAAGTGTTGCAAGACGCTAAAACAAGAGGAGGGTTGGACTTACCTGACTGGGAGCTATATTACCAGCCAACAAGTCGGATTGGATAATGTTAAGAAATGTTAGGCTTTTGAACTTAGAGGTTTACGACTTGCTGCTGGGATGACATGCATTCTTATAGTATAAGGGAACCAAAGCACACGATTACTTCAGAAGACATTATACAAGAGAGGCTCTGTTATTAAACTGGGAGAAGATTAAGAAATTACAGTAGGGTTTTTACAGTGAATCATCTAGATGATTGTATAAGTACAAAATGCAGCAATCTGCAGCAAACCTTTGCTTGTCAGCTATTCTTTGCTGTTGCAATGGTGTACCCAGACATCAAGGGCATGGGATGATACAAAGTATAACCTGTAACATTCACTCATTTGAATGATAACACTTGATTCATTCAGTGTGTGAGAACATGCACATTCTCATGAACACCAATGATGTAATGACTAACCAATTATTGTGCCTTGGAGACTTGTTAACCAATAATGATATAACACGTAAAGTAGGTGAGAACTAAGAAGCTGCAAACACTATAAGAATGACGTTTCATGATTAATAATTTTGCTGTTGATTCTGCTGTTGATTCTGCTATCCATGAAATGCTTTGCTCAATAAACTTCTGTTGGTTCAGCTATCCGTGGGTGGATTACATTCTTTCATCTTCAGCCTCAGGACCCTAAATGTTACATTTTGGCCTCCCGAACAGGGACCCATATTTCGTCCAGCAAGGATAGGTGCGTCATCAGCCTTAAGACTCCTCAATCTTATCTCATAAGATTTCTGTAAGTAAGGGATCTTCGCTTTCTCAGAAACAAAGGAAGCATGTTAATGAGTTGGGTTATCTTCTTAAGAAGTCTGAATTATCTGTTTCACAAAAGGCACTTTTTTGGCTGGTACGAGAAATTGCTTTAACTTGTTCTTTTTATCCTGAAAGGGGTTCTTTAAAAGTGTCAGATTGGGAAAAGGTTGGCAAGGTTTTGCATTCTGAGCCAAGGACAGATATAGATATTTTACATGCTTGGCATATGTGTCATTATGCTATAGAAATGTTTGGTCAGAAGGAGGATTCTGTTTCTTTTTTATCAGCTCCCTCTCAACATTCTTCTACTGTGATCTACCCTCCATTGTCTGAAAAAGAAATTTTGTCTAAGGCTGAAATAATACCTTCTGCTTCTTCTGACATTGTGTTAAAGCCTCCTCCTCCTCTCTCCCCTCCTCCTTCTAGTCCTCCTTTCCCCAGCCTTCCTCTAACAGTATTCCAAAGTCTGCTTTTCAAAAATTGGTGGAAAATTGTAAGACAGATGTTACTATTTCTGGAGAAGAGTTAGCTGAATTGTTGTGTGTATGTCCAGTGCAGTATCAACCAGGACCACAGGCTGGACAACAGATTGCAGAATGGGAGGGTTTGCCATTTCAGATTTTAAGGGAGTTAACGAAGGCTATTTCTGATCATAGAATTACTGGAAATTTTACTAGAGGTCTTTTGGAAGGAATTAAGAATGGTTATTCTGTGATACCTCAAGATTGGAAGCAATTCAGAAAGGAAGAAGGCTTATGGAGAATTGTTTCAAGTGTGGAAAATCAGGTCATTTTCAGAAAGATTGTCGTTCAATGCCATCTACTGGTGGTGATCGTCCTACAAAAAAAATGTCCTGTTTGCAAGAAGGGTTTTTGTTGGGCTAATCAGTGTAGGTTTCGCTCGGGAAACTTGCAGGTGGGTGTGGCACCCACCCAGAAAACAAAGAGTGCCTTTCCCATCTTGAATCTCCCTCCTCCCTCTCTTGTTCCTCCTCCCTCTCTGGTGCCTCCTCAGCCACAGCAGGTAGTGCTGGGGTCGATTTAATTACTCAAGCATATTTGGATTTTAAATTTCCTTTAGAGGTTAAACTAGTTTCTTCTCAGTACACTGGTCATCTCCCTTCTGGTTTAGTTGGTATAATCTTACCATGTTCTTCTGCTCATAAATTGGGATGTTTTGTAGTTCCAGGAGTTATTGATTCTGATTACACTGGAGTGATTCTTATGCAAATTTGGGCTAACATTCCACCATTTCTTTCTAAAGGATCTTCTGTAGCACAACTTCTTTTGCTTCCCTATAAGGTACCTAACCCAGGTACTGGATATCGTGGTGATTCTGGATTTGGTTCAACTCTTACTTCTATAGGACTTCTGCAGTCTATTAATTCTCATAGGCCACTTCTTACTTTGTATCTTAATAAGCAATCTTTTCAAGTTTGTTAGATACAGGTCCCGATGTTATTGTCATCTCCCTTTTACAGTGGCCTGTACAATGGCCTAAACGTGTTGTTAATTCCTTGTGGGGCATTGGTGGGTCTACAACTGCTTGGCAAAGCACTCATTCCATAGCCATCACAACTTCTGCTGGTAAGTCTGTATCTTTACATCCTTACATTTTAGATATTCATACTAATATTTGGGGCAGGGATCTTCTTTCTCTTCTTAATGCTCATTTGATTTTGGATGATGGCACTTCCTCTTAAATTGCTTTGTTCTAGACTTGTTTGGATTGAGCAATGGCCTCTATCTTCTGAAAAAACGATTGCTCTGCATTCCCTGGTACAGGAGCAATTGGCTGCTGGCCATATTGAACCTTCTACTAGCCCATGGAACATTCCCGTGTTCGTTATAAAAAAGAAAAGTGGAAAATGGAGTTTTCTATCTGATCTTAGAAAAATAATTGAATGTATTCAACCAATGGGGCCTTTACAATGTGGTCTTCCTAATCCTAATTTAATCCCACAGTTTTATAAACTATTCATTGTGGATTTGAAGGATTGTTTTTTCACTATTCCTTTACAGTCACAGGATAAAGAAAAATTTGCTTTCACTTTGCCTGTTTTAAATAATAGCCAACCTACAGAACGATATCATTGGTGTGTTTTACCACAAGGTATGCTCAATTCTCCTACTATTTGTCAATATTTTGTGGATCAAGCTTTGCAACCTTTTCGTGATCAATTTCCTTCTTATCTAGTTTACCATTATATGGATGATATTTTAATTGCAGGTTCAGATCTTGATGAAGAACCAGTGCTACAAACATTGACTACCATTGTAGCAAGCAGAGGGCTTTTCATAGCTCCTGAAAAAATACAATGTTCTGAACCATATTCATATTTAGGGTTTAAAGTTTTACAATCTTCTTCCATTCCTATCTTACCTGAACTTAAAGAGCAATATATATCTTCTAGGCCTGTGCACACAATCTACACTCTTTATGCATGGAATTACTTAACTTTTTTACATTTCTTTTCAGACATTCCAGACATTCCTGTTCCATGACCCCAGGTTATAAGTTGGTTGTGGTTACGCTGCAATCGAAGATCTGCAAACAAAGCAAGCTGTGTGGATTCCAGGCTGGTGTGTTCATCTTTATCATGGAAAAACAAATGAAAAATCCAAGGATGCAACGTCCTCCAATCTTGCCTTGGAATCACATTGAAGATCAACCTCAATTGAAAAAATCCTTTTTTCTTATGTATTGTTTTTTCTTTTTCTTTTTCTCTCCAGTTTCTACTAACTCTGAGACAATTCCTGCTTTTTCTCTTAGTCCTAATCTTTGGATTCGTCATGCTCAATATATGTTTTTGATTCATGGTTGTAATATAATTTTATATTATGAACCTCCTATGTCTCTTGGTCAAGTTGCTTTTATTCCTAATCTAATTAATTCCTCTGCTTTCATTGTTTTGCAACTTCAACATATTTCTTCTTCTTGGTTATTTTCTACTCCTCCACATGAATTAAATTTAGTTAGATGGAATTATATTCAGATTAATTAGTTTACTAGAGGCTTATGTTTTTGTTGTTATGCTCATCATAATTGGCTTAATCAATGGTCTGATTACCCAAAAGCTAAACGTATTTTAGATAAAGTAGGGAATTATAGTTATTGTACTCAGAAATATTGGTTTTGGGGTACTATTAAAACATCACAAGGTCATAACACTATACCTGATATGTATCCTGAAAATTTTCCTATTTTTCAAACTGACTCTTCTAATATTGGAACAGGTGGATCAATCTGTGCTGGATGGCAATTGAAAGATCCTGTGATGTGGTTTTTCTTTGATAAATATGCAACTAATGTACACCCTCAGAACTATCAATGTGCTGCCATTGGATATTTGTCTTTACCTGTACAATTGGGTGTTTATGAAAGTTTACCAACTCGAAAAAGACGTGCAGCCTTGGGATCAAAATGTTCTGATGAAGTTATTATTGATACTCAATTTTCTTCATTGCCTACTTTTGGAAGTGCATTAGTTGGAGCCATAACTGGAACTATTACTTTGGAACATACCCGGGAATAATAGCTCAAGAAAATAAACATTCTATTTTAGGTCTTACATGTCAATTGGAGAAATCTATTAATGCTACTGCTGCAATTATTAGAGATTTTGAAAATGAAATTGAAGAACTTAATCAAGATTTAATTCAACAACGCTTTGCTATAGACTATTTGTTAGCTCGTCAAGGTGGATTTTGTACCTTAGTTGGTCAACGTGCTTGCGCTGTGCATTTTCATTCACTTAATAAAACTATTGAAGATGAATTAGCTAATGTACAAAAATTATAAAAAATAATGTAAATGATGAATTTTCTCCTTATGCTTGGTTAACTAATTGGTTACCTGATAATTCTTGGTTAAAACAATTGTTTTTCTATGGTGTGAACATAATCACATTACTTATACTTTGTTGTTGCTATATGCAATGTGTTCCTTCATTTTTTGCCATGTTTCATAAGTCTCCTGCACCTACTTTGAATGTGATTCAAATGCACGCTCTTGAAAAATCTCTTTTTTCGTCATTAAAAACAAAAAGCGAGGAAATGTAGGGTTTTTACAGTGAATCATCTGGATGGTCCTTAGAACTGAGGTTACACGTATAAGTACCAACTGCAGCAATCTGCAGCAAATCTTTGCTTGTCAGCTATTCTTTGCTGTTGCAGTGTGTACCCGGGCATCAAGGGCACAGAATGATGCAAAGTATAACCTGTAACGTTCACTCATTTGAATGATAACACTTGATTCATTCAGTGTGTGAGAACATGCACATTCTCACGAACACCAATGATGTAATGACTAACCAATTATTGTGCCTTGGAGACTTGTTAACCAATAATGATATAACACGTAAAGTAGTAAGAAACTGCAAACACTATAAGATTGATGTTTCATGATTAATAATTTTGCTGTTGATTCTGCTGTTGATTCTGCTATCCATGAAATGCTTTGCTCAATAAACTTCTGTTGGTTCAGCTATCCATGGATGGATTACATTCTTTCATCTTCAGCCTCGGGACCGTAAATGTTACACGACTTGCTGCTGGGATGGCATGCATTCTTATGGTGTAAGGGAACCAAAGCACACGTTTACTTCAGAAGACATTATACAAGAGACGCTCTGTTATGAAACTGGGAGAAGATTAAGAAATCACATTACTTAAAAATTCCAGTCTGGATATCAACCATTGAAGCCTTTTCATATTCAATAATATACAAAAAAGAACAAACAGTTAGCTATTAAACACAGAGGGTGAACTTAAATCCATTCAAGATTTGAAACAGGAAGGAATTTAAATTAATTGGTATTCATATGTGCAAATACATTCTAGATACAATGAAGATTGAAAAATAGAGGGTTTTTATGATAAAAGGACTGAATTAGATAAAATCTTAACAGGTACTGATGAAAAAGTAATTAAAAAACTTCATAGCTATCTATTAGAAGTGAAGCTACAGGAAGAACAAATTAAAGAAACTGTTAGCTTTGGGGAAAAATTTTGGGCATGGGATTGATTTAAAGAAATGGCAAAAACTGTGGACTCAAAGCTATAAAATCACAATGTCAACTGCATATAAAGAGAATTTGTATAAGATGTTTTACAAATGGCACTTATCCCCAACGAGAATTGCAAGAATGTCTAAGAACAAATCTGAAAAATGCTGGAAATGTCAACAGACACCGGGCTTATACTACCACATGTGGTGGACTTGTACTGAAGCTAAAAGATATTGGACTAAAATTCACATGTGGTTGGAGAAAATGATACATAAACATATAGACTTAAAACCAGAACATTTTTTAACTGGGAATCATACCAGAAACATACAATAAAGATTTGAAATATTTGATTGTAAATGTTTTAACAATTGCTAGAACTGTATTTGCAAAAAATTGGAAGAATGAGAAAATACCAACACAGGAGGAAACTATTCGGAAGATAATGGAATGTGCTGAAATGAGTAGACTTACATTTGAAATTAGAGAACAGGAGGATGAGCAATTTTATAAGGTATGGGATTTGTTTTATCAATGGTTAGATAAAAAAACCTGGAAATGAAATTGTTTATTAATGTACTACTAGAAAGTTATAGACATTGTTATGAAAGGGTTTTATTTTTGCTATGAAATAGAGTGTTTGATCATATGATATACAAAGAACAATAATGTATTCAATGTACAAGAATGGGATGATTTGAATCATATGTATAATTGTAAGCATTGACCATGTTATAATGGTAAGACTTTTATATGTCAAATGGACTAATGATGATGTAATGAATAATTGATACATATATGAATTGAAATGTTCAATAACTACTTGGATTAGCAATGGGAAACTATTTCTGGAGTTGAATATGTTACACTATAAGTATTGCATACTCTATGGATGATCAATATTAGCAGTAACTTGAACACATAATGCTCAATGATAATGATGTATTTAGTTATGCTTGATGGATAACTAGTGATCTTATTTTTAATTGTAAAAACTGATGCACAAAAGTTTGTAACCAAATACATGCTTGATGAAATTGAGTTTTTTTATATTTGTTGTTTTGTTTTTGTTGGTTTTAATAATAAAAATATTTTTTTTAAAAAAAGGAGGCAGCCGCAGCCGCCCTTATTGCCCATGTTATTGCCTGAAAGGTCTTGCACATTACCATCTCTGTTCTCTTGTCCTCTGCTTTGAGGCAGTTAGAGATGTCTCCAGTCACAACCGCGGAAGATGAAGCCAGACTAGCGACTGGAGTGTCCACTGGAGGTACCTGTAGAGCTTGGGCAAAGGTAGCATTAAGGTTATAAAATCTGCGGTCATTGCCCCCTGGGTTGCGGAACGACCCTGGTTTAACCCACTGAGACTTAAGCACCTCTAAAAACAGGTATGGGGTAGGAATCTCCTCCTTCTCCACCTGGGGCCTGTGAAAGGGCCCCTTCTTGTTCCCCCCGCTTGTGCCAGGTGTGGCAGTCATTGGATTGGGCTCTGGAGGGATGTCCAGGTCTGCTGTGACCCTGGCCTTACATAATAACGAGCTAAACAAGGGGGGGGACAGACCGGTAATATTAGGCGCCTCAGGGGCCTGGGCATCCTTGTCCTCCAAAAACCTCACTTCCTTCAACTCCCCCTCCTCTAGATCCGAGCCCTTGCTCACAGTGGATGGGGAGGGTGACCTGGTCTCTCTGGGGGCAGATGACCTGGGAAGATCCTGACAACCCCTGGGGTTATCCCAGGACAACCTTCTTCTGGAACCCTGGGACAGGGGTTTCATGCCAGAGGCTATCCCCTGAGCTATAGCTCTGGCTAAGACCTCCTGAAAGCTCTCAGGAAGCTCTGGAAGGGAGGGGTGAAGATCTGGGGGTTGTAAAAACTCCCTTGGGTCTGGAGATTGAGGGGCCAGCTGGTGCCTGGCAGGCTGGGTGTCCTGCACCCAAAGGGATCTCCCAGTGCCTCCGATGGATGGGCAGGAGATAGGGGGAGCGATAGGGGACTACGCCCTCTGCCCGAGCCCCTTGGGGAACCTGGGGATTCAACCTGGTCCTCTTCCAGTATAGAAAGCCTGCGGGGGGAGTGAGATCTGGAGGGGGATGGGTTGATGGTGTCCCTGATCCTCCTCTTGGAGGCCCTAGTCACCCACACCTCCTTGCCAGAGATCTTTTTCCTCGTGACTGGGGATGCTTCTTTTGGTGGGGGACCTCCCTCTGGTGACTGGGGGAACTCCCCTAGAGGTCCCCTTGCTCGGGTCCAAATCCCCTGGGATCTAGGCCCCGCTGCACCCCCGCTCCTCGCCGCCGCCACCATACTATTCATGGTTACGTTGTTCACCACCTCCTCCTTCCTGCCGGCTTCAGCTCGGCTGTGCACCCTGCCTCTTTAAGGCTCTGTGCCCTTCTAAGCTTGCCACTGATCCATGGCCCGAATGCCAGCCCACCACCAAATTCTGGGCCCTCCCCAGATTGCTGGTGGAGTTTCGGCCCCTGCAGCTTTCTTCTGGCTCTGGCGGTGACTTCTGAGCACCCATGGCGTCCGTAGTCAGGCACACTGACCACGCACTCCACTCACGTGCTCCAAAATGGCTGCGATCCAAGATGGCGACCACCGAGCCTGTGGACCGATCTCCTCTGAACCTCAGGAACGCTGGAAGATGACCTCTGCTAGGCTCCTTGGTCCCTCGATGCCTAGATCTCCTGCAGCCATCTCACATGGAGCTTGCGGCGAGGTGAGCTCCCCCCCCTTTATGCAGCCATCTGGCTGCCTGGGGCTTGCGCTAGCAAAGCGGCAAGGCTTTAGTGCTAGCAGCAGTTGAGCCCGGGTGAGGAGGGGTGATCCAATCTGGAAAAAAACTTAGAAAAAATGTAGAAAAAATCTTTGAAGTGAGCAGGAGTCAGGAAAACACTCCTTCTGGGATGGAGACTGAGGTTAATCTGGGAGGTGAGAAGGAGGAATGGAGGTGTGGCCTCAAGATTTATCTCAGTCTCCAGGGCAAAAAGGCTGTGTTAATACCTATTCGTGACTCCTTCCATGCCTCACTTTGGAGACTTTTGATGGTGGAGGTGACTACGTGGTGCCTTCCTATTGGTTGATTGGTCTATTGAAGATTGATGGTTGGCTGTTTCCTTGTGCTGTCAAGCCCTGATAAGCTGGTGGTAAATCAGCACCCCTTTAACTGATATATGATCCTTTTCCCAGGCTTCAATCAATTTGCTGGCTTTATTTGTGCCTGCATGGTTAACAATTTTGGTAGCTGTGAAATTGAACGTATGGCCTCATTCCATGCAATGTGAGACTACTAGTGAGTTCAGATCTCCTAGTTTGACCGCTTTGACCGAGGTCTCCTTTTCATAGTCAATAAACATGGTAGGAAACAATAGTGAATATTTTGATGGAAATTACTGTATTAGATTAGTTGATGCTAGCTTGATCCAGACACTTTTTTGCATTCTTATTTTAACTATGCTATTATGTAAAAACAAAGTAATAGTATTCAGAGACATACAAAAAGCAGGCATTTCTCCTCCATGTTTCATATCTGCCCTCTTTCAGCATTCTCTATTTCTCTTGATCCATTTGATTGATCTTTTCCACACTTTTAACATTTATTTGATTTCCTTTTTGCAGCTTAGTGATAAAAATGTATTCCTTATTTCAACTGTTTTGGAATAAGTTATGCATAATGTTCTAATGTTCACAGATTAACTTATATTGTATTTGCTTTTGGGGGGGGGGGTAACTGATGACTCAACTGTTAGAATAGGATAGGGGCAGGACAGGGGCAGGACAGGGGCAGGAGGATTAATGGTAGCTACTCCCTCAGCTGCTGCAAAGAGAATTGCCCTGTTAGTTGTCCTATTTTTATTTTACTTATTGGCAAAGAAGGATGAGAAACTCATTTGGGGAACAAAAATATATGCAGAAGATCCAGTTCCATAACTGGCTCTTACAGCAGCTCCCTCCTCCCAAAATCAGATGTTTTTTAAAAATTATCTGCTATTCAAAAATGTTCCATTAGTTACAAAAATAATTATGCTTTTATGTTTAAAAAAGTTTTGCTTTGCAATAGATAAAGAAATAATCTGCAAATTCCATATTTTTATTTGTGTTACACAATAAACTATTTTGCTTTTTGTAGTATATGTCATATAAATGTAGCTAGATACAAATACACATTTATTTATATTTGTGCATATTAGTATGAATCTATCAGTGTTTGTGCACTGAGACATAGGTACAGGGAAAAACATTTCATTCCCATCTATATTCTATCTATAAATGTTAAATAATTAGTGTTGTAGTCATAAAGCTTATATATTCCTTGCCAAAGACATCTTCAAGGTCTCTGTGCTGCCTACTGCTTGACATTGGTTTAAAACACATAAAATAGAAACCTTGGAACTAAGATGAACAAGATTCATTCTGACAGAAACCAGATGCAACAAAACAAGACACACACACACACTCTCTCTCTTTCTTTTGGGGTTTTATAAATCAGTTCTTATACTCTGGAAGTACAGACTGACCTATGTGGTACAATAGGCTGTTTTACTATTCTAATTGTAAACTTGAAAATGAAGTAAATGCTTGTCATTTTTTCTTAATAATATATACTGCATCCATCAGAAAAACAAGATTTCTTCATTTCATCCTGAAGCTAATTGAAATAATTTGTACTTGGAAAAAACCAAAATATTCCAGACAGTAACATTTTGACTGATTATATAACCAAAGTACAATCAGATCAGCGGTGGGTTCCAGATCCTGTTGCAACCTGTACAGTGCAACAGGGCCGGGCGCCCACCATATGAATGTGTGCAGTGCGCGCATGCATACTTACCACCCGCAATGCTCTGCGATGCCTCTGCGATGCTCCAGTTGCTCGGTGGAGCATTGCACAGGTGCCATGCGCTCAGTGCGCCTGCACAGAAGCCCCGAAAACTTCAAATACTGGTAAGGAGTGTGGGTGGGTGGGTGGGTGCCTGTGGGTGCCTGGTGCTCCCGGCAGGTACCACTATGCGTACTGGTTGTAACCCACCACTGAATCAGATCTCCCTCACACACATACAGAAAAGAACACTGAAGACTGAACTTTTGACCTGTTATGTCTGTTAAAACATCCACAATTTAACTGGTTTTTGAGGTTTTGAATTTTTGTGAGGTGGTTGTTTCTTGCAGCAATCACCTTTTATGTGACTCCATGGTTTCTTTCATATGTTCAGCTTTGTGTGGCTTTGTGAGCTCCTGCAGTTTGATGGGTTTTAATGTATTTCTGATTGCCCTGCTTTTGTTTTCCTAGGTTATTCTTGGTCCCAGGTCTTTTGTCTTTTGTCTTTCCTATCCTTGGGGTTAATTCTGCCAGGAAAGAGGAAAAGGGGAGTGCCGGGCAAGCTATTTTTAGCCTACAGATTCCAGTTATCTTGATGGGTGTACTTAAGAACTTACGTCTTCCTTTCAGCTGGTGCTTTTGCTTGGAATTTTCTTAAAGGGGAAGGGATGGCTTGAGTTTCTTGGCACTGTTTTCTGAGGTTTCTGGCACTGTCCTTTATGCTAATACTTCCCACAATGCCTTGATGCTTCTTATTCCAGTGGCTTTGTCTTTCCTGTCCTTAGGGTTAGGGAAAACTGGTTTTATCTGCAGTTTTTTTGGGGAAACTATTGTTATTCTTTGGGGGGGGGGGCTGGTGCAATGTCCCACAGTTATCTACATATTAATACTGATTAAGTACTAATAACGTTTGCTTACCCATTTTAGTGAATTTTCCTTATATAATTGGTGTTTTTTTCATACTTTTAGATTTCTAACTTCCGTTTCTCTTAGTTAGCCATTGATAAAACAAATCCCTCATTAAAAAATATTCAAAGCCTTCTCTTTGATTTTAATTGTTACTTTATTCATTTCTGCACATTCTAATACTTTTTTGTTCATTTTCATATCTATGTTTTTCTACTGTTTGTGCAAATACATTTCTAGCAGCTCTTAACATGTGTAAAAATAAATATGTATTCCCTTTGATATACCCAACATAATATTTTTGGTTTTAAATCCATATGTTGTTTTACTATTGTTTCTAACCATGACACCACTAACTTTTTTATATAAAAAGTTTTTTTATTTTTTCATTTTCATAACATATAACCACATGTAATACTATTACATAACCAACATTGTATTATATTATTAAATGTTTACATCAATTTGTCTTACCATCAACTCCCAAAAACAATTATTGGCTCTTCTGCTCTCCATATACCATATTTGTACCTTATCCATCACTTTCTTATCCCTCTCTCCTCCTCCTCCTCCCTACCTTCTTTCTTCCTTCTGTAGTCCTTCTCTTCTCTTCCCTTCCTCCTCCTCCTCCTCTCTCCTCTTTCCACTCCTTCTTTCTCTCCTCCTCTTCCCCCCTGCCTGCTCTCCTATCCTTCTCTTTTTCCCTTACCTCTCTCCTCTACTTCACACTCTTCATCTCATTTACTTGGTGTATTTCAGCCTCTGAGCGAGCTCCATTTTATGTTGATGGTATGTATGATTCCTTTTCAATATACATATTTAATTTTAACATATATATTCTTTTTTTAAAAGAGAAAAAAGTATACATATATAGTAATTGTATTTTTAATACCCCCCATCTAATTTTGGCTGAGATGTAGACTTGGTTACAGTTCCCAGCTATTCTCATCATTATATTTATATAATTATGCATCTGTACATGCCCCAAATTTATGATTCTGTCTTTATAATCTCAATAATTTCCCATTGTAAGTATATTTCATGTTTCCTCTCCATTTTTCCATATCTTGGCTTAGGTTACACTTCATGGTCTTTAAATAACAATCCTTACTGTCCAACGTTCATTACAATTTCCTTAATCTACTATATAGAATAACAAGCGGTACACACCTCACTTTGTTCATCATCTTCAGAGTTCCATATGTGTCCATGTTTCATATATTTTAACCCATACTTAATTGTCCTTCCATTGTCATATTCAATCAATTAGCAACTCAGCTTAATTATCATGCATAAAAGTGAATCACATGCCTCTGCTTTACATTCTCCCCATAACAGTTTCATATTTGTCCATATTCCATATATTTTAACCTTTATTTAATTATCTTTCCATCACCATATTCAATCAATTAGCAACTCAATTTAATTATCCTGTATAGGAGTAAACCACATATCTCAGCTTTATATTTCCCCACATAACAATTTCTAATTGTTTGATTTTTTCCTAGTAAGTCTTTTGTCCCACTTCTCTATACCTGTCTTCTCCCTTTTCTTTCTTTGATATGTCCACCCTCGTCAATTTTCCCCACGCCATTGTCAAACATAGTGAAATCTTTTGTATTTCCCTTTGTTGGGGCATAACCCGCCTCTGCAGTTTTCCCTATGCCACTATCAACCTCAATAAAATCTTTTGCCTGATTTTTATTTCCTTTTGTTGGGGCACATCCCCCCTTTTCACTGTCAAACCCAATGAAGTTTTTGTCTGCTTTTTATTTTCCACCATTTCTACCCCTTCATTATCCCTCCCCCCTTCTTCCTTCACTTCTTCCTTCAGTTCCTGCTTGTCTGAGTTCAAAATTCTATTTAGACTTGAATTTAATGATTTATGCATGTTTTTTTTAATAATTTCACATAGTTCTTCAAATTCCCACCTTTCCATAATGACCAGTTCCAAAGTTACAGTTAGTTATACAGTTCTTATTTCAGAACTTAAATTTAGCTAGTTCAGCTGATATGGAGAGGAAGAAAGGCAGGAGCTATCTTGATCCTTTGTTCTTTCTTAATGTCCAGTTCCAAAGTTGCCGTTAGTTATACAGTTCTTAATTCAAAGTTCTGGTCTACCTTAAATTTAGCTAATTCAGCTAATGTGAAAAAGAAGAGAAGTTGGAGCCATTTTGATCTTTTGCAGAGAAAAAAATCTTCGTATTTTCCTGGTTCTTGATTTAATTATTTTTTTCCCCTTGTTATCTTCCATCTCTCGTTGGTTATAGTTGCTCAAAATATCTTAATTGGAACAAACTTGCATACATTCAAACTCTGGTATGTTTCTCTTCGCCTCCTGCTTTTCCAAGTTCTGATTTATTGCAGTTGGTTAATTAAATCTTCCTACTCAGAGTTTCCCATTCCATTTGCCGCACAGGGAAGATTAGGTTATCAGTGAGAAAATAGTGCTTTTTTCTTGATCCCCACCCCCTTTATTGCATTCTACATTCTTACATTCTGAGTTGACCGGACATTCTTCAGCTGGACAGACAAGGGGTGTGTGAGCTCTGAAGAGTCTCACATGAACTCTGTCTGACAAACCAATTCCGAGATTCTTTTGGATTAGAACCCCCCTGGGGTGTGTGTGAAGAAGGGGCAGCATCTCATCAGACCCAGAGGGAGTGCAACAGGTCCCTTGTAGGTCAGAGAGTTGCTTTAACTTTAAGTTTAACTTTTAATAGATTTATATGCCGCCCAATCCCGTAGGACTCCGGGCGGCTTACAGAAAAAGTTAATATAGAAGTTAAAATAAAGAACAATTTAAAAAGAAACAATTTAAAAAGAACGCACCATACACTCAATCTGGGTGGGGCTGGACCTCATTCCTGAAGTCAACAGCCCCAGGCCTGCCGGAATAGCCAGGTTTTAGTGGCTTTTCGGAAGGCCAAGAGAGTGGGGAGGGTCCGGATCTCTACGGGTAGGTCATTCCACAGGGTCGGAGCAGCTACAGAGAAGGCCCTCCTCCGAGGAGCCACCAGCCAGCATTGTCCGGTCGACAGCACCTGGAGGAGGCCCAGTCTGTGAGTTCTTATCGGCCATTGGGAGGTATGTGGCAGGAGGCAGTCTCCCAGATATCCAGGTCCTAGGCCATTTTTGTCTTTTATGTTCCCCTTTTTTTTCCCCCTTGAATTGTTCACCACCCTGAGTCCTCCCGGAGAAGGGCGGCATACAAATAATAAAATACAAATACAAATTTGGGCTTTAAAGGTGATGACCAGCACCTTGAAGTGTGTGCAGAGACTGACCGGTAGCCAGTGCAGCTCGCGGAGGATAGGTGTAATATGGGTGTATGTAGGTACATCCATAATTGCTCGTGCGGCTGCATTCTGGATTAACTGTAGACTCCAAACACTTTTCAAGGGCAGCCCCATGTAAAGCGCATTATAGTAATCAAGCTTGGAGGTGACGAGGGCATGAGTGACCATTCAAAGTGCCTCCCGGTCCAGATAGGGCCGCAACTGGTGCACCAGGCGAACCTGGGCAAAGGCCCCCCTGGTCATAACCGACAAATGATGTTCTAATGTCAGCTGCGAATCCAGGAGGACACCCAAGTTGCGGACCCTCTCTGAGGGGTGTAGAATTTCACCCCCCCAGGCTAAGGGATGGAATATCTGGACTATCCTTGGGAGGTAACATCAATAGCCACTTGGTCTTGTCTGGATTGAGTGCAAGCTTGTTCACTCCCATCCAGACCCTGACAGCCTCCAGGCACTGGCACATCACTTCCACCACTTCGCTGAGTTGGCACAGGGCGGACAGATACAATTGAGTATCGTCTGCATACTGATGGTATTTTATTCCATGGCAGCGTATGATCTTACCCAGTGGCTTCATGTAGATGTTAAATAGGAGGGGGGACAGGACCGAGCACTGTGGCACCCCATATTTAAGGGGCCTGGGGGTCGATCTCTGTCCTCCAACCAACACTGACTGCGACCTGTCCGAGAGATAGGAGGAGAACCACCGTAAAATGGTGCCTCCCACTCCCACCTCCCGCAACCGCCGCAGAAGGATACCATGGTTGATGGTATCAAAGGCCGCTGAGAGGTCAAGAAGCACCAGGATAGAGGAATGTCCTCTATCCCTGGCCCACCAGAGATCATCGATCAGCGCGACCAAAGAGGTTTCGGTGCTGTAACCAGGCCTGAAACCGGACTGAAAAGGATCTAGATAATCTGTTTCATCCAAGGTCCGTCGGAGTTGAAAGGCCACCACCTTCTCAACAACCTGCCCTACAAAAGGGAGGTTGGAGACTGGACGATAGTTGTTAAGGATAGGTGGGTCCAGAGAAGGCTTCTTAAGGAGGGGTCTCACCACCGCATCCTTCAGATCCCTCCCGTAGAAAGGCATTAACAATCATCTGGAGCCAGCCTCATGTTACCTCCCTGCTGGTCGAGATCAGCCAGGAGGGACACGGGTCCAGTAGGCAGGTGGAGGTACTCACCGCTCCCATGGCCTTGTCCACTTTCTCAGGAGCGACAAGTTGAAACTCGCTCCACTAAGTCTGATCAAGGCCTTCCCCCGGCATCTCCGCAGGAACTGTCCAAGTGGAGTCCAGGTCCGTCCGAATCCGAGCGACTTTGTCCAACAGAAACTGAACAAATTCCTCGACTCTACCCTGTAAGGGTTCTCCCGCATCCCTCCCTTTCAGGAGGGAGCGTGTTATCCTAAACAGGGCGGCTGGGCGAGATTCTGCAGACGCAATAAAAGCAGAAAAATGAGCACATTTTGCCGCCCGTAACACCACTAAATAAGTCCTAATAAAGGTTCTTAGTTGTGTTCAGTCAGATTCAGAGTTACTAGCCCTCCAACATCGCTCTAGGCGTCTCTTTTGGCGCTTCATCTCCCGGAGTTCCTCGGTAAAGCAAGGAGCCCTCCTGGATCCACTGCCGTGGAGAGGCCACAAAGGCGCAATCCAGTCCAGTGCCTCAGCCGCCGCTATATTCTAAGCTGCGACTAAGGACTCTGCCGGGTTGTGTGCAAGGGAGTCAGGTATCTCTCCAAGTGTCATCTGAAATCCCATAGGGTCCATCAGGTGCCTGGGGTGGAACCACTTAATTGGCTTCCCCTCCCTGCAGTGGGGGAGTAGTTTCCGAAAGTCAAGCTTCAGTAGGAAGTGATCTGACCATGACAAGGGTGAGATCTCTATGCCCTTCAGTTCCAAATCACGTCTCCACTGCCCCGAGAGAAACACGAGGTTGAGCATGTGACCTGCTGTATGAATCGGACCCCGAATTACCTGAGTCAAGTCCATGGTTGTCATGGAAGCCATGAACTCCTGCGCTCCATCCGAGCGTTCGCCAAGAGATGGCAGGTTATAATCCCCCAGTACTATCAGTCTGGGGGACTCAACCGCCAGTCTGGCTACTGACTCAAGGAGCCATGGCGCCAGCCCAGGATCTCTCCCTCCAGTGAAGACAGCAAAACAACCAAGAATTGAGGAGCTCTTTGTTGGCAAGAGATCTGTAAGTAAAACTAACCTCCCCCACACCCCATCTCCAACAATCCGGAAAGATTAGAACAGGACCGGCAAAAAAGATCTGACAAAACAGCATTTATAGACTTTCCTGATCTGGCGGGGGGGGGGGGGGGAGAACAAACTGAAAGCCAGCTCTTTTCACAAACAACTAACCTGATAACGCCCTATATGGAGGCTGAGCTAAAGGCAAAAAAGGTGACCAACAACCAGATAATTCAGAGTATGGAGAGTTTACCTTGGGAAAATTCAACTGAGTTTATGTCAAAGCAATGCCTTCTCACAGCGCAAATGGTGGTTTCAATATTTGAACAATTAATTGCCATCCAACATGATGTAGAGACATTGATAAAAGATTTAGCTGTTTTTCTTCAAGTACAATATCGGGCCCCAGGTATCCTCACTAAAGTTCTTGCAGAAGACTTGGTTAACTCCCATACGCAGGATAAGGAAAAGGAAATAGAGCAAAGAGCCAGAGAAACAGTTAAAGAGTCAGATAAAAGGTGGCAGTCCTCTCAGAAAAACAGTCCCTCCACGGACAAGGCAACGAGAGGAAAATGTATCAATAAAGAAGAAATGAGGAAAGCATCCCTCCCGCAATTACAACAATCACATTGCTCACTACAAACCCAACAGATAGCTCTTAGAATCCATTTGAATGAACTTAATTATGGATGTTGGAATTCCAGAAGTGCAATATTAAATTCCCTAAGCCAGCTTCTTCACTGTCACAGGAGCATGATTGATCTCCGTGCTGTGTAGTGGTTACCTGAGGCCCCAAATTGGAAGCGGATCCTTCTGTCTTTCAAACAGCCCACCATACCACAGATGTTATTCAAGATGAAGGCATATTTAGCCTCCTTCCAAATCTTTCCCATCAGAGTCTTTGGTGAAGAAAGAGTTACTCCGTTAATAGCTAACATGCAAGCTCCCAAGGTGGCTGCCTCCTCCTCATTTTCAACCTTGGAAAAGAGAGAGAAAGACAGTGGGAGTCAACCAGCCCTGCCCAGTGAAGAGATATTTAACAGCACAGAAGCTGTTCTCATTAACGCTTTTGGTGCTCTCCCAAGGAAAGAACAAGACAATATATTATACGTTAGAAAATTTAAAGACAACCTTATTGGTCACAATGGACACAGCAGAGCTGCTTATAGATCTGGTTTCCCCAAGAATCGAGCCTCTCACTTCTCCCTCAGAGGACAAGGGATTACTTGAATACAAGATCATGGACAATAGAAGCCAAGACCCAAAGGGGGTATTAGAGATCCCAGTAGAGATGGAGATGTTTTCATCCCTGTGTGAATATCTCATGACACCTTCAGCACCAAACCAAGAAACTAAGAGTCGACCCACATCAGAGCCACCATCTTAAAGAATGAAAGATGACCTAATAACGTCTTGCCCCACAACCAGAGAAGAGGCATCGGAATGGCAAGCTGTGTTAGCTGGTGCGAAAACCTCTTACCCTGAACAAGTTCCTCAAGAGTCTACACATGACCTAGACGGGTCCTCCCTATTTTTAAAGAAGACATATTTGGTGTGCGATGACACCTCAATCCATGGTAACAGCTAGACAACGTCCCTTTATATAAATCAAGTTTCCTGATGAGCTGCAAAAGATGACCCACTTTCACTTATAACCTGGAATATAGCAAGTTGGTCTATTCCATCAAAAGACCAACTCTTTTTTGACTATATATCACAATTTGACATCCTCTTCTTGCAGGAAACCTGGGCCTCCACAGAGATTCAGTTAGATGGCTATTGGGTTAACTCAATCCCGGCTGTCCCAAGCAAGGTGGGGGGGAGCTAAAGGGGATATTGTGACATTAGTTAATACATCCTTCCATTTTAAATGTGTACCACTGCCACCTTTCCAGCCATGGGTTGTAACTACATTACTCTTATTTAAACAGGTAGAGATTTTGCTTTTTAATATCTATATTCCTCCACTTAATAAGAATAATGTGATTAACAAGATTTGGACAGCATAGAAGATTTTATTCTTGGCTGTTCAGCCAAATTCCCCAAAGCTGCAATAATTATGGGTGGGGACTTAAACACTAGAATGGGACCAAATGATCAAGTGTTATTTAATCATTTTAAGATTCACTATGATGAAAATGAAACAGGAGAATCTTTGCATTCCAGACAATTTAAAGACCCTAAAGCTAATCGGGCAGGTTTGTGTGTAAGACAAATGACTGTACATTTGGATCTTTGTATCCTTAATGGGTCCCCATCCAGTAGAATATACGTATCGGGGAGCAAGAAGAAAATCCAGTTGATTATTGAATAATATCATATGACCTCCTGAAGTTCTTACAGAAGATGGAGGTAGACTCACGACTGGAAAGCGATCATAATACAATACTCCTTACTCTCACATTGCACCAGAAATCTCTAAGGGCAGGAACAGCCTACCTACCCAGGTTAAAGACTCAAAATACCCAGGTAAACATTAAATGGAATGAGAAAAACGCTAAGGAAGTTACAAAATGGATGTTAGCCCCTGAAACCACAGACCTACATACATCTCTACTAAGAAATACTACTTAAAGCAGCTGAAAGCACAATATAAGAACCTTTTAAAAGAAAAGAAAAGTACGGCTCTGAAGGAGTCTTGGCGTAGACTAATTACGGCAGTCAGGACAAAAAATACATCCCTTTTTTGGTGCATCACCAGGAGATTGGGAAAACCTCCCCTACCCCCAACAAATCAGGTTCCAAGTCATACCTGGGAAGAGTATTTTAGGGAGCTTTATACAGATCCTGACTTTGCGATGTCCCTGAGATCAGCAGGACGTGCCCTTCTCTATCACCATCTCTATGGGATGGTTTAGGTCCAAGAGGACCATCCAGCAGCAGAGATATCGACAGAAATCCTGGAGCTCTAAGATTGCATGTCATGTTGTAGCAACGTCAGCCCCACCCTCACTTGGATTTCTGATTCATCCTGTTTATTCCTCATACTCTGTGCATTGGTGTATAAACATTTGAGTCCATTTTGATTGACCCTGTGTTTACTGTCTACATAACCTGTGTTATGCCTGACTGCCCCTATTTTCTTGCCACTTGTATGATTCGTGCACATGGTATGGCACTCAGTATTAAATGCTTGGTTTTGCTTGACAGCACAAACATCTATTTTAGATTGCTGGGCACAGAAATGTTCTGTATCAATTAATTCTCTGATCTGCTGTTTAGTTTAAATATTTATCCAGAAAATCTGTGAATTTAATGCCAAGTAACTCAATCCCTTTCTTGGATGGATGCAAACCAGCTCTTTTGTACAGTTTTTCATTGGACCAGCTGCAGGCATCATGTCTAATAAAACCAAATCCTTCCCTTTTACACCACTCCTTTAGCCACACTTAAACTTTGCTACACGCTGTCCCTTCCCTTTTTGTTCCTTATATACTGGTATAACCTCTGAGAAGATAAGCCTACAACCTACACTACTGAGTTCATACCCCAAGCTATGGAAATCATTCTGCACAGAAAGTACATCTTCTTGGAATAGACCATTTGTGCCAAGATGTATAATAGCATCAACATCACAGTCCTTACTTGCATTCTTGACTTTCTTAAGAATACGCCTCTTGGGAGGAGGAGCCAACATCTCAACAATATGGACGTGCAGTCTTGATGCTCTGAGACCGCCCCTTTTACAGACTCTGATAGCGAGGGACTCTATGAGTTGGCTCTGGACGATGTGGAGGATCCATGGCAGGGTTCAGACTCCAAGCAGGGACCAGAGAAGCTGGTTGGCCACCAGGAGGCGCCTGAGGCATGGAGCAGTAGTGACAGCCAAAGGGAGTTTGTCTATGACATCAGGCCCTGGAGCAGTGGGGAGGAGCAAAGGGAGTTGGTCCTGGATGCCAGGCAGAGAAGGGCGGATAAGTGCAGGTAGCAATTACGGAGACATAGAAGATAATTGGGCCCAGGTGGTTGTGATTTGGCTTCTCCCAAGAGAGTATATAAGAAGAGACTTTGGGAGAAGATCTTTTGCAGGAGACAACCACTTTACTAAGCTGGAGAAGCTCTTGTGTGTATCTGGGTTGCTGCCAAAGTCTTGTCTGTGAGTAATTACTGTGAATAAAGCATGGCTAACAGTAACCTTGTGTCGGCATGACTCACCGTACAGAGGGGAGTCAGAACAGAAAGGGAAGCAAATTAATTAACCCCTTTCACAGTCTGGGGATATGGAGTCAACAAAGACAGGCATTTACACATCAGCATACTTACACATTTATCCTCCATTCAAACTGCTTGCATAAAAAAAATCCACATACAAATATTTCTTTTCATACTTTCTCCAGGCAAACTAATCATTATTATCATTATTTTAGGGCGCTTTTCACAAGCCAATGAGCTCTATTTTTTCCAAATCCTTTTTTTAAAGTAAAATAATAAATAATAATAAGGCCTTTTTGTTTATTGTAATTAGAGGGTATTGCTCCTCTCCCAAGTCTTGGAAATGACACAACATAGAAACACATATACACTACCTCCACACTCCTCTAACAGAAATGGACTATTAACAAATTTCACAAATAAACTCAAATATTGTATCTCTGCCTGACTCCTTTGTTTCTGCAATATTGCTTTTAGTAGCGCAATATTATGAGGTCCCTGAAATGACCAAGAGTCACCTGGATTGTCCAAGGGAAGTTGAGGCCAGATAGACATACAATAATGCGAAAAGGCTACCTTTGATCCCTATATCTATTCCTCCTAATATCTCAGAATTAGGCAAAATACAACCCACCAGCAAATCTTTGGGCAACTTCCATTTTGGCAACTCTGTCGCTCCTCGACTGGATGCCTTTTTGTTACCAGTTTCCCATTTCAAAGTTGGATGTCAGGCGGATACCCCTTATCCCCTGGGACATCTCCTGTCCAGTCCTTACCTTTCCTCCACATTTTGCCTCTTTCTGTTCCTCCACCAGAGCTTGTTCCTGCTCCTTGCTTTCTTCAGGGCTTCAGCCTTTGAGTTCACCAAGAATTTTATCAAGGCTGGACATTTATTTAGACAGTGGCTCATTGCATTCAATCAATCCACTCTATGCATCAGTGAAACACATGGATCTCTGCTTCACCCCTTGCTTTTCAGAGTACTCAATCACTGTCAAAAGATTCATAAGCCCTGAGGGCATCTGACAATGCAGAAATACACAGCCTTGGTCACTGACCAGGAGCAATCACACACCTTTCAGCCACTAAGTTTTACCCATCCAGGGGCCCTCCTCTGGTAGTCTTTGGTGTCTTCCAATTGAATCCAGGCATGGAATCCTGAAACGAACCCCCAGATTTTTGTCCCCAATTCGGGTCTGAGCCTGGTGCCAAAGCCAATGATGGACGCCAGACACGAGGTGCAGGTTTTCTCATTGCTTTTTATTGGAGAACTCCAAGGAAAAGGGTTCCTGGTCAAAAGGCCAAGAACCAAGAACAAAGGATTAAGAAAGCTTTAGACATTTTCACTAAAGGAGAAGGCGGGACAAGGTGAGATAACAAGAAATACCATCTAATAAACATTTTAGTAATAATTCTACAATTTGTTCTATTGGTCTCTAGCTGTCCCTATTTCTAAGCCATGGCTAATGAATGCCCCAGGAGTTATCTAATAGACATTTCATTTGCTGCAGGCCATCCCTAACTTTTAGTTGAGGTCTGCAAGTTGTCTAACTACCCATAATTGCTACAAACTTTACACATGCATATTTCCTGTTGATAAGCAGTCTTTGTTCTTGTCAGACAGACCCCCAGAATTACAGTCTTCCTGATTTACTTTCAAGTATGTGCCATGACCTTGCTTTAGCAGCCAGCCCATCAATACCATGCTGATATTATTTATGAATCAGTTAAAGGTTTGCACTTCTAAATTTAAAAATAACAATTAAAATAAATAATAAAGAAGCCTATCATAAATGGAATTAAAGGTTGGTTATATTTTACAATATCAAATCATTTATTTATGTTTGAGTATATTAATTGAAGTTGGACAAAACAAAATATTTGACTTCTACTGGAACATATTGTAAATAACATTTATAATTAAAAACAAATGCTATCAATAAAATCGGAACCTTCCCAAACCTGAGTTTCATAGAAGCATGAGAAAAAGAATATTATATGGAGTTTAAATCTATAATGTAGACTAGTGAAATAATAAAATGCCTAATCTTCCTTATAAGAAGTCTCAGTTCTGAAGCTCTTGTGTTTTCATTTGATTAAATGTGGCCTTGACATATTTGGCAGAGTGCAAAAATAATGGGACTGTTTTCTATGGTATCTAGGTGAACAAGGTCAGAGTTAAGACAACTTCTAATCTAGCAGACATATAAATGTTATGCTGTGCAGGACTCTCAGAGTTTGTTAGCAATTTATGTTCAAAATGTGTAAAACAAGTTCAACCCAGATTGTTTGCATATTTTCTAACATATGAGTAGCAGAGATAGCTGTGGCTGCAAACTGAAAATTGTACTGTATTCAGAAGTAATTTGAAACATGTTTTCTTAGAGGTCTCTCTGCTAACCATAAATCAAACATAATTCAAAAAAAATATTTCTATGCAACAAGTATTCATATTAAGTACCGGCCATAATTTTATGTGAGCTTTCAACTCACCTATCCTAACATTTAATTGATTAGCCAACGAAGGAAGTTTGTAGTCTTGAAAATATAGCAGTTGATTATCCTGTGTGTGGAAATTGGCAGTTAGACATATGCATAGAATCATAATTATGAACTCTTTCCTGAACATTCTCTTTTAAACCATGTGCAGCATATCGAGTTGGGCTTGCATGCTTGGTGGAAAACATTCTTATATACAATCCAACCATTTCAGAATGAAGTAAAGCACCATACTTAATAGATGTTAGCTTAGTAGAAATACCATTGTGGGAAGCTTATGAAAAGAGGTCTATACCTTTCTGCTATTGATACCATTCCTACCCAGTTTCTTGAGATGCAGTTACCTCAGGAACTTGGGCTGGGTCCAGCATTAATATGAATTATTCTGCATACAAAATAATAAAGGATGCTTTATCTACAATGCATATTGTACCATGAATTATAATCAAGAGGTAAACATATTTGTGAGGATATGAGGCTTGCAGGCCCAGCACACAGGTGAGCATTGATTAAATTGTAAAAAATATCAATGATGTCAGAGTGGTAAGCTTGTGCTCCTGAGTAGCTGGAAATTGTGTATGTGGAAATTATGCAGTGGTGGGATTCAAATAATTTAACAACCAGTTCTCTGCCCTAATGTAAAGTGACCAGATTTTAAAATTGGTAAAGTGGGACACCATTGACCAGGGGGGGGGGTTCTTGATTAAAAATTTGGTCTATGAAAGTTGATAGGACATTCTAGGCCCAACAAGTTAAAACACTCATCACCTAGTTCAATACTCAAGGAGAAAAGTGGGAGGGTGGAATTGAAGGGGTGCCCAACACATAGCTCAGCGTGCCCAAGTCCTTCTTCTCGCCTGGCCTCATCTTCACCCTCTGGCTGATGCCCACCACAGGCTGCATCGCGGCTGACTCGCCCCAGGCAGGCTGGAAGGCTTTGGGCAGTTCCTGGGTGGCTGGCGTCTGGGTGGGAAGGGCCTGCGAGGGGGTGGCGGTGGCATCTTTGGCGGCGGAACAGAGGCGCAGCAGCACCAACAGCAGCAGTGCCAGCAGCTGGGCAGCCTCCATCGGGTGGTGAGGCGAGCTGCATGCAAGGCCACTCGGCCAGCCCGCCGCGCGACTCCTGCTAGTGCTCGGCAGCGCGCAGCCACCATGCAGCCTCCAGCCCCACAGGCCGCCCTCCCAGTGTGCAGCCACTATAGACAAAGATAGACCTGGAAAAATGAGTGAAAATGTTTGCAAGAGGAAGCCATGTGGTGGACCCAAAAAAGGGGCTTTCTTTTTACAAAAATTGGGACTTTTTTAAAACACCGCGGGAAGCAGGACAAATTATTAAAAATCGGGACTGTCCCGCCAAAAGCGGGTCACCTTACCCTAATGACCGGTGGACGTGGCCATGATGGGCATTACCAGGGGGTGTGACAGGCAGCATTTGGCCTCCTGTACCCCCTGGGAGCAAAAACGGGCCATGTGTGGGAGTGCTGCTCCCCCCATGCCCCATTTTGGCCTAGTAGGCCTCTCTGCACTTACCTCGGAGCCAAAACAGGATGTGCGGTGACTCCTGGAAGGGGTGGGGCAGGAAGGGGCAGGGCCAGAAATTTAACAACCAGTTCGCTCAAATTGGCCTGAACCGGCTGATTTCCACCACTGAAATTATGCCTAGCAAGCATAATATGGTGGGCTAAGATCATGGAAAAAGAGGAATTTAAATTGCTCACATATATAAAAATAGTAATGTATTTAGTGACATTTAGACTGAAGAAGCTAGCAACTGTCCCAGTTGCCATGGCTGAATGGCAGGTTTCAGAAAGTCATGTGGCTTTGTGGTTTTGAGGACTAGGATGAGTTGTGGAAGTGGTCAATCAGCCTCAAGCTGTCCCCTTGACTGATTGTCAGATTGACACTCATTGCAATGTGATTAATGTGATTTATGTTTGTTATTTTTTAAATTAGAATTTCTTTGAATTCTAATAAACCTCTTCTAATTCTAAAGTGAAACTTTTTTGTGGTGTGCTGTCTGTTCAATTGTAATTAAGTACAGCTATGTTCACAATGTTCATGAGGACTCTCCCCTGACACCACTATGCATACATCTCAGGTGTGGGTTTCAATTTTTTTTACTGGTTCTGTGGGTGTGGCTTGTTTGGGGGTGTTGCTTATTGGTCATGTGATGACAGGCGTTGCTTATTTGTCATGTGACTTGGGCATGGCTTTCATCTTCATGTGAATGGTTAGTCATATGACTGGGTGGGCGTAACTGGTTGGTTATGTGATTGGGTGGGCATAGCTGGTTGGTCATGTGACTGGGTGGGCAGGGCCAACTTGATGTCACTCATATCAAGGAGCACCTTACCTGGTCCCTCAAAGGCCTCAACGAAAAACAATTTCTCTGCCTATTTATTTACTACTTCTGAACATCCAAAATATACTATTTAATCCTATGTATATATGCCATATGTGTACATACATATTACATAGTATAGAGCATGTATAGGCACCCAAAATGCATTATCTACTATATCTATATCTATATCTATATCTATATCTATATCTATATCTATATCTATATCTATATCTATATCTATATCTATATCTATATCTATATCTATATCTATATCTATATCTATATCTATATCTATATCTATATCTATATCTATATCTATATCTATATCTATCTATATCTATATCTATATCTATATCTATATCTATATCTATCTATCTATCTATCTATCTATATATATATATATATATATATATATATATATATATACTATATGTGTATGCATGTACACACACACGCACACACAGTCTCTCTCACACACAGCTCTTCTAACACCATACACAACAACCTCACTTACTGCATTATTACTGCATATGTCAGATCCCTAAATGTGATACTGCCATTCAGTTGGGAGGAGGGGGGCCTCAGAGTAATTTATTGGAGGTGCCCATGACAAGTTATATTTTACAACTGCTTTCCTGGTGCTGGAAGGATGGAGATCTCAGTACCTCTGGAGGGATGTTTATGATGGTCATGTGGGGTATCTTACTTTAATGTCTAACGAAAGATAGCCATGGGAATGTATGTTTATTCGGGTCTCAGGGCAGTTGGTAAAGGAAACATTTTCACACTTGTGTATTGGCCAGAAACTGCATTCTGACAAAAGGGGAGGGGTCACTATCACTTTAATTCTACTTGCATTACCTAAGGGGATCCAGATGTTGCTTTGCCTTAACGGCTTCCATTCTTCTTAATTAAAGGTTTCGTTTGAAATAAGCCATTTCAGGAGTCTTCACTTTCTTATGTTAAGAGAGGAGCCCTTACAAACGCCCAGAGTCCACTTTCTGCCACACATTTAACTATAATGTCTGTACGTTAGAACATTACATATGCCTTCAGATGTTCTTCCCTAGCATGCACATGACTGTTAGAGCCAGGAGATGTCATGGATTGAGTGAAATGTAGTAAAACTCCCTTAACAACGCTTTTGCTTAGCAACCAAAATGTTGGGATCAATTGTGGTCATAAGTCAAGGACTACCTCTGCCTTCCTCTGCATGGCAGCCTTGTCCTAGTAAACTCCTTCTCCTTTCTGGCAATTTTCCTCTCTGTTAAGAGGCACCAAAATTATCCAGACAATATAAGGTTTCCTGCTGGAGCAGGGTATTGGACTAGATGGCCTCCAAGGTCCCTGCTAACCCTGCTATTCTATGATTCTGTAAGGATCTTCTGCTGGAGCACAGGGTTGGTCTAGATCAGTGGTGGCAAACTTTTCAGCACCGTGCCCAAACTGCAATCCAAAACCCACTTATTTATCACAAAGTGCCATCACGACAATTTAACCTGAATAATGATGTTTTACTACCTAAAATAATGATAAATAAGGCAGAGTTTAATTAATTGTTTTAAGAAAAATGTGATAAATGCACTTTTATGGCCCCTTTTTTCTGCTTTTGAAATATTATAGTTAGCAACAATACAAAAGAAAAATCTTTTCTCGTCCAAATACTCAAATACGAGCGAAACTACCTAAGTCCTTTTTCGATATGATGGATGATTTCGAACTGAGAGATATTTGGCGAGAAAGAAATGCAGAAGAATATGATTTTACTTTCTTTTCTGATAGACATCAATCCCTTTCCAGGATTGATTTCATATTAATTACCAGTGACTTGCTTTCTAGGGTGAAGAAGACAAAGATTTGTGCCAGAGTTTTATCAGATCATAATCCAGTTTGGATGGAGTTGGGAGGGGTGACACAAGCAAGAAGGTCTTGGAGATTGAATGAAAATTTATTCAGATATGAGAAATACATTAATGAATGTAAAAAATTGTTAACAGAATACTTTGTTTTTAATATGAATAAGGGCACATCTATGGAAATTGTATGGGATGCAAGTAAAGTGTATATGAGAGGAGCTTTGATAAATCTAAATAGATTACATAGACGTAAACAAGGGGTAAAGCGAACAGAACTGGAAGATGAAATTAGGAAGAAAGAGCAAGAGTTAACTTTAAAACCAGGAGATATAAAGATTAAAGAAGCAATTACCATATTAAAAGACCAATTTAATATGTTGATCTCAGACCAGGAAGCCACTAGTCTGTTATATGCAAAACATAATACTTTTTGTAATGCAAATAAATCTGGCAGATGGTTAGCATATCAGATTAGGAAAAAACAAAACTCTCGTAACATAGCTAAATTGCACTATAGAGGGAAAGAAGTGTTTCAACAGGGTGAGATTCAAAAGGTCTTCTGTGAATTTTTTACAGAGCTGTACAAGGGTGCCAAAATTAATGGTCTAGATATAGAGAGATACTTGGACAAAGAAAAAATACCCATAGTTAAAGAAGAGCAGAGGCAAAGACTGAATCAACCAATAACTTTGGGGGGAAATACAGGTAATTAAGCAGTTAAAGGCAGGGAAGGCACCTGGTACAGATGGCTTGACAGCGGCTTACTATAAAAATCTACAATTAGAAATGGTAGAACCTCTTAAGGAATTATTTAATAAGATTCAAACGGAAGGTAAGGTACCCCCATCTTGGAAGACAGCTTTTATATCCCTGATACCCAAAGAAGACCAAGATATTACCCAACCAAAAAACTATAGACCTATCTCACTACTTAATGTAGATTATAAAATCTTTACTAAAATACTAGCAAATAGGTTAATGTTGGTTATTCAACAATTGATTCATAATGATCAAACAGGTTTTATTCAAGGGAGACAAATGAGAAGTAACGTAAGATTAATTGTTAATGCACTAGAATATTTGGGAAAGAATAACCAAATTCCTGCCGCATTCATATTTCTGGATGCCTAGAAAGCCTTTGATTGAGTTAATTGCCAATTCCTGTTGAAAACACTGCAAAAAATGCATATAGGAGAACGTTTCTTACAATCAATTAAAGCAATATATGAACAGCAAACGGCTCAAATTATAGTTAATGGAAGTTTAACAGACTCTTTTCAAATTGAAAAAGGTACAAGACAGGGTTGTCCCTTGTCTCCATTACTGTTTATTATAACTTTGGAAATATTGATGAATAAAATACGGGGCTTGGAGGGCCTAAAGGGAATTAAGATTAGGCAGCAAGAATATAGAGTGCGTGCTGGAGAAGAAGGCGGGGCTTAGCAGTGAGAAGACGGAGTTTCAGGCCATTCCTGAAATTCCCCTATTCCGGAAGAAATGGACGGGTTGTTTACGATCCTAGCTGTCCCGAAGAGACAGTGAAGGTTTGGGGAGATCCAGTGACCTCAGAGACGTTCGCAGGTCTGGGGGGGGGGGGGGGGGCTTGGATTTCAACCCCTTTTGCCATCCCTTCCTGGATTAGCTGTATGCTAACCGAAACTGCAGGCAGCCCCTAAGAATGGTAGAAGTGTTTTCAACTGGTAAGCTGATTTTATTACTCAAAGAGAGATGGTCCGCATTAAAATCTAAGCTAATTCAAACCAAAGAACAGAAGAATCTAGCGGCGAATTGGTTTTTTTTTAAAGGATTTATGGCTGGTGGTTACCCTATTTCTTAAATGTTTTGAATGCTGATTACGTGGACAAAGGAAAGTTTATTTTACTTCAACACTCCCTCAGGCTTTCATTAAGTGGGCTGTAAACCAATTTACTATAATTTGGCTTCTTATAACTTGACACTTTTACTGCTTGGCTGTGTTGGTCTAAGATCAGATAAGATTGCATAGCTCTCAGCGTGTTTTTACTTGCGAATATCTTCTGCGTCACATCATGGCGTCTGAACTTGCTTCAAGTGATTCATTTCATATGATTTTTTCTGCTTTTCAAAAGTTGTTTGATACGTATGAAAAATCTTCAGAAAAATCTGAAAAAAATTGGACTATCTCTTGTTTTTAACATCAAAATATGAAAGAAAGAGTGAGAGCGTTGAATGTTTGAGTGCTCCTGAAACTCAAATGAAGAATGTCAGAAAGGAAGTCTCTCAACTTGCTGACACGTTGGGCGTCTGGTCTACTTTGGAGGCAGAAAGAGAAATAGATACAACGCCTGAAAGAAGGGAAGCCATACAGAAAATTTATCTCAAAAGACAGATTGCAGGAGGAATGAGAAGCATTAAAGAATCTATACTTTATGAAACATTATTTGCAGAATTTTCGATACCACCCTTGAAAATCAAAAACAAATTGAGTGGATCAAGCCAAGGACAATGTTATTACATTAGAGGCACCCTAAGCAAAAAGGTGCGAAGATATTTTTCTTTGTACTTGCTTATAAAAATGTTTGGGGAACTTGTTTTAAGAATGGTAACAGGACCAATGAAGTTTTGCTATTGGAGAGACATAGGCTGATAGATTGAAGAATACAATTGAAAATTAGCTAAATCTAATTACTCTTATTTGTAATAGATATAGCTGAATAATAATTGATATTGATAGTAATGTATATAATGTGGAGTTGATATGATAAATAATAATTGGATATGAGAAAGGAAGGTTGGAAATATTTTTGGATTATATACAAAGGTTATTAATCACAATAATTATCACTATTAAAAAATAAAATATATACAGTTAAATGTTAATTAATATGGGGAAAATGTTATGATATATGATATAATTACATAAAGAAGGGAGAATGATAATAAATTATACTGCATGGAAGATGGACTTTTTGGTATTAAATATTATGGATGTTGAGCTAAAATAGGATATGAGGATTTGATGTTAATAGAGGATTTTACAAACAAGTAAATGAAATGTCAGCAGGTGTTATGGATTAATTCTTTGGTATAGTTAAGGATGAAGGATGTTTAAATAACTGTAGTCAACTAAAAGTGGAGGTATAATGATGTTAATATAGTAAACATTTGAGTTAAGATATTTGAATTAATATGAATTAATGGAAGAGATGCACCAAAACATGTTGTAACCAGCTGATATACATATATATATATATATATATATATATATATATATACATACATACATACACACACACACACACACACACACACACACACACACACACACACACACACACATATATATATATATATATATATATATATATATATATATATATAAAATATATACCTGTGTTCTTTTTTTCTTTTTTCTTTTTTCTTTTTTCTTTTTGTTTGGTTTTTTCTTCCCTGCCTTGTCTTTTGTTCTTTTTGTCTTTTTTTGTCTTTTTTTTTTGACCTTTTTTCCCCCCACTAGTGTGGGCATGTATTGTTTAAGATTATTATTTTTATTAATATCTTTAAATAATAATTACAGTCAAATGAAAATGGATATATGATGATGGTGATATGTATGAATATTTGAGTTAAAATGCTCGAGTTAACATGAGTTATGTTTGTTGAGTGTGGAGGAGATGCACGAAAGTTTATTTGTGACCGACTGACACATTTTCCATAGCATGTAAAGAAAGATGTACTTGTTTTAAATCAAAAATTAATTTTTTTTAATAATAATAAAAAAAGAATATAGAGTGCGTGCTTTTGTGGATGATTTGGTTATAATATTAAACCAACTGCAGGAATCTAGTATGATCTTAATGAATATGATTAACCAATATGGTCAAGTGTCAGGATTTAAAATAAATCTAGGGAAAACAAAAATACTAGCTATAAATATGAATACTAAACAAAAGGAAGAACTAGAAGGAATGATAGGATGTAAAATAGTTAAGAAGGTCAAATATTTAGGAGTTCATATTTCAACCTCAAATGGGAAATTATATAAGTATAATTATGAACCACTTTGGCATAGTATACAGAAAGAGATGAAAAAATGGGACAAGTTACAGTTATCTTTGCTGGGAAGAATAGCAGCAGTGAAAATGAATATTTTACCGAAATTTTTATTTCTTTTCCAAATGCTACTTATACTTAAAAAAGATGTGAACCTGTTAGAATGGCAGAAGGGTATTAATAAATTTGTATGGGTAGGAAAGAAGCCGAGAGTAAAACTAAAAATAATGCAAGATGTGCGTGAGAGGGGAGGTTTGAAATTACCCAACCTAAAATTATATTATGATGCAGTAGCATTATCTGTAATTAGTGATTGGATTGATTTAACAAATGATAGGATACTTAATATCGAGGGGTATGATCTGGTATATGGCTGGCATGCTTACCTGTTATACAACAAAAAAGTGGACAAGAATTTAAAAAGTCATATCTTAAGGAATGCTTTACTGCGGGTTTGGAAAAAATATCAACATAAATTAAATGATAAGATACCCATGTGGGCAATTCCTAGACATGCAATAGAAAATATGAACATAGCACAAAAACAGAATATAATTACTTACAGACAGCTTCTTACCCTAGAAAGAGGTGTATTACAACTAAAATCCTTAGATGTATTAAAAGAGGAAAAAGTAATTCAAACATGGTTCCAGTATGGACAGCTACAGGCCAGGTGGAAAACCAAAAAATTGGTTTCTTGCAAGTCGAGGATAACTTATTTAAACAAATAAGAGATCAAAGTTTAATGCATATAAAGAGAATATACAATGTATTAGTACAGATGGATTCCGAAACAGAATTAGTTAAAGACTGTATGATAAAGTGGGCTCAAAATATTGAAGAACCAATAATGTTGGATACATGGGAAAGAATTTGGGTAAGAAATGTAAAATTTACACAAGCCCAAAACTTGAGAGAAAAATTTTATAAGATGTTTTATAGATGGCATTTGGATCCTAAAAAGTTGGCTTCTATGTATCCGAATTTACAACCCAAATGTTGGAGATGTGGTTCTCTCGACGCTACATATTTTCATATATGGTGGACTTGCAAAAAGGTTAAGGCATTTTGGATAAAAATATGGTGGATTATGCAAAATGTTCTTAAAAAAAGGATAAAGTTTACTCCTTAGTTATTTTTGTTAGGTATAATTACTGATTGTACAGCTGTAGAGATTAATTTGATTTTGTACTTAATAACTGCAGCTAGATTGTTGGTGGCGCAATACTGGAAAAGGAAGACTTGCCTACAATTCAAGAATGGACATTGAAAGTCACAAATTTAGCCGAGATGGCTAAAATATCTGTATATCTTAAGCATCACTCAAATGAGAGATACAAACGAGACTGGAAAAAATGGATTGATTATATACAAAATAAATACGGCACTAAGAAATTCCAGATAGTTTATGATTAAGATCAGGAATGATATAAATTGTTTAAAGTTAGCTTAGCAAGGAGGAGCTAAGTTCAATGTAAAGATGTTATCAATTTTCTATTCTTTTTTCCAATGTATTGTAGACTGTTTTTGTTAAAGATTTATACCGTGTATGGGTTCTGGGAAGTCGGGGAAGGGAAGGTTGGGGGGGGTTGGGGGGAGGGGGGAGGGAGGGATATATATCAGGTTTGATGAGAGGTGTTAGATTTTAATGTAATTTGATTCCACATGTATACTGTCTTCTCTTATTTTTTTTCTTCAAAACTAGGATATGTTAAGTATATTGATATGGAAGCGGAAATACACCAATGAGAGGAAGAGTGGGAAACAGAAGGGAGAAGAAAGATGGGAAGAGAGGGATAGGAGAGAGGGTAACGGGGGAAGATGAGGAGGATGAGGATAAGGAGGAGTGGAATGTAGAGAGAGAAGAAGGAGAAAGGAAGGGGAAGTAGAGTAGGAAAGGATGATGGAGGGAAGATAGGAAGTAGAAGAGAGGTAGAAGAAAGAGGTGTATGGAGAGCAGAAGAGCTAATAATGGATTTTAATTTTGGGGGGGCGTTGATGACAAGAGGAACTGATGTAATCATTATTTAATACTATATGATACTGGCTATGTATAGTATACATGTGATAGTATATTATGAAAATGGAAATAAAAATATGTTTTTTAAAAAAGAAAAATCTTTGTAATATTATTTCTCTTTCTCTCTTTTCCCTCCCTTTCTCCTTCCCCATCTGTTTCTCTTCCCCCCTCTCTCTATTTTCATCCCCCTCTTTCTCTTTCCTCTTTCTCTTTCCCCTTCCTCCCTCTTTCTCTCTTTCCCTCCCTTCCTCTCTTTTCCCCCTTCTTCTCTTTCTCTCTCTTTCTCTTTCTCTCTCTTCCCGCTCCCCCCTCTGTTTCACTTCCCTCTTTCTCTCACTTTCCCATCCTCCCTCTCTTTCTCTCCTTCCGTCCCTCTCTCTTTCTCTTTCCCCCTTCCTCCCCTTCTCTTTCCCTCCATTCCCCCTCTTTCTCTCTCTTTCTCTCTCTTTCTCTTCCCCCCTCTTCCTCCCTCTAAATAATCTTCATTATTTAGATTGTTGGTTTCTCTTAAATGAATTTCTAGTTCTTTTATCTTATCTCCATGTTTAATGATGAAGTTACTGTCAGTTATTGGTTTAGAAGGATTCGGGTTTTTCATCTTTTTTAGTTTCAGCTGGACTTCGGCAAGTAGTAGATTATGATCAGATGGTACATCAGCGCCTAGGTATGACTTTGATGACTTTACCGAGTTTCTAAATCTTTTGTTTATTTTAAAATAGTTCATTTGGTTCCTTACTATATTATTTCGTGTATCTGTTAGTGATCTCCAAGCATAGAGGTGCCTTTTTGGTAACTTGAAAAAAGTATTCATTACGTATTGCTTATGTTCCTTGCAGAAGTCTACAAATCTGTCACCTCTACCATTTCTGGTTCCTAAGCCAAAGTTTCCAACTACAAGAGCATCACTTCTTTCTCCCACTTTTGCATTGAAGTTGCCCAAGAGTATTGTGATATCATTACTCTTTAGAGTTTTCAATACACTGCTTATGTCTTCATAGAATTTCTCTAAATCCTTCTCATCACTGTCAGCTGTGGGAGTGTAAACTTGTATAACATTCATATTTACTGGAGTACTATTTATTTGGATCATCATTACTCTATCTGATAGAGGAATAAAGGACTTGATGCATTTATTTACAAGATTGTTTACTATTATAGCTACTCCATTTCGATGATGTTTACTATTTTCACCAAAGTAGTAGATAGTATAATCTCCTATTCTACACATTCCATTTTCAGGTCAGTGCATTTTACTCATTCCCAGTAGATATTGTATTTGAACATTTCTTGGATAATGTTATGTGTTTTCTCAGATTCATATAGGCTTCCCAGATTCCATGTTCTAATTTGTAGTTTTGGATTTATCAGGCTTCTAGCAGCCGGGAGATTCTTAGCACCCCTGCCCCATTTAAGGGGTCCCTGTACTCAGGGCCTTTGCTACCAAATGAGAAATACATAGTGTAGTAGTCTTTGCTTTCTACACCGCTATGTGCATGCTATTCAAGTGGCTGCCACCACATTGTGTGCTGTTCTTTTGAAGCCATTCAGAAGGTCTCCGCCTTCAGTCGATACTGATGAGCCAGCTGCCAATCACCAAGCCTGTTGGTCCCTGGGAGGTATTTGATTCCCTCCAACCCACCATTATAGCATAAAAGGTAAAATGTGTAGGAGCTCCCAATCTGCCACCCAATCCGCTCTGTGGGGGGGGGGTGTCCAGGCCCCACCTAAGAACGAAGCCTAACTACCAGTTTGGTGGAAGAAAGACAGGAGCAGCAGCCCCATCCTGCAGGAGTCCCACCACCCCTCTGCTCTCCTCAAGCCAGGAAAGGCCGTGAGCCCAGAGGTGAAGCTGCCATCATAGCCTGCTGGATGTCCAGCTGCTCTTGGCCCACCCCACCTGCAACACATTCACATATTTCAGGGCCCCAAAGCCAGGCTACCTCCACCCTACTCTGCACTTGTGTAGCCCCATGGTGGCACTGGCAACAGCAGCAGCCCCACCCAGCAGGAGTTCCATCACCCTGCCCAGCAGGAGCCCCACCACCCCTCCACACTCCTCCAGCCCAGGAAGGTTGCAAGCCCAGAGGTAAAGCTGCCATCTCAGCCTGCTGGTTTGCAGTCCAGTAAGACATGCCTGACTGTGCCCCACCTGTAGCTCTCTTTTGCATCTCGGGCACTGCAACCCTTGCAGTGCAGGGGTGTGTGAATGCCACAGCCATCAGGTCAACCCTTTAAGTGGCAGGCAGAGGCAGAGACACAGAGGGAAAGCACATGATCTGGTTCATTGGAAGCTCTGAGCGGCTGGTGATCCTTTTTAAGTCGTGGCAGCAGCAGGCAAATAAAGACAGATAGTGGGGCCACAGCAAGGCAGCCTAGCCAATTGCTGTCACTGCCATGTCATGGCCCCTGCCTACTCAGCCTTAGCCTCAGCCTGATGCAGTTCTAGGGGTGGGATTAAATTTTTTTAGCAACTGATTGTCTGCCCAGTTGCATGGTGGTCATCGCCTACTCTGCCTCCTGCACCATGACGGGGGGAGTTTTTGTCCTCCCCAGGCTTCAGAAGCTTCCTTCAAGCCTCCAGGAGGGTGAAAATGGTGCCCCCAGGCTCTGGAGGCCCTCCAGAGGCTGGAAATAGACCCATTTCTGGACTTCTGGAACTTCTGGGAGGTCTGTTTTTTATCCTCCCAGAGCCTCCACATGGGCCCTGTACTTACCTGGCATCCAAAACAGGCCATGTAAAGATCCCTGGGAGGGGCAGGGTAGGGTGGGTGGGGCCTGCCAGTCCTTGCAACTACTGGTACGGTGAACCAGATGTAAAATTAGCATCTGGTTCGTCCAAAACAGTCTGAACTGACTGAATCCCACCCGTGTGGGATCCCACCCGTTTGAGAGACCTGGAACTTGAATATGCTTGAATGTGCTTCTTTTCAAGGATGTATATTGGGGTGGGGTGGGGTGTCACAATGGCCCAGAAGTTAAAGAAGCTGAGCGTATCAGCTGGAAAACTGACACTTTGGGTTTGAGACCCAAACACCATTCAATGCCCAAACCTAGCAGTTTGAAAGCATGCAAATGTGAGTAGATTAATAGGTACCACTCCGGTGGGAAGGTAACAATGTTCTGTGCACCTTTGGTGTACAGCCATGCCCACATAAAACATCGTTAGACAACTCTGGCTTCCTTGGCAAAAAAAATAGGAATGCTACAGCTGCACCCTAGAATTGGACACGACTTGACAAGGAAACCTTTACCTTTTGAAAGGAAGTGACCCCATGGGGCACAGTTGTCCTTCCTGAGATTTTAACACAATTTTTTTCAAGCATTACTCAGATAAATACAGTTCTGTATTTATCTTCAAAAAACATTGAAACAGTCTTCTGCAATGTCTCTTAAAGTATCTGTTCAACAGAATGTTGCTGAATATATATCAGATGATCTCAGCAATTCTAAGGGAGAAACTAGCAATGATATAATATATTAGATCACTGTCAGCAGAGGTGGTCTTCTCTCCAGTAGTTTTCTCTGGTTCAGGCGAACTGGTAGCAGAGGCTGCAAGAGGCTCTGCCCCTCCCCCCCCGACATAATGCATGCTCACATTTATGAACTGGTAGGGAAGGTAAGTGAATCCCACTGCTGACTGTCAGGTTCCCAGAAGCCTCATCAAAAACTGCAGTGGCACCACCACGTTGACAACCATATTAGCAAAAAAGCAATGGCAGCTCACCTAATGCTACTATATCAGAACTCAAATTGTGGTATTGGTTGATACCAGGCAGGAAGTGTCATGCCCCAGCATATAACTTTTATATACTGTTATTTCTCTCTAATTCCATCTAGTGGCCGGAGGGACAAATATGCCCCAATATATGATCTTTATATACTGTTGTTGCTCTCTAACCTCATCTAGTGGCTGGGGAGACAAATATCAAGTATATTGTTTGAAGCTGACTCCACCCCATTACCCATCAGTCCACACTCTCAAAACAAGTGCATGCTGGGAAGCTAGACTCCATTTTCCTTTAGCACTTGGAGAAGGCAGAAGCACAAAGAAGAATCCATCTTAATTCGTGGCACATGGTCATCCAAGGATAAATCCACATCCCACACACAGAGCATCACTGGTGAGATTTAAATTGCTTGTATTTATTAATTTTTATGTTCAACAGTAACTTAATACTGTCTATCTTGTATTTGGTTCTCAATGTATGTATCCCTAATTTCCTCAGTTTCACAATATCCTGTTCTTTCAATAAAGCAGTCAGATCTATGCACACAGTCTGTTTTATTGGAGGAAATGTGGGTTTAGTTGCACCCAGTCTAACATGTAGTGAGGACAGAACAGGAAGCTAAACCCAGCAGTCACTACTATTGTCAAAATGGTACACATATAACAATTGATATAAGTTTATATCCTGTCAATAGTGACACTGCTTACTCATCTTCGCCATCACTTCTAAATCCAGAGGTTACGTAATCCAAATGCTGCTGGATTCTGCAATTTCAATTCCACAAATCTTTAATCTCTCTATTTTTGTAAACCAGTGTAAACTCCACTACCTACCAGCAAAAAACCATAGGAGGAAGATTATTTTTACTAACATCTTTTATATGGTACATTTGAGGAGAGACACATTTTCTCATAGAAACAGTGGAGGGAATATATTTATCATTGGTATATTTAGCAGCTTTGATTTAGAAAAGGATGTAAGAGACTTTTGAGTTTTATAACTAATGACAGCTTTTCAGTCTCCTCAATCTGATATTTTTAAAATGGGTTGGACTACAACTACCAAGATGCTAGTAATTTGCTACATCTGGAAGCACTGTAACAGCAATATTTAATAATAAATATTTTCTATAATAGCCTTTATATAATCACTATGAAAGTTATGACTGCACTGAACACAATTAAAGTAGGACGTAAAGTGAGATTTGGACATTAAATGAATATACGGGCTCAGGCTGGATAGCCTCTTGGGGTACCTTTCATCTTGTTATTATAATATAAAAGATGGAGTTTGAAGCTTGCAGAAGAACAGGAAGTGTGAATGCCAAAACCGCAGGTTCAGCTACAGTTCACATATATGATTCAAGAAATACAAGCTAGCCACAAAAAGTACTAGAACAAGATATGTAGTAACAGGAATTACGAATACATCAGCACTAGCATGTTATGTTCACGTGTTCTGCTGCTTTTGAAAAATATATAAAGGCTGTCTTTTCTATAAGTTGTTGTTCAGATGTCAAATGGCTGTCTTGCCTTAACTTGCTCTGAACCATTGGTACCAATATAGCAACTTCTTTTGATTCCGATATCTGAGTCCCTTAATTTCCTGCAACACAATTTTCTCACAGCTAGGAACCAACATGCAACACTAAATATGTATGACATGCATGGTGAATTACTAACTAAGACTGTGATTAAACAATCCCATAAACATATCACATGTTTGGATTTATTGTGCCAGCTACATTCTAATTTGATCTTGTAAATGAGTTCTTCACTGTGGAACATTCTTTTTCAAGCAACTGTCTTTCACATTCTTTTTTGTTTTTGAGAAATTATTTTATTGTTTTAGTTAAACAAAAATACACAAAAAAAGAATCATCTTTCCTTACATCTGATAGAAAGCATATTGATTGGTTACAAATATATTCCATGCATTTCTTCCACAATCCTTACATATACTTCATTCAAATCGAGTTGTACATTTTAAGACAAGAAAGAAAAATTATGTATTTTACTATGCCTGTACCACAATTCTCATTTGATTACCATTATTTAAATATGTTTTTATTTAGAATCATTTATATTTAAAGACACAACTACCTACTGGCATTCATTTGCAGTTTCAATAGATCTCCAATAACATTACACCTTTATGACATATTCTAAAACAAATTCAGTTAAGTAAGATATCTAAGCATTCTCCCCCCCAACACACCTGTATGTATCATTAAATATTATCCATTAACATTTCCTTGTTATTATTGTAGTTGACTAAAAGTTATTTACTGTTTATCTCACCTCTCCTCTCCACAGGCCCACACAATATTATACCTTTATAGCCATCTTTAAACAATGATTTATTAATAAGATTTATAGGTCTTTTCCCTCAATCCCAAATTAGTTAATTACGTGCTAAGAAAATAAACATTAAACATCTAAGACAATCTAAGAGATGTTAACATTTCTACTTAACAATCACCAAAAGTATACATTAGCATTTCTATGCCCAGTTATTTATCCTAACTAAGGTTATCATTTCACTCTTAGTATCATAGTAAATTATATGTTAACGAATAAACATTCAATGGTAATCTAGAACAGTCTATAAAGTACTAAAATCTCTATGTATTAATCATTAATAATTAAATAGCTTTTTTTTCATCAACTAGCATTATTAACCAGCAGTGATGTGCGGTGAGGTTGATACCTGGTGAGGCTCAGCAGGGCAGCGGTCGGCCTCGGCGGGGGGGGGGGGGAATTTGCATTGCGGGAGCAACCAAGCGCCTGGGTCTGCAGCAAAGGCGCTTGGTGGCTCCCGCGATGCAAAGTGCCCCACTGCCCCCCCCTGCTGTCCCGGCCTGCATCCGCTGCTTCTCCAAGCTCCGCTGCTGGAAGTCCAGGATCACCTCTGGGGGAAGGCTGAGTGAAAAACGGAGCGAAGCTTCTCTGCAGCTTCCCGGTGCCTTCGAGCCACCCTTCCCCAGCGATCGAAAGCCTTCAAAAGACCAGGTGATTTGGCAACGCCGTCCAGAAGGACTTCGCCCCCCCTGCTCCGAGCCAAACCTGGGCAAGCGGCGAAGTTTTCACGGGGGGGGGGAGCCAGGTTGGAGGCGAACTCGGCCAGGTGGCGGGGTTTTTTTTGGCAGGAGGGTCGTGGGGATGCTCGTTTGCAGAGGCCACGCTGTTGCGGCTTGGAAGAAGACCCGTGTCTAAAGCGGGGATCTTCCTTCCCGACGTTTGGGGGGTGCGTGAGCTGCATGGATTTTTCTCCCCCCCCTCTAGGTTAATTGGGGTCAAGCACTTGTCAGAAGGTGCCCTGGATCTTGCCCCCCTCCCCAAGGAACCAGATCCCCAGCTTGGTAGGAGAGGGGGAGAAAAAAATCGATCTGGAAGAGCTCCACCGAAGGATCGGTTCTCTTTTCAACCAGCTGAACAGATTTATAGTGGCACAGGATCCGGGGGAGGGGCGGACTTTCTAAGCCAAAAGCTGGTGTGTGTGTGTGCGTGCATGTGCATTCACATGCGTTATATATATACATGCACGCTGTGTGTGTTTCGACTTGGATCCCTTCAGCATTGGAGTTCCCAATCCTAAACCCCTTTGGTTGGAAACATGGGTGTTTGTCCTTTCTTTTTAAAAATTATTGCTTTTAGTTCATTTCAGCGGCGGAGCCTGGAGAAGCAGGCCGGGGCAGCAGGCGGCAGCATCGGGGATGGTGGGGCACTTACTTTGCATCGCGGGAGCCGCCAAGCGCCCAGGTCTGCAGCAAAGAGGCAGCCTCCTCCTTCTCGCCCACTCCTCTCTCCTCTGAAGCATGCCCCGCCCAACGTAAGCGTGCTCAAGAAGACGTGATTGGCTGCTTCCAAATCAGGAGGCGGGAGAATTAGTGCCTCTTTTCCATCTGAACTTCTTTGCCTTTTAACTCTTTATTAACTTTTAGAAGGCGAAAAATTCCTTATGGAAAAGAGGCCCCGAGTTCTCTCGCCTCCTGCTTTGGTTAACACTAAGCAGATACCAAGCCACTGTGACCTGGAATCTGGTAGCAACTATCTTGGCTTTAATTATTTAAAAAATATTTAAATTTCTTTCTTTTTCCTGAGGAGACTGGTGAGGCTCCGCCTCCCTTGCCTCTAGTGACTGCACGTCCCTGTTAACCAATGTCTTTCCAGTAACAAAATGGTCTTTCCTCTCTTGCCAGCTGTTGTGTCGATTCTCTTTCCAGGACCTTTCCAGGGTTTAAGATTTCTCTCCACACTTTGTACCTTAAATGATCTCTCATGTAGTTTTGTTGCCCTTGAGTTGTTATTAATGTAACCTTAACTTTGGTTGACAGGTTTATTTCTGAATAGATTTGTCTTATTAACTCCATCTTTTTCGCTCTTTCTTTTTCTCCTGCATCTTGGAGTTTGGATGAAGCACCAAATTATCAAAGTCACTTTTCCAGTTTCCCTTCTTTCCACCTTCACTCACGTTTACTCCATTAATAAGTTCATCTAACTTCTTATCTTTGTTTTCTATATTTTAATTTGCTTCTTTAATTTCTGGGGCTGCAACCCCATCATCTTTTTTTGTGATACCCCATAATCTGTCCCATTTCTTGTCAAATCTCTCAAGTCCTTCTGAGATGTTTTGAAGTCCAGCCAAAATGTTTTGAATTATCAAGTTTTCTTCATCTGAGTATTGATCCATTTTTTAAGAGTAAAAAGAAATATTAAAAAAAGCAAAGAAAGGAATTTGGTACTTTCTGCCAATCTAGCCTGTCAGAAATTTTTGAAGAATATATCTATTTTTATTTTAAATCTTAAACAGATGTTCTTTTATGGTTTTCAAAGAAGGGTTCTAATCTTTTTCTTTCCTTTTCCAATTCTTGCCAAAATATTTTCCACACGGAACATCAGTACACTATTTGTGACCTTGAGTCTTTATCAGGTTTTAAAAACAAGTTCCAAACCCTTCTGTTGCAAAGTCAGTGTATTCAAATAGGAGTGAACAAAGGATTCATTGTTACAAGAGCAAAAGAAAAAAACTTCAGACGTAGGCTTCCAAGTGGCAGATTCAACTATTTTAACAACTTTTTCCTTAAGTATCTTTAATTTGATATTGTAACAAGTAGAAGGTGAAATTTATTAAAGTAAAAAAAGTTTTAATTTAAGCCAAAAAAGTTAAAGTAGTAAAAAGAAATAGAGAAAAAAAGATCAGTCCCTTCACCTCAAGCAGAGAAACAGGAAACGTTGCAATCACTTCAATCCACAAAACATCGTTACAGGCAAGAGCAAAAAACTTTCTAAGGCAGTCCATTAGGGATTAAATACGCCGCTTTGTTCTTACTTAAGGGACTAATTTAGCTTAAGAAAAAAGTTTCTTAGCGCAATCTTCTAAAAGAAAAGAAAAAAAAACCTCACCGGATGGAACACTTTCACTTCTCTTTCTAGAGCCGTCTCCAACTATGTCAGCCTGGGGGCTGCCTGTTTGCCGCCATTTGGAAGCGCTTCCCTTGGGTCAATCAGGGACTTTGCAATGTCCCTGCGACCAGCAAGGTCTTGTCTTCCCAGTCACCATCTTTTTGGGATGGTTTAGGTCCTGCCGGATTGTCCAGGGGCAAAAGTGTCATTGGTGGATTCGGACTGTCGAGTCCGAATGATGTAATGTTGCGATGTTGGCTCCTCCTCCTGTCTTTCACATTCTGTTTGTGCAATCCAGAAAGGACCACAGCTAAAACTGGAACGCATGGTCTGAAAAAAAATTTCTAGGATTAGTTCCTGGTATTTGCAGATACAGGTTCTTCAGATAGGGAAGCCTTTAGTCTAAGGCATATGTGCCATTGTGGGTCTATGAAGACAAAAATGAGCCATATTGGCCAATGATTTCATTCTGTGAAATAGAATTGGTCGTGTTCTTTATGACAGTAACAGTGGTTATCCAAAGTGACATGTTCAAGCCTCAAGATGCTTTGATTAAAAAGTTATCTGCAACTAAAACCAACTGATTTTTAAGTAGGCAATGTAAACTGCTTTCAATATGTCTTGTCCCTAGAACTCACAAGGTCAGCTGCTATTAGTTACTAGGGTAACATGCTTCAATGAAGAAATATCCTAATACCTTTCAAGGTTGAGTGGCTGTATATTATCTCACTCTCATTGACAATCCAAAATTTGTACCTGAACAAAGAAAATTATTGTTTAGAAAGCATTTTTAAAAAGTTTTTTTTGTCATCCGTTATTTCATTTTGCTTTGGTTTTAATTGCATTCATTGTAATGATCCTTCTCCAATGCAATGGGATTTACTCTGTTACTTATATTCATTAGCTGCATATCATGTAGCTTCTTCTAAAGTAATGTAGGAAGTTAGCACCCATCCCTCTCCTAGAAGAATGAAATATCCTAGAAAATATTGAAAAGGTAGAATATTATATTTCCCTGGATAAGAAATGGAGAAATATGTTTTTAGGCAGGAAACAGACTCACTCTTAATAACCCCCACCTTTCTCAAGGGGCCATTAGGGGCCCTGAGCTAGATTACTCTGCATAACAAAGATAGGATTAGTTTTCTACAGAAATTCACCACATTGCATTTGAGAACTCAGCCAAACTTGGGACTCAAAACACATCCTAGAAAGTTTCCCAGGATGGGCCATGGGAGTCTGACAACCAATCAGAATACAATTCTTATACAGGAACAGGAAACAGAGGGGTGAGGCCGAACAGAGTATTAAAAATCCAGCCTCCTCCTCCTCCTCCTCCTCCTCCTCCTCCTCCTCCTCCTCCTCCTCCTCCTCCTCCTCCTCCTCCTCCTCCTCCTCCTCCTCCTCCTCTTCTTCTTCTTCTTCTTCTTCTTCTTCTTCTTCTTCTTCTTCTTCTTCTTCTTCTTCTTCTTCACCCAACACTGAAGCATGTGATCACGTTTTCTGTTCAGGACTCAAGCCATGTGGTCCTGTCCACCATTAAACCATCTTTCCAAGCAGCCTCCATGTCTCCAGTGTCTTTTTCTCCACTGGAGCTGAACCCAAAAGGACATTTCTTCCAACATCATTTAAATTGAGTTTGACCTGGTAATTTCATGGATTTCCAGGTAGATTCTTTGCAGTAGCAGAGAAGCAATTTGCCGTTAATGGTTCCTTCTGGTGCCCCCACCCCCAATTTCTTTCCTTAGTCTAGTTCTCAATTTTATTTAGCCTAGAGCAGCGATGGCAAAACTTTTAGAAACCAAGTGCCCAAACGGCAACCCCAAACCCACTTATTTATCACAAAGTGCCAACATGGCAATTTAACCTGAATAATGAGGTTTTACTAAAATAATGATAAACAAAGCAGAGTTCAGCTAATTGTTCTAAGAAAAATGCAATAAATGCCCCTTCATTTTTTTCTGCCTTTGAAATATTACATTTAATACTAAAAAGGAAAAAAAATTGCAATATCATTTCTTTCCCTCCTTTTCTCCCCCCTTTCTCTTTCTCTTTCCCTCCCTCCCTCTCTCTCTCTCTGCCTATTTCTCTCCCTTTCCCTCCTTCCCTCTCTCTGTTTCTCTTACCCCCTCTCTCTTTCTTTCTCTTTCCCCCCTCTGTTTCTCTTAAGGTGACCAGATTTTCAGATTGGAAAAGAGGGACGCCCTTGACCGGGGGGGGGGGGGGGCGGCTTGATTAAAAAAAATTTTTTTTGTCAAAAGGTCACCCCAGGACACTGAAACCAGCATACCAGCATAAATACGAATCTGTTGCCAAACAAAATTTTGATCACGTGACCATGAGGATGCTGCAACGGTCGCTAAGTGTGAAAAATGGTCGCAACGGTCGCTAAGTGTGAAAAATGATCATCAGTCACTTTTTTCAATGCCATTGTATCTTCCTGATTATTAAAAGTGCAAATTCACTCAGTGTCAATCATGACTCCTGAGTCCATTTCAAAGTATTGTGCATAGAAATTTTAAAAATGGCTTGTTTCAATTTATTTTGGATAGAATCTTTTTTTAAATAGTTTAAGACAATTTAAAAAAAGAATCAACACAGAATAACACTATTTTTAAAAATCATATGCACAATAAATAAAATATTATTTTAAAATACATTAAAAAAATAAAAGAAAAAACCCAGCTCACTTACCAGCAGGCAGGCAGAGTCAGCAGATCTTCGTAGGGATGGATGGAAGCACACAGGGAGCCTATATATACGCAACTGCAGTAACAATGACAATGATGAAGGATTGGATTGAGTTAAAGAATAAAAGAATTCTGATCTTAGAAGGCCATGACCTGCAGGCAGGCTGGCATAATTTCTTATGGAATGAATGACAAACATAAAACGCACAAATACTTTCAAAATCATTTAATTAGAACTTTACTGCAACAATGGCTCAAAATCAAAAAAATCCACTATGTGAAAACCCCAAATTGGCTATCACCAACAGAAAGAACGACACACCCAAATTTTACAGATTGGAACAAAATTCTAAGATACAGAGATCTAATTGACAGACAGGGAAATTTAAAAACAATTGAAGAATTGGCAGATCAGAATATGAAAGATGACTGGCTAACCTACCTCCAAATTAAAACTAAATACAATAAAGACACTAAAATATATGGTATTGAAACAGAACCACACAAATTGAATAAAATTATTCAAAGTCTGGACAGAAAGATGATAGGGAAAATATACAAATTCCTCTTGAAGTATCAAATGGAAGAGGAAATTGGAAACTGTAAAAGAACCAATGATAAAATGGGCACAGAACTTTGGCTATAACATTGAACTAGACAAATGGGAAAAATTTTGGGGAATAAATTTAAGAATGACACTATCAATCCCATACAAGGAAAACCTTGTTCTTTCAATCCTTCCAATATTTTTTTCCTTCATTCCCTTGTCTGTTTCAATATTAAGTACATTTCTTCCTTTCTTCCTAAAATTTTTTCCATTTTCTTCCTTATATTCTTTTCCATTTCAACATTGTCTTCCTTTTTTCCTTCCTTCCTTCCTATACGTCTTTCCATTTTCTTCCTTATATTATCTTTTCTGTTTCAACAGTCTTTGTTTCTTCCTTCCTTCCTTCCCTTCCTTCCTATACTTCTTCTTTCATTCATTATATTTTCTTTTCTATTTCAATATTAAGTGTAATTCTTTGTTCCTCCTTCCTTCTTTCAATCCTTCCAATACTTTTTCCTTCATTCTCTTTTCCTTCAATATTAAGTGCAATTCCTTCCTTCCTTCCTTCCTTCCTTCCTTCCTTCCTTCCTTCCTTCCTTCCTAAGTTATTTCCATTTTCTTCCTTATATAATATTTTCTGTTTCAACATAAACTGCCTTCCTTCCTTCCCTCCCTCCCATCCCTTTCTTTATGTTTTCTTCATGCTTTCTTTTCTTTTTCCTCTGCTCTCTTTAAATCCCCCCCTTCTTCTCCTCCTCTACATTTAGGTTGGATTAGTTTGTACAGCGTCTGCCGCTCCCCCGATCTCTCTTCCTTCCGCGGCGAATCCCATTGATTCACGAACGGACTCCACGGAAGGAGGAGAGGTCGGGACAGCAGCGGGGAGCCCCAGAATCCAGAGGACGTTCTCTGCTGGCGTCTGCCGCTCCCCCGACCTCTCTTCCTTCCGCGGCGAATCCCATTGATTCACGAACGGACTCCACGGAAGGAGGAGAGGTCGGGACAGCAGCGGGGAGCCCCAGAATCCAGAGGACGTTCTCTGCTGGCGTCTGCCGCTCCCCCGACCTCTCTTCCTTCCGCGGCGAATCCCATTGATTCACGAACGGACTCCACGGAAGGAAGAGAGGTCGGGACAGCAGCGGGAGGCCCAGAAGCGAGGGGACGTTCTCTGCTGGCGTCTGCCGCTCCCCCGACCTCTCTTCCTTCCGCGGCAAATCCCATTGATTCACGAACGGACTCCACAGAAGGAGGAGAGGTCGGGACAGCAGCGGGGAGCCCCAGAAGCCAGAGGACGTTCTCTGCTGGCGTCTGCCGCTCCCCCGACCTCTCTTCCTTCCGCGGCGAATCCCATTGATTCACGAACGGACTCCACGGAAGGAGGAGAGGTCGGGACAGCAGCGGGGAGCCCCAGAAGCGAGGGGACGTTCTCTGCTGGCGTCTGCCGCTCCCCCGACCTCTCTTCCTTCCGCGGCAAATCCCATTGATTCACGAACGGACTCCACAGAAGGAGGAGAGGTCGGGACAGCAGCGGGGAGCCCCAGAAGCCAGAGGACGTTCTCTGCTGGCGTCTGCCGCTCCCCCGACCTCTCTTCCTTCCGCGGCGAATCCCATTGATTCACGAACGGACTCCACGGAAGGAGGAGAGGTCTGGGCAGCACGCACAGAGCGGGAAAGGCAGCACCAAAGCCTGGCCGCGAGCGAGGGAGCGCGCGGCGAGCAGTGACGCCGGGCTGCTTCCTCCTCCGCCGCCGCCGCCTTCACTACCCAGCAGACAAAAGTGAGGGCGGCCGGCGGGGGCTACTTTCGCCGCGGCTGTCAGTCCCGGCGAAGGCCGCGCGTTGCTTAGCCGCAGGACCCGTCCTAGCCCTTCTGGAGAGCACGGCGCATTTGCGGGAAGGTCGGAAGGAAGCACAGGCTGTGCTGCGCTGGAACGGGCGGCAAAGGAGAGCGAGGGAGCAGCCGCCCGAGAACTTCCACGTGGTTCCAGAGCTTTTGCCGCTGGCACGGGCGGCAAAGCTCTGGATGGAACCACAGGGGCTGGCTGTGAACTCCGCAAAGCCAAAGGGGGAGAAGGGGGCTGTCTCCTCCCCCCAGCGCCTCCCGATTCCCACGGTACCAAATTAGACAATACAAAACATGATTTACTCACCACCAGTGAGTAAGCGCAGCTGCCCAAAACAAAGACAAAATAAAATGGAGACTCACGCATGCGTCCTCAGCTAAGGAGTCCAGCCAATCAGTGAGCTGGTTGGCCAGCTCACTGATTGGCTGAAGTCCAGCCAATCAAATCAGTGAGCGGCAGGCTGGGCTGGCTTAAATTTGTAGGTGGTAGCATAGAACAGAACGATGAGCCAGCCCAGTAGCTGATGGGCGGGAGCTGCGAGCGCCAAAAAAAGCGTGCCTTTTAAAAAAGCGGGCGGGACGCGGGAAAATGCATCAAAAAGCGGGGATGTCCCACCAAAAGCGGGACGTCTGGTCACCTTAGTTTCTCTATTTCTCTCTCTTTGACCCCTTTCTGTTTCTCTCTTTCCTTCCCTCTCTCTCTTTCCCTCCCTTTCTCTCTCTCTTCCCCCTCCCTGTATCTCTTGGTTTCTCCCTCTCTTTCCCTCCCTCTGTCTCTTTCTCTCTCTCTTTCCCTCCCTCTCTTTCTCTCCCTCTCTCTTTCTCTCTCTCCCTTTTCCTCCCTCCCTCTCTTTCTCTGTTTCCTGCCTTCTTTGTGTGTGTGTGTCTGCTTCTCCCTGTTTCTCTCCCTCTCTCTCTTTCCCTCCCTGTCTCTCTCTTTCCCTCCCTGTCTCTCTCTTTCCCTCTCTCTCTTTCTCCCACTCCCCTCTTGTGGGGGAGGAACCCCTAAGGGGTGCTGGGTGGTGGGAATCTGACGTCTGGAGGCCGATGAGTCCAGGACCAGTGTAGCGAAGCTCAGCTGGCCGCAGCGAGGCAGGACATCCCAACATATGCAGCTCTGCAGGAAAAAAACCTGACATCCAGGAGGCCAGAGCAAGTTGAGATGATGTAGGGTCGCATTGTGGCTCTGTGCTAAATTTCACTTTGGTGAGCAAGGCGCTATGAGAGTAGGGAGCAGGTCATGGAGGTAGCAACAGCAATTGTACAGCAATGAAGGTGGAATGCTGTTTTGCACATTTTTTTAGTTCTAAAACTTTTGTTTTCCTGGAAATGACAAAGAGAAAACGCAACAGAAAAACACGATGGAGCTGGGCTGGGGCAACAACGCATGTGCCCAGAGAGGGCTCTGCATGTCACCTCTGGTACACATGCCATAGGTTCGCCACCATGGGCCTAGAGCCTTGTAATTTTCTGGTAGTCTTCCAATCAAATGCTATCCAGTCCAACTTTTACAATTTTTTTTAATCAACCAAATGAACAAGGCATTAACTAGCTTGGTGGACTTGTTTTTGGCTATGTAAAATATGACCTTAATAATGAAAGAATAATTGTGTTTCTATCTACCGTATTTTTCAGAGTATAAGATGCACCCTTTTCCCTCAAAAAAGAGGCTGAAAATCTGGGTGCATCTTATACACTGAATACAGAATTTTTTGCCTCCTGAAACCCTGCCCCCCTTCACCAAAATGGCTGTGCAGAACCTGTAGGAGGCTTTCAGAGAGCTCCTGGGGGCCGGGGGCCGCCCCCAGCAGCACTCTATAAGCTTCCAGTGCCCTTTTTTAAATACAAAAAACGGTCCCGTTTTTTCAAAAAATGGGCTTTTTTTGCTCATTCCCCCCCATTCCCCCAGGAACACTCTACAAGCCCTACAAAAAGGGGCTATTCATGCCCTTTTTTGAAAAAAAAAGGGCCCGTTTTTGTGAGGTTTGCAGAGTGCAATTTTTTTTTTAATTTGCCTCTTCAAAACCTTGGTGCGTCTTATACTCCAAAAAATACGGTAATAAAATCAGGTGTAAAACATTCAAAATAATTCCTTCAAAGGTTAATAGAAATTAAGTTTAAAGATAAAACATTTGGTAGTTTTATAATTTGCCTAGACAACCTATGATCTTTCAGGGGTACATCATTTCTTAAACAGAGAAATAGAATGACCACGGTTGAATTGCTATTGTTTTGGTTTTAAAATTAAGAAAAGATCATTTTGTTAAAGAAGAAAGATGTGTAGCAAGACAAGCATCAATGCTTTTTCTATAGAAAATGATTTTTTGATGCCAACATTTGTGGTTGATCTGCATTCTTTTAAAGTACTCTTCTGTTCTCACTTCTTTTTCCTCAGCTTAAAGTAGCTGGCCATATTGGAATGGAATGCTATTTTTTCCAGATAAATCAATATATTCTTCATGATTTGTCCTTGCACTTTATGTATAGTGAGAATAAAGCATGACTGTGTCCGCTAAAGAGGAGCATCTTTGCCCTCTGATAAATTCAGTATTAATTCTTTGAATCATGACCATGTCATTTTTGAACACTGATGTAATGATGGATTTGCCCTTGAAAAATCACAACACTCATTTGTAATAGGTTCATCATTGCTATATAAATTGAGGAGTTCATTAAATAGAGGTTACAAATTGCCTATCATGAGCTTTCCCTTCATACAGCAGAAAATTGTGGTTTCTCCAGGAAATAGAAATGCATGACAGCGAGGGCAGACTTTGGTCATGCTGCTAATATCAGCAGAAATATTACATCATTCAAATCATGCATTTTGCCCTTATCTTTCTTTGTTGAGTTATTGTTGTTGAAAGTGGCTATTGTCTTGTTGAAGAAATCTTGCAATTATTAGTCTTTGTCACATATTCCCAAATTGATCTTTTGTTTCTTCCTCCATATTTTTTTGATCCCTCATTCTGGATTTTTCTTTGTGATTCTGGAAAGGTACAGATCTTTCATCCTCTGTTGCTTCATCTTTCTTCCTCTTAGTCCCATCCTGAGAAAGTTTAGTATCATCTCTGGCCACAACATCCCCCCTTTCCAAATGGCATAATTATACTGGTGTTAATTTAATTCGATTAGATTTTTATCACAATGTGGTACATTGCAGTTCTCATCTCAGAACAATTTAGAATCCCTGCTGACTTGTCTATTTAGTTGTAATTAGGGTAGTTATAAAATAGGATCATGTAACTTCCTCAGGGTTATGGCAGAACTGGTCTACCTGGTCTCTAGCAGCCAAAGGAAGGGCTGGTTACACTCAGTTTCAGAGTAGGAATCAGTTGAAAAATGAACAGGATGGGCAAGGACTAAGGCATTGCAACTAATATGTTTGATTGACCCTGGAGAGATTCAGTTTCTACTCCATCAGTAGCCATAGCAGCTCACTTAGTGGCTTTCAGTCCAATCTACTTCATAGGGTTGTTGGAAAGAAATATAGGAGGATATAGACCAGCGGTGTCAAACTCACAGTGTCATGTGACATAGTGTGACTTTTCCCCCATTTGCTAAACTGGGGGTGGGCGTGGCCAGTGTGTAATGCATCTGACCCATGGGCCACAAGTTTGACATCCCTAATATAGACTATGTATGTATCTTGAGTTCCTGAACAAAGATGGGATATCTTTGCATGTTTGTGTGACAAAGAAGGGGTACATAAAACAATAGAAATATTTAGGTCTTTCTTTCTGTACCTTAAAGTTGGTGCTTCTTTAAGAGCCACTTAGGTCAATTCCTTGCTGCTGAGTTATAAATAAATTGAGAGAGTGTAACATCAAAAATGAAGATCACATGACTGCAGCAGTAATCAATAGTGGTGAACAATCAACAACTTTCCCAAGTTTTATTTCTTTGGAAGTCATGAGTCCTTGACATTCAATGATTTCTGTAAAGTTAGTCCATTTGAGGTACCTTAGTTCATAAATTATTGCCCTATGATGCAGTTTCACATGGGTAAAGGACATGACAGTGAGAGTTTTAGTAGTATATAGATAGATTTGAGATTTGGAGTATTATTGGTTTATGATTATATGACAATCCTATCTGTCAGCCATGCACAGGGATAATTATGGAACAGATTCCTTCCATTCTTTTTTTCTCTTTCATCCATACATACACACAAACAAAACATACGGAGAGGAGAAGAGATTATGTTTATTTTTTTAGGCAATTTTCTCTAGAGTTTAGAGATTTAGTAGCCACATGTAAAACTTGACAATCAAATGCCCTGTTTGTGTTAATATCAAATTATTATTTTCCATATGACAGACGGTGGTATTAAATACATCACTGAAAAGCAGTAGTATTTCTGTTTAAGTCATTCTATTCATTGTATGCAATTTTAATTTAAATACAAATGACATTTACATTTAAATTGCCTTTAGTTTTTCATTTTAATCCTCTATTATATTCTATATTGCATTAGTCCCAGCACACCATTCAAAGACCAATTGTGACCCTTGATTAGAAAAAAAAAGTTGTGCATTTGTGCTTAACTGGAATTTGGATTGACTGGATTAAATTTTAATGTGATGATTTGTAAAGCTTTAGCAATGTACATTTCTTTCTCCTAACATTCACAGATAGGAACACTGAGCTTGTAAAGCCATTGCTTAGCAATACACCATGAAGGCAAATGCATGTCTATAAGCAGATAAAGCATTCCATTGCATAGAGATCACTGAATGCTGGCCTTATACTGACAACCAATTTCATTGTATTTATTTGGTACAATGACAATAAAGACTATATTATAGTTAGAAGCATTCCATGGGAATAAAAAATATCTGGAATTATTTTAATTTATCTCTAAGTCTTATTTCCTGCAAATTCTGATGGTTTCTACCTTGAAATTTTCAGTAAATGTCCACAGTAAACAGGAACCCTTCTCCTATCTTTATCTGATACAATGTGCGATGACTCAGGCTGGGCAAAGAAGCAACACAGCTGAAACGAAGGCTTAATTCCCTTTTATTACTCCAGTCTTTCCCCACACTGCTATACATCCTGAGTAGCAGCATAGTCCTGGGAGCAGAAGAGGTTCAGAAAATCTAATCACAGGGTGTCCTCATTGCTCAGAAAGTTTGCTGTGGCTGCAGCAAAAACCCGGAGTAGAGCGGTGTTGCTGCAAGATTGCGCAGGGCAGGGCAGGGCAGGGCAAGGCAAGGCAAGGCAAGGCATTGTCTCCATTCTCTGTACTGTGGTATCTGGCAGGGGAGGAAGTTGCTCTTCTCCAAAGCTCCATCACTCCTCTGCGCCGCTGTCTGTCCTTTCCTCCCATCTTGCTCAGTTATCCTGCCCCCACTCTTCCTCTCTGACAACCCTTCTCAGTCCCGAGGGACCTGGGATTGCCTCATCCTGCTATTCCGGTTGCTCCTCTGGAGCCAGAGAGGCTGCGCCATCTTCTTCTGTTGCCTCAGCTCCATCATCTTCTCCTCCTTGGACCTGGCCTCCAATGGGGCCATGGCACAATATTATAATATTATAATTAATCAACAATGTGTTTTTTTAACAAAACAGTATTAAAAACAGTCAACAAGCAGTCCATTTATATGCACTTTACTTCATTTGAAATAATTTCAGTAACTCTAAGATTATGAAAAAGGATGTGGATTAAAATATAACACAGAACTAAAGATTTATATTTAAGTCAAAAATGTTAGTGACATAAAAATAGATGGCCCTTCCCTATTATGACCTAGAAAATTAATTTAATCCCAAGTGTATATCTGTGCGCATGACTTAAGCATTCATTTTCATTAATAAATATTTTGAGCAAACCTAGTGGCAAAGTAGATTTGATAGCGAGGAAAAAAAATTCAGTCAGCTCATAAGTCAGTATTATTGGTCCAGTCCCATTGATGTTCGGGTTTTAAAGAAGCCAACCAGAGTTATTATTCAAAGCTTTTAAAAATAGGCTGACGAGAGAAGCTTGTTGATAAAATTATAAGTAATGAAGTAGCCCAAGGAGGAATGTCAGACAGAACAGGAGATCTTGATGTGAAGACCTAGTTTCCTAATTGTTATTATGTTTACAAGGACATCCTGTAAAAGGAAAAATGAGAGCCTTGTTGAACACCTGCTGTAAAAAGATACTTGGATTCTGGACCAGCTTAAATCATTTTTTTTGCCTGAAACAAACCGCCAAACAAACCCTAGGTCATTTAATTTCCAAATTCCAATAATTAAAATGAGTAACATCATCTGCATTTGGCAGAGCTACAGCCTTCCTTTGCTCTTTTCATTTCCACATAAATTTTACTGAAAGTCGGAGTTTGGAGGGGCAGAGCAGAACCTGCCTGCTTTGAGCTCAGGGGAGGCTAAAATATGGCTTGTTCACAATGCCCCTCACAATTCAGAATTTAATGGTCCTTGACGATGATAACCTAGAAGTTAATTTCATTCTTTGTTCCCACAGCAGCCATTGTTATGACAATTTGAATAGACAGAAGGGTACACTTTTTCTCATGATTAAGAATGACCAATGAGGTACAACGTAAACTACAGAATGAATGTTTATTGATTACTTTTTTTAGTGTTGTTACAGATAACAAAAAGTCCATTCTCCTTGCTACTATTTACTTTTATATTATTTTTCCCTGTGACAGTTCACTTAATGATAGTTCAATGTTACAATACCCCTCCCCCCAAAAGTACTTACAGCTCAATCTTGGAGTTATGTATGTTGCAGTATCATTCGCCCTTACAACTGAGAGATGCTGCAACATGCCCTCTGCCTACTGTATCCCCCCCCCCCACACCTGCCAGGTCTCCACAGGCACTGAGCTCATTTTGCTAGTCCACTGGATTCCAGACTTTATCTTTCTATTTTCAAAAATAATTGGGATGGTAATTGTACCCATGAAAGAAATTCCTGTTGTTTAGAAGAAATATGAAAACAGATTTAAACAGACAATTAAAGTGCAGAGGCACCACACTGATAACAAAAGAACATAGTGTCAAGGCCATCAGTTGTAACATGGTGTGAAATCTGGATTATTAGAAAGGGTGAATAAAAAATGCAATTGTAATACAAAAGACTGTTGGGAATAGTTTGTACCTTAAGAGAACAAATCATTCAATAGCAGATGAAGGTAGTAGCTGGACTAGGATTGCCTTTGCATAGTTTCATCTTCTTTGACCAGGAAACCCTTTAGACCAGGGCTGCCAAACTTGCTGCCTGCAGGCCAGATGGGGAAAAGAGTGCTGATATGTTACGTGATGCTGCCATGATGACATGAGTTTGACACTCCTGCTTCAGACAATCACTCACACTTTGCTCATGTCATGGCTTCATTACTGCAACATGCTCTACATAAAGCTGACATGAAGACCACCCAGAAGATTCAACTGGTCTAGAATGTAGTGACATAGGAAGTGACAGGAATACCTTAGTGTTGTGGCCCAGCAGGATCTGGTTGAGCTGCTGATGGACTCAGATAGCGAGGAACCGGGTGCTGGATAGCGAGGAACCAGGTGCGAGCCGAGGTGGCGCAGTGGTGCAGGCCACTTCAGCTGACTGCTAGCTGCAGTTCGGCAGTTCAAATCTCACCTGCTCAAGGTTGACTCAGCCTTCCATCCTTCTGAGGTGGGTAAAATGAGTACCCAGACTGTGGGGGCAATATGCTGACTCTGTAAACCGCTTAGAGAGGGCTGAAAGCCCTATGAAGCGGTATATAAGTCTAACTGCTATTGCTATTGCTAACCATATGAGTCTGCCATGGAAAATGTGGAAGATCCTGTGCAGGGTTCAGACTCAGAGCAGGGACCAGAGAGGCTGGTTGGCCACCAGGAGGTGCCTGAGGGAGCAGTGGGGAAGATCAAAGGCAGATTCTCCTTGATGCTCGATTGAGAAGGGCTGAGAAATGCAAGCAGCAACTCCGTAGGCAGACTCATAGAAGATAATTACGCTCAGGTGGTTGTGGATGGGCCCCTCCCAAGAGAGTTTATAAGTGAGGCATTGGGAGGGGACATTTGCAGGAAACAACCGTTCAAACTAGTAATGAAGAAAATCTGTCTATATTCTAGCCGTGTCTGTTCGTTGGGATTATCTGCATTGCTTCATTTGAACTATCTGAGTTGCTGCCAAGTGATTCTATTGAATGTGAGTTGTCTGGGCCCTCAGCCAAAGGATTTGTTATCTTAGTAATTAAATAGTGGCAAAACAGCCAAGCCTGTATTCTGGTTTATTCACAGGCTAGTGGGGGTCAGAACAGTTTGTTTCCTGCCCAAAAAAAAAAAAAATTACCTTAAACCACCATGGAACAGTTCCGTGCCGAAAACGCTCAACTTACACAGCAGGTGGCCTTGCTGGCTGGCTAGATAGCTCAGCTTCAAGGGCCTGCTATTCCCCCCCAACCTCGGAGGAAATGTCCAGTTGCTGTGCCAATAAGTTTGACGGCAACCAAGCCATGTTTCCAGCTTTCTTGGGACAATGCCAGCTCTTTATCAGTCTGAGAGCAGAGGACTTTCCCACTGACCGGGCTAAAGTGGGGTTTATCATTAGCTTACTCCAGTGACGTGCGGTGAGGTTTATGCCTGGTGAGGCTCAGCTGGGCATCCTTTTGCGAAGCCTCGGCGGTGGGGGTGGGAATTTGCGGCCTCGGCGGTGGGGGGGGGATTTGCATCGCGGGAGCCGCCAAGCGCCCGGGTCTGCAGCAAAGGCGCTTGGCGGCTCCCACGCTGCAAAGTGCCCTGCCACCCACCCGCTGACCTGGCCTGCGGCTGCTGCTTCTCCAAGCTCCGCCGCTTGAAGTCTCGGATCGCCTCTGGGGAAAAGCTGAGTGAGAAGCGGAGCGAAACTTCTCTGCGGCCTCCCGGCGCTGCGCAGAGCCTCAGCGCGGACATTTCCAGCCACCCACAGGGGGACTAGGAGGGAAGGAGTCGCTCCTCAGGAGTCTATCTAGCCAGCAGCCCCAGGAGACACCCCCCACCCCCCAGAGAAGAATTGGGGCCACCAAAGCTCCCACACCCACCCACCTTTGGGATGCAAGAGACAGCAAGGCTTGCAGCGAAGGGAATCTGGACCCTGGGAAGGTTGGGGAGGGGTGAAGAGCGAGCCTCCTCCTTCTCCCCCACTCCTCTCTCCTCTGAAGCGCGCCCTCCGAAATAACCCGCCCAACGTAAGCGTGCTCAAGAAGACATGATTGGCTGCTTCCAGATCAGGAGGCGGGAGAATTAGTGCCTCTTTTCCATCTGAACTTCTTTGCCTTTTAACTCTTTCTTAACTTTTAGAAGGCAAAAAATTCCTTATGGAAAAGAGCCCCCGAGTTCTCTCACCTCCTGCTTTGGTTAACACTAAGCAGACACCAAGCCACTGTGACCTGGAATCTGGTAGTAACTATCTTGGCTTTAATTATTTTAAAAAAAATATTTAAATTTCTTTTCTTTTCCTGAGGAGAGTGGTGAGGCTCCGCCTCCCTTGCCTCTAGTGACTGCACATCCCTGGCTTACTCTCCGGCTCCGCAGCTCATTGGGCGACTCCTTTGTTGGCTCAGGCTAGTCCTCTGCTGGACGATTTCAGGGGGTGTTGCGATCACCTCAGACTCATGTATGAGGACCCCATTAAGGAGGAAACAGCCACCAGACATCTCAAGATGCTGAAGCAGGGCCAGGGCTACTTGCGGGACTATGTCAGTGAATTCTGGCTCCTTTGCCAAGATTCGGCCTGGAATGAGGCAGCCCTCATGGACACTTTTCAAGATGGGCTGTCGGATGACCTGCAGGATGACCTGGTGCGGGTGAACAGGCTACTGATGTTCAACACACTGATCCACCTATGCCTCCGAATAGATGCCTGGTTGCAGAGGCGGGGCATCGTCGCGCGTCCCAGGAGATCAGAGAGGTGCTGATCCTGCTGGAGACCCTAGCTCCATGGGATGCGAGTGCACCCTGTGTTCCATCACTCGCTCCTGGTCCCTGAGCGGTTGGCTAGTCCTCTCCGCCCACCTTCTTCGCCCCAGGCGTCACCGCGTGACATGGAGAAGCAGCTTACGCATAAAGTGGCCCGGATCTGGGACTCGAGATGGCTAAAGGGACAATTCCAGGACTTGGTGGACTGGACGGATGATGGGCCAGACAGGGGGACTTGGGCTGATGCAACGGACATGCACGCCACCACTTTAGTGTGAGCCTACCATGCACAATATCCCTCGAGGCCGCACCCCGAGTGTCAGACCCGGAGGAAGGGCCCTGCGGTGAGGGATAGTGTTGTGGCCCAGCAGGATCCAGTTGAGCTGCTGATGGACTCGGATAGTGAGGAACCATATGAGTCTGCCATGGAAGATGTGGAGGATCCTGTGTAGGGTTCAGACTCAGAGCAGGGACCAGAGAGGCAGGTTGGCCACCAGGAGGTGCCTGAGGCATGGAGCAGTGGGGAAGATCAAAGGCAGGTTGTCCCTGATGCTCGATTGAGAAGGGCTGCAACTCCGTAGGCAGACTCATAGAAGATAATTACACACAGGTGGTTGTGGATGGGCTCCTCCAAAGGAGTTTATAAGTGAGGCGTTGGGAGGAGACTTTTGCAGGAAACAACTGTTCAAACTAGTAGTGAAGAAAATCTGTCTGTATTCTAGCCATGTATGTTCATTCGGATTATCTGCGTTGCTTCATTTGAACTATCTGGGTTGCTGCCAAGTGATTCTATTGAATGTGAGTTGTCTGGGCCCTCAGCCAAAGGATTTGTTATCTTAGTAATTAAATGGTGGCAAACAGCCAAGCCTGTGTTCTGGTTTATTCACAGGCCAGGGGGGGGGGGGAGTCAGAACACCTTAGTAAGATTGTCTAATGTCTCTGCTTTGCAAACTTCAATGGTTTCTGGTTTACCTCTGGGTGTAATTCATGATGTCATTTGTTATCTATAAAGCACTTCATGGCATAGGCCAGGGGTCTGCAACCTTAAACACTCGAAGAGACACTTGGACCCATTTTCCACAGAAAACAAAACACTGGAAGCCGGAAAGCCGGGATAAGCATGGTCAACTCAATACCATTCCCAACAAGTCACATGACACCCCCAGCCACACCTACTCAGGTTTCTCTCTGTCTCTCTTGCTTTCTCCCCCCCCCCCCCCACCTGAACTGGTGTTATGTGGTAGGAATCTGACATCCAGAGGGGGGGAACGAGAGAGAGAGAGAACAGATGTGAAATATCTGCTCTAAGAACCCTAAAAATACCCCATGCACACACAAAAGTGAGTGCGTGTTTGTAAAGAAGCCCCCTTCCCAGCCATTCTGCATCCATGTGCAAGAGCAGGTTGTTGCAAGAATATGGCTATAAAAGACAGATCTTCCCTATTGAAGCTCTCTCTCTCTCTCTCTCTCTCTCTCTCCCTCCCTCCCTCCCTCCCTCCCTCCCTCTCTCTCTCTCTCTCTCTCTCTCTCTCCTCTCCCCCACCCCCCACTCTCTCTGTGTTTGCACAAGAACAGACAGAATAATGTAACTTGCCCATGCAGGTGCAAAGCCACTTATCTGGGACAAATCAGGCACATGAACAATTCTTGTGTGCCTGACAAGGTCTGGTAGGCCAGGCACAGATGGTTACACTCATCCAGTACTCCAGGATGAGCCAATGTGTGAATGGAGTGACAGGAGCTAGTGTCAACTCGTGAAGCATTTCCATGTCTGTTATCAAGTTGACATTGGAGGAAAGGGGGGGGGAGCATTCCACACATACCTTCAGCTAGAGTTGGATCTCAGATTAGTACATCAGGCTTGTGAGGCATGGAATTTTGCAACCTGCTGCAGCACCTTATTGGCAAATGTGATTTATGACACAGACTAAGTGGAGTGGAGAAACAGGGGTAAAGTTCACCCATAATTTAAGTGAGGTCAGATCTGACTCCATGCAGGTATTGCCAAGATGTTGTTCCTAATAAATGACTGGATTTCTTTTGAAACTTAGTTTGAGGCTCATAAGTGAATTACAGCATCTTTCAGAAACCTGACAGGTTCCCAGACAGCACCCTGGATTTTAGGAGAGCTGGTATTTACTTTAGATGGGATTCGGGTTAATGTCAGGGTTCCAAATAACACCCCCAATGAAAGAAGATTCCGAGGCTTAAGTTTCCTCAGGGTTCCATTTTATCAGAGATGTCATATTGGCACATCTGAGAAAACCTGAATCTGAAAGTTTCCAGGTTTTTCCCCACCCAAGTGAAAGTTCAAGACCCTGTCCAGCACCCATATGTCCATCACATGATCCAATTATGTATCATCCAAGCCAGGAGTTACCTCCCAGTCATCTCATCACAGCTGTGGGGCCAGTCAACCTTGACCTTCTAAAAAAGAATGTTATTATGGCTACATATCACCCACACTCTGTATAACCCCCCCTCCCAGTTTCCCACAGTAGAGAAAGTGGCAGCTCAGAAGCCCCAAAGTTAAAAGATGTCTTCCAGGTCTAACAGAGTCTGTAAGTTTCACATTGTTTTTTTGTGCTTTGATCAAGTACTGGTATCCTTGCTTCTATTTAAGAAATCTTGTCTTGACAATTGAGGAGTAGGCATGATGATCTGCTGTCCAGTGCACTAATCTTTTCTTTCAGAAATTATACCAGCTGACACAGAACAGATATACTAATTGTGCCTTCTGGGGAAAGGGCAAATATGACACTTCTGCTTCAATAACTTTGTGAGTCCATATCTGGCACGATACTTTTTATGTGAGTAAATGTAGGAGAGGATGAAAAAAGCAAGATCATTTACCAGAAAGAAGTAGTCAAAAAAGTACAACGTCTCTGCTGGTTGTGTTGACTTCCACTCTCAGAGTGTGCTGTAAAGCACTATGGGGAAGAATATAAGTCTAAGTGCTATTGCTTTCCTATCCCAGAAAGGATCAAGAATATGCACATTATTGCCTTATGTATGAGAACAGTTATATCAGGGGTGTCAAACTCAAGGTCCGCAGGCCGTATCCAGCCCATGAATTGTTTGTTTTGTTTGTTTGTTTGTTTGTTTGTTTGTTTGTTGGATTTATATGCTGCCCTTCTCCAAAAGGACTCAGGGCAGCATACAACATTAAAAAAATACATATTACAAAAGTTAAAAAGGAAATTAAAAAAAGTATCCAAAAACAAACCCAATTAATATTAACAATACAATTTTAAAAATTAGATTAAAATCCACAATTAAATTAATCATTTATTTTATTCTGTTCAAGCCAGAACGGCTTGCTGGAAAAACCAACTTTTTAGGGTGTGTTGGAAGGACCGGAGGTTGGTGATTATATGAAGCTCCGGGGGCAGCTCATTCCAGAGGGAAGGCGCTCCCACAGAGAAGGCTCTCCCCCTGGGGGTTGCTAGCCAACACTGTCTGGACGACGGTACCCTGAGGAGGCCAACTCTGTGGGATCACACTGGGTGGTGGGAGGCTACTGGTGGCAGTAGGTGGTCTCGCAAGTACCCTGGGCCTAAGCCATTGAGTGCTTTAAAGGTCATAATTAGTACCTTGAATCGCACCTGCAAAACAACTGGCAACCAGTGCAGGCCGCCTAAAAGGGGTGTAACAATCGGACCACCTAGATACCCCCATGATAACCCACGCAGCCGCATTCTGGACCAGCTGAAGCCTCCAAGTGCTCTTCAAGGACAGCCCCATGTAGAGAGTGTTGCAGTAGTCCAGGTGAGAAAGGACAAGGGCATGAGTGACTGCACAGAGCATCCCAATCCAGAAAGGGGCGCAACTGACGTACCAGGCGAACCTGGTAAAAGGTCCTCCTGGTCACGGCTATCAGGTGTTCTTCTAAACTAAGCCGCGTATCCAGGAGGACGTCCAGATTGCGGGCCCTCTCTGAGGGGGCTAAAATTTCTCCCCCTATCATCAAAGATGGAACACGATGCACAAATTGGGATGACGGAAACCACAGCCACTCAAGTCTTGGAAGGATTGGGCTTGAGCCTGTTCCTCCCCATCCAGATCCTCCAGGCATTGGGACATCACGTCGAGGGCATCATTTGGGTGGCTTGGGGTAGAGATGAAAAGTTGGGTATCATCAGCATATTGATGATACCATACCCCAAAACCATGGATTATCTCGCCCAGCAGTTTCATATATATGTTGAACAGGAGGGGTGAGAGAACCAACCCATGGGGCACCCCACAAGTGATGAGCCTCAGGGTCGAGTCCGCACGATGTAACGTTGCGACGTTGGCTCCTCCTCTCTCTTAGATGATATTTCTTGTTATCTCACCTTGTCCCGCCTTCTTCTTTAGTGAAAATGTATAAAACTTACTTAATCCTTTGTTCTTAGTTCTTGGCCTTTTGACCAGGAACCCTTTTCCTTGGAGTACTCCAATAAAAAGCAATCAGAAAACCTGCACCTCATGTCTGGCATCCACATTGTTTCAGCACCAGGCTCAGACCCGAATTGGGGATGAGAGGGAGAGAGAGAGAGACAGACAGACAGAGAGAGACAGAGACAGACAGAGAGAGAGAGAGAGAGAGAGAGAGAGAGATACAGAGACATGCATACACACAGAGAGAAACAGGTTGGATCTTTCTTTCCTCCCGCCACCTCCCACCCCACTGACCAGAGATGCCTGGAGTCCCTCCCCAACACTGCCAGCCTCATACAGGCATCATTCACATGAGTGACATAGAGTTGGCCACTCCAACTCAGTCACATGACCACCCCCAGCCATGTCCATCAGGTCATTAGGAAGAACCTGTTGTTAAATTATTTGAATCCCACCATTGGGAGTAAAACCTTATTATTCAGGTTAAATTGTTTTTTTTTAAATATTTTTTTTTTGTTACATAAACAACACATGCCCACAACAGTGGGGAAAAAAAATCAAAACAAAAAAGACAAAAAACAAAAAACAAGGCAGAGAAAACAAAAACAAAAAACAAAAAAACAATGGAAAGAAGGCAGGGCTTAGCAGTGAGAAGACGGAGTTTCAGGCCATTCCTGAAATTCCCCCATTCCGGAAGAAATGGATGGGTCGTTTATGACCCTAGCTGTCCCGGAGAGACAGTGAAGGTTTGGGGAGATCCAGTGACCTCAGAGACGTTCGCAGGTCTCGGGGGGGGGGGCTCGGATTTCAACCCCTTTTGCCATCCCTTTCTGGATTAGCTGTATGCTAACCGAAACTGCAGGCAGCCCCTAAGAATGGTAGAAGTGTTTTCAACTGGTAAGCTGATTTTATTACTCAAAGAGAGAGACGGTCCGCACTAAAATTTAAGCTAATTGAAACCAAAGAACAGAAGAATCTAGCGGCGAATTGGTTTTTTTTTAATGGATTTATGGCTGGTGGTTACCCTATTTCTTAAATGTTTTGAATGCTGTTTACGTGGATAAAGGAAAGTTTACTTTACTTCAACACTCCCTCACGGCTCTCCTTAAGTGGGCTGTAAACCAATTTACTATAATTTGGCTTCTTATAACCTGACACTTTTATTGCTTGGCTGTGTTGGTCTAAGATCAGATAAGACTGCATAGCTCCCAGTGTGTCCCTACTTGCAAATTTCATCTGTGTCACATCATGGCGTCTGTACTTGCTTCAAGTGATTCATTTCAAAAGATTTTTTCCACTTTTCAGAAGTTGTTTGATACTTATGAAAAATCTGAAAAAAATCTGGAAAAAAAATGGACTATCTCTTGTTTTTAACATCAAAATATGAAAGAAAGAGTCAGAACGTTGAATGTTTGAGTGCTCCTGAAATCCAAATGAAGAATGTCAGAAAGGAAGTCTCTCAACTTGCTGACACGTTGGGCGTCTGGTCTACTTCGGAGGCAGAAAGAGAAAGAGATGTAACGTTTGAAAGAAGGGGGGCCATACAGAAAATTTATCTCAAAAGACAGATTCCAGGAGGAATGAGAAACATTAAAGAATCTATACTTTATGAAACATTATTTGCAGAACTTTCGACACCACCCTTGAAAGTCAAAGACAAATTGATTGGAACAAGCCAAGGACAACGTTATTACGTCAGAGGCACCCTAAGCAAAAAGGTGCGAAGATATTTCTGTTTGGACTTGCTTATAAAAACGTTTGGGGAATTTGTTTTAGGAATGGTAAGAGGACTAAGGAAGTTTTGCTATTGGAGAGACATAGGCTGATAGACTGAAGAATACAATTGAAAATTAGCTAAATCTAATTACTCTTATTTGTAATCGATATAGCTGAATAATAATTGATATTGATAGTAATGTATATAATGTGGAGTTGATATGATAAATAATAATTGGATATGAGAAAGGAAGGTTGGAAATATTTTTGGATTATATACAAAGGTTATTAATCACAATAATTATCACTATTAAAAATAAAATATATACAGTTAAATGTTAATTAATATGGGGAAAATGTTATGATATATGATATAATTACATAAAGAAGGGAGAATGATAATAAATTATACTGCATGGAAGATGGACTTTTTGGTATTAAATATTATGGATGTTGAGCTAAAATAGGATATGAGGATTTGATGTTAATAGAGGATTTTACAAACAAGTAAATGAAATGTCAGCAGGTGTTATGGATTAATTCTTTGGCATAGTTAAGGATGAAGGATGTTTAAATAACTATAGTTAACTAAAAGTGGAGGTATAATGATGTTAATATGGTAAACATTTGAGTTAAGATATTTGAATTAATATGAATTAATGGAAGAGATGCACCAAAGCATGTTGTAACCAGCTGATATACTTTTTTTTTATAATATATACCTGTGTTCCTTTTTTTTTCTTTTTTTTTCTTTTTTCTTTTTTCTTCCCTGCCTTGTCTTTTGTCCTTTTTGTCTTTTTTTTGTTTTTGCTTTTTTTTGTTTTTTCTTTTTGATTTTTTCTTTTCCCACTGGTGTGGGCATGTATTGTTTAAGATTATTACTTTCATTAATATTTTTAAATAAAAATTACAGTCAAATGAAAATGGATATATGACGATGGTGATATGTATGAATATCTGAGTTAAAATGCTCGAGTTAATATGAGTTATGTTTGCTGACTGTGGAGGAGATGTACCAAAGTTTATTTGTGATCGACTGATACACTTTCTATAGATGTAAAGAAAGATGTTGTACCTGTTTCAAATTAAAATTAAAAAATTTTTTAATAAAAAAAAAACCACAAGTATATGTTATAAAAAAGTATATCAGCTGGTTACAACATGTTTTTGTGCATCTCTTCCATTAATTCATATTAATTCAAATATCTTAACTCAAATGTTTACCATATTAACATCATCATACCTCCACTTTTAGTTGATTACAGTTGTTTAAACATCCTTCATCCTTAACTATGCCAAAGATTTAATCCATAACCACATGCTAGCATTTCATTTACTTGTTTATAAAATCCTCCATTAACATCAAATCCTCATATCCTGTTTTAGCTAAACATCCATAATATTTAATACCAAAAATTCCATCCTCCATATATATAGTTTATTATCATTCTCCTTTCTTTATGTAATTATATCGTATATCATAGCATTTTCCCCATATTAGTTAAGATTTAACTGTATATAGTTTTATTTTTTAATAATGATAATTATTGTGATTAATAACCTTTATATATGGTCCAAAAATATTTCTAACCTTCCCTTCTCATATCCAATTATTATTTATCATATCAACTCCACATTATATACATTACTATCATTATCAATTATTATTCAACTATGTCTATTACAAATGAATTTAATTAGGTTTAGCTAATTTTGAATTGTATTCTTCCATCTATCAGCCTGTGTCTCTCCAGTAACAAAACGTCCTTAATCCTGTTGCCATTCGTGGATCAAGTTCTCCAAACGTCTTTATGAGCAAGTCCATACAAAAAAATCTTTGCACCTTTTTGCTTAAGGTGCCACTCATATAATGCTGCCGTCCTCCGTTTATTCCCTTTTTCAGCTTGTCTTTAATTCTCAGTGGTGGTATCAAAAGTTTTGCAGATGATATTTCATAAAGTATAAATTCTTTAATGCTTCTCACTCCTCCTACGCTCTGTCTTTTGAAGTAAATCTTCTGTGTGGCTGCCCCCTCTTCAGACATTCCATCTTTTTCTCCCTCAGAGGTAAACCAGTTGCCCGGAATATCAGCAAGTTGAAAATCTTCATCTCTGACACCCTTCGTTTGAATTTCAGGAACATTCAAACATTCAACATTCTCATTTTTTTCTTCATATTTTGTTGCTAGAAACAGCAGATAATCCAGCTTCCTCTCAAATCTATCATAAGTGTCAGATAATTTTTGTAGTGCGGAAGAAATCATTTGAAATGAATCATTTGAAACTTGAATAGACGCCATCTTTGTACGCAGTTAGTATTTTTCCTTTGGAAACTCTAAGGTATTTGCAAGTAAAAACAAGCTGGGAGCTGTACAATCTTATCTGATCTTAGACCAATCCAGCCAAGCAATAAAAGTGTCAAGTTGTAAGGAGACAAATTATAGTAAATTGGTTTACAGCCTACTTACAGAGGGTCAGAGGAGATGTTGGAGTAATCTTTCCTTTGTCCATGTAAATAGCATTTAAAACATTTAAAAAATAGGGTAACCACCATCCATAAACCAATAAAGAGATCAAAATCGCCACTAGATTCTTCTGTTCTTTGGTTTCAATTAGCTTAAATTTTTATGTGGACCGTCTTTCTCTGAGTAATAAAATCACCTTACCAGCTGGAAAACACTTTCGCCATTTTTTGGAGCTATCTGCAGTTTCGGTTAGCTTGCGGCTAATCCAGAAGTCACTGGCAAAGGAGGTTAAATTCCAAGCCCCCAGGGACTTTGCAAACGTCTCTGGGGTCACTGGATCTCCTCCTACCTTTCACTGTCTCTCCGGGACAGCTTGGGTTCGAAATGAATCGTCCAATTCCTTCGGAATAGGGGAATTTCAGGAATAGCCTGAAAATCCATCTTCTCACTGCTAAGCCCCACCTTCTTCCAGGTTAAATTGTTGTGTTGGCACTTTGTGATAAATAAGTGGGTTTTGGGTTGCAGTTTGGGCACTTGGTTCCTAAAAGTTTTACTATCACTGGTATATATTATAATACAACATTATAGAAAACCAATGTAAAACTGATTATAATAAAAAATGGCTTCTCTTTGTTCAATGATGACTGCAACTTCACTTTATCTCTTGGTAAAGTTTAATTGTGGCAAATACTAGAAAAATAATTAGAAATGTAGAGATTTGTATATCCTGATAAATGGCATATTCTCCTTGTGATCTGCAAAATGAGGAGGAGGAAGAGGAGGAGACATCTAAGGACAGTGAATCTAGATCCTTATATGTGTCTATACAGGGGGAAAAAATCCCACTGCCTTTATTATTAGTTTCTCCCAGATTTGTATTCAGGATTGCACTGATATTCCTAATATAATATTAATTTAAATAGAAATCAGTGAAAGAATACTTATAAAAACAAAATGAACTCATTAATCTTAATGAAAGTAGTTAAGTCAGAATGAACACCAAGTGAATTAAACAATGAAGAACATAATTCTAGTTTATAAATCTTAGTCTGAAAGATTAAGATTAAGTTTAAACCAGAATTGGCTGCTTCTGACCTAAGAGAAATCCATGGCATTATAAAGATGGAAAACACTTTGTTAAAGTATCTAAAACCATATATATATATAATAAAGACCACAATGAAACATGGGAATGAGAAATCCTAGAACTATGGTCAAATGGTTTGGATGATTTTCTGACAGTAGCCAGTGGCTTCAGCATACACATACATTAAAATTGGATTTCACTATATAAAAGTGATCTTTCCAATCAAAACTTTATTGAAATCTTTATTTTAATTGTTGCTCAAAAAAAATGGGATATACTATTCTCAACTGTCTATATTCTTTTGAACTATATATAACTATTACATGGAAACTGATGGATGAACACTGAAAACAGATTTTCTATAAGCTTATTATTGTTAAAATTAGACTTTCAACATTGAAAAGATAAAGTTAGTTAATCAATGAACTGAAAATCTGAAGTTATTTGAGACATGAAACAAAGTACTTACAGATACATATTCTGAATGATTGATTGCAGTGAATATGGTTATCTTTGATTTGTACAACTTTAAGTCATATATACATATAAGTAGTTCTTGTTGCCGTGTGTGGATACAATTGTTACTTTGCTTTTTTCTTCTATATTTTTTAATTTTTCCCTTTTTCTTAATAAGTCAAGGCAAGTAAAAAAACCCTTATCTCCCTAAGTAAAGGATATTTTAATAGATTATATCTTAATCTATTGCCTTAAAAGGCACTCCACCTTTTAAAAATACTGTAGTTTCAAACTGGTACAGCAACAAAGCCTATCGTTTTCCATGCAAAAAAAAATGAATAGAAGGATTTTTGTTGGGTTAATAGAAGCAACTTTTCCCCACTTCACTAAACTGAGAGTGGGTGTGACCCAATGGTGGGTTTCAAAAATTGTTTGAACCTACTCTGTGGGTGTGGCCTCCTTTGTGGGAGTGGCTTGCTGCCCATGTGACCAGATGGGAGTGGCTTGCCGCCCATGTGACTGGATATGAAGATGCCGACAACACTTGTCAGAACCCCCTTAAATTACCTCACACACAGCACTGGCACGCATAAGAATATGATATAAACTTGTTTTTTAAAAGGCATCTTTGGTTTGCGTTAAAACAACTTCAACACACGCAATGTTCTGATTGCACCACAAACGCAGTAGTCATCCTTACCTTTTACAGAGGCACTGAGTTTTATAAATAGGAGCATGATAGTGTAGAATAATCATATCCAAGGACCAGTGGTGGGTTTCAAAAATTTTTGGAACCTCTTCTGTAGGTGTGGCCTGCTTTCCGGGTCCACTGGTGGAACCTCTTCTAACCGGTTTGGTAGATTTGACGAACCGGTTCTACCGAATAGGTGCGAACTGGTAGGAACCCACCTCTGGTGTGACCAGTATGTGACAAATCTGGCCTGAGGGTCGCGAGTTTGACATCCCTGATATAGATGAAATGTGCTAAGAACTCTGCACAGATTTACTTGGAATTAGCATGGTGCAGGCAGCTTTGGTATCATGAGGTCTACCTATATAATAGTCAATTAGGGGTACTAGAGTAGAACAGTACTAAGAAGTTCTGTGATAAAAACTAATTACATCCATAAGGAGAAATCCATCTCATTACACTGCAGAATGATCTAACTTGAAAAACTTGGTATTGATTTATTTTCATTGGAAATTTTTGCTTATTTATTTTCTTAGTGGCCATTTTATCTTCCTCTTTATAATAATGAGGGGAAACAGGACAAATGTCATTTGTATAAGAAACACTTTACCAGAATGAATGGTAGAAGAAGCAACATCACTGCAAAATGGTCAATCAGGAGACAATATTTCCTCTACCGAGGGGACCCTGCAAGCCATGTTCGAGCACAACAGCGAACAAGGGGAAGCTGAATGCTGGAGGGAGACATCAACCCCTCCCCAACCAGAGACCTGCTCCGGAGAGGATGAGGTGAGCCTGGAGTACCCCAGAAAGCTCCGCTGGTCAATCAGCATCGGGACGAATGATGGCTGGGATGGGAGAACCAGAGGGGTCACTCTTACCTGTGGCAGCCAAATAACAGGGTGGAAATTGGAGCTGGAAGCCCTCATTTGACCAGGAGGAGCTAAATGAAGCCTCGCTGAGAGAGGATCATCTGAAGAGACATGAAACCCAGTTGGTGATGGAGATTTTGGAAAATCTCAACATCCAGGGGGAGCCAGAATGGCAACCCAAAGGTGTTGGAAGGGCGGCAACTGCAGATGACTCCAGGGAAGCTAACCCCCCTCTGGACCCTGCTGATCAAGCAGATGGCACAGCAGCAACAGCAAGGAACCTAGCAAACCCTCCGCCCAGTTGGTGCGTGGATTGGGGGCTGCTCCCAACCAACCCTGAAACCTGCAATTAGAAAGAAAAATTCCTTCCCTTGGGGTGAAGTTTGATGGGAACCCTGGAAGGAGCTGCCACGAGATGGATGGTGACCCTGCATGATACCAATGTGCCAGAACTGGAGGACGTCAACCATTTAGCTGAGGTTTTTAGTGAAAAAGCCTCTGATGAGCTCCCCCCTCCCGCCAACACGCCTTTCTAGTCCCTGCTCTGACTCCAAACATCCCCCAGAGTCTTCCTCAGCCTCCAGGACAGTCCCATAATGTTCATCGCTGTCAGATTCCACCAACAGCTCATCTGGGCATTGTTGGGCCACAACACTTGGTGCCCCTCATTCTACACTTGAAGCAGGCTGAGGATTTTGGAGAAGATGCCATTTGAGGGTTGAAAGGCTCTTGTTCCATTGGGGTGGGGATTTCTTCCACATTCGCCCTGCTCAGTACTGGTTCCTGGCCATGTCGATCTCTGCTTCTTCAGCAATGAGATACCATTCATGTAGGTGGTTTGGTACCCCTCAGGCCATGCAGGCTTTGTAGAGGCCATCACTCAGCCCTTCCTTGAACCAGCTTACCAGGATAACTTCTGCCCAGTTCACACGACACACTAGGTCTCGGAATTCTTCAGTGTACTCTGCCACTGGCCAGAGTCCCTGCTTCACAACTTTAATGCGATCGCATGCTTTGTGGTCTGTGAGGGGGTCCTTGAAACATCATCGCAGGGCCATCATGAAATGGTTGAAGTCCTGCAGTTCTGGTGCTTGGCATCATGCACCATCCATCTCGTGGCAGCTCCTTCCAGGGTTAGGGTAACCACTCGCACTCGGGCTCCTTGGGTTTAAAAATAATGCTTGTATTCTGGCATGTAGGTGAGCACGTGTGCTACAAAGAGTCCCAATTTTTTGGGGTTCCCATCAAACTTCACCCCAAGGGAAGGAGTTTTTCTTTCTAATTGCAGGTTTCAGGGTTGGTTGGGAGTGGCTCCCAATCCACACGCCAACTGGGTGGGAGAGTTTTCTGGGTTCCTTGCTGTTGCTGCTGTGCCATCTGCTTGATCAGCAGGGTCCAGAGGCGGGTTAACTCCCCTAGCATCATCTGCCTCTTGGTTGCCATTCTGGCTCTGCCCCTATATTTAGACTTTCCAAAATCTCCATCACCAACTGGGTTACACGTCTCTTCAGATGATCCTCTCTCATTTAGCTCCTCCTGCTCAGAGTGGGCTTCTAGCTCCAATTTCCACCCCAGTTTTTGGCTGCCACGGGTGAGAGTGACCCCTCTGGTTCTCCCAGCCCAGCCATATTTCATCCCAATGCCGATTGACCAGTGGGGCTTTTTGGGGTCCTCCACGGTCACCTCATCTGCAGGGTACATGGAGCAAGTCTCTGGTTGAGGAGGGGTTGACGTCTCCCTCCAGCATTCAGTTTCCCCTTGTTCACTGTTGTGCTCGGACATGGCTTACAGGGTCCCCTTGGTAGAGCAATTGTTTTCTCTCCTGGTTGACTGTTTTGCAGTGATGTTGCTTTATGTACGGGCTCCTCTCCTAGCTTAAGAAAGTGAAGACTCTTGACACGATTATTTCAAAAGGAACCTTTAATTAAGAATAATGGAAGCCATTAAAGGCAAAGCAACATCTGAATCCCTTTAGGCAATGCAAGTAGAATTAAAATAATAGTGACCCCTCCTCTTTGTTAGAATGCAGATTCTAGCCAATCCACAAGTTTGAATATGTTTCCTTTATGCAACAGTACACGTTTTACTCCCATCCACATAATTCATGGTCCCGTATCGACATGGTTTGGTCAAACTCGGAGCTACTCATGGATACTGTAAATATTGAAATAATAACCAACAAGTGGGCCGATCATCACCCAGTCTTATGGCAATGGAAAGGGAAGGCAAGGATAAAAGCTAGGTGGACATTAAACCAGAACATACTACAAGAGAAACAATTTGTACAACAAATAGAAAAGGAACTGGGCTACTTCTTTAAAGAAAACGGTAAAGAGCAGACCTCAATACAAAATGTTTGGGACACGATGAAGGCAGTTGTGAGGGGAATTTCCATAGCCTATATAATAAGAAGAAACAAAATGCACAGGGAAAAACTTAATACACTGAACAAAGAACTAAGAGAGACGGAACTGCTGACCCAGAAAGAGCCAGAAAATAGTAGACACAGGGAAAAAGGAGAGTTAATTAAACACCAAATAAATTTGATCTCCCAAGAGGAAATAGCACAAAACATTAAGAAAATGAAGCAGAATTATTTTGAACATGCAAATAAAACTGGGAGATGGTTGGCCCACAAAATAAGAAAGGAGAAGGTCAAAAGAATTATTAAACAACTGTATGACGAGGAGGGGAATCTGAAACAAGAAATAGGAGAAAAGAAAAAGATAGTACAGAACTATTATAGGAAACTATATAAACAAGACGAAATTAATGAACAGGACATTAGAAAATACCTTATAAAGCAGAAGCTTCCAGTCTTGTCGGAGGAGATGAGAGAGATGCTCGATAAAGAAATTACACAAGAAGAACTGAAAAAGGCCATTCAAAAACAAAAAAACAATAAAACACCTGGGCCGGATGGGCTCCCGTCGGAAATATATAAAAAACTTCAAAATACCATAGAAGACAAATTATTAGAACTATGTAATGATACATTGCAAAATGGTAGGGTCCCAAAATCATGGGGGGAAGCTTACATTACCCTAATACCAAAGGAAGAGGTGGACAGTAGCAAGGTCCAAAATTATAGACCCATATCCCTGTTAAATGCAGATTACAAAATCTTTGTATCAATATTGGCGGAAAGACTAAAAATAATATTAAATCAAAGTATCCATTCGGATCAAAACGGCTTTCTCCCAAAAAGACATATTAGAAACAATACAAGAATAATAATGGACACCCTGGAATTCTATCAAACAAGATCCGAGAAACAACTCGCATTAATCTTTGTCGACGCTCAGAAAGCCTTTGATAACCTAGATTGGAACTTTCTAATCACTCAACTAAAAATGATGAAATTTGGCGATAAATTTATTAAGATTATAGAATCTATATATTCACGGCAATCTGCAAATATTATAGTCAATGGGGAACTAACGGAGAGGATACAAATTGGAAAGGGTGTTAGACAAGGGTGCCCGCTCTCCCCACTACTATTTATTACGTCTCTAGAGGTCCTTTTAAATCGGATAAGATCAAATCAGGAAATTAGGGGCCTGACCATAAAAAAAGAACAATATAAAGTACAGGCCTTCGCGGATGACATGGTCTTTATCGTGGAAGACCCCTTACTTTCAGGACCGAATTTGATGAAGGACATTGAGAACTTTGGGTGTGTGGCCGGTTTAAAAATAAACAAGGAAAAAACAAAAATGATTATAAAAAATTTCCCCAAAAACCAGATTGGAGAACTAGAGGAAACAATGGAATTAAAGGTAACTAAAAAAATTAAGTATTTAGGGATCTGGCTGTCTGCGAAGTGCTCTTCCATAAAAGAAGACAACTATGATAAGTTGTTACAGAATACCCAAAAGGACTTAAAAACCTGGTCAAAACTACAACTATCACTGATGGGAAGAGTCGCAGTAATTAAAATGAATGTTCTCCCAAAAATCCTCTACCTATTTCAAACGGCACCGGTTAAGCTAGGGGAAAAATTTTATAATGATTTGGACAAAATGATTCGAAACTTTATATGGAATGGTAAAAAGCCCAGAATAAAATATATGCACCTGCAGGATAAAAGAACTCAAGGGGGAATGGGATTACCGGAATGGAAAACATATCATCAAGCAGCAACAACTATGTGGATAAAAGAATGGGTAATGTTAGCTAATAAAAGAATCTTAACAATAGAGGGCCACGACCTGCAATACGGGTGGCACAACTACTTATGGTGCGAGGGAAATAAAATCCACAATTATTTTAGTAGTCACCATTTAAGGGGGGTATTGATTAAGGACTGGCTCGAAATTAGAAGGAGATACTATACGCAACTACCTAAATGGATATCTCCGACGGAAGCCCTGATATACCCGAATTTGATAAACTTGGATAAAATTGTTACCTACCAACAGTTGCTAGACGACCAAAACAAACTAAACCCCAGGGAAAATTTGGCTGATAAGGGAATAAACATTGATTGGTGGCCATATCTTCAAATTCAAAACAAACATAAATTCGATCTAGCACAACCTGGCTTCCAGAACAAGAACCAGGAATTAGATAAAATTTTAATTGGACCAGATGAGAAATTAATTTCAAAAATATACAACTGCTTACTGATTCGAAAAACGGAAGCAGAAAGAGTAAAAGAAGTCATGGTAACCTGGGCCCAAAACATCGGCCACTCAATAGATCTAGACGACTGGGAAAGAGTCTGGGAATGGAATCTAAAATTGACAAAGTCGACGGCCTATAAAGAAAATATATATAAAATGTTCTACCGCTGGCATCTTCCACCGACAAGACTGGCGAAAATGTCTTCAAAAGTTTCAGCCATATGCTGGAAATGTAAAACGGTGCTGGGCACGTACTACCATATGTGGTGGACGTGTCCGGTAGCCAAAGCATATTGGAAGCAAATACTAGGATGGCTGAATGGAATCCTGTCAATTAAACTATGCTTTAAGCCGGAAACTTTCTTATTAGGAATAATAGATCAAAAAATTTGCAAATCTGACCAATACCTCCTAGTCCATATTCTGACAGCGTCAAGGATTGTTTACGCACAGTGCTGGAAGAGTGAAAATGCCCCCACCAACACTATGGTGACGAATAAAATTTTAGAACTAGCAGAAATGAACAGACTGACGATGCGAATTAATGACAAAGAAGACACAGACTTTTATACAGTCTGGGAGAAGCTATACAAATGGCTTGATGAGTCAGTGAAGACCTAGACATAAAAAGAGATAACTAACTAACCTATCACGATTAAACCAATAACTCAAATGAACAATATACAACAACTGAGAGATAAACGAAAGGAGAAATGTATCAGGGGCGAGAACCCACCGTCGAGCAATTTTGTCACGCTACAATGCTGGGAAAACTTTAAAAAGCTGATAGGAAATTCGCTATAATTACCTGCATGAAATTAGTGATCAAACTTCATTTTAGATGAGGCGAGAAGACGTATAATCCTTGCCTCTTCAAGCAAGGAAAGGGAAAGAGAACCAGATTGTCCTCAGCAGAGGAAAATATGCAAATGTAACAAAGGTTAGAAGGGAGGGAAGGAGGATAGTAGGGAAGTCAGGATGGAGAGGAGAAAGGAGAGGAATAGGAAAGGCAGAAGAAGGGGGGAAGAAAGAGGAGGAAGAGAAAGAAGAGAAGGGAAAGAAGGTGGGAAGAAAGAAGGAGAGAAGAAAGAGAAGAAACTGGGGGAGGAAGGAGGGAGGGAAGAAGAGGGGGTAGTAAAGAGGGAAAGAGGGAGGGAAAGAAAGAGAGAAGGAGAGTTGAAAGGAAGGAGGGAAGGAGGGAGGAAAGGAGGGAGATTAAGAGAAAAGGAAGGAGGAGGGAAAGAGGCAGGGAAGGAGGGAAGGTATGTGTGAAGGAGGGGGGAGCGAGGGAGGGAAAGGAGGGGGAAGGAAAGGAGAAAAGGAGAAAAGAAAGGAGGGAAGGCAGGGGAGAAGGAAGTAAGGGGGGAGGGAAGAAAAGAGGGAGGGAAAGATACCTAACCTTTGATGTTTATAATGATTTGATAGTATGGGAATATCTCGAAATGTAGTTGTATTGTTTGTTACAAGTTATGGATGTTGTATTTTCTTTTTACCAATAAAATCTTAAAAAAATAAAATTAAATTAAAAAAATAAAATAATAGTGACCCCTCCTCTTTGTTAGAATGCAGATTCTAGCCAATCCACAAGTTTGAATATGTTTCCTTTATCAACTGCCATGGGAGCCAAATAAACATACATTCCCAAGGCTATCTTCCATTAGACATTAAAGTAAAACATCCAACATGGCCATCATAAACATTCACCAAAAGGTGATGGGATCTCAAGCCTTTTGGCACCATAAAACCAGTTGTAAAATATCAGTTGTCACAGGCACTGTCAATACGTTGACTGCAAGACCCCCCTCCTCCCAATTGAATGGCAGTGTCACTTTTAGGGATCTGACACTCATCATCTACTACTGTATGTGTGAAAACATTGATCTACTTGCATATTCACAATCCTGTATGTGAAACTTAATTTTAACAAACCTTGCTATATGTTTTTTAAAGTAGTCTCTTGACTTTAAGTGTTGCATATACTCTGAAATTGCTGTAATTTATTCTATCCATTATAACCTGAAATAGTCTAACAATGTGTAATTTTCTCAAGAGATGGCTGCACTTAAATTTTGAGTGGAAATGAAAGGGTAGATTACTGTATTTCTATTTAGATTTAATTAAATACTACATGTTAACATTGATAGACCTGAAGTTTCTAAAGCCCTATATAAATAAAGTGATGTGGTATTAGGGTGTGGGATTCTTCTCTTATGTTCTAACTGGCTAATAGTGATTCATTAAAGTGGTATAATAGCATTGAATAACTAGAAACATGTCAGTTTGCCTGTTAGAATATTGGCAGGCAAGCAGAGATGGAAGGACTTTTTGTTTAGGTTTGAATTTACACGGCATGATAAAATATATAAAATTGTGCACAGCATGGAAATAATAGATATAGAAAGTTTTTCTGTAGTGCTTGTTACAAAAAAACTGTGCCATTCACTAAAAATAAATGTACGGACTGTAAGTTTTGATTAAAAAGGTGTTTCTGTATAGTGCATAGTTAAATCTACTGCCATAAAATAGTGTTAGCCACCAGTTTAGGCAGTTTTAAGAGAGAGGGAAAATTAATAAAGGAACAGGTATTTTTGGTGGTATTTATTTTACATTAGTATATTTATGTTAACCATAAAATTACTATTTGCTATAGTCCATCATTTAAATGTCACTCATAGTCAAGGCAAAAGACTATGACAAAAGAATTCCTCTCTTAAAATTCCAACTCTAACAATAACAAATAATTACAAATTAGTCTTCTGAACCAGCTTCTGACTTGCAGATTTCAAATCTTAAATGACACTTGTGATGGAATAATAGTGGAAGAAGGCTTTCTGTTTGAAATCATTGGAAGACTTCGACATAGTGGAAGAAGGCCTATGTTCTTTTTTAAAACATCTGGTGAGATTCTAGTGAGTAGATAGATCTTTGAGCTGAATAAGCAAACCTCAAATGATCATGTAAACTTGTGTGACTGAAAAATTCCGATATTTGATTTTGATGAATTGCCTAGATATGGGTAATATTTAATTTTCCTCTGGAAATTAGTTTTGAAACTAAGTAATAGAAAAGGGAGAAATATCTGAAATGTTTTCCTGAATATACCAACTGAATTACTGTACTAAATAGGAAACTTTTAGAAAAATATTGGCTTTTCAATACCTTTTAATATATATTATTTTTATCTAAAATTCATTTTGTTCATTCATTTTAACAATTATAAAAACATGTAATACGTTTTGGAGCCTTTTCCTTAGATACTGAATATTGTATTAACTATGGGTTGTATACAAGTTGCTAGGTTGGAAAAAAATAAATCAGAGTCTTAGAGCCTTTGAGTAGCGAAAAATGTTCTGGCCTTGAAATTTAGAATCACAAAGATTACATATAAATGAAGACTTATATGGCCATGTATTGTTATGATCATTCTGAATTGCCACACTTTGAATGAAAACAGATTTAACAAAGAAAAAAAATTGTGCAAAGTGAGAATTGTAAAAGCAGAGCTGCTATTGTTTGTCACTATTGAAAGCAGCATAATAAACCTTACCTACCCTAAAGAATTATCTGCAGATCCTTAAAGAGTTTATTTCTCATCCACTTGACTCACCTTCAGTATTCTACAATTCTGAAGAACATTATAGTGCCCTTTATATTTCTAGAGATGCAACTGTGCCCAGATCCCAAAATATTTGCAACAGAATAATACATTCCTGTATTATAATAATACAGTATTCTTTCCATACTTATTAACACTGTCAACTTAACAGCACCTATTTCTGAATGAGGAAATGTCACTTGGAGTTTTCGAGGATGTTGGAGAAGGAATAATTTTAATTTGTTGAAAAAGTAAAAGTACCAGCCCTGAGAAAGTTCTGCATGGCCTTGTGTCAGACGTGCCTCCTTCAAAATTCAAGAAAGGAAACCCCAAACTCCACTGTTTTAGAGAAAAGGTACTTTTACTGAATATGAAGTGAAAGCAGCGAAAATAAAGTAAGATCTGAGGCTAATTGTACATATCAAAAGTTTACCCAAATCTCTCCCCCTCAAAAACCCCAAGTTAAATGTCCAATCTCAAGCCCCCAGAGGTGTCATATGGGGTGCATTTCAGGTGGCCTCATTCATCTGGTATGCAAAGACGGTTGACCTCGACCAGACCCAGACATGCACATTCAGCATGCACAGAAGATGGTGAGAACAAAACTCCCTCCTCATCCCGAGATATCTCCTCCAGCACGATTCCCCTCCCAAATACCAAAACCCCTCCCTCCCTGTTACTATGGCAGCTGATAGCAAGCAAGCATATAGAGGCTGACATTCAGCCCTCCTGCAGAAGAGGTGTTAGCTCTGGAGGGAAACAAAAACATAGAAAAACAGAAACAGCAAGAATATTAGTACAATCTAATCAAGGTTTGTCAGGATATTTAGAATGAAACCTCTGCAAACGTTTTGAGGTCCTAACATCTGATGTAAGGGCTTATGTCCTAATTTAAGAAAGTGAAGACTCTTGAAATGGATTATTTCAAAAGGAACCTTTAATTAAGAAGAATGGAAGCCGTTAAGGCAAAATAACATCTGAATCCCTTTAGGCAATGCAAGTGGAATTAAAATAATAGTGATCCCTCCCCTTTATTCAGAATGCAGCTTCTGATCAATACACAAGTGTGAAAATGTTTCCTTTACCAACTGCCCTGAGAGTCGAAACATACATTCCCATGGCTATCTTTCGTTAGACATTAAAGTAAGGTATCCCACATGGCCATCATAAACATCCCTACAGAAATACTGAGATCTCTGGCCTTCCGGCACCAGGAAAGCAGTTATAAAATATCAGTTGTCATGGGCACATCCAATAAATTGACTCTGAGGCCCCCCTCCTCCCAACTGAATGGCAGTATCACGTTTAGGAATCTGACATGCTGGCGTTCCTTAGAAAAAGGGGAGATCCACCTGTGAAAAGATAGAAACAGAAATTCCATCATAGTATTTTAACAAGGTTTGTCAGGATATTGGGAGTGAAATTTTTTCAATAGGGCAGGGGCTCTAACATGGCGTTTAGCTACCCATTCATTTTGGGATGAAGGTAAATGCTTCCAAGCAACTAAGTATTGGGTTTTCCCCTGTGGATCCTAGATCTAGGATTTCTTCAGGAATTTTGTAGATAAGTATACTCTATCTCCAACATGGAAAGGTTTGGGGTCTACTCTTTTCTTGTCAGCTTGAATTTTAAAAGCCTCTCTAGCTTCCTGTAAAGCTAATCTAACTACTGGCATGTATTTCGTAGGGTGTCTATCCATTCTTTAAGTGAGGGGATAGTGGGTTCTTCTGTGGGTAGCTCAGGCATGGGGCTGAAATCCTGACCTGTTGCTACTCTAAAAGGGTGAAACCAGTGCTTGAGTGCACAGCATTATTGAAGGCCACTTCCACAAAAGGTAAAAGATCAGTCCAATTATCCTGTTGAAAATTAATAAAATATCTGAGATATTGTTCTAGAACCAAGTTCAGATTTTCAATCTGCCCATTGGTGCAAGGATGGTGACTGGAGCTCAGTCCTTGGGTGGTACCAAGTAAGTTTAAGAATGCCCCCCAAAATTTTGAGGTGAATTGGACTCCTCTGTCGGAGATGATTCCCTGTGGGGTTCCATGAAGGCGATAAATGTGTATCAGGAATAACTTGGCTAGACTTTTGGCAGTTAGGATCGTTTGGCAAGATATAAAATGTGCCTGTTTTGAAAACAGGTCTGTTACAACCCAAATGATAGTATTCCCTACACTTTCTGGTAGTTCAACAATAAAATCCATAGCAATCTCCTTCCAGGGTGCTGAAGGCTCAGCTACCTTCTGTAACAGTCCTGGGATTTTCCCTTGGCGTCTTTTAGCTGCCACACAAATAGGACAGCTGGCTGCATAGCTCTCTATGTTTTTTTTTAGTGATGGCCACCAAAATTGCCTTTTAATTAGGTGTAAAGTTTTTACAAAACCAAAGTGTCCTGCTAATTTGGAGTCATGGCACCTTTCCATTAAGTTAGTCTTTGGCTAGCTAGAATATACAATTTCCCACCCACCCAAGCTAAGTTACCTTTCATCAGGCAGCTGTCTTTGTGGCCCAAAAACCATTCATTGGTGGTTAAAGCTTGTTTAAAAGTTTGGGTGGTGTCATTGTCCTTCAAAGTTTCTTGTTTTTCCTGGGTTCTAGTAGTTACTTTAGCGGCTAATTGATTGTTTTGTATCATGAGTTTGATTATGTCTGGCTTCATACTATTGTATTGCAGTTTTCTGGATAGTGCATCTGCCAGGAAATCCCCCCCCCCCCCCGGAAGATATCTGAGCGTACAATCAAACTGTTTAAAGTGCTGAGGCCATCATACTTGTTTTGGAGAGAGTTTCCTTGGAGTCTTTAGGGCTTCTAAATTTTTATGATCTGTCCAGACTTCAAAGGGGATCTTACTCCCCTCTAGGAAATGCCCCCAGGTTAAAAGAGCCCACCGAACTGCATAAGCCTCTTTCTCCCAAATGGCCCACCTTTGTTCAGATTCATTCAATTTTTGGGATGTGTAAGCGCATTGGTCTTGCTCATTTTTCAGAAGCAGGACCACTCCTATCACCAGATCGCTAGCATCTGCTTCAGGGTGGGTTCCTCCCGGTTCGCCCCAGTTTGTGCAAACCGGATCATCGGTGAACCCAGAAGTAATTAACTTTCAGGAACTCCGCTATCGGTCCTGGCCCCTGTCGCTGCAAAGCGCCCTTTTGCCGGCGCATCGCAGTTCGCTCGCTTGTTTCCCTGCCCATCCACAGCTCACTCGCTCACTCCCCCGCCTTCTGCACTAAGCCCAGCCAATCAGTGAGCAGGCTGGAGGCAAAGTGAAGCTTTTTTTGCGCTTGACCTCCATTTGAAAATTCCCTTTGGCCTTCGCTTGCTGCTTCCCCCTCAGGTAAGCAACAAAGCCTTGGCAGCGGGACTCGGGAGGCTTTGGATGGGTGGTGGCAGCCCAGCTTTCGCGAGGGAAGGCCTTCCCTTGCAAAAGCTGCGGGCTGGCGCATGCCACGCAGCTAAAGCGGTGGCGGCGGTGGCGGCGGTGGCGGCGGTGGTGGCGGCGGTGGCGGCGGTGGTGGCGGTGGTGGCGGCAGTAGTGGCTGATGGCAGGGGGGGGGATTCCAGGCCTTCCCTTGCGAAAGACACAGGCTTGCGTGTGCTACGCGGCTGAAGGCGGGTGGGGGGCGGCGGCCTAGTTTTCAGGAGGGAAGTCCTCCAGGCCTTCCCTCATGAAAGCCACCGCCTGGCAACGAAGGCGGCCTACCTTTCGCAAGTGAAGCCCCCCACCCCCGCTCTCCAGCCTTGCCTGGCTGGCTAAGCCTGCCAGGCGACCTGCTTAGTGACCCTAGTCTTGATGAAGGTCCAGTGTCTTACCTGCTCCTGCTGCCTGCCTGCTCCCTGTTGCTTCCATCCATCGCGACGAGGATCCATCCATCGCATCAGAGTGCTGCTGATTCTGCCTGTGGTAAGTGACCGTTTTTTTTCTTTTATTTTTTTAATGTATTTTAAAATAATATTTTATTTAATGCACAGAATTTTTAATAATAGTTTCACTTAAAAGTATTGAGTGTAGAATTTTTAAAAATGGTTTACTTTAATTTATTTTGGATAGAATCTTTTTTTAAATTGTCTTAGACTATTTAAAAAAAGATTCTATCCAAAATAAATTAAAATACACCATTTTTAAAAATTCTACACTCAATACTTTGAAATGTATTGCGCATAGAATTTTTTAGAATAGTTTTATTATAATTTATTGTGTATGGAATATTATTAATGGTTTCATTTTAAGTTATTGTGTGTGGAATAGTTTGAAATGGTTACAGTGTAAATTATTCCTGGTGGATTGAACTAATGGTTACAGTATGGCTTGTACAATAACTTAAAATTGTTACAATGTAAATTATTGCTGGTGGATTGAACTAATGATTACATACTATGGCTGGTACAATAACTTAAAATAGTTACAGTGTAAAATATTGCTGGTGTAATACTTAACAATGGTTTTTAAGGATTTCTTTTATTTATAGAATATCTTTTTTAAATTATTTTTGGGGGAATTTTATTTTTTAATTGTTTATAAAATATATTTACTACAAGAAATGTTATTCCCTTTTGCAAATGTTTTCTTTGTGATGCAATATGTTGCTTTTAAGTGTTCAGACCAGGTTTATGTGTCTCAAAATGGCTGCTTTTCTATGGGCAGGACAGGTTTCTTGCAACAGAGTTTTCCCAGATTTAGTGTGTTTCACCCTCGTTGTTTAGGTAATTCTGAGGTGGTTGATGGTTCTGTGAGTGCTCGTCCTTTATAATTTTCCACATTTCCTTGATGGTTTTTATTCCAGTGACTTTGTCTTTCCTATCCTTAGGCTTAGGAAAAAAAAACTGGTTTCACTGGCAGTCTTTGGGGGTGGGGATTCTTATTTTTTGGTGTTTTCCTGGCACTGTCATAGTTTGTGTGTGTGTATGTGTATGTGTGTGTGTGTGTGTGTGTGATGTCCCGCAGTTATCTATGCATTAATAATGATCTAGTAATATTAATAATATCTAGTAATTAGTAATATCTAGTAATAACATCGTCTTGGCCACTCCCACCAGGTCACATGGGTGGCAGCCTGGCAGGCCACTCCCATCTGGTCACATGGGTGGCAAGCCACTCCCACAAAGGAGGTCACGCCCACATCGTAGGTTCGAACAATTTTTGAAACCCACCCCTGATATGCTTGTATGACAAACAGTTTCTCTGTGTCTGGGTGCTTTCCGATTGGTTCTGCTGAAAACAGCTGTTTAAGTTGTTCAAATGCAGCTTGGCATTCCATTGTCCAGTTCAAAGGGTGCTTTGGTTTTGGGTTACCCTCCCCCTTCATTTTTAAAAGTTTGGTGATGGGGAGAGCTATCTGGGTGGAAGTGGGGATAAACTGGCAGTAAAATTTGGTGAATCCCAGGAAGCTTTGCAACTGTTTGCGTGTTCTGGGTGGTTCCCAGTCAAGTACCAATTGCACTTTTGAAGGATCCATTTCTATGCCCTGGTGTGAAATGCAGTATCCTAGGTAATCAATTTTTTCTTGGTGGAATTCGCATTTGGAGAATTTAGCATAAAGTTTTGCAGAGCGAAGTTTGTTCAGAACCGCCCAGACTAGTTTTACATGTTATGCCTTGGTCTCAGAATATAACAAAATGTCATCTGTTGGATACCAGAAACATTGGTAATGGTTTACACCAAGGTCCTCTGTTCCGGTGGGAATGGAGATTCAATCTCATTGGTCGAAGGGTCTGACAGCTCCCTATCAAAGGGCTGCTGTCAGCTGAACCTTCGCTGGATTGTACATAGTTGACTGGTGCTAATAAAGAGCTGTTTGTTACCCTGAAGCCTGAGTGTGCCTTCACCCGATCTAACACTGGCGACGAAGGTGGGATTGGAAGGCAACTAGGCAGACAAAAAGAGCATGACACTCCAGCAAGTCAATCCAGCCCAGAGCACAGTGTGGCATCAAGCAGCCATCTTTGAGTGGCAAATTCAAACACGCTCAGGAACACAAGATGACAATTCACGCTCCACTGACTCCGTACAACCCAGCCACCAAACACTGGGAATCCTACATGTTGAGGTTTGATTGCTTCCTCAAAGCCAATGACCTCATCGGTCTTTCTAAAGGCCAGAAAAAGAACATGTTCCTGAGCTACTATGGACCAGAGATATTTGAGACGGTGAAGGATTTATCCGAGCCAACACCACTCCAATTGGTCACTTGGTCAGTTCTACAACAGACACTGAGGACACACTATGCTCCCAGACCATCTAAATATGTCTGGAGGCACAAATTCAACATCCATAACAAAACAGAAGGGGAATCCATCAACAAATATGTTGTGGCACTCAGAAAGGATGCAGCGTACTGCAAGGTTAGAGATCTTGATGAACTACTACTTGACCGCATCATATGCGGTGTTAAGGACATTGGCCTGCAGAGGAGGTTATCAGCAAAAGACTAATTTTACTCTCCAAATTTCCCTAGACAAAGCTACGGCTACTGAGTTTTCAATTAAATCAACAGAAACCCTGCAGTGTCAAAATAGTCCAAAGAGTGCACAGAAGAGCACAGGCATGCATCTTGAGTCCACAGAGCCTGAAGGCTCAGAGAGCGAAGATAACAGCTACTGCATGAATGGTGATTGTACCAGGCCGGTGTGAAAATTTGAACGCCATTTCCTGTCTTTCGCCGGCTGTGGAGGAAACCACCTCAGAACACATTGCCATTTCTGTGATGTCATCTGTCAATGCCGCCTTCATGACTACCAGGGGAACCGAGTCTTCACTGTGGGCCAGGGGACCTTCCGGGTGAGGTTCAAGACCTTCTGCGGCCAGCTACCAGTGACGGTAGTCAATGGAGACCTACAGAGCCTCTTGGGGCTTGACTGGTTCGAAGCCATGGGCCTAGAAGTGACCGGAATCAATGCCATATGAGACAAAAGCACTGAGGAATTCCTTAAGGAGTTTGAGGACATCTTAGGCACTGGTCTAGGTCAGTATGAGGGGACTCCAATATCTTTTAACTTGGACCCCAATGTAGCCCCCATCAGGCTAAAACCCAGGAGAATACCTTTCGCTCTCCGCCTTAAAATTGATTTGGAACTAAACAAATTGTTTGGGCAGGGAATCCTAGAGCTGGTAGATCACGGATGTGGGGAGACCCCTATAGTGAGACCTGTCAAGTCTGACAGGTCTGTCCACATCTGCGTGGATTACAAGTGCATGATAAACAAAGCTTTGCAGCAAAGCACTTATCCTGTACCCATTGTACAGCATTTACTGCACTCATTAGGCCCTGGAAAAGATTTTGCAAAATTAGATATGGCACAGTTTCCTGTAGATGGCACCACGGTGGAGGCCCAAACCATCGTGATGCACAGGGGTGCATTCAAATGCACTCACCTGCAATTCAGAGTTAGTATCACCACTGGGCTGTTCCAAAGCATCATGGAATGGCTTTTGCAGGGGATTCCAGGAGTTGTCCCCTACTTTGATGACATATTGGTATTGGCTGCAAATAAGGTGCAATTATTTAAAAGATTGGGAACTGTTCTGGCCAGAATCAGAGACAAAGGCCTCCGCCTCAAAAAAGAAAAATGCCAAATTAATGTGCCAAGGGTTGAATTCCTAGGATACCTCATCAACGGCTCTGGGATTCACCCGACCAACAAAAAAATTAAGGCAATCCACGACGCCCCTACACCTTGCAATCAGACCAAACTGCAGGCGTTCCTTGGGCTCCTTAACTTCTACAGTGTTTTTCTCAAGCAGAAAGTCACGGTTGCTGAACCTTTGCATCGGCTTCTTAGCAAACACGCCAAGTGGTCATGGGGGAGAGCTGAAGCAGCCGCGTTTGCCACAGTAAAGAAATTGCTGTCAGCGGACACATTTTTGGTCCAATATAGCACTTGTCCTAATGTGTGACACTTCCCCATTTGGCGTAGGAGCCCTCCTCAGCCACTGTATGCCCAATGGAACCGAGGTGCCCATTGCCTACTACTCACGAACATTGTCTGGTGCCGAGCGGAACCAAAGCCAACTGGACCATGAGGCTCTGGCTGCAGTCGCCGGTGTGAAACGGTTCCATGAGTACATCTACAGCCATGACTTTGAACTTATCACAGACCACAAACCATTGCTGGGATTGCTGGTTGGGGCCTACCCCTGCTTCTTTGTCACCACAAATGACCAGATGGACAATCTTCCTCATGGCCTACAGTTATTGCCTCATCCATCGACCTGGCTCTACTTTGGGGCATGCTGATGCCTTGAGTTGATGCCCACTGCCTGAACTGCTTGTAGACCCTACCCCCAAGATGCCAGTCCTCCTCATTGACTGTCTTGAGGCTGGTCCTGTCTTGTCTTGTGACATTGCTCGCCACTCAGCAAAAGACTCTACATTCCGACAGGTTTTGAACTGGGTGTGGAGAGGGTGGCCCAAGGGGCCTGTGGGGTCTGAATTTAAAATGTTTTATTAGAAACATGATGAACTGTCAATAATAAATGGTTGTTTACTGTGGGGGGATCTGGTCGTTGTTGCACCCAAACTGTGCATTGCAGTATTAGAGGCCTTGCATTTAGGGCATCCTGGAATTGTCAGGATGAAATCTTTGGCCAGGAGTTACGTGTGGTGGCCTAACATGGACAGGGAGATAGAAGAATGGGTGGCTACCTGCACACCATGCCAGGAGTCCAGACCAGTTCCCCCAGAGGTGCCCGCTAAGGAGTGGGAGCAACCTCAAGCACCATGGTCTAGGGTGCACATAGATTTTGCTGGCTCTGTTCATGGCGAGACCTTTATGGTAGTTGTGGACGCCTACTCGAAATGGCGAGAAGTAGTCCTCATGACCTCTACCAAGCAGAAGTGGTCATCAAGGCACTAGGGAGACTTTTCTCCACTCACGGCCTGCCCAATGTTTTGGTCTCTGACAACAAGCCCCAATTTACGGCCATGCAATTCGAGACCTATTTAGCAGCACAGGGAATCAGACTTGCCCTGGTCACTCCATTCCATCCGGCTTCCAATGGTCAGGCAGAGAGAATGGTGAGATCTGCAAAAGAAGTCCTATCCAGGATGAGCCCGGGAGATTGGCAAACACGGGTTGATCAATTCTTCCTCATGCAGCACACCACACCAAGTGCTACCACTGGTAGAAGCCTTACCAAGCTTCTAATGGGTCACCGGCTAAGGTCCCACTTAGACCGGCTACACCCAAACTACTCTGCCGCATTGTCCCCATATTCGACCAACAAAATAAGAAACTTTAGCATAGGGGATCAATTTTATGCCCACAACTACACTGGGGGAGCTGTTTGGATTCCTGCCACAGTAATAGGCATCATCGGACCTCGCTCTTACCTATTAGAGCTCAAGGACAGTCAAAATTGGAAATGGCACATTGACCAACTCTGTGGCCATCTCCAACTCCAGTCTTAAGCAACCAGAGGTAACTCCTGCAAGAGTTAGCCAAGGCCCTACGCAAAAGGAGCATGAATTCACTTCTTCCACAGATAACTCAATCCCGAAGGCACCAGGGCACCTATCTGTAATTGTTGCAGACCCTCAGTGAGTTCCAAGTGAACTGGCTCCAGAAACTGCAGCCACGGTCTGTGAGAAGTTCCAGGAGCTTTCACCAGGCGAAGCCACAGAGACAACAGGTCCATCCGACCTGACTGAAGAACACTCACCAACTGAACTGCCCAGGTCTGGGCGAGCCACCAGAAAGCCCGCCTACCTGAGTGAGTAAGTCACAAGTCAGTTGAGCCCATCTAAGAGGGGAGGGGTGTTAGATACCAGAAACATTGGTAATGGTTTACACCAAAGTCCTCTGTTCTGGCGGGAACAGAGATTCAATATGATTGGTTGAAGGATCTGAAAGCTCCCTATAAAAGGGCTGCTGTCAGACTGAACCTTCACTGGATTGTACATAGTTGACTTGTGCTAATAAAGAGCTGTTTGTTATCCTGAAGCCTGAGTGTGCCTTCATTCACCCGATCTAACATCATCTATATAACTCAAACAGACCTTACATAAATGCTCCTGCAATATTTCATTTATTAATTGCATAAATACTGCAGGGACCCCTTGTAACCCAAATGGTAGCACTTTGAATTGATAGCATCCAAGAGGGGTGTTAATTGCCGTTTTCCATTCATCTCTGCCAGGTCAGCAGGGCCCACCGGACTGCAAAAGCTTCTTTTTCCCAAATTGCCCACCGCCTTTCAGTCTCAGTGAATTTCCTGGAGATAAATTGGTGGTAAAAATTGGCAAAACCTAAAAAAGTTTGTAGTTGCTTGTGGGTGCAGGGGGGGGGGTGCCCATTCCGTGACAGCTTGGACTTTCTCTGGGTCCATCTCAATATCCTCATGTGAAATGAGATAGCCCAAATAGTCAATTCTTTCCTGGTAAAATTCATACTTAGATAATTTGGCATAAAGTTCAGCAGCTATGAGTTTCTTTAGGACTGCACACACAAGTCTCACATGTTCCTCTAAGGTCTCTATGTAGATGAGGATGTCATCGAGATAAACAAACACCCTCTTATACAGATGTTCATGCAGCACCTCACTTATCAACTGCATAAATACTGCTGGTGCCCCCTGCAGTCAGAACGGGAGTACTCTAAACTGGAAACAACCCAGAAGGCAATTGAAGGTGGTCTTCCATTCATTCTCTACTTTTATTTGAACTATAGCAAGCTTCCTTTAAGTCCAGCTTAGTGAAGATTTTCCCCTTAGCCAGATGAGCTAACATGTCTTTCATGAGTGTTTTTTTTGCAAATGCAAATGGTGTTCAAGTTTTTATAATTGACACATAAGTGAAGAGAGCCATGTTTCTTTTCCTGAAATAACACGGGGCAGCTACCCATGGCCTAGCTGATTGGATGAACCCCCGTTTTAAGTTTTTATCAATGATGTTTTGTATTTCTTCCAGTTCACGTGGGGTCATTGAATAAATCTGTTTCATCCCAGGGAGGATTTTTATACTGCAGTCTAGAGGGCAATAGGGCGAGAGATTATCAGAAGCCCTTTCACTGAATGCCTCCCTGAAGTCCCAATATTCCTTGGGAATTTTTTCCTCCCCCTCAATTCTCTTGTGCTGCCAGTTCCTTCATGGCTTTGGCTATAAAGGAGGTTTTCCCTACCCCCCCCCCCTTTCTGGCTGGGTAGAATGGATGCATAGCAGTCCCTTCCTCTAATTCATCTGAGGGTGCCATTTTTGTAGTTTGGGTAATCCAAGTATGAGGGACGCTTTGATGACCCTCTCACCGAGCGCCGGGCTAGAATTAAATTTACGACCCTTAGACAGGGCAAAAGGACTGTGCCTGAGTATGTACAGGAATTCCAGGAATTGTCAGCTTATATGAGAGGATGGTCTGAAGAGGCCTTGTTAGATCATTTCGCAGATGGCTTGAACAAAGAAGTTTACCAGCACTGTGTAAACAGGAGACCCCCCCCCACTGCTTAGAATCTTGGTACAAGGCTGCAGCAGATGTTGAGGTTGATTTGGCCAGACTTCATTACAAGGAAGAAGAAGCTGAGGATTCCCCACCTCCCACCAAATCCCCCCTCCCAAAGGTGCAAAAAGGAGGACGGGGAGGATTCTCAGGCAAACCCAAGCCTTCTGTCTGCTTCCACTGTGGAAAGGAGGGGCACCGTGCTGTGAATTGCTGGGTCAAGGTGACCCACACCACTCCGCCCCCCCCCCGGAGAGAGAAAAAGCCTGAGAAGCCTCCTAGCAAGAAAAGGGAACCTGTTTTGAGGGGGGAGGAGATTTCTCAACGCTTTGGGCTGGAGGAAGGAGGGAGCGGAAGCCCCAGTTCGTCTGACAACAGTGACTCTGAGGACGCGGACCGCTGGGTAAGTTCCCGTTCGGGGCCCATGCTTATCCCAGTTGAACTTAGAGTGCCCTCTTCTGGCACGCAAGAGAAACTTCTGGCTCTTTTAGACTCTGGTTGCTCACGTTGCATTATAAGCCCAGATGTAGTTGAAAAAATGGGGTTGAAACTGAAAACTTTAAGAATCCCAATTGCATTTTGCCAATTAGATGGCTCTATTGCGGGGGGCAGCCCTGCTAATTTTGCTACTGAGCCCATCAAAATGTGGTTGGGAACCCACCAAGAGATGATAACTTTTATTGTACCCCAGGAATGGACCGGCCCCTTATTTTAGGACTCCCCTGGCTTCGTAAATGGAACCCACGCATTAACTGGAGAGATGGGTGGTTACAAATTCGGTCAGCCACACCTCCTGAGGGGAGGATGGAGGATCTGGAGTCAGATAAAACTGGCCCCAAACTGGCAGCCAGAGGGCAAGAAAGAATTGAGGGGGAGGAAAGGATCCTGAAGGAATATTGGGACCTGAAAGATGTTTTCAGTAAAAAAATCTTCTGATAAGTTACCCCCTCACAGGGCCACCAATTGCACCATTGATATTCTACCTGGGTTGAAGCTCCCGAAACCCCAAATTTATTCAATGACCCCTAGGGAGATGGACAAAATGAGAAAATTCATTGATAAAAACTTGGAAAGGGGCTTCATTGAACCAGTGAGACCCAAAGTAGCAGCCCCAGTGTTATTCAGAGAGAAGAAGGATGGCTCCTTTCATTTATGTGTTAATTTTAAAAATCTTAACTGCCCAAAATCTCTACCCTTTACCACTGATGAAGGACATGTGGGCGCAACTAGGGAAGGGGAGGATTTTCACTAAATTGGACCTGCGGGAAGCATACTATCGGGTCAGAATTAAGGAGGTGGATGAGTGGAAGACTGCATTGAACTGCCCCCTTAGTTGCTTCCAATTTCGAGTAATGCCGTTTGGCCTCCAGGGGGCACCAGCGGTCTTCATGCAATTAATTAATGAAGTTTTACATGACCATCTTTACAAAGGCGTGATGGTCTATCCAGATGATATCCTTATTTACATGGAAACATGTGAAGCACATGTGAAGCTTGTTCACACAGTTCTCAAGAAACTACGTGCAGCAGAACTATGCCAAATTATCCAAGTGCGAATTTCATCAGGAGAGAGTAGATTACCTGGGCTATCGGATCTCCCACAAAGGGATAGAGATGGACCCAGCAAAGGTTAAAGCTGTCACCAAATGGGAAGCCCCCCACACACGTAAGCAGTTACAGAGCTTTTTGGGGTTTGCTAACTTCTATCGTCAATTTATTCCCTCTTTTGCTAAGATGGCTCTACCAATCACTAACCTCCTAAAGTCAAAAGGAGGGGCAAAGCCCAAACCTAGCAAACCTTTGAACTGGACTATGGAGTGTCAGGCTGCTTTCGAGAAATTGAAACGCCTGTTTGCAGAGGAACCGGTCCTCAAACACCCAGGGGTTTTTCAAAGCATGCCCTCAGAGCCATCATAAAACCATCATAATCTCTCAGCTGTGGGGAATCATCATTGTGAAGGCCCCCCCATTCACTCAGCTGTGGCACCCTCCAACACCATGGTAACACAAAATAATGTAGTATTAGTTGCTGATTACATTATGTGTGAATTGTCCAAAGGGACATTGTCTATATTTCAAGGTGATTCCCTAATGGATGTCCTTCTTTCCCATATGTGAAGTTTCCGCTGTTCGCCCATGAAGCCAATGTTGAGAAAAGACAGGAGACAAATTTTCTCGGGATGGAGCGACCCAGATGGGAACCTGAGAGCCCCTTTTATTGAGACAGGACAAAGGCAGGAGGAGCAATAGCATGTGATAAAAAACAGCCTGTACAAGTACAATTTCTAATCTACTGCTTCAGGAAAGTTCTCTCTATATATGGTCAAATCCTGGACGTCAATGGTAGAGCACATCTCAGAATGTTATGTTATTCACTATCAGGTTGTTATGGCTTTCTAGGAGTTTGTTTTCTCCTGTGTGATTCAGCGTGACTCTGCAGGCTCTAGTATGAACTAGGCCATGGAGGACACACACCTATACAAGGAACTATGTTACAACACCCATAACAAGTTTAAAATATTTGGAATCCTGATATTAATTTGAAGGTTGGTGCTCCCTTTTTATATGGTAGGTGTCAGTAATAGAAGTTGATTCTTATTCCAATTTGCCTTCTGATTCAAGGTTTATACCATATGGATGGTATGCCTAATCTATATCTGCATACAACATGTTAATTAAACACAGTTTTCAGCCTTAAGCAAATTAAGTTCATTCAAAAGGATAAGTGACAAACCAATGTCGGCAATGACTGAAATGAATCTCCTGGATGGACTGGTACTGACCCCCTTAGCGATCAAGGTGGGACCAGATCCAGTTCAGGAAATATGTGACTGGAGGCATTGGCAGTGACACTGGGGCTGGCTGGAGAATGAGTGCTGGCATCCATTGGCATTAGACCTCTGACTGGGACAGAATGCCCATCCAGGTGGGATCTGGTCCATAGGAGGCAGTTGGGGGTGTGTGGCAAGGAGGGCTACCTTAGCAGACTTGTGGCTTCCCTCTCAATTCCTGGGCTGGAGTGGCCCAGAGGTCCCATATGTTGACTGTTGATGACTCCCAGCTGAGCTGTCAACCCAGCAGACTGGACCTGGTTGGAAAGGCCTAGGCACGATCTGCTTTGTGCTAAGTGGAAATAGATGGAAGCCCTGCTCGGGGTTGTCACATTCTATGTGCCAGGGAAGGTGAATGCTGTTTGGGCTAGCACTCAGCCAGATTGGCTGCTTTGAGGGAGATGATCCATGCTGCCGATGCTAAGCTGATCAAATATCTTGGGGAGGCCAGTTAGAGATTGGCTTCTCAAAGGCGGCCATTCTCTGGATTCACTGAGCTTAATAGCCTCGCTATGAGGCTCAAGTGGAGCCTCATAGCCCTCCACTTGAAGTCTGTGGTGCATTTTGCCCAGGCTGAGGTGATCTGGGACTCCTGGAATGTTGCCCTGCTTGTTATGTTCAGCTCAGCTCAGTACGACTTTGGGTATGTCAAACCCCTCACCAACTCTTGGGGTACCGGCGGTCCTACTCTATCACCCCACTGGGGAAGATCCACCAGAGCCAGTGGACAGGATGCCTCTTCCTTAGTTGAGCGCCCTGCCAGGGCTTAGCCGCTGCTGCTTCAGCCACCACAGCTACCGAGGGGTAGCAGATGCTCCCGCAAATGATCCCTGAACTGTCTCCTGTCACTCCTCTGGTGATTATAGTCCCACCCATGTTGGAGGACTTTTCTGGCCTTCTCTTCAACTTCCCTGAGTCTTTGCACTACCTGGTAGCCCGGGACTGCAACTGGAGCTTAGGACTCCAGTCAGTGGCAGTCAGATACCCGCACGCACAGAGAGCTGCTTGGTCTTTTTAAGGGTAGAGTCAGGTTAATGTCAGGGTTCCAAGTAACACCCCCAACAGAATCAAAACTCCAAGGCAAGAGTATTTCTCAAAGTACAGATTTATTGGGCATGACATATTGGCACATCTAGGAAAACCTGATTGTAAAGCCCCCTCAAGTTTCCCCTTAGTTAAAAGTACATTTTCCCTCCCCCTTCCCATGTAGTCAATCACATGGGCCAATCAGGTCATTGTCCAAAGTTCATTTAGTCTCACAACCTGCCTTCTTGCACCTGATGGGAACGTCCTTGGTTCTCAGAGGGAAGAATTTTATTTTTGCTACAAGCCCTTTGCTATTTCTACATCCTCCCTCTCATTCCCACAGCTTGCCCAGCCACTGTTGTGGCAGCTCTGAAGACACCAAGGAAAATGGCTCCAGGCCTGACACACATTTTGATCTGCCCTGTTTGTGAATCTAACCTTTGTCTTTTGATCTTGTCTTGTTCTTCTGGATATGCATCTGACTAAATGAGAGAAAAGCAAGAATATTAAAAAATGTCTGATGTACATAAATGAAGTATATATAGATATGTTCTAATTCTGCACTTTAAGCTAAATAATACCAACACGGACATTTTAAAATGCAAAAACTTCAATCCACAAAAAGACAAGAGGCAAGCATTGATATGAAAAGATTTCATATTTAAAGACCTGTTTTTTACAATTCTCATTTCATATGAATATAATGGTCTGGGACTAAGACAAAGCTTGTCAATTTGTTAGAAGGACAATATCTGAAAGATCTGAAGTGTATCAATGAAACATCTATATCAGGGATGTCAAACTCAATTTCATTAAGGGCCACATGAGGGTTGTGTTTGACCTTGGGGTGGTGTGTGGGCAGGGTGGGTATGGCCAGCTTGACATCACTCGTGTTGGGGTGCCTATGGAGGCCCGAGCACTCTGCGAGTGAAAACATGCCCTCAAGCTCCATTTTCGGCTGGGATGGCTTTCTGCAACCCTCTGCCAGCAAAAACAGAGCACACGGCCCTCCCGAGCTCCATTTTACTGGCAGAGGCACCGTGAGCCGTTCCTTTGCGGTTTCCAGGATGGCCCCATGGGCCAGACCTAAGTATCCCGCAGCCTGGATTTGGCCACTGGGCCTTGAAGGTGACACTCCTGTTCTATATGGCAGAAGTAAATATTATGAACTATGGATTTTGTATTCATTCTGTATCATGACAGATTTTTTTAGAAAGCAAAAACCACATCAAACTCTTCCAAATGCACAGAGGAAGAATAAGACATCAAATCCTTGCCATTATAATTTCATTTTAATTTTTTTATTTTAATTGTAAAGTGCATATGAAGACTTGAGCTTATTAATGCATACTCTATTTGTAACATGAATAATAGTATGAAATAAGTCACATTATTAATGTGAAATCAAGATAAAATGCTATCCTGTTATGAATTAATGTGAGATGATTAAAAAATACAGTCAGTTAATTCAGTCATTCAAGCATACTTATTGTAATTTTTGCATAGATAGTAATTGCTATATTGGATCCAGGGAATAATTATACTCTTTGCATAAAGGATAATGATATATTGTTCCTGTAAACCTGCATGTATTATACTGTCTGTCAGAATATATTATAAAGTTGTGGTCTTCCAGATATTGCTGATCTGTAGTAAACATAGTTAGTAGTGATGGATTCTAAAAAGTGTGTTAAGCAACTTGTGGTAGATCACAAATTCCATGTTGCTGTTATATTTTCAGCCAACCATGAAACCAAAATAATGAAAATGTGTCATGATATCACAATGCAAGTTTAACAATTTTATCCTAATGAATTGCAGAAACAAAGGCTATAGGAAGCAAATTTTATGCCAGTATAATTTTGTGCATTGAAGAATGGGTGACAATCATTGTAACGTCTCAGTGGGGAAAGAACCTGGGAAGAGAACTGAGACAAGTGTTTGATATACACTGCTTATATAAATAGAGAATTCCATCCCCACCTCCACCCAGAAATTATAAAAGTGATTAGAGATGATAGCCTTTGGTTTAGAAATTGATGAGAAGGATTAAGATGAGGTTCATTTCCAAAACTATCTTTTTTTTTTTTTTTTGCTTTGGGGAGGTAGCAGTGAATATTACACAAAGTCTTGCTTGTGACAAAGACATGGGGGATGAGATAAGGCAAGGTCAAAGCCAGTAAAAAAGAATAGGCCTGAGCTTCAACTTGCAAAAGAGAAAACAAACAAGCATCATCCAAAACAAAACCATTAGCTTTTCTTCTTTTCAGAAATGAAAAGAACAATAATACAAAATCTGTAAATTTGTTTAAACAATCTGCCATCCTAGAGAGAGGCAGGTTTGGAGCCCGATCCAGGAAACAGCACACATTCACACAATTATTGTCTGCTTGTGACATGTATAGATTGTCCTAATTTATCATGGCTATGAGCAGTTTACAAAATAAAACAATGAAAAATACACACCAAAAGATGCACATTATTGAAAAAAGAAACTCCAGGGGAAAAAAACACAGTCCAAGAAACCGAAATATCGCACAAGCTATGTTTGGGGGAAAAGCTAGGTTTGAAGGACTTCTTTAAATAAGGTTTACAAATTTCAGGGTTAATATTGTTCTAGAGGGCAGGCACCATGACACCATGACATAAGTATGGAAGTGGAGGGTCTATGGTGCTCAAGAAATTAATTGTTTTCTTGCAGACATTTTATTATCCCAACTAGGTAACATCATCAGTGGTCTGATGTTTGTATTTTTAGACAATAAACAGGTTGCTTGGAATATGATGATAGACCCATTCCTGATAGTAATTTTAAAAAAAATATTTGTAATTGACTTTACCACCCCATCATCACTAATTTGAGAACAGGGCTTTATTCAAGATGCTTTGGTGTTTCATTGTAACAGGCAACATTTAAAGAATCACACAATAGCACCGAAGAAAGTATCTTTCAGCTCCTAATATTAGGTCTAAAAATCATGTCTCTTACTTTAGGAAATCAGATCCTACTGTAGATGTCTCAAGATTCTTATTCTAATAAGTTTTTCCTAGATTTCCCATTCCTTTTTCTTATTCTGCTTTTAGAAACCTGATTTCCTGGTAACATATAAAACAGTTTATGAAGAGCTTGCCTCCCTCCCATTTTCCTTGAGTACTTCTGACACAGCTCCTTCATCATTGTTGCTTATGCCCTTGCTCTGCCAGCAATTGGCGTTAATTTTGTTCTAAGTACAGTTCATCTTCTATCTCTACCTTCAAGCCATATAGGCTATCTATTGTAATTGTAGCTTTTATATCATCTTGAAGATGCCCTTCACCTTGGCTTTACCCATATTTCTTTGTTCATCCTGTTTTCCCATGTGATACCAACTTAATATCTTTCCAGCACTGCTATGCACTTCAAAGCTTGTGCTTTTTTCTTATCTTGGCAAGTGGGAAATACATTTAATCTATCTCTAGCTTATATACAACATTGACACAACACAATCAAAAGTGGCTTCTTGAAACAAAGGACAGGAAATAGATAGCTATTGATATATTGCTGAATAGTCCTTCGTAATAGGGGGGCAACTCTTAATCTGTGGAAAGCCATGAGCTAACCTTTTCCTGTAGATAGATCTCAGAGAGAGAAACTGCTATCCATGCTATTTTTAACTTTACAGAGGGGTTTTCAGACAATACTCATTTGTAATTAAAACAATAAATTACTGGAAAAAATAAAAAAAAAGTTTTTGGCACCTAGAAGAGATACAAATTTATTATTGCTTAGGTTTTTGTTTATCACAATCCCTTTCACGAAGATACATAGAATATAACCTGAGAAAGAAGCACTTATAATATAACCATGACCATTGTTAGAAGGAAGAAGAAAAGTGAATATGGGAATTATGAAAAAAAGAGATGATTGGCAGAATTGCTTGCAGACAGTGGTTACTGACAACCCAGAAGTTAGTTATGATATTTTCTTGCATTGATGACCTACACAGACAATAAAATAAGAAATGTTATTTTCCCTTTAATCCATGAAGAAAACTTGTTAAAAATTCTTATGATGCAATGAATTAATTTTTTCAGTGGAATTTCTGAATTTTAGTTCAGAGGCTTTGCAATGAAATTCTTTTTTTCAGAAAAAGATACTCAGTGTTTTGGAGAACTGAAATATTTTCCCACCATTCTGGGGACACTGCTGTTTCTGATTTGCATCCATTTATTTTTTTATGCATAGATTGGACAGTTTGTCCAACCTAAAATAAAGTTGGATGATAACATCTGTTACCCTGGAAAATAAACAAAAGGATGCCATGGTCATTTGATTTTGTGGGTAATAATATAGGTCCTGTTGCCAGGGGGACATTGCTGGCATCCAGATATATTGTAGTTTCCTCCTAGTGTTGTACCAATATCAGTTCAATTCATATATCATCACAGCACAAACATCATACATAATGTTTTTTAAATGAAATGTCTTTATGAAATTCATTTCATCCTCAATCCACAGTGGAGGCAGTGAAAAGTTATATTCAACAGTTGCAGTTTTAAAGCAGTGTTTTCTCTCTTCTCTTAATACAATTTTTTTGCAGTGACATGTTCTACAGTGATTCTGTCAACTGTTCAACTAGTGAACACAAAATAAGGAAACATTCTTGCGAGCTTTGAATTCCCCTAATTAAAACTTTATTGGATACACCATTTTGGTACTGAAGAATAAAAACCAACTGTTTTTCTTGTGCAAATGCTTGCCTAGCTAAATAATAGCTTCCTCTTCTTCCCACCCCTGGATGATTACATTGTCCAATTATGAAACATCTTATTATTATGGGAACAGTCCATCTCTTTCTCAAGCTCCTGCAGTAGTAACCTTCATGGTTGCCAGGCTCACATGATCCACACACACATTCTCAGCATTCTAATTCCCCCTCCTTTCCCCTCAGTTCATTGGCAAATTGAAAACCATTAGGGCAGGGGTGTCAAACTCAAGGCCCACGGGCCAGATCCAGCCCACAAGGTGGTTAGATCTGGCCCGCAGGGTTGTCCTGGGAACAGTGAAGGGCCAGCTCATGGCGCCTCAGCCTGGCCCAGGCTGACCAGGCGCTGATGTTGAGCCCCAATGCAGAAAACCAGACAAGCCCCAGGAGGCTTGGCAGGTTGCCATTGACGATAATGAGTGGGAGATGGCCCTGGAAGGTCTTGCTGGTAATGTTGAAGGTGCTGCAGCCTAAAATTGGTATTAATTGCCTGTGATAGTCTCTCAGTCTTATAGGGCACAGTTTGAGCTGCTTTTTTGACAAGCTGGGCACTAGCCGCTTGATAGTGGCCCAGGAAACCAAAGACTTGGAGGAACCATTTTGCAGAGCATTCCTTCTAGTTGTACCATGAGGTAAATTTTGTGGCTGGACTTGGTCAGGGAGGTGTGGCTGATAGCCACTTCAGGCAGCCATTTGTCCCTAGAAATTGTTGAAACAGTCTTCGTGACGTCTTGGAGGTTTTTTGACAAACCACTTTGCATATTTTGGTTCTGCTGGCAAGTCAGAGGTTGGCAGGGCAGCTCTGCAGACTGGCCAGGGTGCCTTTTCTTGCCATAGCAATGGCAGATTGTGGCTTTGAACCTTCAGGTTGACCTGGCATGGTTCCCACCACAACTCAGACAGCTCGCCTGAGGTAAAATGACAGCTGGAGTCCATTTTTTTCCTGTGGTCATTCTGAAGTGACTCACTTTCCCCTCATCATCTGTGGTGTCGTCTTCATCATCTACTTCATAGTGGATGGCTTGATTCTTGCTGGCAGGAGTGGCCAGTGGCTTGAACCGCTGGATCTCTGTGGTTGACCTACCTGACATTTTGGACACTCTGGCTTCATCCATAGCTGTCTGGAGGTTCAACTCGGTCCTTGCCAGCAATCGTTGCTGGAGCTGCAGAACATCATCCAGCTTGCAAAAGTCACAATAAAGTGTGGCTGTCCAGAGGGAGGCCATATATTCATTGATGGACTCCCCTTCTCCTTGGGTCCTCTGGCAGAAAGCTTGCCACCCGGCTATGCATGAAAATGATTTTTAAGCTTCTCCAGAAGCATCTTTCAGGGCAAGGTGTGGACTGGCTGAGGGGTGGCTAGAGCCTGAGCTATTCCAAACATCTCATGCCTACAAGAACTAAGGAAATAACCTGTTTGACGGCCACTGGACAACTCAGTAAAGTCATTTGCCTCCAAGAAGCACTCGAATCGTTCAAGGTAGGCATCCCAGGTCTCAGTGGCCAGGTTGAAAGTCGAGAACGTGGGCTTTGAAGGACGGGATGTTGGGGAGGTAGCCTTGGAGTGACGTCTCATCACCTGTGGCATGAGGGCAGCACTCAACTAATGTGCCTCAGCTCTTATTAGTGACTTTGATTAGCCTTTACTTCAGTCCTGATCCCAACTTTGTCACCAGTGCTCTGTATGGAGAACTAGGCAGGCAGGAACTGAGGCAAAGCAGGTTGCACAGTAACAAAACAACCTTTATTTTAACAAGTTAACAAGGCAAAATGCAAGGCAACTCTCGAACTAGCAACAACATTTGCCATCTGACAGCTCTTTATATAGGAGCTGTCAGACGCATGGACCAATAGGGAGGCAGCATTCTCCTGCTGGTAGCACCTCGTAGGATCCCTGCTCCGGAGCTTGTCGGGTGTGAGTCCCTGCTGGTGAAGTTGGACCTCAAGGGTCAAGTGGGTGTGCTGCTAACGTACCTGCCTCCCAACTGCGTTGCAGCAGCCCTCCCCTCACTCCTCGAGTCAATAGCCGAGCTGGCAGTTGAGTTCCCCAGACTTATGGTTCTGGGGGATTTCAACTTGCCTTTGCTCGGTGAACACTCTGATGGAGCGCAGGAGTTCATGGCTTCTATGACAACCATGGGCTTGACCCAAGTAATCCGGGGACCAACCCACTCAGCGGGTCACACGCTTGACCTCGTATTTCTCTCGGAGCAGTGGATTTGTGATCTTGGTCTGAGGGGTAGCAAGATCTTGCCCCTGTCATGGTCGGACCACTACCTATTGAGGCTTGACTTTCGGAGACCAAACCCCCACTGTAGGGAGGAGGAACCGACCAGGTGGTTCCGCCCCAGGCGACTTATGGACCCTTTGGGGTTCCAGACGGAGCTTGGGGTTATTCCTGATACTCTCGCCCGCAGTCCGGTGGAGACTCTGGTTGCTGCCTGGAACTCAGCAGCGACGGAGTCCCTTAACCGGATTGCGCCTCTACGGCCGCTCCGAGGCAGTGGATCCCGGAGGGCTCCTTGGTTCACTGAGGAACTCCGGGAGATGAAGCGCCGGAAGAGACGCCTAGAGCACAATTGGAGGTCCAGTAAATCCGAATCGAGCCGAGCACTTTTAACAACCTGCATCAGAGAATACATTCGACCAATCAGGACGTCTAAGAGATCACATATTGCCTCTCTGATTGCGTCCGCTGAGTCACGCCCAGCCGCCCTGTTTAGGATAACCTGTTCCCTCCTAAATAGGAGGGACACGGGCAATCCACTGTAGGGCAGGGCTGAGGATTACGTCCAATTCTTCGCGGACAAGGTTGCTCGGCTCCGGGCGGACCTGGACTCCAATCCTGCAGAACCAGCCGAGGCACTAAGGGATAATCTGGTAAGCCATCACTGGATTGATTTTCAAGCTGTTACCCCTGAGGACGTGGACAAGGCGATGAGAGCTGTTGGCGCCTCCACATGTGTGCTGGACCCGTGCCCCTCCTGGCTGGTTGTAAACAGCAGAGAGGTGATGCGAGGCTGGATCCAGGCGGTTGTTACCGCCTCCCTTCGGAAGGGGGTCTTTCCCCCCGCTTTAAAGGCGGCAGTGGTGAGACCCCTCCTGAAGAAACCATCCTTGGATCCAGCCATTTTAAACAACTATCGTCCAGTCTCCAACCTCCCCTTTGTGGGGAAGGTTGTTGAGAAGGTGGTGGCCTTTCAGCTCCAGCGATCCTTGGAGGAAGCCAGTTATCTCGATCCATTCCAGTCCGGCTTCAGACCTGGCTACAGCACAGAAACCGCTTTGGTCGCATTGACCGATGATCTCTGGAGAGCCAGGGATGGAGGCCATGCCTCCATCCTGGTGCTCCTTGACCTCTCGGTGGCTTTCGATACCATCGACCATGGTATCCTTCTGCGACGACTGCGGGAGGTGGGGGTGGGAGGCACTGTTTTACGGTGGTTCTCCTCCTACCTCTCGGACAGGTCGCAGTCAGTGTTAGTCGGAGGGCAGAGATCGACCCCTAGGCCCCTAACACATGGGGTGCCGCAGGGTTCGGTCCTGTCCCCCCTTCTTTTCAACATCTACATGAAACCGCTGGGTGAGATCATTCGACGGCACGGGATAAAATACCATCAATATGCGGACGATACACAGTTGTATCTGTCCGCCCTGTGCCAACTCAATGAAGAGATGGACGTGATGAGCCAGGGTCTTGAGGCTGTTAGAGATTGGATGGGGGTTAACAAGCTTGTGCTCAATCCAGAAAAGACCGAGTGGCTGTTGTGCTTCCCTCCCACGAATTGGCCAAGTGTTCCATCTCTCAGGCTGGGGGGGGTCAAACTGTACGCCCCTCAGATAGGGCTCGCAACTTGGGAGTCCTCCTGGACCCTCAGCTGACTTTTGAACACCATTTGTCAGCTGTAACCAGGGGGGCATTTGCCCAGGTTCGCATGGTGCACCAGTTGCGTCCCTACCTGAACCGGGAGGCCCTCACAACAGTCACTCGTGCCCTTGTGACCTCTAGGCTGGAGTACTGCAATGTGCTCTACATGGGGTTGCCCTTGAAGAGTATTCGGCGACTTCAGCTGGTCCAGAATGCAGCCGCGCGAGCGATCGTGGGTGCACCTCGATTCACCCACGTAACACCTATCCTCCGCGAGCTGCACTGGCTGCCTGTTGATCTCCGGGTGCGCTTCAAGGTGCTACTTGTCACCTACAAAGCCCTTCATGGTATTGGATCTGGGTACTTGAGAGACCACCTACTGCCAATCACCTCCACTAGACCAATAAGATCGCATAGATTAGGCTTCCTCCGAATTCCATCAGCCAGCCAGTGTAGACTGGCAACTACTCGGAGGAGAGCCTTCTCGGTGGCTGCTCCGACCCTCTGGAACGAACTCCCCGTGGAGATCCGGACCCTCACCACCCTCCAGACCTTCCGCGCAGCACTTAAAATCTGGCTATCCCGGCTGGCCTGGGGTTAAAGATTCTAACCCCTACTCGAATTGTATGACTGTTGAGTTCTTAAATGATGTAATGCTTTTATGTTGTAAATTGTTTGTCCTTCCCCCACCCCTTTTGAACTGTGAGCCGCCCTGAGTCCCCCCAGGGAAAAGGGCGGCATACAAATAAAGTGAACTGAACTGAACTGAACTGAACTGCCTGCTTGCATCTTAGCCAATCAGGGGCAAGCAGCAGCCCGCAATGTCTTCAGGCATCAGCGTAGCCTTGACGATTTTACAGATGGGGCTGAGGCAATGACACAGATTTAAGGCTGGCTGCAATCCAGCTCAGATGGCAGATATCAGATCAGCACCCCACCCCATGTGGGAAAGCAACACTGCCAATCTCTCTCTCTGCCCTTGTCCCTTTCTGAGTGCGAAGGAAGGAAGATGATGGCAAAGAGATGGAATGGGACCTTTAGGACTATGGGGCTTCTGCCTGGCAGGTGTGATGGGCGATGGGTGATTGCAGGGGCTTTGAGGGGGACGCAGCAGGCAAGCAGTGGTGGCATGTGGATTTTCGCATGGTGAGGGGGGGGGGTAGAAGCAGAACTGCCCTCTCCTCATCAGGTGTTGAGGCAGTGGAGGGGAGGGTGGACAAAGAAGCAAAGCTGTTCAATCTTTACAGATTCCTTGACAATATAGCTGATACCACATTAAGATGCTGAGTTTTACCTTGCTATTTTTTGGCAAGTTTAGACTGATAAAATCTTATCTCTTTCTTCTAGTTACTGGGCATAGAACTTTATAGCAAATTTGTCTTGGGGCTAAAGCAGATTTCTGGGTTTTGCAGATACAACTCTTCACCTAATGCTTGATTGATGTTTTATAAAGTTTTGATCAGACATCACCCAAGCTCTTTGGGTATTATTATTTTAAACAAATCATCTCATCTTCATAAATAACCTGTACTGTAAGCTGTACTCGTCTCTAGCACACCAAAAGAGAGGCGTAGCACTGTATATTACAGAATTGTTAAAATCTAAACAAATATACACAGAATACTAATGATGGAGATACTAATAAATCAGAAACAAACCCTCCTGATTGCAAAATATGCCCCAAATAATAAGCAGGAAGAGTTCTATAAAATATTGCATTAAAAGACAAAAATGGACTACAAAAATATATGTATAATAGGAGATTTCAATGCAGTTGGGGATGCTAAAAAGATTACAGATGTAACAAAAGAAGAAAAAATAAGAAGAACCCTTCCAAAAACCTTTTTCGAGATGATACAATAACTAGGCTTGCAGGTTACATGGAGAAAGTTAAATTCAAAGACAAATCAATTTACATTCTATTAGAATAGACATCAATCGTGGTTGGGATTAGGCATGGTGTGGATGAGCTCAGGAATGAGAACAGACATTCAAGAGGTAGATATAGCAACCAATACATGGGCAGACCACAATCCCATAAAAATTACATGAAAGGGACAAAAGAAGAAAGTGGGATAGACAATGAATCAAACTATTCTAAAAGACAAAGAGTTCGCACAAATGGTAGAAAAAGAAATAAAATTCTTCTTTAAAGAAAATAGAAAAGAAGAAACATCATTACAAAATGTCTGGGATTCGGCAAAAGTATATATACGAGGACTAGTGATAACATATATAGTAGTGATGGCAAACCTTCTTTGGCTGCCATGCCAAAAGCGGGGGGAGCACAGGGGGGTCGTGCACTGGCGTGCCACACCCATAATGCTATGTGATCAGCTTTTGCCGTGGTTTTTTCACCTTCCCCAGGGTCCAGAGGCTTTCTAGGAGCCTGGGGAGGGTGAAAACAGCCTCCCCGTCCCCACCCGGATGCCTCAGAAGCTTCCCTGAAGTCTCCAGAGGGCAAAAATTGGCCCTACTGGGAACCTGGAAGTTTGGGAATGGTGACTTCCGGTTTGTCCATAGGGCTGATTTTCGACTTCCGGAGCCTTCGGGAGGCTTCCCTGAAGGCTCTGGAGAGCAAAAACTGGACTCAAAAGAAGGCCAAAGTCAGCTGGCCACCTGAAGTTACCTGACAAATGGCTCCGCGTGCCACCTATGGCACGCGTACCATAGATTCACCATCATGGATATAAAGCAAGAAGAAATAAGAAAAAGAAACAACAGCAAAATATATTACAAGATGAGTTCAAAAGACTAGAGACAGAACTGCAGAAAAGAGAAAAGAGAAAGGAGTCTTAATAAAACACAAATTGAAGTTAATAGTACAAGATGAAATGGCACAAAAAATTAAAATGGTGAAAGAAAACTTTTTTGAATATGCAAATAAGCCAGGTACATGGTTAGCATATAAGTTAAAAAGAAAAAGAAAATGCTATACCAATTGCTACACAAAAAAATGAATTCTTCAACATCAGAATGAAGACAAAAAGAAAATAACCCAGGAAGACACTACTAAACAATATTTGAAAAAAGCTGGCTTAACTAAAATAATGAATACAGTGAGAAAAATGCTAAATGAAAAACTAATGACAATGGAAATAATAGAAGCAATTAAAAGGCAAAAAAATAATAAAACTACTGGACCGGATGGGCTTCCACAGAACTTTATAAAAGTATACAAGAAGCACTAGGATCGTTCTTGCTGTAGGTCTACAATGAAGCATTAGCAAAGGCCAAACTCCCCAAAACCTGGACAGAGGATATATCGTACTAATACCAAAAGAAGATATAGATAAAAAACAGATTAAAAACTATAGACCAATATCATTATTAGATGTAGATTATAAAAGTTTGCTTCAATCATTTCAGAAAGATTAAAAAGGTTTTTAAATGAATGTATACATCCCGACCAGAAGAGTTTTCTACCCAAAAGACAATTGAAAAACAACATGAGGATTATTATGAATGTCCTGGAATACTACAAAGCCCATCCCGAAAAACAACTAGCATTGATCTTCTTGGATGTACAAAAAGCTTTTGATAATATGAATTGGCAGTTTATGATATTACAATTGAAAAACATGAACTTCGGAGAAAATTTTGTAAAGATGATTCAAGCAATATACTCCAATCAAATGGTGAATGTGATAGTAAATGGAGAAATAACAGAAAAATTAACACAAATAAGGGTACAAACCAAGGATGTTCACTATCCCCTCTCTTATTTATATTAACCCTGGAAGTCTTACTTAGACAGATCAGACAAGACCAGGAAATCAAAGGCCTGAAGATTTAAAAAAGAACAATATAAAGTACAAGCATTTGCAGAAGGTCCCGGTTGGTTTGGTCTAGTAGGCATCTTTTCCTGTGGAGTTCGTTTCTGATTAGGGCTAATTCAGTTCTTTTCAGGATCCTTTCGGTGGCTGAGGTTTTAGAATTGAATTTTAATTGGAAGCATGTGGGGATCATGCTTTTGTCTCGGCAGTTGCGTAGGAATGTGAAGTCACATAAGATGGTGGCTCTTTGGACTTCAAGTTTCTTGTAGGTCCTGGTGAGCAGGAAGGTTTCCTCCCCATAGAGGTAAGATATTTGTTTTCATAGATTTTCATGGGTGTAGGTATGCTGGTCTTGTTGTATTTGGGTCTTTTCCCATGTAAGATTGTAATTGTCTTGGCAACATTTCGGCGAGGTCTCACTCGCCATCTTCAGGCTGGTGTTTTCAGCTTAAACTGGGACCTACTCACTCTTCACCTCAAACTCAGCAACAAAATTCACCCAGCACTCTGGGACAATCCAAACAGCTAGCCCTCTGGAGAGCCAAAACAGAAACCTCCTACAAGACAGACACACACACCAAGAAACTCCACAAACTAAAAAAACAACAGAAGCCCAACTCCCCTCCACAGCAACTCATGAGGTTTGAGGTTTTATTTAAGTTGTATGCCGCCCTATTCCCGAGAGACTCAGGGCGGCTAACAATCTGGAGGGGAGGGGGTACAAAATAAAAATAAAAGACAAACAATTTAAAATAGAGCAACAGTCGTAACCTCAGATGGGGCTGGAAAATTCAGCCCCAGGCCTGCCGGAACAGCAAGGTCTTAGTTGCTTTGCGGAAGGCCGGAAGGGTGGTAAGGGTCCGGATCTCAATGGGGAGATTGTTCCAGAGGGCCAGAGCAGCCACAGAGAAGGCCCTCCCCCAGGGAGTTGCCAACCGACATTGGCTGGTAGAGGGAATTTGGAGGAGGCCTAGTCTGTGGGATCTAATAGGTCTTAGGGAGGTAATTGGCAGGAGGTGGTCTCTCAAGTACCCAGGACCGATACCATGTAGGGCTTTAAAAGTAACGACTAGCACCTTGAAGCGTGTCTGGAGACCAATGGGCAGCCCGTGCAGCTGGCGGAGGATAGGTGTGACATGGGTGTACTGGGGTGCACCCACAATCGCTCGCACAGGTGTGTTCTGGACAAGCTGAAGTCTTTGAACACTCTTCAAGGGCAGCCCCATGTAGAGTGCGTTACAGTAGTCCAGTCTTGAGGTGACGAGGGCATGAGTGACTATCCGTAGGGCCTCCCGGTCCAGGTAGGGTCGCAATTGGTGCACCAGGCGGACCTGGGCAAAGACCCCCCTGGTCACAGCCAACAAATGATGTTCAAGAGTCAGCTGCGGATCCAGGAGGACTCCCAAATTGTGAACCCTTTCTGAGGGGCGTATAATTTCACCCCCCAGGCTGAGAGATGGAATAGCTGGACCGTCTTTGGGAGGGAGCATCAATAGCCACTCGGTCTTGTCAGGATTGAGTGCAAGCTTGTTCATTCCCATCCAGACCCTAACAGCCTCCGGGCATTGGCACATCACTTCTACCGCTTCACTGAGTTGGCACAGGGCGGACAGATACAGTTGTGTATCATCCGCATATTGATGATACTTAATCCTGTGCCGGCGCATGATCTCACCCAGCGGCTTCATGTAGATGTTAAATAGGAGGGGGGACAGGACCGAGCCCTGCGGCACCCTATAATTGAGGGGCCTAGGGGTAGACCTCTGCCCTCTGACCAACACCGACTGCGACCTGTCTGAGAGGTAGGAGGAGAACCACCGGAGAACGGTGCCTCCCACTCCCACCTCCCACAACCATAAAAAACAAAGACAAACAGTACACAACATATCAGAGAGAACCTTCACCACAGCTGAAACCAATGTCCTTTCCAGAGGATTCAACTTTGCAGTCACCCCTAAACACATCCCCACTGAAGACATCATATGCAGAGTTGAAGCTACACTCACCAAAATCAACCCAGATGAAGCCAATAAAATCAGACTTGCAGTCACCAGTCACCTTTGCTCCAGTAATCCACCCACAAGCAACTTTCAGCAAGAAGAACAAAAAGCACTCACCAACCTGAGGAAAGACAACAACATAATCATTCTCCCAGCAGATGAAGGTAACGCCACAGTGGTGATGAACACACTTGACTGTTCTGACCCCCACCTTGTTCATTCAGAAACGACAGCCAGACAGAACTTCAAAGGAAATATTTTTATCAGTCCTGGCTCGGGCTGGCTGTGAGCCCAAAATAAACACAGATAAATTATCTGGCAAAACGTTAAGCAGCAAATGCAAAAATAAACTCTTACAGCAAACCACTTCTCCAAGTTGGTTTCTCTGAATCATGAACACGAACGGGGAACCTTGACTAGAACAGGAACGGAACAAACAAACGAACAAACGTTGACTTCTGCAACTAGGGCGTGGCACCATCAGTCTTTTATCCGCAGGAGGAGATCCTTAACGAGCTACAGCTGCTTGTTATCCTCTCCTGCATGCATCCCGAAACAACTCACAGGAGGCTTCTGCTGAGTCACAACACTCGACTACCAAGCCAAACTATCCAACCTACTCCAAGACCCCGCTTACAAACTTCTAAACACAGACCCCACCACCTACCTGAAAAAAAACCACCAAATCCAAAATAAAAGCCTCTCCCATCAGTGAAGAGATCCAGCAAAGAATCATCCCCAGAGAAAAATCTTCCAACTGTCCCAAACTCTATGGCCTACCCAAGATACACAAAGAAGGAACACCACTCAGACTCATAGGCTCACCTCTACAGAATCTTGCCAAATTCCTCGCCAAACAACTCCAACCCTACGCAGAATCCATCACCTCACACCTACAAAACTCACTCCTTTTCATAGAAACAATAAAGAAACAAAACCTACAACCCAGTGACCTACTTGTGAGCTTCGATGTCATATCCCTCTTCACCCAAGTGCCTATAAAAGAAGCCTTGACAGCTATCCAGAATAAACACAACCTCCCTAAACACATCCTGGACCTGACCAACCACTGCCTAACCAACACATACTTCATCCATAATGGACAAAGATACAAACAGATAGAAGGAGCAACCCCTCTCACCTGTCATCACAAACTTATACATGGAACATTTTGAAACTAATGCCTTAGATAAATCTGAAAACACACACATACAAACACACACACACACACACACACACACACACAAATATATAAATATATAAGTAAGTATATAAGTATATAAGTATATAAGTATATAAGTATATAAGTATATAAATATATAAATATATAAAATAACTGAGCGGATATAGAGCCATGGTGGTGCATTGACTAGAATACGGTATTTCAGGCTAACTGCTGACTGACTGTAGTTCAGGCCTGACCAGCTCAAGGTTGACTCAGCCTTCAGTCCGTCTGAGCTAGATAAAATGAAGACTCAGATTGTTGTGGGCAACATACTGACTCTATAACCGCTTAGAGAGGGCTGTAAAGCACTATGAAGCAGTATATAAGTCTGTGTGCTATTGCTATATAGTTATACTGAATCAGTGACTGTTACTCATGTAACTTAGGTTGTCCCCAACACCTGTGAATTCTCATTCTAACACCCAATCTATGTTAAGGAGAATACTTTGGTTGTTTTCCTGCTGCAGGTGATCATCAGTGAAAGATAAATAAAACTGTTAATTTTGCATTAAAGTGTTAAGGACAAGACCTTTTACTAACCTTTTTATTAAATTATCAACTTATGACCACAATTGGGACTGAAATATCTGTTGCTAAGTGATATGGTCATTAAGTGAGTCATGCTCAATTTTATGACCTTTTTTCCATAGTCATTAAGTGAATCTGGCTTTCTTCATTTACTTTGTTTGTTGGAAGCCATCATGGTAGCAATCATGTTACTCTGCGATGTTGCAACCATCGTAAGTACATGCCAGTTATCAAGCACTGAACGTTGATTGACCAACCATGACCAAGTCGACACTACTAGTTGTAAGTATGATGACTAATCATAAGTCATTTTATTCAATGGTATCATAACTTCAAAAGGTCAAAAACAAAGGGTTGTAAGTTAAGTACTACCTGTATTAAGCTCCTGGAATGCAGCATGACAAAATGTACACAGAATGAGAATAAAAATTAAAGAATTAATATGATTGTGTTGAAAATTAATTAATATAGAAGGAAAAATTAAGAGACCAGAGATATATAACCCATGGTTTGTTATGTAACCTAAGTCTGTCCTGTCTGTTGAATAGACAAAAAATGTTATTTTAACTTAAATATTTAGAACAAGAAAGTAATTGTGATTTAACATTGTAATTAGAACCTAACAGAAGAGTTACCAGAATACTGTTATTCAAAAGAAAAAGAGCGTAGAGGTAATTATAGAGTAAATGCTTATATACATGCTAACAAAGCCATGAATATTTCCACACTAGCAATTTATAGCATAATTCTATTATCATCATGATTGCATATTACTAATGAAGATAGGCTTTATGCTACTGTGGCTTGGTGATGCAATAAATCTCTTGAAGAAAAGGTTGAGCATGATAGTCAGCTTAAAGCATTTTAATAAACGTAAAAAAGGAAATAGTAATAATGCCATCATTGCAGGATAAATGAAAAATAAAAGAAACTGCAGCAAAGTCTTCAAATCATATAAGACAGGCCAAGCACAAGATTTGATTTTGCCACCACCAATATTATTAAACTTTTAAAGAAAGTATAGTCTTTAAGATGTTGGTCAAGAATTGGGGAGACTCAGGTTGAGTCCATCTTTAATCATAGAAATTCACTAGATGTAAGGGTCCGCCTCTCCTCTCAGTTCAAGAAAGTAGACTCTTGAAACAATTAACATTTCAAAAGGAGCCTTTTATTGAAGGAAAGGGATTGCAGTACAAAAGAAGCAGGATCTAAAACTTCCCACACAATTCAGTTAGGATAAAGCAGTTAGAAACCCCTCCTCTCAGTCCGATGTTATCAATCCACAGGTGCGAAGTTGTTTTGAGAAGCGCAGGCTGAAAAGGTGATAGAAATTGTTCCCAGGCATCTCTTGCTGGAGGCAAAATACATTAGCACCAACATTTATCTATCAATCAAAATTCTAGGCCACCTGATGTCAGCCTCTGTTTTGCTGCTTGCTTTTTGGCTGACATTGAAATGGAGAGGGGGGGGGGCATAGTATTTGGGTGTAGGAAATATTCTGTGCAGGAGCAAAGGGAGTTGTTCTCACCATCTACTGTGCATGTGGCAGGGAGAGGAGTTTCCCACCAAGGCCAACTGTCCGGCATATCAGCCTGATGATGAATTTTGAAGATGTCTCCCACATGAGCCAAGGTGCCAAGGTGGCGCAGTGGTTAAATGCAGCACTGCAGGCTACTGCTAGATCAGCAGGTCAGCGGTTCAAATCTCACCGGCTCAGGGTTGACTCAGCCTTCCATCCTTCCGAGGTGGGTAAAATGAGGACACAGATTGTTGGGGGCAATATGCTGACTCTCTGTAAACCGCTTAGAGAGGCCTGAAAGGCCTATGAAGCGGTATATAAGTCTACTGCTATTGCTATTGCTATATGACACCTGTGGAGATGTACTCATTTACAGTGGCAATGAGTGCACCATTGGAAAATCTGAAGGACCAGAAAACAGATTATCCTAGAAAAAAAATCTATGTGGTTTCTAAGAGTTCATACCAACTTAATAGTACAAAATCAATCAGTCAAGGAGGGGATCTTCTGAAAATCTGGGAGATTCTTCTGTGGATATAAAATTATGGAATGGATCATATAACAAAAACTGAAGAAGCCAATTAAACAGCAAGGATATTTATTTGTAAAATTTATTGACAGCCCATCTTATCACAGGGTAACTATGGCCATATATCTGAACCCATGGTAATGGATGATCTCATCCAGGGATTTCATGTAGATGTTAAAAAGGAATGGAAAGAGTACCGAGCATGCCACAAGATAGTGACCGAAGTCTGGATCTCTCACTTCCTGTCAGCACAGGTTGGGACTGACCTTGGACAAAGGAGATGAACCAGTACAAAACTGTGCCATCTAGTCCCAGCCCACATAGCCAGCCCCAAAGGATATGTCATCAATGGTAGTGAAGACCACTGAAAAGTCAAAGAGAACAAGAATGGTTGTACTACTCCCATCCTGCTCTTGCCAGAGATCATCAACAAGTGTGACCAATGCCATGTTGAACAATGTTGAAAAGAGATGAACAACAGAAACTAGAGTAATATCAGAGGTGATATTCTACTGGTTTGGACCAGTTCACCTGAATCGGTAGCACAAATCATGGGTGTGCACCCACCTGCCCCGGCTCTATGGTATCCCATTTAGGACCTTTTTTCACCAAAAGCGCATGTGCGGATTTGCAAACTGGTAGGGAAGGTAAGTAAATACCACCTCTGAGTAATATTTTTTTATACTTGTCATCATAATGGATCACTTAAGGGCAATAAAAGTGGCAAACACAATATTTTAAAAAATAAAGTGGTACCTGTGCCTTTGAAGTAATGTTTGATTTTGTAAAGGGAGAACATTTGATAGAGAAGTTGGCTACTTATTGCCAGGGAGGGATAAGACATAAAGTTGGTAAGGTCAAACACAGAGTTTTCTAGATGTGGCATAACTATTGTATAAACAATGAGCATATGCCTCCTTAACTCAAGGCCATGAAGAAAGCAGTCAATTTGTCTTCCAAAGGGGAAGCCTTTTGGAAAAAGTGTAAGAAAAATGCTTAGAATCTAGAGCTTCAGTCCCGCCATCACCAATGCCCTGTTCTTCGCGCCATCTGTGCACACACACCCCATGCCTGCTGCGCCGGAAGATGAGGACAGCAACAGCAGTGAAATTGAAGGTCTTTTTCAGCATGTTTTGAGAAGAGGAAGTCAGTAGGTTTTGGTGCAAAAAGCCTGCAGCTGCCACTGCCAGCTCAGTTCCTCAGTTGGAACTGTTGCGCATGTGCGAGACCAAGATGGCTGTGAGGCTCCTTTCGTCGTGAGTTATTCCGATGAAAATGCCAGGAAAATCTGTGAGCAGCAACTTTAAACTCAATATAGGAGGTTTGCCCGGGATGCCTAAGAACCAGGGGATCCAGAAAGACTAGCCAGCGATAGGGATTACCACTTTTGGGGCGACCCCGGACCTCGCAGGCTCTAGCGGCTTCAGCTTCAGCGGCTTCAGCGGCACCATATCATCTCGGCCGTTCGGCAGCGAAGAGAGGAGCCTCAGCCTTAGTCTGATAGCAGCGACGGTGCTTTCGGTGATTCTGCCATCTGTTTCATCTTCCTGCCCTGTTTGTCTGCGGCAAGGACGAGAGCCCGGGAAGACCACCCCCTGGACCACGCAGGCTCTGGCGGCTCCAGCGGCTTCCATACTATTTTGGCCGTTTGGCAGCGAGGAGAGGAGCCCTAGCCTACCCTGATGGCAGCGACGGCGCCTTTTGGCGGTTCCGTGGTCGTTTTCATCTTCCTGCCCTGTCTGTCTACAGCGAGGATGAGGGCCCGGGAAGACCACCCCCGGGCCGTACAGACCTTGGTAGTTCCAGCGGCTTTGGTGGTTCCGGTGGCCTCTACGTTGTCTCGGCCGTTTGGTGCCGACGAGGCAGATTCCATTTTGGGAGCGGCGTCGTCGTTTTCTGGCAATTCCAGCGTCTGCTTCATCGTTTCGCCCTGCCTGCCCTTCACGGTGAGCCTTTGGGGACCCCCGGGGGTGGTTCTACCCCCAGAAAAAAGACCTTTGGACTGGGCTGCTACCGGGACCGCGGGTGGACAGAGGATGGCGGTACTGTGTACTTTTGTTGAATCCTTGCAGCACCTTTTGATCAACATTGCCCAGCTTTCTGAACTTCCGGTCCCTTCATTAAACCAACATTATCTTAGAGGACGCGGTTTGGGTACCTGCAGAGACTGGCCACTTTCTGGAATTGACTGTGACTGCCATTATTGCAACCCTCATGGACACCCTTTCCCCCTGCTTTCTCCCCCATGGCTTAGTTCTCTGTTTCAACATCGCTATTGTCAGCTGCAGAGCCATCTGTTGAGAGCCATTTGGCTCTCTCTGAACTCGCAATTTTAATTTAAAAGCTGCGCATTTTATCTTTCTTTTAAATTCTTTCTTTTTCTTCTCTCCTCTTCCTTCTGCCTTAGTATGGGATATGTATGTGTTATGCTTGTAATTGGATGAATGCTCCCATTTTTACTGCAATTATTGTTGTATTTTTTTGTATTTTAACTACTACGTGGGGATTGCTTGAGTGAGTGAATGAGTATGTCTGATTCGGAGGGCCTGCCGGGGAAAGCGGGGGTCACCGGGGTGGTTGGGGGGACCACGGCCACGGGAGTGGGTCGGAGCATTGCGGTCGTAACAGGGAGGGGCAGATATGGCGGGGACTTTAGGGCTGGCCATTACCGGGGAAGGAGGGCTCGCTACATCACAGAGATCCCTCCTTCCGGCCCTATGAGTCCCACTCCGAGGCCAGATGGCACGAGTAGTCAGGACCCTGGTCTCAGGCTGTTGTCGCTAAATGCCAGGTCTGTTGTTCACAAGGCTCCCCTCGTCCGGGACTTAATTTTAGACGAGAGGGCAGACCTGGCATGTATTACTGAAACCTGGCTGGGCCCGGAGGGAGGAGTCCCCCTCGTAGAGATGTGCCCAGAAGGATTTCAGGTGCTTCATCAGCCGAGAGCCCAGAGAAGGGGTGATGGTGTGGCTATCGTTATCCGGAAGTCTTTAGCACCTCGTAGGATCCCTGCTCCGGAGCTTGTCGGGTGTGAGTCCCTGCTGGTGAAGTTGGACCTCAAGGGTCAAGTGGGTCTGCTGCTAACGTACCTGCCTCCCAACTGCGTTGCAGCAGCCCTCCCCTCGCTCCTCGAGTCAGTAGCCGAGCTAGCAATTGAGTTCCCCAGACTTATGGTTCTGGGGGACTTCAATTTGCCTTCGCTCGGTGAACACTCTGACGGTGCGCAGGAGTTCATGGCCTCCATGACAGCCATGGGCTTGACCCAGGTAATTCGGGGCCCAACCCATTCAGCGGTTCACATGCTCGACCTCGTATTTCTCTCGGAGCAGTGGACTTGTGATCTTGTCTGAGGGGTAATGAGATCATACCCCTGTCATGGTCAGACCACTGCCTACTGAGGCTTGACTTCCGGAGGCCAAACCCCCACTGTAGGGAGGAGGAACCGACCAGGTGGTTCCGCCCCAGGCGACTTATGGACCCTCTGAGGTTCCAGACGGATTTTGGGGTTATTCCTGATACTCTCGCCCACAGTTCGGCGGAGACTCTAGTTGCCGCCTGGCACTCGGCGGCATCGGGGTCCCTCGACCGAATTGCGCCACTACGGCCCCTCCGGGTCAGCGGTCCCCGGAAGCCTCCTTGGTTTACCGAGGAGCTCCGGGAGAAGAAGCGCCGGAGGAGACGCCTAGAGCACCTGTGGAGGTCCGATAAGTCCGAACCGAACCGAGCGCTTTTGACAACATGCACCAAGGAATATATCAGGGCATTGAGGACAACAAAAAGAACATATATTGCCACCTTGGTTGCGTCCACTGAGTCCCGCCCAGCCGCCCTGTTTAGGATAACCCGCTCCCTCCTAAATAGGAGGGATGCGGGGGACTCCCTGCAGGGTAAGGCTGAGGAATATGTCCAGTTCTTAGCGGACAAAGTTGCTCGGTTTCGGTCGGATTTGGACTCCACCTTTGCAGATCCAGCTGAGACACAGGATGATAGCTTGGCAGACCATCGCTGGGTTGAGTTTCAGGATGTTGCCTCTGGGGATGTGGACAAGGCCATACGAGCTGTGAGTGCCTCCACCTGTATACTGGACCCGTGTCCCTCCTGGCTGGTTGCCAACAGCAGTGAGGTGACACGAGGCTGGATCCAGGCGGTCGTTACTGCCTCCCTTCGGGAGGGGTACTTCCCCGCCACACTTAAAGCGGCGGTGGTGAGACCCCTCCTGAAGAAACCATCTTTGGATCCAGCCGTTTTTAACAATTACTGTCCAGTCTCCAACCTCCCCTTTGTTGGGAAGGTTGTTGAGAAGGTGGTGGCCTTCCAGCTTCAACGGTCCTTGGAGGAAGCTAGCTATCTTGACCCCTTCCAGTCCGGCTTCAGACCTGGTTACAGCACAGAAACCGCTTTGGCCGCATTGACCGATGATCTCTGGAGAGCCAGGGATGGAGGCCATGCGTCCATCCTGGTTCTCCTTGACCTCTCGGCGGCTTTCGATACCATCGACCATGGTATCCTTCTGCGACGAGTGCGGGAGGTGGGGGTGGGAGGCACTGTTTTGCAGTGGTTCTCCTCCTACCTCTCGGACAGGTCGCAGTCGGTGTTGGTTGGGGGGCAGAGATCATCCCCGAGGCCCCTAACATATGGGGTGCCACAGGGTTCGGTCTTATCACCCCTACTATTTAACATTTACATGAAACCGCTGGGCAAGATCATTCGGAGGCACGGGATAAAATACCACCAATACGCGGACAATACTCAGCTGTATCTGTCCGCCCCGTGCCAACTCAATGAAGCGGTGGACGTGATGAACCGGGGTCTTGAGGCCGTTAAGAACTGGATGAGAGCTAACAAATTGGTACTCAACCCAGACAAGACCGAGTGGCTGTTGTGTTTTCCTCCCAATAATTTGGCCAGTGTTCCATCGCTCAGGCTGGGGGGTCAAATTTTACACCCCTCAGATAGGGTTCGCAACTTGGGAGTCCTCCTGGACCCACAGCTGACTTTCGACCATCATTTGTCGGCTGTGACCAGGGGGGCATTTGCCCAGGTTCGCCTGGTGCGCCAGTTGCGACCCTACCTGAACCGGGAGGACCTCACAACAGTCACTCGAGCCCTTGTGATCTCTAGGCTGGAATACTGCAATGTGCTCTACATGGGGCTGCCCTTGAAGAGCATCCGGCGACTTCAGCTAGTCCAGAATGCGGCCGCGCGAGTGATTGTGGGCGCACCGCGGTTCGCCCACATAACACCTATCCTCCGCGAGCTGCGCTGGCTACCTGTTGATCTCCGGGTGCGCTTCAAGGTGCTACTTACCATCCATAAATCTCTCCATGGTAGTGGATCTGAGTACTTGAGAGACCGCCTCCTGCCGATTACCTCCCTTCGACCTATTAGATCGCACAGATTAGGCCTCCTCCGAGTTCCATCTGCCAGTCAGTGCCGACTGGCGACTACGTGGAGGAGAGCCTTCTCAGTAGCAGCTCCGACCCTTTGGAACAACCTCCCCGTGGAGATTCGCACCCTCACCACCGTCCAGACCTTCCGCACAGCCCTTAGGATCTGGCTATCCCGTCAGGCCTGGGGATAAGATTCTAATTCGCCCCACCCGAATGTTGAATGAAAGTTGTGTTTTACTGTTTTATTTTTATTTATGCACTGTCTTGTGTTTTTGTTTTGCACCCCCCTTCCCATGTATTGTAAGCCGCCCTGAGTCCCCTCAGGGAAAAGGGCGGCCTATAAATCATAAATAAAATCCTAAAAAATCCTAGTTCCAGCTGGCAAAGAGGCGGCGGCTGAGAGGCCAAAAAAGAGGCCTGAAGTCCCATCACCACCATCGCCATCTTGTTTTTCGTGGAAACCACACATGCACACCCCATTGCCTGCCAGTGCCTGTGCACAGCCGGACCCCTTTGCAAGACCCGACCAGAAGAACATCTTGCTGTGCCAGAGGGATGGTATCCAGTGGAGTTGCTTGGAAAGCAGTCAGACTGCAGTGTCTCTTTAATGTACTTTGATGCAGAGGGGAGGGGGACCATAAAAGGACAGGCCACAAGAGCTGCCTTTTCTGCTGGTTCTGTGGGTGTGGCTTGGGGAGAATGGCTTGGTGAGGGTCATGTGACTGAGTGAGCGTGGCCAACACAGTGTCACTCACACCGAGTTGGCCATGCCCACTCAGTCACATGACTCCCACCAAGCCACGCCTGCCAAGCTATGCCCATAGAAACAATAATTTAAAAAAATGAATCCCACCCCTGTAATATAGGAATTTTAATAAATTTATAACTTTATTCAGTAGGAGATAAAAAGTGACCTGAGGATTTTCATATCAGCAATTTCAAATAGTGTTTATGATTGGACTGGTGTTCAGAAGAAAATATTCAGTCCCAACTTCTAAGTCATTAAATGTCAAGGCATCTACAATATAAGTATAAGATGCACTGGAGTATAAGATGCACCAAGATTTTGAAGGGGTAAATTAAAAAAAGGTTTTGCACTCTGCAGATTGCCCAAAAACGGGCCTGTTTTCTTTCAAAAAAAGGGAGCATGAATAGCCTTTAGGAGGCTTGCAGAGAGCTCCGGGGGGGGGGAGCCCCAAAATGAGCAAAAAACAGCCCGTTTTTCATGAAAATGGGCCTGTTTTTTTGTCAAAAAAGGGCATGCATAGCCTTTAGGAGTCTTGCAGAGTGCTCCTGGGAGCTGGGGGGGGGGTAAATTGAGCAAAAAACAGCCCATTTTTCTCTTATTTCTGCCCTCCCCAGCCCCCACGAACACTGTGCAAGGCTCCTAAAGGCTATGCATGGCCATTTTGGTGAAGGGAGTGGGGTTTCTGGAGGCTGTATTCAGTGTATAAGACGCACCCAGATTTTCAGCCTCTTTTTTGCGGGAAAATGTACGTCTTATACTCTGAAAAATACGGTAAGTAGAACTTAATTAAGTCATTCTTATTATTCTTCAGACTTAGGTTCTGAAAGACAAATTCAGGCTCTTACACATTCACATTAATCACATGTAAATATGCTCTTACCACATGGCCTATCTAACTCCTTCTCTGGGTTATTGTGAAAATCAGGTGGGATTCCATTTTTTTTACTACCGCATGCATTGACAGTGTGAAGAACAGGGCGGCGAGGGCAACGAGACTGAAGCACTTTTTTTGGCGTGTTAGAGAAGTGAAGGTTGGTAGCTTTGGTGCAAGAAGCCTGCAGCCACTGCTGCTAGCTTGCTTCCGGCTGGCAAAGAGTGGCGGCTGGGAGGCTTCTCACACCAAAAAAAAAAGATGCAGTGGCGCAGGCATCTAGTAACAAGGGGGAGGAGATGCGGGCTGGCGGGAGCCCAGCGGCAATGGCTCAGACCTGGTTCAAACCTCTGCCACCAGCCACAGGAGAATTAAGTTAAGCCTGTGAGGAAATTAAGCAAGGGCCAGGCGGGGCCTCTGAAAGAGGAAAAACAGGCTGATGTCTGGCAAAGGGAGAGTGGGCGACATGAAGGAGGAGGACCTGGGAAGGCCAGAGCTGGGGAATAGCACATTCCCTGACCTGGCCAAGGGAAATGGTGAGCAAGCGGAGGCTCCAGAGCCTCAGGGAATGGTGCATCTCTGGACCTTGGCCCCCAACCCAAGGCAAAGGGCAAGCATGCAGCATGTTTACCTTTGGTAAGATGAGCAGAGTGGGCAAGGTGCGGAGGCAACTGGCAAAGTGATTAACTGGGCTGCATGGCAAAGGCAACATATATAGGGTTGGGATGGACAGGGCAAGTGTTGAGCAGATGGGCAGGACAGGCAAGTGTCAAGCAGGTGGGTGGGGGAGCAAGCATCGAGTGGATGGGTATGGCAAGTGAGCAGTGACTGGGAGGGCAGGGGTGGGGTCATTAATGGTTCAGCAAACCAGGTCAAATTTTCCCTACCAGTTCACCCAAACTGGCTGATTCAGGTGAACCAGTAGGGATGATTGGAAGTTGTTCGCCAAACCAGTAACCTGCTGCACCTATCAGCTGGGCTTCAGAAAAGGGAATATTGTTGAGTATAGCACATGGGTGGCCGGGCCCAGCTAAAAGTTGGAGTGAAGCAGTTCGCTCCCAGCTGATAGTTGGAACTACCAGTTCGCCCAACCCGGTCCAAACCAGTAGAATCCCACCCCTGACTTTAAACCTTGAAGAAGACATAATTTAAATTGTGTGTATTGCAGCAGAGGTGGGTTCCAGCCAGTATGCACCGATACGGGCGTATTGGAGCCAGAAATGTGTCATACTTTTGTGTACCTGTAGCACAGCGGCATGGCCATGCCCCCATACTGGTTGCTCTCCTGGCCTGCCCCTGTTTGCAAGCCACTTCTCAAAAAGAAGGAAGTGGGTGTAGGGCTTCTTCAGAGGATCCGAGGCAAGAGCAGCATTAAAGCCCACTCTGAAACAGCTGGAAAAGGTACACGTGGTTTGGAGGGGGGGAGGAATTCAAACTTCATCCTCCTGGTGTGGTGCGGGGCTTTGGGCAAATGCTGGAGGGAAGGACCCTGGCTTGCTCACGCTCTCTCCCTCCCTTGTGTAGATTGATGTAGCCTGAACTGTAGTCAGTGAAGCTGGGCGCCGTGAGGGCTAGCTTTTTGCATAGGTTTATCCAGGTGTGTGTGTGTGTGTGTGTGTGTGTGTGTGTGTGTGTGTGTGTAGAAATGGATGGGGGCCTGGGGAGGAAGTTATTCCCTCTCCCCTGATAGCTGGATAAAGCTATGCAAAAATCCAGCCCAGCTTCACTGACTACAGGTTTGAAAAGGTAACATGGCTCCATCTGCAATCAAACTAGTCTGGGGAGGGACAGCACGAGTGAGCACTGAGGAGACCACAGGGGGAGGGAAGCCAGGCAAAGGGGCATGCTGTAGCACACACACTTTCCCCCAACCCCATTCTTTCAGAAGGCTCCATTCAGCTCCCCTCCAGCTTCTCTGCCTCTCCTCTCACCCCAGCCTGCCAGCAGGAGGTGAGTAGGTGGGTAGGCTTTATTGCATTCCAGGCATTTCCCACCCGGACAGCATGCTGCATTTGCAATGGGGGAGGTGTTTGGGGAAAGCAGCAGGGGAATTGGGGGGGGGGATGGCAGAGGATGTGCTTTCAAGCCATTGGGAGATATATCCAATCCAACCTCTTTGTGTGTGCATATGTGTTTGTGAGAGAGAGAGAGAGAGAGAGAGAGAGAGAGAGAGAGAGAGAGAGAGAGAGAGAGAGAGAGGGAAGAGGGTAGGAGTGATATATCCAATCCAACTTCTATGTTTGTGTGTTTGAGAGAGTGAGAGGGGAGGAGGGGAGAGAGAGGGAGGAAGGAGGGGAAGCGAGGAAGAAAGAGAAAGAGAAAGAAAAAGAAAGCAGGAAACTTATTTTGCAAAGGAGAAAAATAAATGCTGTCACTTTAAATCGGAACTGAGCATGCCTGGCTATGGAATTCTGGGAGTTGAAATCCATAAGTCTTAATGCTTATAACTTTAAATTGAAGCTTTAAATTGAAATTGTGCTGGGAACAACAAATTGGTTTTATGGTTATATGGTTTTATGTTTTTGAAGTTTTGGAGTTTGTGCAATATGGGCTTTGTGTTTCTAAAAGGGTTTGGATGATTCCCTGCTTGTGAATGGAGCCAAATTTTCTCTAGGGTCAACATCTCATTACCTCTATCTGGCAGAAATGTGGAACGAGCCTCAGTCAGGTTTCTTTGTTAGCAGAAAGAAAGAAAAACAGCACAGCAATTTAGGGCTAGAAGGCTACTTGGAGGTCATCTAGTCCAAGCCCCTGCTGCAGCAGGAAACCTTACATTGTATGGATTATTTTGGTCCCTCTAATCCCTCTAACAGAGAGGAAAATTGCCAGAAAGGAGAAGGAGTTTACTAGGACAAGGCTGCCATGCGGAGGAAGGCAGAGATAGTCCTTGACTTATGACTACAATTGAGCCCAAAATTTTGATTGCTAAGCAAGAGCATTGTTAAGTGAGCTTCATCACATTTTACCCAATCCATGACATCTCCTGATGAGTGATATCAGGTTGGCCACTATCACCCAGTCACATGACTGCCAAGCCACTCCTACCTGTCACATGACTGCCAAGCCACTCCTATCTGTCACATGACTGCCAAGCCACTCCCACCCCAGTCACATGATCTCCAAGCCACTCCCACAAAACAGACCATACCTACAGAATAGGTTCTAAAAAAAATTGAAACCCACCACTGTATTGCAGGTCATGAATCTTTATACTTATTGTTCTAGCCGACAAAAGATTGGATTAGAAATGGTTAAATTGTTGTTTGAACTTCCAAGCACTTCCGGGGAGTGGCCTGTCGCCGGTCGGCAGCTTAACAGAGCTGCCCCCAGAATTCAGGACCGTTATCTACTCAATATCAAGAAGATAACTCTTTTTTCAGACAAGAAAAAAGCAGTGAGGAATCTCAGCTGGTAAGAATCTTCTTTGAAGTTCACAGTTTGTTTCTTTGTGAGCTGTGGACGGAGGGGGAGGATCAACCCATAGCTGAGTCATTCAACTCCGACCTGAACTTCGCAGCTGTTATCCACAGCACAAGACAGGATCCCCTCCCCCTCAGGACAATCTTTAGAAAAGAGACTATTAAAAATCAATACGAGCAAAGACCAACTTGTGAACTTTAAAACCTTTCTCTATCTGAAATACCAGCTTCAATGTTATAAAAACCTCTTTTGTTTAATTGTCTTCAAAATGGCATTTACAGCTTCTGCATTTGTTATCTCCGGCTTCCTGCTACAGAACTAAAGAAATAATCTCTTATAATTTAATTAGAGCTACTCCCTTAAAGCTTTCAAGACTCTTTGTTGATTCAGAGACATTCCAAACATTCCAAACGGACTTTCTCTTTTGAAATCCTCCGTAAAACCCCTTGTAAAAAAAGAAAAAAAGAAGGAAAAAAAGGGGGGGGAGGAATTTCTTTTTCTCCACATAGCACAGTGGATTAGTAATTTAGAATAAATAATTAAAACCAAAATATAATGGCATCCAAATCAACCTCTGTTAAATTACCTCCGAAAACGTCTCCCATACCTGGCACAAAGTTGCAGCCCCCACCATCTATGCCCCCTAGTGGAGATGTACCAACAAAAGAATTTTTTCTGGAAATGTTCCAAAAATCCAGAGAACAGAACTTAGAAATGTTTAAAGAATTCAGAGAACAGAATCTAGAAATGATTAAAGATTTCAAAGATGAAATAAGGAATGAGATGGAAGTTCTATATGACAAATTCGATACCAGGGTCACTAAAATGAATGATAATATGATGGGAATTGTAAATGTGATAACAGAATATATTTCTGGAATGGAAGATAATTTAGAAACTCTCAATGAAGCTAAAACTAACCTGATATCCAAAACTGAAGTGGTGGAACAAAAAATTGATAATGCTGAAAAACAAATTATTATGATACAGTATAAGCAGATGGAGCTTGCATTAAGAGTGAGGGGGCTGCGTGAAGAAAAGCAGGAGAACCTAAAGCAAATGTTTTCTGAAGCTTTTGACCGTCTGGTGGGAAAACCGGGATCCAATTCTGACTGGCAGATTGACAGGATTTTTCGTGTTAATTCATGGGCGGCAAAACAAAGGCAACTTCCCCGAGACGTGGTAATATACTTTGTTACAAGAGAATCTAGAAATATGATACTACAAGAGTCCTACAATACTAAGCTTCAAATTGGTGGACAGGACCTGATTGTTTTGAAAGAAATACCACCTCAGATGCTAAGAGCCAGAAGAGATTATGCTTTTCTGGTGGAAGAGCTCAGAAGGCGTCAGATACAGTACAGATGGGATGCCCCATTCGGTATTATAGTTACAATGGACAAACAAAGATATCGTCTCAGCTCTGTATGGAAAGCTCGTGATTTCTATCATAAGATTCTGAAGATGGGATACCCTGAACCTTCGGGATATGGTGAAAAACCACGAGACGAACAAGATAAACAGCAAACCACACAACCATTAGATAAAATGTATCATCTCCCTCTTCCGGAAGGGCAAGGAGTCAAGGAAAAAAGATCCAACCGTAAGACCACCAGACAAACGGATAAACAAGCTACTATGCAACAATCTCAACAATCATTGGCCACTGACCAAGGTGCTACTGCAACAAGCTCAGAAGCTGTGGGAGGAGCCAAACCAAAGGTGAGACAGGCCTTGCGGGAGGCTCTAAAAAAGCTTCAGGCAACCAAAAATGACAACTAAGATTTTGACATGGAATGTTAACGGACTGAACTCTCCACAGAAAAGAAAGAAAATATTTCATTATCTTAAGCAGTTTAAGAATGACATAATTTGCTTGCAAGAAACTCATATCAAATCAACCGATCAAAAATATTTGTTTAACCCCAAACTGGGCCAACATTTTGCGACCTCAGCCATGGAAAAGAAAAATGGCATAGTAGTATATTTAAGAAAAGACATTAAAGCTGAGCTAATTGAAGCAGATCCCTTTGGAAGATATATTGCATTAGATTTAATCTTAGAAGGGAAAAAGACGTTACTATTGGGAATTTATGCTCCAAATCAACAACAAGATGGATTTTATAGAAACCTCCATGCTAAATTAGTACAGTGGGATTTTGAGTCTTGTATATTAATGGGTGACTGGAATGGCGTGATCGACACCAAAAGAGATAAGAAGACAGCTCGACCGAACACCAAATTTCGAGCTAAGTTACCCAAACCCTTTTTTGACATGCTGGACGACTTTGAATTGCGAGACGCTTGGCGCGAGAGGCATGCAGAAGAATATGACTTTACCTTTTTTTCCAATAGACATCAATCTCTTTCAAGGATTGATTTTATACTAATTACAAATGATTTACTTTGTAGGGTGAAGAAGACAAAGATTATGGCGAGAGTTCTTTCAGACCATAATCCAGTCTGGATGGAATTGGGAAGGGTAGCCCAGGCAAGAAGGTCCTGGAGGTTGAATGAAAATTTATTTAGATATGAAAAGTATGTTAATGATTGTAAAAAATTGCTATCGGAATATTTTGTCTTCAATATGAACAAGGGTACATCTTTGGAATATGTATGGGATGCAAGCAAAGCGTATATGAGAGGAGTATTAATGAATATAAATAAAATACATAGATACAAACAAGGGCAAAAACGAAAAGAATTGGAAGAGGAAATTAAAGGGAAAGAGTCAGAATTAACATTGAATCCAGGAGATACAAAGATTAGGGAAACAATTGCTATATTAAAATCTCAGTTTGATATGCTGATCTCTGACCAGGTAGCTACTAGTTTATTATATGCTAAACATAATACTTTCTGCAATGCAAATAAACCCGGTAGGTGGTTGGCTTATCAGATTAGAAAAAAAAGGAAAGCTCGAAATGTATCCAAATTGTGTTACAGAGGGAAGGAAGTGTTTCAACAGGAAGAGATTCAAAAGGTATTTCAGGAATTTTTTACAGAGTTGTATAAAGGGGATAAAATTAAGGACGGAGATATAGACAAATACCTAGATAAAGAGAAAATCCCCCTAGTCAGAGAAGAACATAGGCATAAGCTGAACCAACCTATAACCTCTGGGGAAATTTTGCAGGCAATTAAACAATTAAAGTTAGGGAAAGCACCAGGTACAGATGGTTTAACAGCTGTTTATTATAAATATCTACAGTTAGAAATGGTAGAACCCCTCAGAGAACTATTCAATAAAATTCAATCGGGAGGGAAAGTGCCTCCCTCGTGGAAGACTGCGTTCATATCGTTGATACCCAAAGAAGATCAAGACCTTACCCAACCAAAAAATTACAGACCTATTTCATTACTCAATGTAGATTATAAAATTTTTACTAAAATATTAGCAAATAGGCTAATGGGGGTAACTCAGCAACTGATACATACCGATCAAACTGGTTTTATACAGGGCAGACAGATGAAGGATAACGTTAGATTAATTATCAACGCTTTAGAATACCTGGGAAAGAACAATCAAATCCCGGCCGCATTCATATTTTTGGATGCGGAGAAAGCCTTTGATCGAGTTAATTGGCAATTCCTGCTGAAGACATTGCAAAAAAATGCAGATAGGAGATGGCTTTTTACGGTCAATTGGTGCAATATATCAGCAGCAAACAGCCCAGATCATTGTCAATGGAAGTCTGACAGACTCCTTTCAAATTGAAAAAGGTACAAGACAGGGCTGTCCTCTGTCCCCATTATTGTTTATTATAACTTTGGAAATACTGTTGAATAAGATACGGGGCCTGGGCGGTCTAAAAGGGATCAAAATTAGACAGCAAGAATATAGAGTTCGTGCATTTGCGGATGATCTGGTTATAATATTGGAGCAACCGCAGGAAACTAGTAGGGTATTATTGAATACGATCAACCAATATGGTCAAGTCTCGGGATTTAAAATAAATCTAGGAAAAACCAAAATAATAGCTATAAATATGACTATCAAACAGAAGGAAGAACTGGGGGCGACGCTAAGATGTGAGGTAGTTAAAAAAGTTAAATATCTTGGAGTTAATATTTTAATCTCAAATGGGAAATTATACAAGTATAATTATGAACCACTTTGGCATAGTACACAGTTGGAGTTGAAAAGGTGGGAAAAACTGCATTTGTCCTTGCTGGGTAGAATAGCGGCAGTAAAAATGAACATTTTACCAAAATTTTTATTTCTTTTTCAAATGTTACCAATACTTAAAAGAGATGCGAATCTTCTAGAATGGCAGAAGGGTATCAACAAATTTGTGTGGGCAGGAAAGAAGCCGAGGGTAAAGATGAAAATAATGCAAGATGCACGTGAAAGAGGAGGATTGAAATTACCTAACTTAAAATTATACTATGACGCAGTGGCATTATCTGCAATTAGTGATTGGATTCATCTAACTAATGACAGAATTTTGAATATCGAGGGATATGATTTGTTATATGGTTGGCATGCTTACCTGTTATTTAACAAAAAAACGGATAAGAAATTTAAAAATCACATCTTAAGAAATGCTTTATTGCGGGTTTGGAAAAAATATCAACATAAACTAAATGATAAAGTGCCCATGTGGGCAATTCCTAGACATGCAATTGAAAATATGAATGTAGAACAAAAACTCGATAGAACCACCTATAGACAACTTCTTATCTCAGAAAGAGGGGTGATGGAACTAAAATCTTTAGAGGTACTTAAAGAAGAGAAGGTAGTTCAAACGTGGTTTCAGTATGGTCAACTACAAGCTAGGTGGAAAACAGATCAAAAAATTGGCTTTGTAAAAGTTGAGGATAATTTGTTTAAACAAATAAGAGATCAAAGCTCAATGCATATAAAGAGGATATATAATGTATTAGTACAGATGGATTCTGAAACGGAACTGATTAAGGATTGTATGATAAAATGGGCTCAGAATGTCGAGGAACCAATAATGCTTGAAACATGGGAAAGAATCTGGGTAAGAAATGTGAAATTTACACAAGCACAAAACTTGAGAGAAAATTTTTATAAGATGTTTTATAGATGGCACCTAGATCCTAAAAAGCTTGCCTCTATGTATCCAAATGTTCAACCTAAATGTTGGAGATGTGGTTCTTGTGATGCTACATATTTTCATATATGGTGGACATGTCGTAATGTTAAGGCATTTTGGATAAAAATATGGTGGATCCTGCAAAACATCTTCAAAAGAAGGATAAAATTTACCCCCCAGTTGTTTTTACTGGGTATATGCATTGATTTTACAGTAGCAGAGACTAATTTGATCCTGTATTTAATAACGGCAGCAAGACTCTTGGTGGCGCAGTATTGGAAGAAGAAAGATTTACCTATAATTCAAGAATGGACTTTGAAAGTTATGAACTTAGCCGAAATGGCCAAAATCTCAGCATATCTCAAAGAACATTCAAACGAGAGATACAAAAGAGACTGGAAAAAGTGGATTGATTACATAAAAAGTAAATATGGGACTAAAAAACTCCAGATAGCTTATGCTTAGTATCAGTAATAATTTAAATTGTTTTAAATTTGGGTAACAGTAAGAAGCTGAGTTCAATGTAGAGATATTTCAGACTGTGATTGTTCAAAAATTATACCACGTATGGTCTTTGGGAAGTCGGGGGGAGGGAAGGGAGGTGGGGATTTGGGGGGAGGGGGAGGGGGGAAATACAATATGTGTTAAGAAAAAAATAAATAAATAAAAATTGTAAAGTTGCTGTTAAAAAAAAAGAAAAGAAAAAGAAAATAGAAGAAGAAATGAACTTCCAAGCATATCTTCTCCATCTTGCTTTGCTCACCTGCAATCATGTATCCTATCCAATTGAGGCCCCTACAATTTAAGGAGTTATTGAGAACATAATGACATAATAATTATCTTTAAAAATTCAAAATTGTTGGAATTCTTTCGACACAATTAGTAGATATTTGTATCATGTTTGCCATTTCAGGCAGGAGTTACATCCACTTCTGAGGCAAGAAATACAAAAAAAAATATTGTTGAATTTAAAATAGATTTGGCATACAGAAAAAAGAAAAGTACCCTCCATCCCTAAGCCCAAAATTAAGAAAAACATGAAAATCTGAGTACAAAGACAAAAAGACAAAGATCAAGGTCTGTATTTTTGCATTAAAAAGGCCATTGTTAATTTTCATCCTAGGAGGGAAAACATTATATATAGTAGTAAAGCTTGAGGGGAAAAAACTGCTCTCCAGCACAAGGAATGTCAATTTATGTCACCAATTTATAAACCAGATGAAAGAAATCTAAGATAAAAAGAATATACATGCCTTTAAATGTAGGGAAGTTACTATCATTTTGACCTTTGAAAAAAACTATGGTCAGCTACCCTAGTACATTAGTAGTTCAGTACAGCTGAACACAGTTCAACATTTTTATCATATTATAGATAACACATTATAGTCTATAGCCTTGACCAGATCATTCATAAAGAATGTGACAAAGAAGATGAAGGGCCTGTCATCCTTGCATTCTTTCTTTCACATTGTTCTTCCATCAAACCAATCTCATAAATGTATAATATTATGTAGACTAAAGAGGTAAAAAGTCATATCTCATGAATTATCTTATTCATGCTGAAAAGGCAAAGTACTTTTGATTAAAATAGCTAGCATGAATAAATGTATATCTTGGAAACCTGCACTCTTGTGGAGTATGCTGTTATCAGAATTATGAAAACGTTTCACTGATGTTTACCATTTAATGTAATTTCTCATTACCTGTTTAAGTACCTAAATATGTAGCTAGGTAATCACATGCTAGCAGAAGTTAATAAACTACTTTACAACATGACCAATAAGAACACACAGGTTGGGCTTCCTCCGGGTGCCGTCGACCGGACAATGCCGGCTGGCGGCTCCGCAAGGGAGGGCCTTCTCTGTAGCTGCACCGGCCTTGTGGAACGAGCTACCCGCAGAGATCCAGACACTCACCACTCTCCCGGCCTTCCGTAAAGCGACCAAGACCTGGCTGTTCCGGCAGGCCTGGGGCTGTTGATTAATTTCCAGCCCCACTTGATTATACGGATGTTGTATTAATTTTAATATTGTATTTTTTAAATATTTTAAATGTTTTTACTTTGTTGTGAGCCTCCCAGAGTCCCAAGGGAGTGGGCGGCATACAAATCCTATTAAGGTTATTAAAATTAAAGACCCATTTACACAATTCCAACATAATGCATGTAACTTCCACTCCAATCAAGCCATCATTCAATCAGTAAATATTCTTTAAAAAATTATACTCCTAGGTATTGAATGTGTACCCAGATGTGAGGATCAGGGCCACCAAGAGGATTATTAAGTGCTGGAACAAGACTGGTATGGACCCGTCACCTACACATGGACACATAAATGAATAATGTCATAATTGTACATTTACAATGTACAGTGTTTTTGAGCTCCATATTTTTAGATGAAATTTCATAGCCATTTATAAACTGAAGTGAAATATAAAATATATTCATAAATGAAATGAAGCTAAACTTGCAATCTTAAATAAATAAGTAATGAAATTAAAATTCAATAAATTATATAAATAACTGTTCACTGAGTTTCAGATTAATAAAGGTTATGTCAAACAAGGCTGCAAGGCTTTGTTTGCTATACACACAAAGTATAGAGTTTGAAGTATATATCCAATATTGTTTTTCTTTTTACAAATTTGGTTTTGTAAACATTTTAAAAAAATTCTCCCTTTATGAGCCCCCTTTGAGCTCCACGAGCCCCGGAACAATGTACCAGCTGCACCCCACTCTCCCCAGGCCTGTTGAGGATCATGTAAAGTGGACCAAATAGATTGCAGAGTCAATTTAGATTTTCATTTCATCAATATCTGATATTATACTACTGATATTAAGAAATAGTTAAGAATCCAAGGAGACCAACAGTTTAAAAAAGGTATTTTTAAAAAAACCAGCAATATTTCAAACAAGTTAGAACAAGTCTAAATGTCTAAGGAGATGCTTAGATCATGGTTGTCCCAAAAGTGCTTTTTCCAAAGGCAACTCTTGTCTTTTTTTCCTTCAAAAATGTTTCACCTCATCCAAGAAACTTCTTTAGTTCTAACTGACTGTTGGGAATGGGCCATTCTCCTATTCTACCATGTGTAGTATCTTTACTTTGCTCATAGATGTTACACTTAAATGTATTTCATTGCTTTGTTAGATGCTCAGGTTTATGATTAAAAATAGACAATCTGTGACCTAAAATGTCATTTTCAGAGATATTTCCTTACCCATACATAGAAACAGAATGACGAAGGGCAAAAAATCATTGGCAGCAAGAGTTACCTATAACTTCTGAATTGGCCCTTGCCTTGCCCTTGCCTGGCCTTGTCAACTATTAACAGTTTATGATTTGTACATTTTTTTGATCTATATGGTGTCTGTAGAATGGCACTTACACAGATTCTGTGTTATTCTGTAGCAATAATAAAATTTCTCAACAAATTTTTAATATCTAAATTGACTGCAATCTATTTGGTCCACTGAAAATTACATCCCAATATGAAATTCACATTTTATTAAAATAAATAACTAAATGTAAATTAGTTTCAGTGCTATGAGTTTGCATTCTATTTGTTCTGAGCTTTAGAACCAATATGGAATAATTACATAGTGTGAAGGGTTAGGGTTAGGGTTAGTACAACTTTACACACACTATTTCAAAGTCTATCAGTTGTAAAGTTAAGCATGTCTTCTTGTCAGATCCCTAACATGATACTGCCATTCAAATGGACGCCGCAGAAGAAACAAGCATGTGCACATCCTCACTTGAGTGAGCAGTGGGCAAGTGTGTGCTCCATTTGCGTGAGCAGCAGGCACACGTGCCTGCCCCCCATCAAATGGAACTGCATGTACATGGATGCTTGCCTGCTACTTGCACGGAACCATCCTCTCTCCACCCCTTGCTAGTCCACAAAGCCAGAAAAGTTGGGGAACTCGGTTCTATATGTTACAATAGGATGGAAATTTATTCTCATTCTCTTTATTATAATTATAGTTATAAGAGCAAACATGTAAACATTTACACTTTTAAAATTAATGAGTAAAATATGATAAGAATGACATATCTCAGGAGTATTTTGCAATATTCTAATTCCAGAAGTGAATATCTATATTTAAAATTTTAGGATATTAAATATTATGGATATATTATTACTTTTTATTTTACTGGTAAGAAAATATATATGAAGTGACCATTTTAGAATAAGAAATGTCCATGTTTGCTAACAATCTGGCAAACTGCCACAATTGTACTTCTGTATAGCAACAAGAGGTCTATTCCCTTTCATTACATAAGCACTAATGTCCAGTAAATTTACTGCAAAATTTACTGTCAGTTTTGTTTGAAAGTTATTCAGACAATAATAATGCAGACATAATGGAATTCAAATAGGATTTTTTTTCATTCCAGAACTACAGTATATGAAGAAGGAACTTGAAAAAGGTAGTGTATAATCATGATCACTTTTTCTATGAAAATATATTCTTTTTTCCCCAACCAGTTTATATCCAAAAAGACACATTTTCTCTAACTTTACATTATGTGTAAAGGCTCACATGCAAGCCTAAATCAGATCATGGCTAATCAGAAATGTGGAAATTGCCAGGAGATTATAAACCCGATGACAGAAACTAGATGACTCAGACCCCACTGATAAAGATACAAAAGATACTTTTTTTAAGTTTTTATTTTACACACATAAACACATCAACAAGAACAAACACATTCGCTCTACATGGGGCAGCCCTTGAAGAGTGTTCGGAGACTTCAGCTTGTCCAGAATGCAGCCGCGCGAGCGATTGTGGGTGCGCCTCGGTACACCCAGGTTACACTTATCCTCCGCGAGCTGCACTGGCTGCCTATTGGTCTCCGGATACGCTTCAAGGTGCTAGTCGTCACTTATAAAGCCCTACATGGTATTGGACCTCGGTACTTGAGAGACCGCCTCCTGCCGATTACCTCCCAAAGACCCATTAGATCCCACAGACTAGGCCTCCTCCGAATTCCATCTGCCGGCCAATGCCGGCTGTCAACTACCCGGAGGAGGGCCTTCTCTGTGGCTGCTCCGGCCCTCTGGAATGATCTCCCCGTGGAGATTCGGACCCTCACCACCCTCCAGGCTTTCCGTAAAGCCGTTAAGACCTGGCTGTTCCAGCAGGCCTGGGGCTGCTGAGTTCCATCCCCGCTCGAACTGGCGTACTTGTTGAGTCCTTTTAAATTGGTTTTGTATTGTTGTTTGTCTTGTTTTTCTTTCCTTTGTAATGTTTCCCTTCCCTTTCAGTTTTGTTAGCCGCCCTGAGTCCCTCAGGAATAGGGCGGCATACATGTTGAATAAAACCACAAAACCCAAAAAACCACACATGACTTAAGACAACATAGGAACAATAAGTTCCATCATGTATCATATAGCAGTTTCTTTGCAGTTAGTGTTTTCCCTTTCTATAATTAGCTATTTATGACCAAATATTGTTTATCTCTAATGTACTATATATAATACAATTCCAGGTAAACATTCACATGGTTATTCTTTTTCTTTGCCAATCTTATACTATTGTTATTCCATTTAAGAGATTATAGAGTACAGTTTGGGTTGTATTGTTTACCATCCCAAGCATCTATTGTGACATCACCTTATTTTCTCTTTCTTTTCTTTTCTCTCTCCCTTCCTTCTCTACTTCCTTCCTATCTCCTCTCCTTCCCCTTCTTTCTTCCCTTACCTCTCTCCTACTCTTACCCTCTCTCTTCCCCCTCCTACTCTCTCTCCTTCTCTTTTTTTCTCCCTTCCTCCCTCCTCTCCTTCTCTTACTCTCCCTTCTACCCACTTTTCATTATCTCTTTCTTCTTCCCTTACCTCTCCTCCACTCTTCCTCTTCCTTCCCTATTATCTCTCCTTCTTTTTCTCTCCCTTCCATCCTCCTCTCCTTTCCCTTCTTTCTTCCCTCTTTTCACTACTTCCTTCCTCCTCTCCTCTCCTTCCTTCTTCCCTCCCTTTCTTTTTCTATTATTATAGGTGTCTCTTTCAAATCTCAATTTATGTTTTCTCGGGGATGGTATTTCCACAATCCCATATAATTTCATATCATTTCTCCCCCCCCCTCTTTTATTCTATAGTCTATATGCCAGCATTCAGTCTATTCAAATTTATCGAGATAATTGTTGTTTCTTGATCATCTTTAACTAGGGTTGTTGGTTTTTTGCTTCTGGTTTGTATCTGACTTTTCCCTCTCATGTGTTCCTTCTCTTCTCTCTCTTTCATGCCTCTGTTCTTCTCTCCTGTTTCTTTCGTTATGTTCTGAAGTTTCTTCCTCTTGACCTCCACTTTCCAGTTCCCCCTTGCTTCCTTTTTCTATTTCTCTCTTGCAGAATTCTTCATAGAATTTCTGTGCATCCTCTGTATTTTCTATCTTATATCTTTTTCCTTGTCAAGATACTAGAACCCCTTCTGGTACCAACCATCTGTACATTATTCTATTTTTATTTAACTGATTTGTTAAGAATTGGTACTGCCTACGTTGTTCCCGAATTCTTTGAGGAATCTGTTTGAGCATGATCAACTCTTTTTCCTGTAGAGTAATTGTCTCTTCTCTGGTTTTTTTATACACTTCATCTCTCGTTACTTTTTTAGCAAATCTTACATGCACTTCCCTTGGGAGTCCATGTCTTCTGGCATAATTAGTATGCACCATATAAGCCTCATCAATGTCTCCTCTCACTTTAAGAGATTCAGTGAGAATTTTAATTACTTTTCCTTTAACATCCTCCTCCTTCTCTTCCAGTATGTTTTGGAATCTTAGGTAGAATGCAGCTTTTTCATTTTCCAGTCAAATTAATGATAGTTCTAAATCTTTATTAAGTTGTATATATTCCAATTTCATTTTTTCCATCTTCTGGTCCGATAGTTCTATTTTTTCTTCCAAACACTGGATATTCTGTTCATTGATTGTTAAGGCATTCTGTATCTTTTCAACTTTATCATCTACTATCTTAATAGTTCCTTTCAATTCTCCCATTTCCTTTTTCAATTCTTCATGATTCCTCCTTGTTTCCTCATGATTAGTAGTTGTCACTTCTTGGCTTTTTGCCAGTGTCTCTTGTATCATCTGGAGGATTAATTGCATACTCTGCATCATTGGAGCTGGTCCTGCTGTTTCTACTATCTTTTCACCTTTTTCCAACCCCAACATGCTCTCAATTTAGCTTTGATTTGATTTGAGGGGGGGGGGTGTTGCAGAGATCACATTGGGTGTAGTTTTTTCATTAATTTTGCTGAAGTTGCCATTTTTTATCCCCCTGTTTATCCTTGCCCACAATTGCATATAAGATTTATTTTTACTTCTACCTTGTCAGTAATATCTGTGATATAAACAATTGTATATTTCAATATTCAATAATAATTAACTGTCCTTAATATCACATTTCAATCCCTAAACATTCCTAGGTAGTATTCTATCCTATTTGATTATTTGGTTTTTGGTCTTTACTTAATATATATCATAGATTTATAAATTACACTATTATCTTATACCCATAAGTGTCTCTCAATTTTATCAATTATGCAAGCATTCAATCCTAGTAATTAGTCTCTCTGTGTATATAAAGATTTCCTTAAGTCAGGTTTCAGGGTTTGGTTTTACAATCCACTAGGTGTCACCCTTTCCTCAGTCTCACTGTTATCTACGCAGCAAAATTCTCTTTCCAATACAGTTCACTGTCCATTGTCTCTGGCACTGTTCCAAACTCCGAGGCAAATAAGTGTCAGATACTTATAAATTCGACCAGCAGCATAAGGAATAGTGAACAGGAAAAGTAAAAAGAGCAGTCTACCCATCCGGCTGTTAAACAATCTCTTCTTTGAGCTTTCCAAATCTTTTCGGCAAATGTTATCTTCCACTCCACTCCTGTTTGTCCATGTCGGAATTTCATTCTCACTGTGGCTAATTTCCTTTAAACTCTTCCGGCTGTCCCTTTCATCCCAGCGTCTCGGCGTCTCTGCTCTAGTTCTTTTCGGCACAATTGCACTGCAAAAACAGCTTCTCTTCCGGCTCTTTCTTCTTTCCAGCTCACCCTCTCTGCCAGTTTCACGTTGCTTTCCACTTCGGGTTGTCAGCAATAGTAACCAGTATCCAATTTCACTGCCTGTCTATACGCTCCCTTCTTATGCGGCCGCCATTCGCTTCAGTCCTAACCAAAAGGCAGGATATCTCCTTGTCCATTTAGTGGGTTTCTCCTATCTGTGGGGGGATTAGCCTTATCACCCCAGCGTCTACAGAGTATCCCCTTTAATCTGGACCCCTTCAGGATCAACAGTGCTCAAAAAAGAGCCCAAACAAAGGAGTTAGAGTTAGAGGTTAGGCGAACTTTCTTCCTTCCACTCTAAGCACGGTGACGTCACCACAGGAAGTCACAAAAGATACTTTTATTGTTTTCTGTATGAACATGGAATTCTAAGAAAGCCCAATTCTCATTAGATAAGCATATTTATACATATTTGCACAACTGCCTTGAAAGGATACTTAGGCAATCTAGCGAAAATGAGGTGCTCCAAATAGCCACGACCTATAAAATTTTCTCATTCCTATAGCAGATTTTCAGGATTCCAAGCTGAAAAAAAGAGATATAATGGCTGTTCCTTTTTTTAAAAAAGGACTATGAGACCAAGGATGTCTTTAAGGAAGGGAGGGTATGAAAAAATAGATGGTAGCTAGACTGAAGGGCCAATTTCAGCTCTGCTTGAGTGATTGGTCTTTATCAGAAACACAAGAGAAATGAAGGTTGATTTATTGGCAAATATAATCATTACATTCTGTAAAAGGAATGCATAAGCATATGACTTCTAATCCATGACCATTTTCTATAATACTGGCCAGAATGAGGGACAACAATGACAAGAGAATTTCTTCCTACAGCACCCAACAAATACGTGGAAAAGTAGTGAGAGCAACAAAATGTCTCTAGTTCAAGAGATTTCTGTTCCCATTAGTCCTTTCCGGTTATGATTTTATCCTTTTACTTCACAAACAATGCCTGATGATAAGGCAGTTTGCCTTGTTAACAAAAGCAGAGTTTAGAAAGCATATTTTTGCTTCTAAACAAGTGTTAAACAAGAGTCAAGAGTGTTGGATAGGAATAGAGGTTAGATCCACATAGTAGTGATGCAGAGATAGGTTGCTAATCTTTTTACTACTGGTTCAAGCACGTTCCCACACACATGTGATGCTTCTGCCTATGCGCAGAAGCTTTTGTGCATGTGCAGAAGCATCCAGGTGGGTAGGCGGAGCCTCCCGCCGCCGCTACTACCAGTTCGGCTGATCCAGGCCGAACCAGCAGCAACCCACCTCTGTAATGATATTAAACTTTAGTTACTCATTCTCAGGCAATCTTATTGTACTGAGTTGTAAGGATAAATAATGCATTATTTTATGTGGATAAATAACTAGGGTAGCTAGAATAAACTAATCTGCCTCAAGTTAGTCTCTGAAATATCTCTCTATTGACTTTAAATTTTACATTCAGCATAAATTTAGGAATCAACCATATAACATTAAAAAGAATGTTAAACAGTTACTATTAGGTAACTAGCTTTTTTAAATAAAAGAAACCAAACTAAAATTAATTATGTTCTTTATTTCTTCAGAGGAAGAGAAAAGAATGACTGAATTTAAGATCACCAACAGAAGATAACACCTGATGTTAAAGCTATGCTAATTTACAATCAAACTGAAAGTATTGGCTTCATATGACCTCCATGAAAAATATACCCTAGCCTAGAGAATTTATTGACATATCTATGAGTAACAGAATGGGGAACAGGTGACTCTTGACAGAACTTTCTGCTTGCAATGGGTTTTAATCTATGTTCATGTGCAATTATAAGAATATGCATCCCAGTATAAAAGAACTGTATTTGATTAGGAAGTATACAAGCCAAAATTATTGTATTTTTCAGAGTATAAGATGCACTGGAGTATAAGACTCACCAAGGTTTTGAAGAGGCATTTTTTTTAAAAAAAGTAGGTAGTTAGATAGAGGGAGAGAGAGGGAGAGAAAGAAAGAGAAATACAGATGGGAAGGTAGGTAGGTAGGTAGGTAGGTAGAGTAGTTAGTTATTTAGTTAGTTAGTTAGTTAGTTAGTTAGTTAGTTAGTTAGTTAGGTAGGTAGGTAGGTAGGTAGGTAGGTAGATAAAGGGATAGAGAGAGAGAGAAATTGTCAGGCCTGCAATTATATTCCTTTTAGAATTTTGGCCTGCCACACTTTCTCTGACTCGAAGAAGCTGGGTGGAGTCCTAGTGAGGAAGAAGAAGATTGGACCATGTGATGGATTGTGGGTGTGGGGACAAGATCATGAACTTTTAACTGGGTGGGATTCTGATGTAATTTCCAGAATTGAGATTACACAGATGTGCTACAATGTCTGATTTATTAAAATGGAACTTTAAGGATCATTTTGCCTTGGACTCTGATTTAATTCTACATGATACTTGGAATGCTGACATTATCCCAATTCTCTCTTCAAAATAAATCACCAGCATTCCCTCCCTCACAGGGTGGGGGCTGGTAAGGGTTGCTGTTTCCCAACGCTGACCCGGTCAGCGTAAAATATCAGCGAACAATTATGAGAAAGCCTTTTGAGATAAGAAGCTGAGATGAGACGCTTCTCTTTAAATCTTCAAAGGTGAAGGAGTTTCTCTTTTAAAATTTATTGCCACTGGCAAGAAGCCCAGCCTGTGAGGGATGGAAAGGAGGGGAATGAAGAAACTTATTCTCAACGTGACTAGAAAATGGCCAGAAGATCTGATGAATGGAGATCCCAGCCACCCTCACGCAGTCATCTCCGATCTTCACAGACCATTTTGGACAACTAAACGTGAGTGCATACTCCCCCCCAGCCAAGGCTTGGAAAAAAAACTGGAGTGGAGATTTTGACTCCTTCCAAACGGGGATAAATGAAATGAGCCAATACCCTGCAACTGAGTTGAAGACAGAATCCCTATCAAAATGGGAAATTCAACCCAGCCAGCAAGAAGGGATTTGGCCAGCATCTTTCACTTGCCAGCCACCGGAAATTGGGCTTCAGCTAGTGAATGAAGCACCACTAAATTGGGCTTTCTTTCCAGAGTATGGATGGATAAGATGCCAGTGGGCACCTCCTGGGCCATCAACATGGGAAAGTCCTCCAAGCCAGCAGAAGGACCCTTGGGCCAGAAATCCTCCATGCCAGCAGAGGGGCCCTTGGCACATAACCCCCCCCCCTAGCCAGCCATCATTGGTTGAACTGCAACCTGTGAATCAGGCAACCTCAGGATGGGTCTTAATCCCAGGTCATGGATGGAAAGTATTCCAATTGGCACCTGCCCTTCCTCAGCAGATGGCACCATGGCAGATAACAGGGATTGACCTCCCCACCAGTTCCAGTTTCCCCTGCAGTGCCCGAAATGGTTCTTACCCAACCTTCCTACAGAGAAAGGTTCTCAACAATGGAAGAAGGGATTACCAAGGGGCAAGCTACAGAATGGATGGTGGAAAAATGTGATGAGGCGGTTCCTAAGTTTAGAGATGTAACTAGGTTCCTTTCCTCAGGGGGGGGGCAATAAAATGCCACCTTTGCTGTCAACTTGGCCACAAAGCGTCAGAGTGCTTGGCTCCAGCCCCATTGCCACAAACGTGTGCACCAACCGCCACAGCGGTAAAGAGAAGGCCCCAGATGCCACCAGAAAAGAGTCATCTGGGCCACCAACCTCTAGAAGAGGATCCACAACCTAAGGTGACAAAGAGTCCTACCAAGGGGGAGGCCTCAGAGGAGGAAAATGCTGAAGATGATCCAATGGTGAATGCACCCATCTGCCCCTTCGCCTTCCAAGTCAACCTCCAAGTGCCTGAGATGGGGTTGGAGGGGAAAGTTGAAGCAGTTGTGAGCACCAGTTGCGCTCGATGCTTAATCAGCACGTCGATTGTCAAGCAACTAGGCATAAACACAAGACCTCTAGCCTGTCCCATTCGGGTTGAGCAGGTAGATGGAATGCTAATTGGAGGGGCCCAAACCACGCTAGTAACTGACCTGGTGAAATTACAAGTGGGCCACCACTGCGAGCTTCTCAGATTCATTGTGGCTCCAGAGATGCCGGAAAAAATAATCTTGGAAATTGCATGGCTTGACAAGTGGAAGCCTACGATAAAGTGGGAAGATGGTGGTAGAAAATTGATGATTGTGGTTGAGCCGCTACTACCGATGGAGAAAAAGGGCCAGCCAGGGATGATTGAATCCAAGAGCCCAGAACCTGCAGCAGAGACAAAAAACCCAGCTGTCCAACAAGAACCCAAAAACTTGTTGGGGGATGTTTTTTCGAGAAAGCCGCAGCATGATAGTAATGGAAGCCAGGATAAGCTGATGACAGCTATGAAATTGGCACTCCCAACAGACCAGTGGCTCAACAACAACCAGGAAATCCTAACGATGGAAAATGGATTAGCCTGGAAGGGGTCCAAACTGTATGTCCCCGCGGGATTGAGGCTGGAAATTTTACAGCAAAGCCATGAGGCGGAACTAGGAGGCCACTTTGGATTCCTAAAAATGTTCCACTTCACCAGGCATCAATTTTGGTGGCCGAAGATGAAATCAGAAGTGGAAGATTAAGTAAAAAGCTGTGCTACTTCCGCAACGATGAAACCACTGCTGGGAAAGTCCCCTGGACTGCTACAACGAGTGGCCAGCCCTAACCAACCATGAGAAGAGGTTGCAATGGACTTCATCATGGAACTCCCAGACAGCAGTGGGAACAGAGTAATCTGGACAATTATTGACTTGGTTTCCAAGCAGGCGCACTTCATCGCTTGCTCAGGGTTACCGTCCGCAAAGAAATTAGTGAAAATGTTTGTGAAACACATTTATCGCCTGCACAGATTGCCTAAGATGATCATTTCAAACCGCGGAGTCCAGTTCACAGCCAAGTTCTAGAGAGAGGTCCTGAGATCCATTGGGTCCACACAAGAACTGAGCTCAGAGGTTCATCCCAGCATGAACTGCGCAGCAGAGAGAGCCAATGCGATAGTGGAACAATACATCCGGTATTTTGTGGACTATCAGCAAAACAACTGGTCAGACTTGCTACCCTTCGCCGAAGTGGTGTACAATGATGTGGTCCACAGCAGCACGGGATTAACGGTTTTCCAGATTACCAGTTGCATGGAATTTGTTGCCATGCCTGAGCTGCCTAGAGAACCTCCCTTCTGACAGAAATAGAGATAGATAGATGATAGATGATAGATGATAGATAGATAGATAGATAGATAGATAGATAGATAGATAGATAGATATAGTAGGTAGGTAGGGAGAGAGTGTGTGTAGGGAGAGGGATAAATAGAGAGAAATAGAAAGAGATAGAAAGAGAGAGAAATATAGTAGATAGGTAGGGAGAGAGAGTAGGTAGGTAGATAGGTAGATAGAGGGATATATATATAGAGAAATACAGTAGATAGGTAGGGAGAGAGAGGGTAGGTAGGTAGGTAGGTAGGTAGGTAGAGGGATAGAGAGAGAGACAGAGAAATACAGTAGGAAAGTAGGGAGAGAGAGTGTGTAGGTAGGTAGGTAGGTAGGTAGGTATAGGGAGAGAGAGAGAGAGAGAGAAATAGAAATAGAAATAGAGAGAGAAATACAGTAGATAGGTAGGGAAAGAGAGAGAGTAGGTAGGTAGGTAGGTAGGTAGGTAGGTAGGTAGGTAGGTAGGTAGGTAGGTAGGGGGATATATATATATATATATAGAGAGAGAAATACAGTAGGTAGGGAGGGAGAGAGAGAGTAGGTAGGTAGGTAGACGTTTCCAGGGGTATTTATCCATGTGCTGGAGAAGGAAATCACTGACAAACCTTAAGACTTTGTTTCTGCTGGCACAGCACTTGATCAATGTAATTCTCATCAATTAAAGAGCTTTCCAAAAGGAAAAAAAAAAGTTTTTGCACTCTGCAAACCTCCCAAAAAGTTTTTCGCAAAAATGGGCCTGTTTTTTTTTTCAAATAAAAGGCATGAATAGCCTTGGGGGGGGGCTTGCAGAGTGCTCGGGGGGGCAAAAAAGAGCAAGAAACGGCCCATTTTTTGCAAAAACGGGCCTGTTTTTTGTCAAAAAAATTTGCATGTATAGCCATATGGAGGCTTATAGAGTGCTGCTGCGGGCTGGGGAGGGGGGCTAAATGGCCCATTTTTGCTCATTTCTTCCCTCCCCAGCTCCCAGGAGCTGTCTGAAAGCCTCCATAAGGCTATGCACGGCCATTTTGGTGAAGGGGGCAGGGCTTCGGAAGGCAAAAATGCTGCATTCGATGTATAAGACGCACCCAGAGTTTCAGCCTCTTTTTGAGGAAAAAGGGTGCATCTTATACTCTGAAAAATACGGTACTTCATTATTTAGTTATTTAAAGAAAATCAATTGTTAAAGCATAACTGGTAACAAAATCAGCCCAGCCTCCAGGCATAATAGGCACATGAATAATTACAATACTAAATAAATAAGAGCCAGCACTTGAAATATGATCACTGACCATTTTCTTCTTCACAAATTTATAATTCCTCTATGTAAAAAATGTATTCTAAACATGTGTGCTTATGACTGTAGAAATGTCACCAAACGGGAATATTTGTATAAAAGAAAATGAATACTTTTTAACAATACACTATGGATTTGAAATGTCTGTGTATAGGAATCCACTGGACTGATACATCTCAGCAAGAGAAAATTTGCTTCCTGAGCAAATATAATCATTGAGTCCATTTCCTATTATTTTCTATATCTCTTTTTCTCTCCCTCCCTTTTCCTTCTTCTTCTTCTTCCTAGTTTTGGGCATTGAGTTTAGGTCATTACTCTCTCTCAGCCAAATCTATCTGACAGGGATGTTGTTGTAAGAAATAATAAAAGAAGGGAATTCTGCCCTCAGCCTTGATATTTTTTTAAAACATACATACATACATACATTGGCATCCTTCAGTCTCAAAGACTATGGTATTGTGCTCTGGAAAGAGATCAAAGCTGGAGTGTCATCTCCAGCATGAGGCCTGGGTCGATTAATATGGAGGATAGACTGTTACCCAAGCGGCAGATCCGCCTGCTCCATGTCACTGAAATAGTCCAATGGAACAGCAGAGCTGATATGATTGGTTCCAGCTGTGTCGCAGGAGTTACCAGAATGTGGTTGTACACAGTCACAAACTGCTTCGGGGACTCTGGCTCTGGATTTTGCCTCAAAGTTGACTCCTGAAGCCTTTTCCAGTAGTGGATATAGCCACAAGGGAGTGAAGGTTTGTAATCAGAGTTTCCCTTCTCCTAGATGATGGTTCTGCCGCTTTATCTGCCGTTGGGGCATAGAGCCCTCTTCCGCCTTCAAAACCGTTGACCTTCTTCTCCTGTAACCTTGGAAAGGGGCCCTTACGAGGTGCTACCAGCCAGGCCAGCTGGATCAAGGTTTTTTAAGGAAGTGGTACTTCTCCATCACTCTTTTTAAAAAGCATATCAGTTTAATAAACAGATAAACTTAAATCATAAACTTACCATTTATTGAATAAATTCATTCTATATATATTACTAATATAATTCAAGTCAAATTATACAAAACAGTTTTCTTCACAGTAATAAAGAGTAACAAAGTGCAAGTTTTAAACTTGCATAGATCTCTCATATAGTTATTGATTCACAGCACTTGGTCCTAAATTGTCCATCTTAAAATTGATAAAATGCTACTGAATATTATGTTTCCTGCCCCAAATGCAGTCTGCAGCACTTTGATTCTTTGAATCCCTTTGAAAATCTTCTTTCCATATTTATTTTCTTGATAGAGGTTCACAGTGGGAAATGCATGTATGTTGTTGAAATCTTTTCATGGCCTTCCTGCAAATAGATGTTACTTTGCTTCATTGATTTTGCCTGCAAAATGCTACAAAATGTTAGTAGACCTTGATAATGAAGAGTATATGTTACTTCTTTTTCTGGTATTGGAAGTACAGCCGTGATTTTTGAAAATACATTTAATGAGTACTATTTTTTTTTTTAAATCCTTCTTAGATTTTTGTCCTCAAATGAAGAAGTGAGCAGATTCAGTGTCATGTCTCTTGTAAAACTGTGTTTATCTTCAATAGCAAAATGAAAACATGGTTTTCAGAGATATTAGAAATCTATAATATAAATAGGAGCTGAAAAATAATGCTTATATTTTTAGTTGCAGAAAGTTAACTATCATTACAACAAATTATGCTTATAAGACTAGTCTAAGATATTTGAAAAGATCTGAAAAAGTAGAGTAAATCTGCAGCTTTGAGACAGGAGTAATTGAATTTTGAAATAATTTAGCAATTTCTATTTTTCTTCCCATGAGCCACATATTTTTTTCCTTTTTCCTCTCAATTACCTGCAGGAAAGATGGAATAGTAAACAGACTGATTTATATATTTATTTTTAAAAAGCCCGGTGGAAAAGTAAGTAACTCAGAAAAAAAATTCTAAGTTTCTAAGCAGAATACTTCTGTACCAGGGGGTGGGTTTCAATTATTATTTTTGCCTATTTTGTGGGCATGGCTTGGTGGTCATATGACTGGCTTGGAGTCGCTTGGCAGTCATGTGATTGGGTGGGAGTGGCCAAGTTGATGTCACTGAATTCTTCCCCCAATGAATGACCTACAAAAAGAAGATATAAAAAAGTAAATTTATTATTTTGTGTACTTACTACTTAAATAACAATAAAATAAGTACACAAAACAATAAGAGCTACTTACAAAAGGAAGATGACTGTCCTTGCCTGTCTTCAACATCACTGACCACCTTGCTCCAATGAATGGCCTGCACAAAGAAGAGACACAGAAATGAACTCTTCAGTTGCATGCACTACATTAGGATGAAACAAGCACACAAAACAATAAAACAGCTACTTAGAGGGGAAAGATTATTATCCTCCCAGTCTTCAACACCACCAACTGACCACCTTGCTCCAATGATCTGCAGAAAGGACACAGTAAAGGAAGACTTTAATTATATGCACTTACACCTTACGTAAAAATAACACAATAAAAGAGATACACTCAAATACTTACTTATGTTATTGGTTTTGTGATTGAAGATGTTTCCACATTGTTCTTTCGTTTCCGGCCTCCTCAGTGCACTTCTCTTGCTCTTCACTCGTGGATCATCAGCCATGTGATGCTGTGCTCTGAGCCACTTTTTGACTGAAGGAATTGGGTCCCATTTTTTTACAGGCATGGCAATAATGCTTATTGTCATCAAATTACTAATGTTTGGAACAGTTAGGGGGGTTCTTTGTTATGAACATATGAGGTTCATTTTTGAGAACCCCCTTTCCGCCTCTGCTGAACTAACAGCAATTGTCCTGACAATATCTCTAGCTTTTTGATACTGTCAGGAATTTTGTAGTTCTTTGGATCTTTGAGTACATTTTCCAAAAAATCTATTAATCATTCAAATCAATTTCATAATTAAACATTTCACCAAATTCAATCAATCCTTCCTCTGCTTCTGCCTATGGAATGACTACATCTTCAACGTTCCAGTAATCCAGCTCCAAATATGTGAGAAATTCTAATTTGTTTGTGTCTGGCAATTGGCTACCTGTTTTTAGATGTTTGCAATCCACCAGCCTTTTCTTCAAATTGGTGATGATGCTTTCCAAAAGATTTTCATGAGGAAGTGCAACAAATGGTTGATTTTGAACTAATCTTATATTTTGGAAGGGTTCTGAACTACCAATCTGTCAACCTTTTTTTTCATCATTTTGATGATGTCTGTGTTTCCCCCCTGCAGGGAATTTGACAGAAGAGAAAACTCATTTAAAATATCAATCATGAGGGCCAAATCAGTCAAAAAATTTAAATTTTCAAAATGGGCAGTCATGCCTGGGAATTTTTCATTGCGCAGAAAAAACTGATGTAGTGCTGGATAAGCACGCCACATAGCTATGGTTGACCTTAAACTACAGGCAGCCTATCTTGGTCCCAAAGCTCTGCCAATCTTCACAATTTCCATGCCCAATTGTTCAGAGATTTGGAAAAGTTCCGGCTGGCTCTTGCAGGATTTATGGAAAGTGGAGTGTATCTTGTCAAGGAATATTTTGAAGTGGTTCAGTTGTTTGATGTTGTTTATGGTGTCATCCAGCACAAGTTCGAGGCGATGGTTTAAGCAGTGCCAGTTTACAATGTTTGGGAAGTCTTTAGCTATTCTGGTGCTGACTCCAGATTTTCTCCCAAGCATAACGCTGGCAGCATCAGAGCACAATGCTATTAAATGCTTCTGCAGATATTCGGTGGTAAACCCAACTTTATGGAAGCTTCCCATCACTGCAGAACATATGGTCTCCACATCTTGTTTCTCCAATTCCACCAGTTCAGCAAAAATGGTTGTTGGGCATTCTGAATCCTCAACTTTAATAAAAACTATCACAACTGCTTTCATTGATAATGTTGAGGCTTCATCAATGATCAAACACACTTTCAGATTCTTTGCAATAATGCTGGCGAACATGGTGGTTTTAATTTCATTTGCAATGAATTCAATTATTTTCACTGTGGATCTCTGTGAATGCTAGCTTACTCCCAGATCTTCTCCAATTGCAGTTAGCAAATCTACCTGCCCTTCAATGTCTGAGAATGGTTTACATCTTTGTGCCAGATTGTAAACTGTAAAAAATATTGTGCTAGTAGTGGATAAATGTTTTCCAGTTGACTTATCTATGGATTTAGTTAAAGCATCCTGCTCCCACTGTTTAATGTTTTCTCTACAAATGGTGTGTGATTTTGATTGAAAATGTTCCTTAATTTTTTTCTGAGAGATGCTTGCTGATTCTCCTTATTTGTCCCTGCTGCCGCAACCTGGAAATTTTTCCATTCTCTGGAAACATGAACACCTTTCTTTAATGAGAACCCATGTTTCGCACAGTACTCAAAACCTAACTTTTTGTTAGACACTGCCAGTCCATCATATCTTGAAGTTTCTGTATTGCTGAAAATTCCAGCAGTCAGGAAGACTTTCAGTGGAGGAGATGGACTTGCTGCTTTCTTCAACTTCAAGTGGTGGAAGTGGTCTTACTTGTGGTGGTGCTGGTGCTGGTCCACCTGCTGGTGCTGGTGGTGCTGGTGACTGTTGTGGATCATCTGATTGCTCCTGCCTTGGGTTTTTTTGGTGGAGAAAGTGGACATACTCTGTTGCCTCTTCATCCTGTTAATACTAACTCCAAAAGAAATAAAACAATATTGTGCTTTGGACTCAATTGTGTTTGTAAGCTGAGGACTACAGGTAACAGAAGGAATCTCTGTTTTCACCCAACAATGTACAATCGTTTCAGGAAGGATGTCCCCCAACAAACAGGAAAGATATAGTTTTTCATCTAAGAAGTTAGATCAAGAAGAATGAATGTCATAGGTCGATTCACAGAGAAATATTCTTTTTCTGAAATTTCTTCCTCAATTCAAAAATTAGGAATATATGAATTAAGTTCAGTACTTAGGTCAGTCCAAGTAGCTATTCAAGAGTCAGTGCTGTCATGGTTAGAAGCAATGGTAAAGCAAGGTATGGATTTAAAACCAGAAATATTTTGTTGGGTACAGCGACAGCGCAACACAGCCGTTTGCCTCTGAGGCTGTGCCTGGCTCTTTGGGAGCCCGCTCACAAGAGAGCAGCCACCCGGCAATCCCAAAACAATAAGCCCTCCCCTGATAATAAGGCCCAAGCCATATTTTATGGGTCAAAAGAAATTAAGACCCTGTCTTATTTTCAGGAAAACGCGGTAGTATTTTATCATTACTATTGTGTAAATAACTGCAGGACATTACACACACTACCACCCCAACTATGACAGTGCCAGGAAAACACCAAAAGAATAACGGTTCCCCCCCCCCCAAAAGACTGCAGATGAAAGCAGTTTTTATCCTAACCATAAGGACAGGAAAAACAAAGCCATTGGAATAAAAACCATCAAGGCATTGTGGGAAGTATTAGCATAAAAGACAATGTCAGAAACATCACAGAACCAGAAACCACAGAAAACAGCACCAAGAAACTCAAGCCAGCCCTTCCCTCTTTCAGAAAACCCAGGCAAAAACATCAGCTGAAAGGTACAAATTCTTAAGTACACCCATTAAGACAAAGGGAATCAGTAGGCTAAAAATAGCTCACCCGGAATTCCCCTTGGGACAAAGATTAAACCAGGAAAACAGGAAAACAAAAGCAGTCAGAAACCATCAAAACCCATCAAGCTGCAAGAGCTCACAAAGCAGCACACAGCTCAATATATGAAAGCAGCCATAGAGTCACATAAAGCCTTGATTGCTGCAAGAAACAACCACCTTACAATTACCTCAAAAACCAGCTATCATACAGAAACACAGAAAATCTCACAAAGCTACCTTGCACCAACATGCACATATAAAAGCAGCCATTTTGAGGCACATAAATTGGATGTGCCTCAAAATGGCTGCTTCTATATGTGCAGGTTGGTGCAAGACAGCTTTGTGAGATTTTGTGGATTTATTTCTGTAGTGATTTACACTCACTACAAAAACACACAAAACAGTACTCTTAAAAGCAAGATATTGCATCACAAACAAAACATTTCCTAAAAGCCATACATGTTCTTTTAATAAACATTTCCTGAAAACAATAAATTAAAAAATCCCCTCAAAACAATTTAAAAAAAAACACTTCCTCAAAAACAATAAAAATACCATTTCCTAAAAACATCCAAATTTCCTGAAAAAAAATTAACAATAAAATATCCTTTAAAATAAACATTAAAAGCATAAGGAAAAAAAACCCAGCCACTTACCAGCAGGCAGAATGCTCTACAATGTGACAGATGCTGGAATGGATGTAGGCAGCAGACGACCAGGCCAGATGCTCCAGCTGAAGGTAAGCTGGACTGGAGGCAAACAGGGACAACCCAGTTAGCTACGCCCTTCTGGCATGGAGCTGTGGGGCTTAGCCAACTAGGTGAGGTGGGGGACTGGGGTGGTGGTGGCAAGAAAGGCCTCAGCTGAGCGCCAGCAGGCCGTGACATACGTGAGCCCAGGGACTGGCTGAGGCCTTCATTGCTGCCTCTCCTCGTGCTCACGCAGACTGTGGAGCCTGCTGGTGCTCTTGGTGGTTCTTGCTGCCTCCCTGGTTTACCCTGACAAGTTGCCCGCTGAGCGTCAGAGGGCTTCAGAGTCTACGCAAGTCTGGGGAGGGGCAGCAAGGCAGGCCTCAGCCAGTCCCCGGGCTCGCGTAGACCACGAAGCCCACCGGAGTTCTCTATAGCTTCTTGCCACCTCCCAAGAAGTCACCCCTGAATGCTGGCGGGCTTCGTGATCTATCCAAGCCTGGAGAATGGCAGCAATGAAGGCCTCAGCCAGTCCCTGGGCTCATGTAAACCACAAAGCCCACTGGCGCTCTTGGTGGTTCTTGCTGCCCCCCTACCTTCTGAGCCTGGTGAAGTTGCAGCCGTAGGCTAGGCTTACTTACCTATAGGCAGCCGCAGGAGGAGGCAGCAGTAATGCAGCAGGAGAGACAGGCAGGCCAGGAAGTCAGCGAGGATCGATAACTCAGTGAGGATCAGCAAGTCAACAAGCAATGACATGAGAGCCAAGGCAGTAATGGTAGTGGGCCACATGGTAACCACGGTATATATAGGGCTTTCAAAGGCGGGGCGATCAGCGAGCCAGCAAGTCAGTGAGTGGTGGGTGGGTAGGCAGGTGGGGCAAGCATGTTGCAGACGGGCGGGGAGAGAGAGAAAACAGTGACCAAGCTGGTGGGGGTGAAAGTGGGGACAGGCCAGGGGACCATACCAGTATGGGGCGTGGCCAAGCTGCCATCACTATCGGTTTGGAAAGTACGGCCAATTTCCACTACCTATTTGGCCAGACCGGACCGAAATGGTAAGAACCCACCTCTGTTCTGTACGTTAGGAAATTGTTAGAATAACTATTTTATTATAGCTTTATTATTAAAATTAGATCTAGACGATATTAGAGTTCATGATAATCATGGATTCTGCCAAGGAAAGAAACTGTACATCATTTCTCTAATACTGTAGTAACTTAAACAAGGTATTCCCTAATAGGATTTTGAAGTTTTATATAGCATTTTTAATGTTGAGTTCCAGTGAATCACATATTATTAACAATTGTAGCAATTATCACCATGATGATAAAAAATCATCTCACCAAAAAGTACCAAGCATCATTCTGTCATGGTTGTTTATTGAAAGAAATCCCATTAAGTGACCTTTATGTCAGACAAATAGAGTATAACAAAACAGAACAGAATAACAGAGTTGGAAGGGACCTTGGAGTCCTTCTAGACCACCCCTCTGCTCTGGCAGGAAACCCTATACTATTTCAGACAAATGGTTGTCCAATCTCTTCTTAAAACATCCAGTGTTGGAGTATCCACAACTTTTGGAGGCAAGTCATTCCACTGATCAATTGTTCTAGCTGCCAGGAAATTTCTCCTTAGTTCTTGGTTTCTTCTCTCCTTGATTACTTTTCATCTATTGCTTCTTGTCCTACCTTCAGGTGCTTTAGAAATAGTTTGGCTACCTCTTCTTTGTGGCAGCCTCTTCTCATAAGAAGTGTGGTGCATAGATCTTGATGACAACCCTCATACTTTGGGATGCACTTTCCTTAAAAATTATTGGCCCCAACTCTCCTGGCCTGCAGCCATAATCCTTTTGGATCTTTGGCCTGCAAAAGATGAGAGATGGCTTAGTCTGGAAAGGATCCAAACTGTACGTTCCTATAAACTTGAGGCTGGAAGTACTATGGTGAAGCCATGATGAGAAATTAGGAGGCCACTTTGGATTCCTAAAAATGCTTCACCTCGCCAGACATCAATTTTGGTGGCCAAAAATGAAAGCTGAAGTGGAAGACTATGTGAAAAGCTGTGCCATTTGCGTAACCATGAAAATACAGCCAGGCAATCCCCATGGATTACTGGAACAGGTGGCCAACCTTAGTCAACCATGGGAAGAGATCACAATGGAATTCATCATAGAGCTCCCAGACAGCAGCAGCAATAAAGTAATTTGGACAGTCGTTGACTTATTTTCCAAGCAAGCCTATTTCATTGCTTACTCAGGACTACCATCCGCAAAGAAGCTAGCGAAAATGTTTGTTAAACACATTTACAGAGTACCCAGGAGGATCATCTCAGACTGCAGAGTTCAATTCACCGCCAGATTCTGGAGAGAGTTCTTGAGGTCCATTGGGTCCACACAAGGACTTAGGTCAGCTTTTCATCCTACTACGAATGGGCAGCAGAGAAAACTAATGCGATGGTGGAGCAATACATCTGTTGTTATATGGATTACCAGCAGACAACTGGTAGGATTTGCTACCTTTTGCCAAAGTCGCGTACAACGCTATGCACAGCAGCACTGGATTAACTCCTTTTCAAGTTACCAGTGGCATGACATTTGTTCCCATGCCTGAAATGCCCAGAGAACCCCCCTCTTCCATGTCTCTGATTGAATGGATGGACACTCTTAAAAAGGGGTGGGAAAATACAAAAAAAGATCTGGCAGCAGCAGCAGAAGAGTACAAGCTAATAAACACCGCTCACTCCAACCCCCCCTTCCATGTGGGGCACAAAGTTTTATATAAAATTAAGAATGCCTAGCAAGAAATTAGGCCCAAAATGTCTAGGTCAATAGTGAAACTAATTAAGTAACTAACTTATTAGTGAAACCAGTTACAGTTCAGCTCAGTCTGTCCAGAATTATAGGGAAAATTCACCCGGTCTTTCATTGCAGTTTACTGAAGACAGTGATTGGGTCCAGCCTAAGACCGTCGGCCCAGCCTACCCCTCCTCCAGTAATGATAGAAGGAGAAACTCACTACAAAGTGAAGAAAATTTTAGAGTCTAGGTTGTATAGAAGTCGTTTGGAATATTTAGTGGATTGGAAGAGGTACCCTTTGTCCAAAGCTACTTGGATGAAAAGTTGGAATGTAAAAGCTGATAAGTTAGTAAAACAATTCCATGATAAATTTCCCAATAAGCCAAAGGGCCAAAGACGGGGAGAGGTGGTTAGTTATGCTTATGTTAACCCCCACATTATTCTCTTTTCAGAAATGCTTTTCTTCTAAAGAGAGGCCACCTATCAGGCCTGCAGCAATATTCCTTTTGGATCTTTGGCCTGTCATACTTTCTATTATTCTACTATGCCTTTTCTATTGTGGGAAAATGGGAGGGGGGATTGTACGGAGTTAGATGCTATGTAGCCAAAACAAAATTCCTTTCTAGAGAGCCAAGGTCATCCTTTGTCTCTGCACCTGACCGGAACTGGATGGGTGGAACTGCCAGCATGGCAATGGAAGATTGGACCATGTGATGGGCTGGTGGGTGTGGGGCAAGATCATGAACTTTCAATTGGGTGGGGAAAACGGGAAGCTTTCAGATTCGGGTTTTCCCAGATGTGCCAACATGGCTCTCTTAATAAATTGGAACTTTGAGCAATACTTTGCCTTGGACTCTGATTAATTTTGGATGCTCTTTGGAACCCTGACAACTGTATTATTTCAACAAGACTTCAGTTTGGATGTCTGTTGGGTCATTGACAATATTATTAATGTATGAACCCGAACCTTTGCTGTTTCTATATTTGCTGGACACAAACAGAATCAGATGATTTGTGCAGGATATAATGATGGCCATATAGACAAACAAATCTACTAAAGGCTAGTCCCAATCAATTCGGTATTGGTCATTGTTTTTTTGCTCATTAATGAAGGTTATTACTCTCTTTAGTAGCATTATATTACCTGGATATTTTTTTTAAGAATTCACAAAAGTTCAAGTTTGTCCAGAATTTTGAAAAGTAATTGGAACCATCAAAAATAATAATGTAATCAGTATGCTATTATCTTTGCCAAATCTATTCTTATCATTATCAATGGTGCACATTCTTAGTGTATACTATATATAGGCTGAATCTCATAGTATTGGAATGGAAAGTTTAATATTTTATGAACAATATAAATGTCATGAAAAACTAATTGAATGATAAACATACTGCACTGTACATATAATCTCATATTTGCATTCTCATTAGGAGTTATTTTGAAAATATATGTAGTAATAAATACTATAAACAACATGGCTATGTTTAAAATATGTTTTAAAAATACACCAGTGTCAGTCTTTTTGCTACTATCTGAGGGAAAACAAAATCACATTCAATTCACCACCATGTTTTATTTTAGGATAGCAAAGTGACACTTTGGACTGTGGATTTTTAAATCTCAATTGGGTTCCAATGACATTTGCTAAAATTACAACAGAGGAAACTGTTGAGTGAATGGCTAGGAGAAAAAGAAAGCTGAAATGGAACAGAAAAAGAGGAAAGTGCTTTAAAGGGTGTGCTCTTCTCTTGTCATCCTATACCCATGATGACAAAACTATGGCATGTGTGCCACAGGTGGCATGCAGATCCTTCTTGGTGGGCACACCAGCAGTCACCCCTCCTGCTGGCCAGCTGGTGTTCGGGTCTCTGCTGCACATGCATGGGGGTGGGGCACATGCAGGAGATGCACACATGTGGGGGAATTGCATTTTGGGGTTTCACCTTTGTTGCTGCAGCTGGGCACAACTCAACCATAAGACACTGACCTGTTGTCGCCACCACTGCTGTTTTCCGATGCAAATGCTGTTAGGAGTATAATCTTACAGTTGGGTTGGCAATATATAAACCATATAACAATGTTTGTACCTGTTTCTTTAAATCGTACTGTAAAATGTGATTGGTTGCTGTTTTCCTCAATTGGCCATAAGAGGGAGCCTGAATGTTAGCTCTCTGTTTTGTTAGATGCTGGGCTGATCTGATCTGAGTGCCGTGAGTTATTGTAAGTTTTGCAACTGCTAGCAAACTTTGAGTACTGAACTGATTATATGATACTGGACTATGTTATTTGGATTATCCCTTAACTGAAAGACATTGATGACTGACTGTCTTATCCGTGTATGACTTGGACTATTTGATGGATTCTGATACCCCTATTTCCACAAAAGTAAAAGCCTATTTAAACTGCAGTGTCTCTGTATGCTGGTTTGTGTGTTCTCCAACACAATGCTCACAACGCTTCTCTGAACGTACTCGCTCTTCCAATGGGGAGCTTACCTAACACTGGTTATGGGCCCAGAGTATACCAGACGTAGCTAAAGGAGAGTTGGTGTTGATACGCAATACCACATACAGACAGCTGGTTATTTAGTGATTGAACTATCCTGGAGAAGATGGCGAGCGATCCATCAACAAGTCTATCTATGATAACCTGGTTGAATGGAACAAACTATGTTTCCTGGTCTATGAAATGCAGTCTACTCCTGCGTAGGGAAGGTTTATGGGATGCTGTACAGAATCCACTTGATGTAACTGTTTGGAATCCAGTTAACGATGATGATGCCCAGAATATAGCATATTTCCAGTGATGCAACGAATGTGTTGTGTATAATTGGTCTAACACTGGTTGACCAACAATTAATACATATTTGTGGAGAAGATTCTGCTGCAAGATGTTGGGAGAATTTGAAGAGGATTTATGTTCGTGACACTGTAGGTGCACACATACATCTTACACGCAAACTGTTTAGGGCACGTCTTCTGAAAGGTGGAAATATGTTAGCTCATTTAACTTTTATGAAAGGGGTTTTTCAGGAGCTACATGAAAAAGAACTAATTTTTTCTGAGCTACATCAAGTTTATATCATACTCTCTTCACTGGATGAGAGTTATGATGTTTTTGTATCATCTCTTGAAGTCCTAACCCGAAATGAACTAACATTGACTGACATTACTGCACGACTGTTGGCAGAGTCAAGAAGAAGGATGAAAAAAGAACAACTGAGAAGAGACCACCACAACATGAGAAGTCACCCTCTACTGCCTATACTGTTCAAAAATGTTATTCTTGTGGGTCTAAGGGACATATAGCTAGGTTCTATAAAAAGGCAAAACAACAGAATGCCAGAAGAGCTAGAAAAAATGCTAATGTCAACTTAGCTATGTCTACTTTGATTATGTCTAGCAATGCACCAATAAACCATGATTTGTGGGTTGTTGATAGTGGAGCATCACAGTGCATTGCTAGAGATAGAAATAAGTTTATAAAAATGACCATGAGCAAGGAATATGTATTTTTGGCAAATGGATGGAAGGTGAGGGCGTCTGGTAAAGGTAATGCATGTTGTTCATTCCTAAATGAGCAGTTACCAATGTTATGTGTACCTAACCTGAAATTCAACTTACTATCAGTTAGGGCTCTGGTTAACATTGGCTATGTGGTAACCTTTAGGGGAGATCTGTATTATTGAAAAGGAGGATAACAGGGTTACTGCTATTTTAAAAAACGGTTTGTATATTATACCAGATGGCCAGATGGCTAACACAGCTTACCATAATGTTAAACCCCATGACGAATGCATACATTTACTACATAGACGCATGGGGCACATTAATTTCAAGATGTTGTAACAAACTGTTAAGTTGGCAGAAGGAGTAAAACTAAAACCATGCAGTAAATATTTAAACTGCAATGTTTGCAATCAGGAAAAAAGCAAAGTTATCGGTACTCCAGCAAACAGACTGAATGGTTTTAAAACAAAGGAACTTCTGGAGATTGTTTTTGCTGATTTAATAGGACCTATAAAACCCAGTTTGGGAGGTGCCTGTTATGTTTTGAGTATCATAGATCATTATTCCCAATACGGTTTCTGTTACTTAATGAAAAACAAAACAGAAACGTTTCAGAATTTCTTTAATTGGCTGAGGTTTGCAGAAAGAAGGATGAAAGCCAAGGTTATTACTGTAGTTACTGATAATTTTAACTATTTGCTGTATCTTTGTATTTTTAACTGCCTTTAGTGGGGATTGTTTGAGTGGGTGACTGTGTATGTATTAGAGGACTGGGAGTGCAGCCTGGTGCCTCCCCCACTGAGTGCTATTGCAGAAGTGGTAGGGGGCCCAGGCCTACCTCCCGTCCTAGAATGATTGATATAGATGGCCTGCCGGAGAGAGCGGAGGCTACGGGAGGGGAAATGGGGTCTATGGGTGTGAGGGTGGGCCCGAGCATTATGGTCATGATGGAGAGGGGCAGGTACGATGGGAACTTCAGGGCTAGCCATTACCGGGGAAGGAGGGTTCGCTACGTCACAGCGATCCCTCCTTCCGGCCCTGTTAGTTCCACTCCAGGACCAGATGGCGAGAGTTGTCAGGGCCCTGGTCTCAGACTGTTGTTGCTAAATGACAGGTCTATGGTTCACAAAGCTCCCCTCTTCCGGGACCTAATATTAGATGAGGGGGCAGACCTGGCATGTATTACTGAAACCTGGCTCGGCCCGGAAGGAGGAGTCCCCCTCACTGAAATGTGCCCAGAAGGGTTTCAGGCGCTCCATCAGCCGCGACCCCAGTGAAGGGGTGGGGGAGTGGCTGTCATCATCCGAAGGTCATTAGTTCCTCGTAGGATCCCTGCTCCGGAGTTTGTTGAGTGTGAGTCCCTGTTGGTGAAGTTGGACCTTGAGGGTCAAGTGGGCTTGTTGTTAACGTACCTACCTCCCAACAGCGTTGCAACAGCCCTCCCCTCGTTCCTCGAGTCAGTAGCCGAGCTGGCGGTACAGTTCCCCAGGCTTATGGTGCTGGGGGATTTCAACCTGCCTTCGCTCGGTGAACACTCTGATGGAGTACAGGAGTTCATGGCTTCCATGACAGCCATGGACTTGACCCAAGTAATCCGGGGTCCGACTCACTCAGCAGGTCACACGCTTGACCTTGTATTCCTCTCGGAGCAGTGGAGAGGTGATCTAGATTTGAAGGGCATTGAGATCTTGCCCTTGTCATAATCTGATCACTTCCTATTGAGGCTTGACTTTCGGAAACCAATCCCCGACTGTAGGGAAGGGGAACCGATTAGGTGGTTCTGCCCTAGACGCCTGATGGACCCTATGGGATTTCAGACGGCACTTGGAGAAATACCTGACACTCTCGTCCACAGTCTGGTAGAGTCCTTAGTCGCTACTTGGAATACAGCGGCGGCGGAGGCCCTAAACTGGATTGTGCCTTTACGGCCTCTCCGAGGTAGTGGATCCAGGAGGGCTCCTTGGAACTCCGGAAGATGAAATGCCAAAGAGATGCCTAGAGCGCTGCTGGATGGCTAGTAACTCTGAATCTGACCAAGCACTGATGAGAGCCTATATCAGGACCTATCTCGTGGCAATACGGGCGGCAAAATGTGTGCATTTTTCCGTTCTTATTGCATCCGCTGAATCGCGCCCAGCCGCCTTGTTTAGAATAGCCCGCTCCCTCTTGAAAGGGAGGGATGCGGACGACCCTTTACACGGTAGAGCTGAGGAATTTGTTCAGTTTCTAATGGATAAAGTCGCTCGGATTCGGACGGATCTGGACTCCAATTGCACGGTACCAGCCGAGGTACCGGGGGAAGGTCTTGAGCAGATTTTATGGAGCTAGTTTCAACTTGTCGCTCCTGAGGAAGTGGACAAGGCCATGGGAGCGTTGAGTGCCTCCACCTGTATACTGGACCAGTGCCCCTCCTGGCTGGTCTCGACCAGCAGGGAGGTGACACATGGCTGGCTCCAGACGATATTTAACACCTCTCTCCGGGAGGGATCCTTCCCGCACCTCCTAAAGGATGCGGTGGTGAGACCCCTCCTGAAGAAACCTTCTCTGGACTCAGCCATTTTGAGTAACTATCGTCCAGTCCCCAACCTCCCCTTTGTAGGGAAGGTTGTTGAGAAAGTGGTGGCCTTTCAACTCCGATGGACCTTGGATGAAACCGATTATCTGGATTCCTTTCAGTCAGGTTTCAGGCCTGGTAACAGCATGGAAACTGCTTTGGTCGCACTGATCGATGATCTCTGGCGAACCAGGGATAGGGGTCACTCCTCTATCCTAGTGTTTCTTGGCCTCTCAGTGGCCTTTGATACCATCGACCATGGTATCCTTCTGCAACGATTGCGAGAGGTGGGAGTGGGAGGCACCGTGCTACGGTGGTTCTCCTCCTACCTCTCGGACAGGTCGCAGTCGGTGTTGGTTGGAGGGCAGAGATCGACCCCTAGGCCCCTCAATTATGGGGTGCCGCAGGGTTTGGTCCTGTCCCTCCTCCTATTTAACATCTACATGAAGCCGCTGGGTGAGATCATATGCCGGCATGGGATTAAATACCACCAATGAGCCAAGGTGGCGCAGTGGTTAAATGCAGCACTGCAGGCTACTGCTAGATCAGCAGGTCAGCGGTTCAAATCTCACCGGCTCAGGGTTGACTCAGCCTTCCATCCTTCCGAGGTGGGTAAAATGAGGACCCAGATTGTTGGGGGCAATATGCTGACTCTCTGTAAACCGCTTAGAGAGGCCTGAAAGGCCTATGAAGCGGTATATAAGTCTACTGCTATTGCTATTGCTAAATATGCGGACAATACTCAACTGTATCTGTCCGCCCTGTGCCAACTCAGCGAAGCGGTAGAAGTGATGTTCCAGTGCCTGGAGGCTGACAGGGTCTGGATGGGAATGAACAAGATTGCACTCAATCCAGACAAGACCGAGTGGCTATTGATGTTACCTCCCAAGGATGGTCTAGCTATTCCATCTCTTAGCCTGGGGGGTGAAACTATACGCCCCTCAGAGAGGGTTCACAATTTGGAAGTCCTCCTGGATCCGCAGCTGACGCTAGAACATCATTTGTCAGCTGTGACCAGGGGGGCCTTTGACCAGGTTTGCCTGGTGCACCAATTGCGACCCTATCTGGACCGGGAGGCCCTTCGGATGGTCACTCATGCCCTCGTCACTTCAAGACTGGTTGTTACTTTTAAAGCCCTACATGGTACTGGACCTGGCTACCTGAGAGACCGCCTCCTGCCATTTACCTCCCAGAGACCCATAAGATCTCACAGATTAGTCCTCCTCTGGATTCCATCTGCCGGTCAATGTCGGCTGGTGACCCCCCGGGGAGGGCCTTCTCTGTAGCTGCTCCGGGCCTATGGAATGATCTTCCCATGGAGATCCGGACCCTTACTACCCTTCCGGCCTTCCGCAAAGTGACCAAGACCTGGCTGTTCCGGCAGGCCTGGGGCTTTTGATTCATCCAGCCCCATCCTAAGTTATGAATGTTGTGGAATTTTAATGTTGTTTTGAAACAGCATGGGGTCCACCATTGAACCCCTCAATACTTAATCAGGCTAAATGTCTTCTTCTAACTCAAAACTTCAAAATTAAAAACTCTGCTTATGCTCTTTCACCTAAAGAACAGACATAAGGAACATATTTCTTTCTGCTTGAAACACAGGAAAATAGTTTTTTCGCAAGTAGGAAAACTGGGTGGGCAGTTAACCACATTATCTTAGTCATAGAGCGCAGTTTAGGATAATCAAAGTTCAACTTGTAAACAAGCTATAGGTTAACCATATTTTTAGCAATATATCTGAGTGGCGTTCTGACTTTTCCTCTTTCTGCATGAGTAACTAAGATTCACTTCTCTTTTAGTTTCACTTTACTTCCCTATTGTGGTTTGGGAATCATGTATTGTAATTTTCCTTAAATATTTGTAATAACCTTGTGCTGACTTAGGTGAGAAGTTATGACCTGGACTAGTGCACGCCTATATGACGTCTATATGATTTGTAATAACCATTTCAAAGGTATAAAACCTCTGTCAAAATGTACCTAAGTCAGATCAGTTAGGTGGAAATCTACTGGTCTCTTGAATGCATTCAATAATAATAAACCTTTCTTCTCTGGAAAAGGTGTCGTCTCCTATTCTTACGTAAGTAGAAAGGCAGACCCTGATTTTGCCATTACATTTCTTGGCGAGCCAGCCAGGAGACGATAGGGTTTTTGGGGACCCTCTGGGACACCTAACCCGGGGGGCTGGGGGCTCATCGGGTCAGGAACCTCTCTGGCGCCAAACGGACCTTTTGTTCCGAGGGAATTTCCCGGCAGCGAGGAGCACTCGGCCTCGGCGGTTGGCGGTCTCAAGAACCTCAGAAAACCAGAGGAGAAAGGAGAAAAAGTCTGGCCAGCACCGGAGGAGGAAAACCACAGATAAAAGGCAAGTAATTGTGGGTTTTCTATTTAAGGCCCGGTTTTTCTTTTAAGCCGGAGAGTGAGGTCTGATCCACCTTGCTAGGTATAAAGGTTTTGGGAATTGGACTGTCCAGAATATATGTATGTGTTTAAAAGGGTAAAGTGTTAAGATTGTGTTATCCAGTATTTGGGAAAATTATGGGTGGAGGAAGTAGTAGTCAGACTCCGCTGAATTCTATGTTAAATCATTTTAAAGAAGGATTTATGAGTCAGGATTATGGAATTGAGTGGAGTAAACATGAGCTTAGGAAGTTTTGTGAATCAGAATGGCCCAGATATGGCATTGGGTGGCCTGAAACAGGTACTTTTGACCCCCACATAGTTTTAAAAGTCCATAGGTTGGTGTTTGATCCTAAGCTAGGGAGTTTAACTCAGGCTCCATATATAGATGTTTGGAAAAAATTGATTAATCAACCCCCAGCTTGGTTAAAGAAATGTAAACAACAATGTATTCTTATGGCTGTCAGAGTTACAGACCCCAAAAGTCCTAGGCAGAGACCACCAGTCTTGGCTAGTGCCCCAGAAGAATTGCCACAGCCCCCTCCTTACATGGCACCTAGGGGGGTCAGTTTGCCAGCCACACCGCAATCCTTGTCACTGACATATTCCAGAAGAACTGCCCCCAGCACAGGGGATTCTACAGGTCTGTTACCTATTGAGGGAATCGAGCAGGGATTGGATGCTGTAATTACTAGTATGGAACAAATAAGATATAAAGAGAAAGAAGAAAAGGCCCCTCTAAGCTCACCCGACACAATGGGACCAGAGTTTTGGGAAAAGAAGGAGGAAGAGATGGACCAATTGATGGGAGCTGTGGGTGGAGAAGCGGAACCAGTGTCAGCCAGAACTAGAGCAAAGACAGAGACTGTTTTTACAGCACCACTCAGACGAGTCGACCAATTCTTAGTAAACCCAGATGACCCCTCCCAAGTTTCAACAGGGTCGTTGTTTCAGCATGTTCCTTTTACCACCTCTGATTTGCTAAATTGGAAAATGCACTATGGGCCTTATAGTGCTAAACCAAACGAAGTGGCAGAATTGGTAAAAACTATTGTGGATGCTCATCACCCAACTTGGCTAGATTTACAACAACTTATGGCAACACTTTTCAATGCTGAAGAAAAGGAAAAGATCAGGAATGCAGTGTCTAATATTTTAAAACCAGATGTCCCTGCACGTACAACTTTAGCAGACTTTATTGAACAGCGTTTCCCCTCAAAGGATCCTAATTGGAGTCCTTACGATTCTCATCAATTAAACTTGTTGCTCAATTATCAACAGTTAGTAGTAAAAGCTGTGCGCATAGCAGGAAAGCCCGCAACCAACATGTCGAAACCAAGTTTGATAACCCAAGAAGCTACTGAAAGTCCGGAGGCATTTTATTCTAGATTGGTTGAGGCATATCAGATGTATACTCCTATTGACCCCACCCTTACTGAAAATGCTCGTATGCTAGCAATGGCTTTTATTTCACAATCAGCTCCAGACATAAGACATAAGCTTCAAAAGTTGGAAGGAGCGTTGGGAAAACCTCTTAGTGAACTCATGGAAGTTGCCAGGAAGACATTTGTCAACAGGGATTTATTGGAGGAGAGAAAAAAGGATAAGCAGATGAAGAGAAAAGCAGAATTGCTAGCCACCGCTTTAATGACTGTGCCAGGGGGAAATAGAGGAAGTAGGGAGAGGACTATAATCCCCTCCTTGGGTCAAAATCAGTGTGCCATATGTCACAGGTATGGGCACTGGAAAAGAGATTGTCCCAGAAGAGAAGGAATTGGGAAAAGGGAGATTGAACAGCCAAGGGTAACTAGAAATCCTTCCCCTTTGCCAAGAAATCTCTCCCTCAGCCGACCCAACACCTTCAGGGGACGTGGAACATTCAGGAAGCCCTTTGATGGCCTGCGAAAGAGAGAAGCCAAGGGATTTTCCCCCGACACTCCTTTGATTGGATTGGCAGAAGCTGAGGAGTGGGATTGACGGGGCAGTGTAGGTTCGATTAGCCTCCCCGAACCTATGGTCTGTCTGAATGTGGGGGGCAAAGAAGTTTCTTTCCTTGTAGATACAGGAGCGACTCGCTCTGTATTAACCCAACCCTTGGGACATATTTCTTCTCAATCTATCAACATTCAAGGGGCAACAGGAAAACCACAAACCCAGCCACTTTTAGAGCCTCTATTATGCACAACGGGAGGAAAAACGTTGACTCACCAGTTTGTTTATCTGCCCAGCTGTCCGCTTCCACTCATGGGTAGAGATTTACTTTGCAAACTTAGAGCACAGATATTTTTTGATGAAAAGGGATCCGTAGGAGTGAAATATGGCAATGTGAATTTAGAGATTCCTAAGGAAGAGGCTTGGAGAATCATGGTGGTGCAGGAAGTCTCAGGAGACAAATGGAGGGAGTTCCGGGTTCCTGGGCTGTGGGCGGAAGATAACCCCCCTGGTTTTGCTGCTCACCACACCCCTATCATTGTTGAGGAACTACCAATGAGCCTTCCTGTATGCATCCGCCAGAGGGGGTACCCAAGAGAAATTGTGCAGGCTATTCAGGAAGTCATACAACTGTATCTGACTTATAAGATTCTAGTGCCCACTGACTCCCCATGGAATTCACCGATTCTGCCTATACCAAAAGGGGAAGGGAAATATCGAATGGCTCAGGATCTTCATCGGGTCAACAGTTCAACAGTCACAATTTATCCCACGTTGCCAAATCCTTATGTGTTACTTGGGTTAATTCCACCAGAAGCTAAATGGTTTTCAGTTATTGATTTAAAAGATGCCTTCTTCTCTATACCCATTCATAAAAAAAGCCAGCACTTGTTTGCCTTTGAATGGGAAAATCCGACAACAGGAAGGAAACAGCAGTATACTTGGACACGCCTTCCACAGGGATATAAAAATTCCCCAACGCATTTTAGCGCGGCGTTAGCTACGGACTTGGAAATTCTAGATTTACCCCCTCCTGATGTTGTGTTACAATATGTGGATGATCTTTTGGTGACAGGGCAAACAGAAGAGGATTGTCATGCCAATACAGCAGCCCTGTTACTTCTGTTACAAGAAAAAGGCTATAAAGCTTCTAGGGCCAAAGCACAATTGGTCCAATTGAATGTTAGGTATTTGGGATATGATATCCAGCAGGGGCAAAGAACTTTGGGACATGAAAGGAAGGAAGCCATTTGTCAATTACCAGCCCCAAGAAATAGGAAGGAATTGAGAGGCTTTTTAGGAGCAGCAGGATTTTGCCGCATTTGGATTCCTAACTTCGCGTTGTTAGCAAAGCCACTTTATGAAGCTACAAAAGGGAATGAAAAGGAACCTTTGCGGTGGGAAAAAGAGGAACAGAAAGGTTTTTTGAACTTAAAACATGCTTTGACTCAAGCCCCGAGTCTGGGACTGCCTAATTTAGACAAACCTTTTCATTTATTTGTGGACACTAAACAGAATATGGCTGTGGGGGTGTTAACTCAGAAGATGGGAACGTGATATCGACCAGTTGCATATTTGTCAAAACAATTGGATCAGGTAGCAAAAGGGTGGCCCTCTTGTCTTAAGGCTGTAGCAGGCACGGCTTTACTTACTCAGGAAGCAAATAAACTTACTTTTGGACAGCAGTTGAATATCTACACCCCCCATGCTCTTTGGGCTGTTCTGGATCAGAAGGGCCATTTGTGGCTTACCAATCCACATATGTTGAAGTATCAGGGGCTTATTACACATAACCCCCTCATCAAACTTGTTCAGTCATATGCTTTGAATCCTGCCACTCTGTTGCCTGAACCAGACTCTGAGATCTCTCATGATTGTTTGCAAACTATTGAGGAAACCTATGCTAGTCGCCCAGATTTGAAAGATGAACCCTTTTCCGACCCGGATGCAACCCTTTTTACCGATGGAACCAGTTTTATCCATGAAGGTGTAAGGAAAGCAGCTTATGCCATAGTTACTCTTGATGATGTATGGGAAGCCAAGCCCTTACCTGCAGGAACTAGTGCCCAGTTGGCAGAATTACATGCACTCACTAGGGCATTGGAATTAGCAAAAGGTCTACGTGTCAACATTTACACAGACTCCAAATATGCCTTTCTTACAGTTCAAGTGCATGGAGCTTTGTACAAAGAAAGAGGTCTTATTACAGCAGGAGGAAAGGACATTAAATATGGACCCCAAATTTTGCGTCTATTGGACAGTGTGTGGGCCCCCAAACAAGTTGCCATTATGCATGTACGAGGTCATCAGAAGGGGATTTCAACAGCTGAAAGAGGAAACCACAAAGCTGATCAGGTGGCAAGGGCAGCAGCTTTGGATCCATTCTCCCTGCAAGCTAACTGCCTTACTTTGTGGATCCCGAACCAAGAGGATGAACCCCCCTCATATAACCACTCGGAAGTCCAGCAAGCTGAAGCTATAGGGGCAGAACTAGTAAATGGGTGGTGGACTCTGCCGGACAACCGGGTGTTTGTACCTCAGCAGTTAGCATGGGAGGTTGTTTCTTCCCTGCATAGGCATTTACATTTAGGAAAGACAGCTTTGAGAAAGGCTTTAACAAGGGAAGTCTATATTAACAATTTGTCTAATCTAGCAGCTGCTGTTTGTTCTCGATGTCAGGTGTGTGCTGCTAATAACCCACGTCAGGGCCCAAGTCTTCCCCCTGGGCACCAACCTAGGGGGGCTTATCCTTTTGATTATTTAATGATCGACTTTACGGACATGCCGAAAGTGGGATCATACACTGCTATGTTAGTTGTTGTTTGCACATACACAGGGTGGCCTGAATGTGTTCCCACTAGAACGAAAAAAGCTTTGGAGGTAACCCGAACTCTGTTAAATGTAGTTATTCCACGATATGGGTTGCCCTCACGTATCTCTTCAGATAATGGGCCTGAGTTCATTCATGCAGCCACTCAGAAGGTTGCCCAGGTATTGGGGATTACCTGGAAGTTACACTGTTCTTTCCACGCTCAATCGGTGGGTGTTGTTGAAAGAGTTAATAGAACTATAAAGAATAAATTGGCTAAAATTTGTCAGGAAACTCATCTGAAATGGCCAGATGCCCTCAGCATGGCGTTGCTGGCCGTGAGGTGCGCACCCACAGGGGGGCTGGGTGTCTCACCATATGAGTTAATGTATGGAAGGGTTCCTAATTTGGTTAGTCCACAGGTGTTGCCCACTCCTCAAGTGGCAGACACAGTAAAAATCAAACAGTTGCAAGCCTTGAATACTGTTGTCCATCAATTACAAAAATATGTGCTGTCATGTCGTCCTCATGTGATTGTAACTCCAGTACATAATTTCCACCCAGGACAGGAGGTCTGGGTAAAGGACTGGAAAAAGGTGCCTTTGGAACCCAAATGGTGTGGGCCATATACTGTTGTTATTTGTTCTCCCCTTGCTGTTAAGGTAGCTGAAATTAAGCCTTGGATCCATTGGACACGCCTGAAATTGGCTGCAACCCCGTGTGAGACTGTTTCCAAGGACTCTGTCCAGCCTCTACACCCTGCCAAAAGGAGAAGACGAAGGAAGGACGCCACCTCGCCTGCTGATTCACGGGAAGCAATCGCTCTACGGCCAGGTGGTGAAGACCCCTCTGCAGGTGTCGCTCCAGGTACCGCCGACACCCATCGCACAGGCAACGCATCGCGTCTCCCGTGGAACCTTCGTCCCCGTCCAACGCGGAGAACCAACCATGGATTCCAACCACCGTCTGCGCCAGACTGCGTGCATTAGGAATGGTCTGATCCCAGCGATCTTAGTCGTGATTTTTCTCTTATCTGTTTCTGTTCTCCTTAACTTTCTCTATTTCTATGCCACCATGACAAATAAGATCGCCCGAGGGGCGCTGCCAGTGCAGATATGGGAGGTTCCCCCTGATTATGAGGACCCATTTCCTGAAGGGGGGAATGTGATTAGTGGGAGTACCTCGCAGCCACCATATGTGAGGGATGGGAAAAAGGGCACCCAACAAACACCAGATGTCAGGGCCCTCACAGTGACGAATGACTCCCCTGTAAAGGTAACTTCTGAACCACTGCTAGAAGAAATGGGACCAGGGCCTTTTCCTCCTTGTAGGCATTGCTTCTATAAGGTCCCGAGCACACAGGGACTCGGTTTTGCCTATGTAAAACGCTGGGTAGTAGATTGCCATCCAGAGGAAGGGTTATCCCCCTGTTCCGAGGGATCCAGGAACTATTGGCAATGTAGATTGGACCCCAATGTTACTTGGGCACCAAGTGAATATTATAATTCAACCATAATGTGCCATACTTTGAGGCCCATTCAGAGACCATACCCAGAACCCTATCCGGCAAGGACAAGGACTCGGGGTAAGCGGACACCCCTTGATTTTAGTTTGGACATGAAATATGACATAACGAATGATCAGCTTCCGATCATGGTGAGGATATATTGTCAAATCATGGGTAATGTGAGAAATGTGTGGTTGCTGCAATGGTGGTCAGATGAAGAGAATCTGTCAAGTATGAAACCTCAGGTACTGAGTGAGATTTAGATTTAGATTTAGATTTTATTAACATTTGTAGGCCGCCCTTTTCCCTGAGGGGACTCAGGGCGGCTCACATAAAATCAGGGAGGGGAAGTACAAACAGTAACATAGACACATATAATAAAAGTAATAAGCAACATACATTCATCATTCGGGAGGGGCGGCTATCCTTGTCCCCAGGCCTGACGGGCTAGCCAGTTCTTGAGGGCTGTGCGGAAGGCCTGGACGGTGGTGAGGGTACGAATCTCCACGGGGAGTTCGTTCCAAAGGGTCGGGGCAACTACTGAGAAGGCCCTCCTCCTTGTAGTTGCCAGCCGGCACTGGCTGGCTGATGGAATACGGAGGAGGCCCAATCTGTGTGATCTAATTGGTCGCAGGGAGGTGATTGGCAGGAGGCGGTCTCTCAGCACCTAGGCACCTAGGCGTAATACGTAATTATGATGAGAAATCTAGTTGCTTGAAGGTCTGGATCACTCATTCTAATTACTCGGAATCATACCAGTGCCGAGCTGTGACACTTGGTAAGATCATAAGCAGAATGGCAACAGTCACATTGAATGCAGAAGGAAAAGGGATGGTGGTTCTGGAGCCGCTCTTGCAACCAGGTAGGAACCTCCATCCCACACCCATTCTTCCCAAAGGTGGGAAGGATGGATTAGATGGGAAGGGACCTATAACCCCTGCCCCATTGGAATGCACTGCATGCCTAATGGGAACAAGAGGAAATACTTTAAAGTTCAAAATGGGCAAACCTAAATCCTGTCAGAACTTCAATCTTCCGAATTGTACTTTTGGAAGGAAGCAACCCCGTCTCTATAGCCAATGTGAGGGATCTGAAGGGGTGGTATGTTATCTGCCTGCAACACCAGGGCTGGATGAGTGTGGCCCATGTCTTACCAAAGCTAAGGTGGGGCCTCGTACCATTGTTACAATGATCTACCACACTCAGGCCCCAGTGGGCTGCACCCCTCAGAAAAAGACATGTGTATCTAACGGTACCATGTATAACTATTGCATTCAGGAAAACCAGCTTGTTTGTTATCAACCAACCACTCCAGTTCGCATCAAAGTCAGTGTATGGGCCGGCCTGGCCCTACTTGACAACCCCAAGGAATCTCAGCTTTACCACCTCACCACAGTTACTGCTTTAAAACAAGGACAGAAGCCCATCACCGTAGCATTTGGTGTATGTGCTGCAATGGATAGGGTGGCTTACAGAAGCTGTGGAAGTCAGGGATGGAGACAAACTTATTACCACAATCATAAGTATCTCTGTCCCCGATCCCATGTCTACTGCCAAGGATGTCAGAATCCAAGTCGGGATTTGTATTCTCCTTGTGCAGATCGCATGGACAAAAGAAACCCGTGCAGAGGATGGGATTGTGTCTGTCAACATACTGGAGGAGGTTATCCTACTTCTCCTCATCTAGGATGTCCCTATATTTCCAATTTTCGCCGCCTCCCAAATTCAAACTCAGTCGCTTTTGAAGTGTCCCGCGATCACCCAGAGGAAGAAAGTTATGGGATAGGCATTGATGGAAATGGGGCTGACCCACTGGCATACATTACAATAAGGGTGGAAACTTTGAAGGAAGGGGAGGAAAAGTCATTAGGATGGTCTGTATATGATAACCTTCGAAAGTTAGAGGAACCCCTTCCTCTTAGCCCTAAGGCTGTGAATTTGTTTGTAGAAATGGCTGAAGAAGTAGCAAAAGCCTTAACTGTTAAGAATTGCTTTGTTTGTGGAGGAACTAACATGGGAGAAAAATGGCCATGGGAAGCCCTCGAAGCAACCCCAGAGGTATATAACAATATGACCCTCAAAGGCAACCTCACTCAACGAACACAGCATACGGGTATTGTTTGGACCCTAACTACAAATTTGGTGGGCCACAGCTGTTTCTCTCGAAATGGATCATATCCTGTGGGTCATCTAATTTGTTTAGGGGAATGGGATGATACTTATACCAAGTGGTCATCACCATCTAATCTCTCTCAACCCCCCAAGTTTGATCTCTCACTCTTACCATACCTAAAGGAGCCACAGTATTCATCTGACATAACATGTTTCAGGAGTTGAAGATAGTTTAGAGGATCTTAATCAAGCTAATACTAATTTGACATCGAAAACAGACTGACTACCTACAATGCCATGACTGTGTTGCTAAGATCATTCACTGGAAATTGTGCCAAAAGTTTGGATTTGAGTACAGCAAAACCACTGGGAACAACAGGTTCAGAAGGTTTTAGAGAATGAGAAAGTCAAGATCTTGTGGGACTTCAGAATCCAGACTGACAGGCACTTGGCCCACAACACACCTAACATAACAATAGTTGAAAAGAAAAAAAGTATGGTTCATTGACATTGCAATACCTGGTGATGAGCGAATTGAAGATAAGCAGCAAGAAAAAAATCACAAAGTACTGGGACTTGCAAATTGAAGTTGAGCGACTGTGGAAAAAGAAATTGTTTGTTGTCCCAATTGTAATCGGAGCCCTTGGAGCAATACCTAAAGGGCTACCTCGCTATTTGGAAATTTTAAATTTATCAAACTTGAACATTTTGATTCTACAAAAAACCACCCTACTTGGAACAGCTTATATCCTCTGATGTTACCTTACCAGTTCTTAGGTCCTAGGTTAGGACTCGAGCTTTGAGCTACCAACCAGCCCCAAAGGCTGTGAATCTTATCAAAGATTAACCAAAGGATAAAAATTATTATTTTTATCACAGTGGCCAGTTGTTTTGCCGGATTTGGCATTGATTACTAGTCGGGCCCCACCCAGGGGCCTAGGATGTCATAACGTATTTTTGTAATATGCGTGCAGATCCAAGCAGTGCGGCTTTTTGCATTTGACTGATGGTGATTTTGTCAATTTTAACTGTTTTAAATATAATTCCAGTGCTTTTGGAAATAGCACCCAATGTGCCAATTACCACTGGAATTGTCACTGCTGGTTTGTGCCATAATCATTGAATTTCGATTTTTAAGTCCTGGTATTTTGCGATTTTTTCATATTCCTTCTCGTTGACTCTGCTATCACCTGGTATTGCGATGTCTATGATTGTAACCTTATTTTTCTCACCCAGTGTGATGTCTGGTGTATTATGCGCCAGTATTTTGTCCGTTTGTATGCGAAAATCCCACAAGATCTTGACCATCTGATTTTCGGTGACTTTTTCAGGCTGATGTTCCCACCAGTTTGTTGCTGTTTTAATATTATAATTTTTGCACAAATTCCAATGGATCATTTGTGCTACTGAATTGTGTTGCAATTTATAATCAGTCTGCGCGATATTTTTACAGCAGCTGAGTATGTGATCAACAGTTTCATCAGCTTCTTTGCAAAGTCTGCATTTGGCATCATCAGAGGATTTTTCGACTTTGGCCTTAATGGCATTTGTGCGGATAGCTTGTTCTTGCGCAGCCAGGATTAGTGACTCTGTTTCTTCCTTTAATATACCTGCTGTTAACCATAACCAAGTTTTTTCACTGTCCACTTTATCTTTTATTTTTTCCAGAAATTGGCCATGCAATGCTTTGTTCTGCCAACTCTCTATTCTTGATTTTATCACATCTTTTCTGTATTCTTGTTTCGTCTGTTGGACCTTCAATAGATTTTTGTTCTTTACTTCGATTAATAGATGTTCTTGACTTTCTTTTAAATAATCAGCCAGTGCATGTTTTTCTTCTTCAACTATTTGCTTCACTTGTAATAATCCTCTGCCACCTGATTTTCAGGGCAGGTACTGTCTATCAGTATCACCATATGGATGTAAACTGTAATGCATTGTCATTAGTTTCCTGGTTTTTCGGTCCAAAATGTCCAAATCAGCTTGTGTCCAGTTAACTATACCAGCTGTGTATCTTATAACTGGTATTGCCCAGGTATTTCAACAAAAAGTCGAAAATGCTGAAAAAGAAATTATTATGATACAGTGCAGACAAATGGAACTCTCATTAAGAGTAAGGGGGTTGCGTGAAGAAAAACAGGAAAACCTGAAACAGATTCTTTCAGAAGCTTTTGATAATCTGGCGGGAAGACAGGGGCTTGACTGGCAAATCGATAAAGTTTATCGTGTTAACTCTTGGGTGGCAAAGCAGAAGCAGCTTCCTCAAGACATTGTTATATATTTCACTACAAGAGAGCTCAGAAACATGATATTACAAGAGTCTTATAAAACTAAGCTGCAGATTGGGGATTAAGATCTGACTGTTCTGAAAGAGATACCACCTCAAATGCTAAGAGCCAGGAGAGATTTTGCCTTTTTAGTTAAAGAACTTAGAAATCGTCAGATACAGTACAGATGGGATGCACCGTTTGGCATCATACTTACACTGGACAGGCAAAGATATAGTCTCAACTCCATATGGAAAGCCCGAGATTTCTACCATAATATTTTGAAGGTTGGACATCCTGCACCTTCTGGACCCAGAGAAAGATCACAAGAAAGACAAGACAGACAGCAAATCACACAACTACCAGATAAGATGGATCATCTCTCTCTTCTAGAAGCGCAAGGTGTTATGGAACAGAGACCTAGCCATATGATTACTAGACGAATGGAGCAACAAGTTAAAATGCAACAACCGCAACAACTACCGGCTATCGATCAAGGAGCCACAGCAACAACCTCAGAAGCAATGGGAGGAGCTAGGCCAAAGGTTAAACAGGCCATGCAGGAGGCTCTAAAAATGCTTCAGCTAACCAAAGATGACAACTAAGATTTTAACCTGGAATGTCAACAGATTGAATTCTCCACAGAAGAGAAATAAAATATTTCACTATCTTAAACAGTTCAAGAATGATATAATTTGTTTACAAGAAATTCATATTAAATCAACCGATCAAAAATATCTGAGTAACCCAAGATTCGGTCAACATTTTGTAGCTTCTGCTATGGAAAAGAAAAATGGTATAGTTGTATACTTAAGAAAAGATATGAAAGCTGAATTAATTGAAGCAGATCCCTATGGAAGGTACATTGCATTAGATCTAATCCTAGAAGAGAAAAAGACATTGTTTTGGGGAATTTATGCTCCTAATCAACAGCAAGACGGTTTCTATAGAAATCTTCATGCTAAATTAGTACAGTGGGATTATAGGTCTTGTATATTAGTAGGTGACTGGAATGGTGTTATAGATACCAAGAGAGATAAGAAGATTTCTCACCCAAACACTAAGATACGAGCAAAACTACCTAAATCCTTTTTTGACATGATGGATGACTTTGAACTGAGAGATATCTGTCGAGAAAGAAATGCAGAAGAATATGATTTTACCTTTTTTTCTGATAGGCATCAATCCTTTTCTAGGATTGATTTCATATTAAGCACTAATGATTTGCTTTTTAGGGTGAAGAAGACAAAGATTGCGGCTAGGGTCCTTTCGGATCATAACCCAGTTTGGATGGAATTGGGAGGGGTGGTACACGCAAGAAGGTCTTGGAGATTGAATGAAAACTTATTTAGATATGAAAAGTATATCAATGATTGTAAAAAATTGCTAACTGAATACTTTGTTTTTAACATGAATAAGGATACACCTATGGAATTTGTATGGGATGCAAGCAAAGCGTATATGAGAGGAGTATTGATAAATATAAATAAATCACATAGACATAAACAAGGGGTAAAATAAACAGAGTTGGAGGAGGAAATTAAGAGGAAAGAGCTGGAGTTAACAATGAATCCAGGCGATACAAAGGTCAAGGAAGCAATCACCATATTAAAATCCCAATTTGATATGTTGATCTCTGACCAGGTAGGCACCAGTTTGTTATACGCAAAACACAATACTTTCTGTAATGCAAATAAACCTGGCAGGTTATCAGATTAGGAAAAACCAGAAAATTCGAAATATACCTAAATTGACCTACAAAGGGAAGGAGGTATTTCAACAGGATGAGATTCAAAAGGCATTTCGGGAATTTTTTATAGAGTTGTATAAGGGGGATAAAATTAATGGTTTAGATATAGACAAATACTTAGATAAAGAAAAAATATCCTTAGTTAAAGAAGAACACAGGCAAAAATTCAATCAACCAATAACCTCGGGGAAAATTTTACAGGTAATTAAACAGTTAAAGTCAGGGAAGGCACCATGCACAGATGGCTTGACAGCGGCTTACTATAAAAACTTACAGTTGGAAATGGTAGAACCTCTTAGAGAATTATTTAATAAGATACATACATACATTCGGAGCTGCAGCATCGGTGCATATACCATCACAAGTGAGATTGAAAGGGCAGAAAAGAGCTTGACAGTTATTTTTTGTAGGATATGAGGCTAACCATAGATCATTTAGGTTTTGGGAGAAGGGCACAGCTAAGATTTACTGTAGCGCTAGTGCTAAATTTATAGAACATGTGGGGTGGAATAAATTAGAAACAAATGATAATTTAATTATTGACACCCAAGTAGTCCTTAATGATAAGGTAGGAAAATCAGTAATCAAAGAAATTAAGAAGTACAGTACTCTCTCTCTCTCCCTACCTATCTACTGTATTTCTCTCTCTGTATCTCTTTCTATTTCTCTCTCTATTCCCCTACCTACCTACCTACCTACCTACCTACCAACCTACCTACACACTCTCTCTACCTCTATTTCTCTCTCTCTATCCCTTTATCTACCTACCTACCTAACTACTCTCTCCCTACCTACCTACTGTATTTCTCTCTCTCTATTTCTCTCTCTATCCCTCTACCTACCTACCTACCTACCTACCTATCTATACACACTCTCTCTCCCTACCTACCTACTGTATTTCTCTCTCTCTCCCTTTATCTACCTACCTAACTACTCTCTCTCTCTACCTATCTACTGTATTTCTCTCTATTTCTCTCTATCCCTCTACCTACCTACCTACCTACCTACTCTCTCTCTCCCCCTGCCTACCTACTGTATTTCTCTCTCTTTCTCTCCTTGTCTATCCCTTTATCTCCCTACCTGTTTTTTTTAAAAAATTGCTTCTTCAAAACCTTAGTTCGTCTTATACTCTGGTGCATCTTATACTCTGAAAAATATGGTATGTCTTTGGAAACACAAGACAGAAATGAAAAGAAATGCAAAGCAAATCAGTTGTTAGATCCATCTAATAATCACATAGTGAGCTATAAGTAGAACTGAACTACAAAGAGAACAAGTGGACTTTTGGGCATATGGTATTTATTATGCTTGCTTGAATGCAAGCAGCTTCAAAACTTGGTTGAAAGACAACAGATGATGACTCTCTTCTGGATTTATCTATTCTGTCAAGGTTCTGACAGATGAACTCAAGCAATTCAGCACTCTGAGACTTCATTATCTTCAAAAGTATTGGTTTATTGAGTACATCAATTCGGCATTAATGAAACTTAAAGACAGCTCTGACTACTTCCCATTTTTCCATACAATTAAAAGTTAGGCATCCCGGGAAGACTGGAAGTGCCTCAGTGAGACAGTTAGAAAATCCATGGGCTCTGAACAGCTTCACATAAATTCTGGCTGACAAACCGTTGCCAGCGATCTTCGGATCAGAACTTTCCTGGAGGCATCTCAATAGACCAAGAGGAAAATAACTGGTTCCTTGCAGGTGTAACGGTTCCTCTCCTAACTTAAGAAAGTGACGATTCTTGAAATGGAGTATTTCAAAAGGAACCTTTTATTAAGAAGAATGGAAACCATTAAATTCAAAGCAACATCTGAATCCCCTTAGGCAATGCAAGTAGAATTAAACCAGTAGAGACCCCTCCCATTAGTTAGAATGCAGATTTTAGCCAATACACAAGTGTGAAGATGTTTCCTTTATCAACTACCCTGAGAGCCAAATAAACATACATTCCCATGGCTATCTTCCATTAGACATTAAAGTGAAACGTCCCACATGGCCATCATAAACATTCCCCCAAAAGGTAAGGGGATCTCAAGGCACTTCGGCACCAGAAAACCAGTTGTAAAATATCAGTTGTCACAGGCATTGCTAATAAATTGACTCCAAGGCCCCCCTCCTCCCAAATGAATGGCAGTATCACTTTTAGAAACCTGACAGCAGGTCAGAGATTAGCTCTCTGAATCGTCAGTGGGGGAGGCAGCATTGTAAAATGGCCACTACAAAGCTGAGGCATCTGGACTAAGCATTGAGCAGGAGCAGTAATTGGAAGGAATGTTGAGATCTGGTGAGAAGATTTAAATAACCAACTGATACAAATCAGAATTTGGAAACAGGAAAGAACCGTGTGAGTAGAAAATATTATTAACAGACTGATTGGGAATTTGGTGGAAAGGAAAAAAAGAGAAGGGAAAAAATTGTGGTTTAAATCATTAAGCCCAAAGGGAACTGTTTGCTTTAAATAACTTGGAGGCAGAAATAAGAATTGGCTAACCCATTGAAATACAAAGCTTTGAATCTGGATTTGAAAAAAACTGTGTCTTTAAAAAGAGATTAATTGACAATTGGGAACCTCCCGGAAAAGAAGGAAGGAGGAACGGAGGCTAAAATACCGATACTAAGGAGATTTGTTTTGTTCTAATTTACCCATCTTAAGCAACCCTAATTAACTAGAGGTGGAAAATAACAAGAGGAAAAATCAAGAAGAAGCGTTGACTCTCCCCTGTCTGCAATTTTATCTTTTTTGGATTTAAAACTACCAAGATGTAACTTTTTTGGCTAGTTTAAAGACAAGTAAACACAAATTCATAACCTAATTCTTTTCCTTTGCTTATTTATATGACTTGAAAGCAAGAAACACTGCAGACATGTTTACAAATATTTCTTTTCTTCTTTAAGTGTCTCCAGTTTAGGAATATTTCTGTCTTCAAGGATAAATGATGTCCTGAAAATAATTACAAATAGGTCAGGATTGTATAAGGCATGGATTTGAAAGTAATGTAAAGGAATTTATACTGGGCAATGACAATAACTAAATGTTGTCAACAAATGAACAGTATGTGTTTAGACCAACAAAGTCAGTTATATGCATTAAATAAATATAAACAAACAATGCCATTTTTCTTGTGGAAAGTTATCACCCAGCCCTCTCCCAGAAAAATGAAATATCCTAGGAAATATTGAAATGATAGAATATTATATTTCCCTGGATGTGAAAAGGTAGAAACATGTTTTAAAGAGAGAATAGCTCCCTGCAGCTTCCTGCCCCCACCCACTTTGTCAATGGGCCATTAAGATGGCCAAGCCATCTTTACATAATAAAGAGTTCTCCCCAGGGGGATGGGATTAAGACATGATAATATTGGCCCTTTACCCAACTGACCACATGGCATCTGCGAACTCAACCAAACCTGGATTCAAAACATAGCTCCACGGGAGTCTGACAACCAATCAGAATACAAGCTCAAGATCAAAGGCCAGAGGGGGCATAAGACCAGGGACTCAGCATCTCACCCTTCCTTCTCTTTTTCTCCACCAACATTGAAGCATGTGATCACCTTTTCTGTTCAGGACTCAAGCCATGTGATCCTGTCCACCATTAAACCATCTTTCCAAGCAGCTTCCATGTCTCCAGTGTCTTTGTCAGATCCCTAAAAGTGATACTGCCATTCAAATGGGAGGAGGAGAGCCTCGGAGTTAAATCATTAGCTACATCTGAAACAACTGAGTTTTACAACTTTATAACTGGTTTCCTGTCACCGGGAGACTGGAGGGCCCAAAATCTCTGGAGGGATGTTTATGGTAGCCATGTAGGATATATAACTTTGATGTCTAACTAGAGATAGCCATGGGAATATGTGCTTTATTGACTCCCAGAGCAGAAGAGTTAAGGAAGCATCTTCACACTTGTGTATTGGTCAGAATCTGCATTCAGACAAAGGGGAGGGGTCATTATCAGCTTAATCCCATTTGCATGGTCTAAAGGTTTTCAGATGCTGCTTTGCTTCTAATGGTTTCCATCCTGCTTGATTAAAGGTTCCTTTTGAAATAATCCGTTTCAAGAGTCTTTACTTTCTCAAGTTAGGAGAGGAGCCATTACAGTCTTTTTCACCACTTGGAGCCGAACCCAGAAGGACATTTCTTCCAGCATTCTTTTAGTTGCATATTTTCATAATGTTAGCAAAACAGGTAAGATTTTGCTCTAAGCTTATAGGCTCAGCTTTAATATAGTTGTTTATAAAAGTATAAATGAGATTTCTTCTATAGATCTTTTTAGAGATCTTAATGCTCTATAATACAAGAATGACATGTAGTCATTTGGTCCAGTTGACTCTTCAACTTTATTATATGGTTTCTTAACGTATGCCATGAAAGTAGTGGCAAGAAATGTGAATTATTTTTAGTTAAGAATATCTAGTCTACCGTAGACAGTTTTGAAATGACCTTGATCATTTTAATGAAGGTTTTTTGGAAGGAGGAAAAAAACCCTAATAAATTATGGCCTGCATAGTAAAGATAACAAATACTACTGTGACAGTGGTCAGCTGTTATATGTCAAGTTGTATAGGCCTTCTGTGTACTATAAAATTGTCACCAAACAATTCAGTCTTTTCTCACACATTAAACAGAGAAGTGCTATTTTAAAAGGCAACTTTGTGATGGTCTGTTACATTTGAGCAATAGCATTTTTCTCCCCATGACATGAAGGACAAAATAAATATTTGCTTATATTGAGAATGCTGCAGACTCATTATATTGAGAATGAGCAATATACTGAAATGGAATATAGCATGCCTCAAATCTCAAAACCAATTTCATAAGCATACAATTTCACAAGAGAACGGTTCTTATGGATAAAGTAGATTTAAGATCCCAATGATAAGAAGTCATCTCCTACAGGGGTTGGACAATTGCTAGACTAATCTGCACGGACATTTTTTTTCCTAAGTATGACCTGTATCCCAGTATAAAGGAGTTTCTTTATATATTTACAACTATTACAGATATTATTAGTAATCTGAACCTTATGGGCAATTCTGTTTTACACAAGATTTTATTTTCTTATAATCAACTTCTTTCAATTCATGTCACACATTCTGTTCTGCTCAAAGCCATGCTTTATCCATATCTTAAATTGAAGTAAATACTATCTAGTATTTAATAAATACTATTTAAATAATATTCACTTTTTCTTGAAAGAAAAGAAAAAGCAATATTTATTTATTTATTTATTTATTTATTTATTTATTTATTTATTTATTTATTTATTTATTTATTTATAGAAATATGACTTGATTTATAAAGTAATGAGCTTTTTCCATGGATCAAATTTCATTTTTCCTTCATGTGCATTTTGCCTGCAAATAAATATACACTTTTTATAAGATGCTTCCAACATCTGTAACAAGCCTCAATGATATTGGTAATGAGGATGAAGGCCCCGGGGGAGGGCCTTCTCTGTTGCAGCTCCGGCCCTCTGGAACGACCTCCCCATTGAGATCAGGATGCTTACTACCCTCCCGGCCTTCCGTAAAGCTACTAAGTCCTGGCTGTTCCGGCAGGCCTGGGGCTGTTGAAGTATCCAGCCCCATTTTAATTGTGAATGTTGTTGTATTTTAAATTTTGTATTGTCTTATTTATCCCCCTTCCCTTTTTATTGTAAGCCGCCCGGAGTCCTTCGGGAGTGGGCGGCATACAAAACTAATAAACTAAACTAAATGAAACTAAACTATCCCCATTAGTGAGCGACCACATTTTCTAGGGTTGTTCTTATATAAGAGTAATAAAGAAAGGTTTATATTATCTCAGTATTAACTTCAGCACATTACCCACGCTTAAATATCTACAGCCTTGCAAAATTAATTATGAATCTCATGAATTTTTACAGACAGACAGACAGACAGACAGCATTCTTTTGCCTGGAACTCTTAGAAAATTAAATTATACATTAATATTAATGAATACTAAATTTCAATAAGTTTTTTTCTGTCACTCTAATCAGACCCTGAAGGACAAGTAGGGAATTAAGCAGGACATTACAGACATTTTATAGACTCCACATTGGTGTCCACAGGATTTAAAGATGATATGTTTTTCAAGATGTCTTAATTCCATAGACTTTTATTCATCTAGTCTCTGGTGGTGGGTGAGACGCTCATCCCGCATGATGAGGTGAAGTGAGGCAGGGGGCAGGGCAGTTGTTGCCGGAAACCGTCGGCCACCACACAGTTGCAATTTGTGCATAGGGGGCGATGGTTTCTGGCAGGCTGTAGCCCTTCAGCGGGTGCACTCTGAAGCTCCAGAGCCTGCTGCCACCACTGGGCTGGTCGTCCAAGAAGCTGGCGTGGCAGCAGCAGGTGAACGCATGAGGGAGCCACATGATGCAGACAACTGGACACGCTTACTCCATCCCACTGTCTGTTTGGGCTTGTGGTTAGAGAGCAGGTCGCTGCTGGTCATCTTCTCCTCAGCCCCCTCGTGGGTCTTGCCCTTGGCCTATGCATGGACTTTGTTCCCCTCATGCACCCAATGCACCTCATCCCCACTGCGGGCTGCTGCTGCTGCTTTACACACCTGCCAAGCCAGAAGGAGGTGAAGTGGTCAGCTAGAAAGGCCGAGTACAGGTGGTAGAGCATGCCCAAGTCCAGCAGCAAAAGGCAGCAGAACAGCAGAGACAGTGGGGGAGGAACATGATCCCAATTGGACCTGGGCAAGCATGGCGCTGATGGGGATCCAGCTTTCCCCGCTTGCGGTGGCTGCCTTTTTTCTTCTGGGCCTGGGCATGCTCTACCACATCTACTTGGGGTTTCTAGCTTGCACCTTTGCCTTCTTCGGGTTTAGTGGGACTGGTGCTCCAGGAAGCGACTTAAACACTTAAACCAGTGGTTCCCAAACCTTTTCAGTCCACTGCCCCCTTGGTGCTACAAACTGATCCTCAGTGCCCCACACCCAGTGGTGGAATTCAATTTTTTTACTACCGGTTCTGTGGGCATGGCTTGGTGGGCGTGGCTTGGTGGGTCATGTGACTGGGCAGTTTGCACGACGGAAGGAAGATAGTAACAGTAAAATTCAAAACTGTAACAATTAATTGCACATTTATTCAAAATCCAATTTAAAAACCTTTTTAGTTAATGTTAATTCAACAAAATTGTTGAACATGATACAGTGATACCAGGTTTTCAAAGTCTGATAGTCATTTATCAAGAACCTTAGTAACTAGTAACTTAGTAAACTCAGTAAAATTTAGTAACTACTTCACTGTTCAGTAAATTCTTAATGTGATGGATGAGCTTGATGAAGTGATACCAATTTCCCAAAGTCTGGTTTTAAGTCACTTAGCAGGAATCTTAAATCACCACGTTCAGTAATCTGGAGTCAATTTCTTTGCTTGGAGAAAAGTTGGATGACCACACTGAAGCCATGTTCCACCAAATATGATGTTGGAAATGCAACAAGGAGCTTCTTTACCACTGTCCATAGTGCAGGATAGCGATCAGAAATTTCTTTCTGTAACCAAAACTCTTGGTACGATTTCTTAAACTTTGGCTTCAGCTCAATGTCATTGTGCAGCTCTATGAGTTGTTCCTCCACTACCCCATCTTCCTCAGTATCTGAAAATGGATTTATCACCCAATCTGGAATTTCCATCAAAAAAAGATCCTGATATCACTCAGACATCTAAGTCTTAGAATGTCAGAGAAACAACTTTAGCTGGATAGTCACATTCCTGCAATAACATCATTGTAATTTTCAGTTTCATTAATTTCCACAATATCAACACTAGCTTTGCTACTAACCCCTTCCAAACCATCTGCATAATCTTTAAGATTTGATGGTCTAAATATCAAAAACTTATTGACTCACACCTCACATCTAAGCAAAACTAAAGTACAATCTATTTTTCCTTTTTTTTAAAAAAAAAATCTCAATTTTAAGACTTGTATTACTGTTTTCATCCAGTTCCCATCCAAAAATGGCAAGAAACTCTGGTGTCATTTTTTTAAAGCAACCATGGATAGATAATTGCTCATACTTGCCTTAATATTATTGGCCAAGTTTCTTATTGGCTATGCTAACCATGTGGTGCTCTGGTCATTGTTAACCCTGCTGCAAAATTTATATGTGCACATATCCACACATACAAAGGTATACAATATAATCTTATCTCCTTCAGATTGCCAATTATTTTGCAAGATGCAGACATTCTGCCTTTAAATGCTTACATGGTTTCAATGGCTAAACTTCTGCTCGCCGAACCAACTATTCAAAACCAGTAATTCTGCAAGGAGAGAGAATGGGAATGGGGGATTTCAAAAACTAAACACATATCCTAAAAGAAAATCAACCCACGACCAGCATTGAGTGGAGCTTTTATAAGCTTTAGAATAAATGAGCTGGAAGGGACCTTGGAGGTCTTCTGGTCCAGCTTCCTGCTCAAGCAGCTCCCTGCTCAAGCAGGAGAACCTATACCAGAGGTCTTCAAACTTGGCAACTTAAAGACTTGTGGACTTCAGCTCCCAGAATTCTCCAGACAGCTAGGGACTTCAACTCCCAGCTATGCTGGCTGGAGAATTGTGGGAGTTGAAGTCCACAAGTCTTAAAGTCGCCAGGTTTGGGGACTCCTGACCTATACTATAGTAGTACATACATATAGTATACTATACCTATATCAAAGAAAGCTCCCGTGAGTTTAACAACACCCATATTTCCAAGGCTAGAAACGGAAGATTGCAATGCGAGCTCCCTCCTGCTAGTAATCAAAATCTCCCTAACCAAAATCCACAGCACCAAAAGGGAGCGACCGCACTTCCACTCATCACCCCCTCCCCCTAATTACTTTTACCCAGCAGCGTCTCCATGCAAAGGAAAAGGATGGCATGAAATATATGACCGTTTTTTAAACCAGTGGCAAAGAGCTTTCTCGCAAGCTCAACTAGAATTCGATTGGTGGAGTTTTCCCCCCCTAACACCACCATGCACGATCTCCCCACCCACTGACCATTTTAAAAAAAACCTTTTCACAAGCCAAACAGGTCGGTTAAGATGCCAGTGGTGTTGGAAGGATAGGTGATTGAAGTAGCACACGCCCCTCTCCTGGGAGGAAGGTGGTGATTGGAGGGGAGGTGGTGACATTGCTAAAAGGGAAACCCGCAGCTATTTCCAGGTTTGTTTGGGTAATTTCATCCTTCTGCCCACGCTGATGGGCTTTAAACAGTCCATCTTCTGCTCGGCAAGTTTCTCCTTTCCATCTCAGAATTAGCTAAGGGGAAACTACCAACCTAGGGGCGATGCCCTGTGCAGCCAACACAATACACAATCTTTTTTCTTTGCCGTCTTAGCACCCTCCCTACTGCCCCCCCTTGCCTCTTAGCGACCCCCCAAGTCATCCCACCGCCCCCCAGGGGGCAGTACTGTCCACTTTGGGAACCACTGACTTAAACTATAGGAGTTGAAGGATCAGACCTATGACATGCAATATTCCTGAAGTTGGGTTTTCCAAAAAGGTTAAAAATATGAAATGTATCTTTTTAGTTATTATGCCTTATATCAGTGATGGCTAACCTTTTTGGCATCAAGTGCTGAAACTGGAGCATGTGCACATGAGTGCACTGGAGCCAGAGCACCAGAACCCAGAAGAGAGCATCTGGTTGGAGCACATGTGCACAGTGGCCAGCTGCTCTTCCAGGTTCCGTTGCGCCCACAGAGAGGGCTTTCTATGCCACCTCTGGCACATGTGCCATAGGTTCGCCATCATAGCCCTATGTATTGCATTTGCTGACACAAGTGATTGTTATGCACAATACCTGAGATAATTTTGCAATTTATTTTGTTTTTTAAATTCTTTTAGTTTTATGAAAAGGATTATTTATGTTGAAAACTGTCAAAAATTCTCCTGTTCATATTTTTATATTCATTTTTGTTACTACTATTCTTAGTTTTTCCAGCTATTATTATTACATCGCTTATCTTTTCTCAAACCTCTTATTTAAATTCCTTATTTTTTTTTTATAAAACAATATGTGGAATACTGAACTGGCTGAGATTTCTTTCAAGTTATTCTGGGAATACTTACTATTTATAGTAATTCCAGCTTCCTTTTAAGAGATGTAATTAAGGAGTTAGTAGGTATGTGTCTATTGTTTCTGTCCTTACCCTTTACACTGTAATGTCCAAAGCTTCTTAACAACTTAACATTGTCAAGAGTTAATTTTGATTGTGATGGATATTAAATAAATAAATCATATCCTTCACAGTCTAGAAAATCTAAACTGCTAAGGCTTTAGAATTGCATGGGCTGCTTATTATTTTACCTTATTGTTTTAATAGACTACTAAATGTGCAGACAAGACCAAAAATCTCATGAGATTAAGGTTATATGGCCTTGTTTCTACTGCACATAATTCAAAAAGTTCATGGGAAGGTCAACAACAGAAAGAGGTATTATTTATAAATCATAAAGCATGAAGGTGACTTCATTCATTTATTTCTAAATCATAGAAATGAAAGAGATAATTTCATTTTACCAGTATTATAATGAGATTTCAAATTTAGATCCTAGATTCTTTTCAAAGAGCATTTACATGAAAAAATTACTCATAAATTTTATTTGTCTTGCAAAACAAAATGCACCAAAGAATACTTAGGACACATATACAACATAAGGTAGTTATATGATTTAACTTTAGAAGTTTAGCCTTAAACTATGAATCATCCTAGTCTCCTATTTTATTATTTCTAAATTTACTTTTGATTATCACAGAGCGTTTTTAATCTCTCTAACATATATGATCTCTATGAATTCAGTTCACATATGACAGGGATGTGAAACTCATGTTGTCATGTTGTCATCATGTGACATATCACAATTTTCCCTTTGCTAAACCAGGGGTGGGTATGCCCAGTGCACGACATATCTGGCCCGTGGGCCGCAGGTTTGACACCCATGACATATGACATATCTATACTTAAATAGCATTGAAACTTAAAAGAATCATATACGCATAAATAATATATGGTGCAACTTTTCTCATGAAAAATATCCATTTATATCTGAAATTATGCTCTTAATTGAAGAAAGTAGAAAGTAGAAGTTCACCCTTTTGTTTCATGGATAAAAGCATACCTCAAAGTTACATTTGTGATATATAAGCTAAGCAGATATGTTTGCCAAATAAAAACCTTGTGTCCAATCCTGATAGTCAATAGCATTTAAATTTACAGCTTGCCTACAAAGCTTCCTTGAAGATATTCTGCCTACTTGAACTGATTTTTTTCTTTTTCTTTCTTTTTTCGTTTCTGCTATAATTTTGCACCAGTGAGGTTAAATCAATTTAGTTGTATATAAGTACAATGACAATAAAGATTATACTTATTTATAGCCTGGGCAGATCCGACATCACAACTATGACTTTATGTCTAACTCATAATTACTGCTGTATTTACATTCTGTGCTGTTGGAAATTGTAGTTCATGCTCTACAATGTGTTCTGATTTTATTTACAAATGTACTATAAAAAGAGAGTAATAAGCTTTCAACCTTTTTAATTTTTTTCTAAATGATTTGGCAGATATTCATATTGAAACCAGATTTTAAAGTTGCTTTCTAATGTGTACATTTAGGCTTCCTTGGGGTTCAGATGGATAGATTGATGGATCAATTAATTAATAAACACAGTACAGAGCAAACTTGGTTTTTTTAGGTAAACTGTACTAATAAAGAGTCTTTATACAGTTAAACAGCTCTTTGCACACATAGTAAAATGTTCCAGCTTCTTGTATTATGTGGCTGTGCAGTTAGTAATAAAAAAGAGCCAACTGATTATTTTAAAAAAATAAGAAAAGGGGAAATGATTGCAAGATTTAAAAGAATGTTAATCTCTTTCAAATGCCTATTTAAAAATTTTTAAAAAGTTTTTCTCTTCCCAACAGGGTAAATGCCTTCTATGTCTCAGCATTAAACTATGTGAAGCATCAGAAGTCTCCATTGCACTTGGTAATAACTCTTAATTCTCATCACCAGGAGAAAGAGAACAAGATGTGAAGGTCATCCAACAACAAAGGTAATAAATCTCATAAAATTGGAGCAGGCCTCTACCAGTTTACTGAATAAGCCAACAAAACAGTTTATTATAGAAACTCCCATTTGGGGTTGAATTATGGGCACACAATTGATGACTATAAATGAAATATATTGCATACAATTTATAAAAGGAAATTGAGAGTCAAGACATGGTAACTCTTTACTTCATAAAAATAGCTCTGCGTAATATAAAAAACAAAAACTTGATAATGAATATAATGGTGATATTAATACAATTGTATTTATTGCATGCATATTTCCTTAGAAAGTGAGAATAATTTCTACATGAAATAATTTTCTACATGAAAGTCAATATATTTCCATATTGGGAATCTAAATTATTCCAAATATACAATTTTTTGAAGTCTAGCAGTTATAAAAGCACCTTAAGTATTTACATTAGTCTTGTTCAAGAAATGTAGAACATAATTCAAATGAATAAAATATTGATGCATATCTAATGAAGATAGTAGGCTTTTGTGTTCATTATTGTCACATCCTGGGTTGGAATTATTTAGTGTTGACTTTCTAAACAACTTATTGTTTTTAGTTCATTGTTGCATTGTATTCTTTCGATGATGGAACCAGAGGTGGGTTTCTGATGGTTTGTCCCAAATTGGGCGAACCGGTAGTAGCGGTGGTGAGAGGCTCCGTCTACCTGCACGAGCACGCACAAGCGAAGTGGTGGTAAAATAAATTGAAACCCACCACTAGATTAAGGTGACCAGATTTTCAGATTGGTAAAGAGGGACACCTTTGACTGGGGGGGTGGGGAGGGGGGGCTTGATTAAAAATTTTATACGGAGCAACAAAAATTTTCATACAACCCAAAAATAGTATTGTAATATTTTTTTTATTTCAACTAACTACAATTTACAAATATAAATTGTAACTGTTGCCAAACATCAAAATTTTGATCACGTGACCATGAGGATGCTGAATGGTCGCTAAGTGTGAAAATGGTCACTAAGTGTGAAAAATGGTCATCAATCACTTTTTTCAATGCCATTGTAACTTTGGTCACTATACCACCTTTCTTGCCACAGTTCTTAAGTGAATAACTGCAGTTGATAAGTTAGTAACATAAGTGAATCTGGTTTCCCCATTTGACTTTGTCAAAAGGTGATTATATCACCCCAGGACACTGAAACCATCATAAATACGAATCTGTTGCCAAACATCAAAATTTTGATCACGTGACTATGAGGATGCTGCAACGGTCGCTAAGTGTGAAAATAGTCACTAAGTGTGAAAAATGGTCATCAGTCACTTTTTTCAATGCCATTGTAACTTTGGTCACTATACCACCTTTCTTGCCACAGTTCTTAAGTGAATAACTGCAGCTGGTATTTTGTATTTTGGATAGAATCTTTTTTTAAATAGTCTAAGACAATTTAAAAAAAGAATCCACACAGAATAAATTGAAGTAAAACTATTTTAAAAAATTCTATTCACAATACATTTCAAAGTATTGTGCATAGAATTTTTAAAAATGGTTTATTTCAATTTATTTTGGATAGAATCTTTTTTTAAATAGTCTAAGACAATTTAAAAAGAATCCACACAGAATAAAACTATTTTAAAAAATCCTATGCACAATAAATAAAATATTATTTTAAAATACATTAACAAAATAAAAGAAAAAACCCAGCTCACTTACCAGCAGGCAGGAACTCCAAGTCAATCCAGAATGATGTAGATGTTAATACAAAGAACTGAGCAAATTAAAATGGTGAAATTAGTCAGGGAAATATTTTTCAAAGAAACTATGCCACCATTTTTTCCACACGAGCCGACCTCCAACCTCCGTGCCCCTTCCCTCTGGAAAATCCAGGAAGGAACACTCACGACTTCTCTAGCCAAGTATTACCTGCAGCTCTATGGTATTGGGTCATCTTTTCTTATAAAATGAAGTAAAAGGGGCGCGGGGGGGTGTCCGTTTTCTTGCTTTAACGTTTTAATATCTTCAATGAAAGTACTGAGACAGTACGTTTTGTCTTGCCCTGGTTAGGATTTCTTAAGCAAATCTACTGAGCTTTCAACATGAAGCCAGAAAATCGGGACTTTTTAAAAACGCCCCGGGACAGGGGACAAATTGTTATAAATCGTGACTGTCCCGCTGAAATCGGGACGTCTGGTCACCTTACACTAGATGGAACCTATCTGGGAACTACATTCTGACTTGTAATTAGTCTGTTGTTCAATAGAACTAATATTCCATTTAATTTTGATTATATAGATTCTAAAAAAGATAGAAATGAAGAAAGAACCTATAAGTTGTGTCCAGGAAAAGTCTGGTCTATGGATTCATAATTGATCAGAAAACTTTCATGCAATCTTTGGTGGTATTGTTTATAGCTCTACACCATTTTCCAGGCTTTATGGCAGTTCTTGGATTCAGTTAAACAAATTCCTTGGCCTATACTTTTTGGTCATAAATACAGAAAATGTGTTTTGTGCTGGACACAAAAGAGTAAACTAAAACATTTCTTTCCTGGTGTTCTGGTGCCCTCATTCAGAACCGCTAGCACAGATGAAGCAAAATTTTACATAACCTGCAAAGGTGCAGCATTAAGTCCAATTCAACTGAGTCAAATGTCTGAAATGAAGTGGATAAACTGTGAGGCTACTAATAGTCCTAGTATTTCCTCTCTGCATAAGTTAAATAGGGAGGATGTCATTTACTTGCTGAAAGTAATTTGTGGGGAAATCAATAGTCCAAAGCAACCAATGAAAAAGAACTGGCATCTAGCATTCTCTATCATCTAAAGCCATCATCTGCCCAATAGATACAACTATTTTTGACAACTTTAGATTAGTTTCCAGCCTTCCATTTTTAGGAAATGTTGTAAAGAAAATGTATTACAAATTCAGAGGACCCTTCAAGAAGCAAATAATTATTTCAACCCTTGGAAACTGGGTGTTAGGTAAGGTTCATCATGGAAACATGATTGGTTGCATTTATTTATGACCTCTGAAGAGAGCAGAATTAGGGGGGTGGGGTGTAATTGTTAACCTCAGTAGCTTTCAATCTCATTCACCATGTTACTGGTGAATGGGGGTTTCAGTAGAACTGGGTGGGAGATAAGAAGTGTCTGGAAATTTCTACTTTGTGGAGTATCTTAGTGCTCCCAACTTTCCCCAAAAAAGGGAAACTGGCACAAACAGTCTCCCCCTGCAGCCCGTTTTGGCTTCCAGGTTGGTGCAGGAGGCTTTCCAGGCCCAAAATGGGATCCAGGGCACTGTGTGAGGTCCCCCATGTCCCGTTTTGGTCCTGGAAAGCCTCTTGTACCAACCTGGAAGCCAAAACGAGGCATATGTAGGGAACACACACATGTATGCACAGGAGGTATTGCATTTTGGGGGTTCACCTTTGTTGGTGCAGCTGGGCACGAATCCGTCATGAGACACTGACCTGCCACCGCCGCCATTGCCGCTGCCTCTTTGCTGGCGCAAATGGCCTGCACCCACCACCTCTTTGCCGATGCGAATGCCCTGCTACCGCTGACTCTTTGCTGGTGTGAACAGCCTGCCACAGCAGCCTCTTTGCCAGTGTGAGGCCCTCCCCGCACCCCCATTTTGGGAAAGCCTCCTGCACCAACCTGGGAGCCAAAACATGGTGCAAGGGGAGGCAGTTCGCGCCAGCAAAAAGGCTGTGGTTGTAGGCTATTCCCGCTGGCAAAGAGGAGGCAGGTGTAGGCCATTCATGCCAGCAAAGAGGCAGCAGCAGTGGCAAGCCAGTGTCTCAGGGCGAAGTCATGCCCAGCTGCATCAACAAAGGCAAATTAATGAAGGATTTTATAAACAAGTAAATGAAATGCTAGCATGTGGTTATGGATTAAATCTTTGGCATAGTTAAGGATGAAGGATGTTTAAACAACTATAGTCAACTAAAAGTGGAGGTATGATGATGTTAATATGATAAACATTTGAGTTAAGATATTTGAATTAATATGAATTAATGGAAGAGATGCACAAAAACTTGTTGTAACCAGCTGATATACTTTTTTATAACATATACTTGTTGTGGGGGTTTTTTTGTTTTTTTTTCTCTGTCTTGTTTTTTGTTCTTTTTTGTTTTGATTTTTTCCCCCCACTGTTGTGGGCATGTGTTGTTTATGTAACAAAAAAATAAAAAATAATTATTAATAAACAAAGGCAAATCCCCAAAATACAATGTGACCGCTCCCCGTGCATGTACCCACTCCCCTGGGCATGCAAACGTGCATCCCCAGTATGCACCCCACCCCCCATGCATACGCAGCAGAGACCCCAAAACTAGCTGGCCAGCGGGAAACACATGCACATACGTGGTGGACCTGGTCTGGTGTGCCTGCAGAGAGAACTCTGTGTGCCACCTGTGGCATGCATACCATAGGTTCACCATCATGGTCCTAAGATACCCAGTTATATAGCTTTCCTGTCCTCTAAACAGGAATACAGTAGAACTACTGATCAAGTGTCTGATGCTGTTAGTGTCTGGTTATGTAGGAATAGAGTTACCATATTTTTCAGAGTATAAGACACACTCCCCCCCCCTAAAAGAGGTGAACATTTGGATGCCACTTATACACCGAATATAGCCTCGCCCACCCACTAGCTCCCACCCTTTGGCCTCTGCCTCCCAGCAATTTACCTCCTTGCAGCAAACAGAGAAAATGGGGCTTGCTGAGGTGGCAATAGGCTATGGCAATCCCTACAGCCTGAAACAGCTGATCATCAGGAGGTCCGTGCTTAAACTGAAAATGAAACTTGCTGTTTGCTGCAGAGGCAAATTGCTGGGAAGCAGAGGCAGATTGTTTCATCTGAAACTGAAACAGGCTGTTTGGTGTTTGCTGCAAGGAGGTAAGTCAATAAATATAAATGCCTATAGAATGTTCAAATTATTAGACTTATTTTTTAAAGACTGCTTTATTATTGTTCTAGACAACTTAACAAAATGAAGAAGCTTTTTAAAATAAATGCTTGATCTGAAGAGGCCCAGTGCTATTGTATCTTCTTTTAAATAGCAGAGAATAATGTATACTTCCAGAAAGCTACATCAATTTTAACAGCATCTATACAAGTATAGTCTGAAATGTAGCACCCATAAACAGTGTATATTTTCTATACTGTTTGGTGTTTGCTGTCAGGAGGCAAATTGCTGGGAGGCAGAGGCAGATCCCCCCCCCTTGTTTTCCTCCCCAAAAGCTAGGTGCATCTTATACTACAGAGCATCTTATACTCCGAAAAATACGGTAGGTAAATTCTCAAATGGGGAGTTTGTGGGCCAAATCATTTCAGAATACCATTATTTTTGACTCAGAAAGAGATTTACTAATCCATTGTGATAAATCTGCAATTTTGGGCTATTCCCGGATTCACAGTTTCTGCTTAAAAAGCAGATGGAGCTGTAGGCAGAAAGGTTTCTGGAAAGTTTAATATTGTGTGCATATATTGTCATATTCAGTTGATGCTACTATGGGAACTACTTTGGCTGCCAGTTTGCTTTAGGGTATGAATCAAAGTGCTGATTGTGACTTTTAAAGCAATTTACAGTTCCAGACTTTCACTGATAACCTTCTGTGAAACTTCCTTAGTCTGTATTTATCGGCCTGTCCATCCCAAAGATAATCAATATCATCCAGGTCTTGTTAACCTGAGAACCTTATCTGATAGGACCTCAGAGCACTGACCCAATGCTTTGGAATGTATTATGGGGATATTGCATACCCATTGTTTCCTGGATTTCAGGAAAGCAATTCACCTAATTACTCTATTTAAATCAATAGGAAGGCATGTTGAAATTTTGAGAGTGAAGTGAGAGATATGTAACCTTTTTTCGCATTTTTAAATTGGTACACTAAAGGATGCCGGGAGACAGAAGTAACTAATTTAAAGAAAACCAAACAAAGATGGAAGTATATTGAAATTATGTAGAGGAGTCAAAATCCAAGATAATTTAGAAGATATTTCCTATTTACAAAAAAAGTTAGTTGACATTAGATGAGAATGTCATTACTGTGCTGGAAGTCTACATGAAAATGTCTCTTTAGAAATATTCCGAGGAATGGAGAAATAATCTGGAAAGATTCTAACCAAACTATGCAGACAAAACTGAAGAATCACACAGTGGCCAGCAAATCTATAGTTCAAGGTCAGTCTACATTTTAACACCAAGTATAGGAGTGTTAACAAAGTTTGCAAGCTATTGTGGGACGCCCCAATCCAGAAGAATGAAATACTTTGGGAAATATTAAAAAGGTAGAATATTACCATATTTTTCGGAGTATAAGACGGACCTTTTTCCCTCAAAAAAAAGGCTGAAAATCTGGGTGCATCTTATACACTGAATACAGCATTTTTTGCCTCCCAAAACCCTGTCCCCTTCACCAAAATGGGCGTGCATAGCCTTTAGGAGCCTTGCAGAGTGCTGCTGGGGAGGGCAGAAATGAGAGAAACACGGGCCGTTTTTCGTGCAATTTTGCTCCCCCAGCCCCCAGAAGCACTCTATAAGCCTCCTAAAGCCTATGTATTTTGACAAAAATGGGCCAGTTTTTGAGAAAAGTGGGCCAATTTCCCCCCCCCCCCGGAGCACTCCACAAGCCTCCTAAGGGCTATTCATGCCCTTTTTTTAAAAAACGGCCCATTTTTGCAAAAAACAGGCCATTTGTGGGGGGGTCTGCAGTGTGCAAAAACTTTTTTTTTTAATTTGCCTCTTCAAAACCTTGGTGTGTGTTATACTCCGAAAAATACAGTATATTTCCCTAAAGGAGAAATGGTGAAACATACTCTTAAAGACAGAAAGCAGCCCCAGTCTCCCTGCCCCCAAGCAGAAACTGAGGAGACCAGCTTTTAGAAATGCAGATTTGGTAATCCATTCAAGACAGGATATTTTGAAACCCGTTGCAGCACAACTAACAAAAGCAGAATAATAGGATTAGAAGCAGTCCCTCACCCAAGGTCCAACACAGGATGAAAGCCATTAGCCACAATAGGAATTGCCCAACACCCTTTCAGAACACAAATCCCTTCACTGTACCATCCCCAGAGCAGATCCAAACTTCAGGGAGCCCAGATAAACAACAAACAAAAGGTTAACAAAATTAGTTCAGACAAAAAAGAGGATTTGTATTTCCTCTTTTGCCCATAAAGCCAGCTATGACCCCTACATAACCCCTACATGACCATATAGGAATCTGACAACAACCAATTAAAGGATATGTTCTTGCGCAGGAACAGGACATTCAAAATAGAAAGCCCAAAAATGTATAAAAACCCACCCACTCTCAACTCCTTTTGTTTAACTGACCCATATTAGCAAACGAATGCTTAGGATCATTAGAACCTTACAGCGAAAGGGATTCAGATGTTCAAACTGGCATTAAACAAAAGACTGAGGAATAAAAAATGACATTGATGCTCACTGAATAATTGAAAAATCAAAGAATACCCCCCAAAAGTTAATAATTATAGAAATGCAATCCTTGACCATAGAAATGTCTTAGTTTGGATCAATATTATCAAACTGTCATATGTACTTTGTAAATTGGGAATTCCAGAACATCTCCCTAGATATAAGGATTGCAACCCGTCTCCGAGGGTTATGGAAAGCTCTTAAAGCTTGGTTTTGGTCCCAGGCCCAATGTTGATGTATTAATCATTGTATTTCTGGCTCTCTTGTTTTATTTTTAATATATCTATTAACGTTTTACAAAATACATAAAACTAAACAAATTAACAAATTAAATTTATTTTAGAAGGCAAAGCAAAAAAATGCAGAAAAAATAAAAAACAACAAAAAATAGAGGGAAACTTCCCTTTTCCTTTGAAGCAAATATCATTGAAAAAGAACTCTATTACTAAGGAAGACCTTAAGTTTTTTCCATTATCCAATTTTCTTTCTCATCAAAATCACAAATTATGTGCATTTTTTCATGTTTCATGGAAAAATAAGTTTTTTTTTAAAAAAAATGTGTTGTTTATAAGATTGTTTTAGTTTTGGGTTGTCCATGAGGTTTTACATGTTAATTGTTTTAATGGATGCTGCTCAGAATCTATTGGAATTGGAGCTAATAAATAAACAAACAAACAAACAAACAAACAAACAAATAAATAAATAAATCATTGCCTTCATGTAAAGCCTATACATAGGTCAGGAAGCTACAGTATGGATAGAACATGATGAAACAGACTGATTTCATTCATTCATTCAATTTATATGCTGAATAGGTTAAAAGAGAACAGATCCAAAGATGAATGTAGAATAAACTTGCAAACCACTTTGTACTATACTGATGATACTACTCAGCTAACTGAAAAAGCAAATGAACTGTGTACTCTAGTAATGGAAATAAAGCAGCAAAATGAAAAAAAAACTGGGATAAGATTACATATACAGAAGACCATATGACAACATCTATAATAACTAGTCTTAAAATGCCAATGAAGATATCAAAGTGGAAGACAGCTGCTGCCTTATAGAATTAACAGGCAGTCAAGAAATATGCAGCAGACTATCATTTGATAGGGTAGCAATGAAAGAAAAGCTATTACAAAGTGTTGTAACACATCTGTACCTAGACCTGGAATTGTTAGTAAGTGTGATGCACAATGGTGCAAGTTTGGGAACCATTAGGGGTGCCATGAAGAATTACTGAGACAATGAGGGTGATGTGAATTAAGAAAGTTTGGGAACCTCTCACCTAGAGCATTTATTGAAGAATATTTTAATCAGCTATAGCAATAGATAGTTTTTATATCGAATTGATTTGCAATAGATTTGTTACAGTACTCTGCAACTCTACAGTATACATACTTTTTTTTACAGTATGTATACTGTAGAGTTGCACAAGCAGGCAGCATACAAGTGTTTTAACAAAAATAAACAAATAAGATTAACAATAAATGAATAATAACAGAAGAACTTGCTCCAGGACCAAAGAAACAAAATGAATGAAATATTAGAAAACATAGGGCCACATGTAGAATGTTAACCATAAAGGCACAATAATATTCATAATAGATTTGCTAGCTATAGCTTTTGTTCTACAAAACATTGGACAGGAAGGAATGACATATATAAATAAGTACAAAAAATAATAAAACTTATCTTTCCATTAAAATAGTTAAAATGTCAAAACTGGATGATACTTTTGTTATAGGCAAACAAAATAAAGTGTGTGTGTGTGTGTGTGTGTGTTAATGTTTCCAGACAAGGAGGAACCAAGTATCTATCTCTCTGTATATCTCATATATTGATATTGTGGGATCTCCACAAACTTAAGATGTTTCTGTTTCTCTAATAACTTGCCTGGGTATTCATAATAAAGGACCAACCAGATCCAATTACTCAAACTAATATGATAATGAAGAAGAGTAGGAAATGAGAAAAAATGAAGACATGGATCCTGAAAATAATGAATAGAAACAGACATCTGAACTTGATAATGTGGTTTATGGACAGAATGAATACAGGGGAAAAAATGACATGATACTCAATATTTGTAGGAAGAGAAAATATTTTTTAACACTAACAAAAAAATGGTTGTTGGATAGATATTACAATTTTTTAATTTTGTTAGGAGCTCCACCATCATGAAATACTTGTAAATCACTGACTTCAATCTAAATATTTATATTACAGCCTTGAGTTCAAATTCAGTTAATCAGCTGAAAGAGAATCCAGCATATAATAAAGCAATATTCCGCAAATAGATTTAACTGCATTTGAGCAAAAGTATTTTTATAAAAATCCATTAAAATTACTAAAATATAAATAAAATGAGGTATATTGTTCATTAATGAACAATGCTTTTATTCCAGGCTTGATGGAGGGGTGGGAGGAGATACAAATACATTTAAATCAATTACGGCATATCTTTAAAAATATAGTTTATTAAATTGCTGTGCCTGAAAAACCATCTTCTGCAAACCCAGAAAAAAATATTCACGACGGCTTTCTACAAAGTTCAAAGCACTTGGCTAATTCTACGAACAGTCTGTTTAGTGCCAATTTAATGCCCTGAAATTTGTTCATCTTTTATTTTAGCTTTCCTAAGCTTCAATTCTCCACTGAGGAATAGGTAGAGGGAGATGGATGAGTAAAAAGATTTGCATTTCTTGCCCGTTTCGCTTTGTTCAAGAAGCTATTTTTTTAATGGGGAGGGGCGCTGGAAGGAGACACAAATCAGGAAATCTTTTCCCAAGCAAGGCGAGCAGAAGATTACAAACCCAGCACAAAGACAAATATAGGCTCTCTCTTTCTCTATAGCCGGTAAGAGGGGAGGGGAAAAGGTGGAGTTTTTAAGGGTTGCTTTTCGTCTTGTTTTCCGCCCTGTCTTTCCTCCCAGCCAGTAACAAACGTCTGCGCCTTTAAAGTCTAGCGCCGCAAAGCGTGGTTACCCTCGCGCTATAAATAAAAGTTAAGGGCCACGCAGAGGACGACCAGGCAGCGTCTTTGATCTGGGGCGAAGGGACGTCGTTTTCCCGCTCTTCCTCCCTCAGAGTCCGCTGCTGCCTCCCCTTGGAGATATGGCGTGCATGGACAGATATCGGTGCTGCACGGACTCACGGGGGCAGAGCAGCATTCTCTACAACATACTGAAGAGCGAGGAGCTGCAGCAGCAAGAAGAGACCAGCCGGCAGCAGCCCCCGCCTCAACCGGGCCAGGGGCCCTACGTGCCGGCTCTCGGCTGCTCGTGCGGTAGGCAGAGGCGCGTGGCCCTCAAGAACCAGCAGGTCGCGTGCAAGGCGGCTTCGGCCGTGTTGGTGAAAACGCTGCGCTTCGTAAAGAACGTGCCCTGCTTTCAGGAGCTGCCTCTGGACGAGCAGCTGGTGCTTGTGCGCAGCTGTTGGGCTCCCCTGTTCGTGCTGGGGCTGGCCCAGGAACGAGTGCACTTCGAGACGGTAGAGACGACGGAGCTCAGCATGCTCCACAGGATACTGACCAACAAGCGCTGCGATGAAGAGCAGCGGCGGCGGAGGCAGCTCCAGTTGCTGCGCGAGACGCAGGGGGAGTTGGGGCAGAGCTGCGGGAATGGGGATGGAAGTAGCGGCGGCGGCGGCAACGCCGAGCTACCGTCGGCGGCAGAGATCCAAAGCATCAAAGGCTTTTTGGCCAAATGTTGGAGTTTGGATATAAGCACCAAGGAGTATGCCTACCTCAAGGGGACGGTTCTCTTCAATCCGGGTAAGCCAGCTGCTTTTGGTAGTGACTGGGTATGGCTCGGGACAGGCCTCGAAGTTGAGGGACCCCCGGATGTGTTGGCCTTAAACTTTCCACCGGGAACTCCAACTCATCTGGAAGACATCTGCTAACGGAAAGGGCCTGTCCTTCTGATAGTATTCCTCTGTAACTTGGGAGGAAGTTCCACTGATCTGGCTTTGCCCAAACTTGCAAAATCATCTTTTTAAAAAAACGTTCAATAACTGGACACTTAAGGATTTAGGTCGGACAGGCAGCTGTCGGAATGCAGCAATTGAGCGTTATTCCTGGTATCTGTCTGTATTTTTAAAATCTTACTAAGTTAAATGCCTAATAGTAGTATTAGGCAGGGTGATAGAGAGCTCAGATAGAGAATTAGAATTTTGTGAATTGAAATGTTAGAAAAAACAGTCTTCTGATAATACTTGGTGTGGAAGCAAATATCAGTTTCACAAGTGTTGCATGCAGACAACACAAAGTAAGTCAAAACTGCATGCCTTTGGGAACTATAATTAGTATATTGCTAACTATAATACATATTAAGTTTGGATTTTGAAAAATAAAAACATCTATGTGAGTTTATATTGAGGAAAACAAAAATAAATGAATTTACCTCAAATGCTAGCTGTGCTTCAGCATATCTCATTTAAGGATTTAATAAAAAATAAAATTTTGTTTTGATTAATAACATTTTAGATATGTGTTGTTGAAGAATGTGATTTAAAGTTTATTAAATTACGTAGTGTGGAATGGAATGCGGAATACATTAAGCATAAAGACAGGACTGAAGAATTTGAAAAAAATATTTGTAATCTTAAAACATCCAAGTTAATTGAGATGCCAGTCATTTATTATTAAAACATGTAGATAATGCTGCTCTTAAGGGACAATGACAAGAGAAAAACATCAAGCTTCTGTGTAATTTATCAAGTGTTAGATAGCATTTTCTATGTATTTCAATAATCAGAACCTAGTAGTGCTGTCTTCTAAAATAGAATAGAACTATTATAAAATGGTGTAAATGTAATATATACTCTGTAGCAAGTGGTAGGTGTCAAAATTAAGGGAGAGATCCTATCATGCAAGATTGCAAAGTTTTGAGCTGAGATGCAGATGTAAACATCTTAGTTTAATTTGGAACTTCCTTTTTTGCTGCATGCAACTGTAGAAATACCTTTACAGCAGTGCATATATTTAACTTATTTTTGTATTTTTCGGAGTATAAGATGCACTTTGCCCCCTAAAAAGGGTGAAAATTTGGGTGCATCTGAGGGGATTGCCACAGATCATCGCTGCCTCTGTGCCTTGTGTTTTTGGCCTTTGTGCCTCACATTTTCAGCCTCCGAACACTCTATTTTAGACCCGTTCCATGCTGTGGGGATTGTCACAGCACATTGCTGCCGATCATCGCCTCCGGGTGTCACATTTTTGGCCTCCGGGCGTTATATTTTCAGCTTCCGCATGCCCCATTATTGGCCTTCACACATCGTGTTTTTGGGCGGTTTCAGGCAGCAGGGATCGGCAATCCCTGCCACCTGGAACCGCCCGAAAATGGGGCTTGCACAGGCCAAAAATGGGCTGTGCAGAGCCCAAAAACACAACATGTAGAGGCAGAAAACATGATGCACGAAAGTGGCGATCAGCAGCAATGTGCTGTGGCCTTCCCTGCAGCTTTGAACGGATCTGAAATGGAGCATTAGGAGGCTGAAAACATGAGGCACAGAGATGGCATTGGTCTGGCAATCCTTTCAGCCTGGAACAGCCTGATTGGGGATAGTCTGGGAGGTCAGTACACCTGCCAATTAGCTACCTGTGCTGAATCAGGCTGCAATAATGTGCTGAAGCTGACCAGGCTGTTTGCTGTTTGTTGCAAGGACACTAGCTAGATGAATACCGATGGATGCTGGTAGGAAGAGGCAGCTTTTTTTTCTTGTTTTCCTCCCCAAAAACTGAGGTGTGTCTTATACTCCAAAAAATACAGTAGGTTGTATTGAAGTTAACAGGTTGTTTGAAATGCCTCTTTTAAAAAAAAAGAAAGAAATATGTTGCAATGACCATTTTCATCCATAAGAAGGAACTTTAGTGAAACACTTTATTAAACGGATGTCAGTGCATTTGTGTGAAGAGATATTTTTGCAGAAATATTTCTTTCATATTAGTTTTAGTATCTCTTTAGAAGCGAGTAGATTGGAATACCTTCCATGTAACAGTTTTTATATTACTCTATCAGCACGATAACATCTTTCAATATATAACCTTAGTCAGAAGGTTCAATGTAGAACACTAATTTAGTAATAGCAACATGATCCAATATAAATTGTTTATATTACAAGTGAAAGAGATAATAATGTAATGTTTATGTACTGTTCTTCTTGTCTCTCTCCTTTTAGAGTTGCCAGGGCTGCACTGTGTGCAGTACATCCAAGGACTGCAGCAAGAAGCACAACAAGCCCTAAATGAACACGTCAGACTGATTCACAGAGAAGACCAGCACAGATTTGCCAAACTGAATGTGGCTCTTTCTATGCTTGGATCAATTAATGCCAGTGTTATTGCAGAACTTTTTTTCAGGCCCATTATTGGAACAGTAAATATGGATGACATGTTGTTGGAGATGCTTTGTGCAAAATTATGAAATCATATGTGAGTGAGGCATGACAATTTAGTGTGAAAAGTCTTGACAACAAAATAGTGTAAAATATTGTAAAATAAACTAACTTATTGCTTTAAAGTGGCAATATGTTTGCATTCAGCAATGGAATGTTCTTTGAGTTCACTCTGTTTATTAATTAGAAGTATCTTAAAGCATTTCATCATCAATCTAAATTCTCTTGCAAAATAAAATAATTCTACGCACACACAGAAAGGAGTTTGCAGGTTTCAGTGACTTCTTTGTAGGACAAGAGTGCAATTTTTTTCTTTGTTTTCAAAGAAGTAAAAGTATTATGTAATTCACAAAATTAAAACCTAGACTGATCTGCATAATATATATTCAAAACAGAAAGTGTTCAGTCAAATGCTGTACAATTTTATATATTTAAAGTATCTGTTTAATCAAGGAGAGTGTAATACTTTGTCTTACATTTCATACCTTGTTTGCCCATTAATTTAGATTCAGCAAATTCATAACAAGCTTTACTTGAATGTACTTCATTATGTCAGAAGTTCTTAATCTAGAGAACAGCACCATAAAAGAGCTGGAGCAGGGCTGGACAGTGGTGAAATCTAAACATTTTTACTACCGGCTCTGTGGGCGTGCCTTGGTGGGTCTTGTGACTATGTAGTCATGTAACTGGAGGATTAAAAGAAGAAACTCATTTTAACAATGTCCTGCTGGAGCAGGGTTGGACTAGATGACCTCCAGGTTCCTTCCAGCCCTGGATTATCCTCTGAAGTTGTGTCTAGTGCCTGGTTTGTAGTCCTTCCTTCCTCTCCTTTTTCCCTCCCTCCCTTTCTTCTCTTTCTCTTTCTATCTGTTTCTGTCTGTCTGTCTGTCTCTTTCTTTCCTTCTTTCTTTCTCAGCACCCCCACCCCCCGTTTTTGGCTGTGTGACATGCGATCGTCAGAACTTGCTTTTTTCTTTACCTTATTTAGGTTTTTTTTACTACCGATTCTACAAACCAGTAGCAATTTTACTACCGGTTAGAGTGAACCAGCCTGAACTGGTACATTTCACCCCTGTGCTGGAGTGAGTTTCTTGATAGGCAGAAGATGCATGCACATACAAACTTTTGAATTCTACAACATCAGTTCTAAACAATTGAGTAAGATATATTTGAATTTGAAACACACAATCTTGTAAAGTAAACAGAGTTGACAGTAATTACAAACAATTCACTTTATAATATCTTGAGTAAAATAGAATATGTGGATTCAGAGCAAATCTGATTACGTATTCTTGTAATACACTATCTTAACCTAAATATTATCTCACTCTTTAGAATGGGAACCTGATATAAATCTCTAATTTTGTCATTTAAAAAGGTTTTGCTTTCCTTTTCCAAAAACTTTTCCTTTATTTTTGTATCTTTCATATGGCTGACTACTTTTTCCTGAGGTTAAAAAAAAAAACTTAGATATTAAAGCTCAAAATTAGTACACATTTTCTTAACTTTCAAATTCCATTTGCTACTTTGCAGAATGAAATTAGTATTAAGTTACATTTGAGAATGAATAAATGAATGGGAATAAAGAATGCTTCAGCAAACATCACTGTTCTGCTCAAGTATGATATATTCTTGTGAAAGGCTAGAGACACACTTAAGATTTGGCAATTGTACATCCTTAATTCATGGCCTTATTAAAAGTTTAATAAGCACATCTTTCTTAGCCTTATAAGGCTAGATTATATATTTTCCAATAATGTTAATATCACTCAAATAAAATTGTTAATCCCCTGCCTAGACCATACTGAATCATTTTTATGCATTCTTAAAAATACTTCATGGGGAGGGGATCGGGGGGGGGGGGGATCCTGTATAAGTAATTATAGATTGGGTTGCATTGCTGTAGTATAAAATTGTAAACTAAGAAATTGGTTTCAAATTACGTGAGGAGCATTAAAACATTTAGAGCACTTAATTTGGTTTCAGACTAAAAGCTATTAAATATGAATAGTAAGCTGTGTGAATAAAAAATGCCCCATTAAAATTTAAATTATACTTGTAAGAAGACAAGGTTTCCACAAAATGAAAACTATTATTTTTATTCTTCACAATATTCTTTGTGTAGTATACATAAAAATAACAGTATAATTCTATGCAATCAATTCTAAATTTTGCTGATACATTTCCTTATTTTCACTTAAAAATAGTTTCAATATTTTTGTGTACATAATGTATCATATTATTGGTGGAATGTAACAGTACATATTTAGAATTTACCAGCTTTTGTTCTCTAAATTCAGCTTGATTGCTGCCTGATAATTGATCCCACTTGTGTACTGTTTGATGACTTTCATACTCCAATCCCAAACTGGGATGACCATAGAGAATGTCCTGGGTTCATGATAATGGATCAGAAATATCTAGTTTTTAGCATATTCCTGAAAATTAAGATGAGAGGCACATGACACAACTTGCAGTTCTATCAACATCAAATGCAAAGATGCACAGTGATCATTTCAATTTTATCATTTTTGCTTTTTGAATTCAAAAAGATGAATTGTGAATGGGAAGTTATGAGAACATAACTTGTTTTCTGATTGGTTTCTCATGTAGTTTAAAAGAATGCTATACAGTGGTGCCTTGGTACTCAACTGTTTTGAAACATCGACACATTTTAATATGAAAATTTTGACCCAGTATTCATAATTTGTTTGGTTCTCAATGCATAAGCTAGAACTTGTCACTGTTGGCTGCCTTGTGACTCTATGTTATTCCTTATGGAAAATGTATTTGGTACTCAGCAATTTTTGTACTCATCATTTCTTGGAACCAATTGAGGAAGGGTACTGAGGTACCACTGTATATTAAATTGTTCAACTTCGTTGATTTTTTTTCTTTTTAAAGGGTAACGATATTCATCATATTTATAAATAACAAATCTACAAGAAATGTCCTTACATTCCATGTACTATGAACAGTAATGAAAATCAATTTAATGACTATTTTAATTATAGAATAAAAGAACAACAAACATAACAAATAAAAGCAATAAAATGTCCAGCAAATAAATTTAGAAGGCATGCCATTTAAACATCCAATTTTATAAGCATTTAAACTGGCTATGGAATAACTCAATGACAGTCTGATCCACTTAGATTCACTAGGTTCACCACCTAAATTATTTCCAAGTATGTATGCTTAGGTTGCAGTTTTCATCTTTAATTTCAAATTATTGGTGAATGTACCATAATAGTAATAGCACATATACTGCTTCACAGTGCTTTACAGCCCTTAAGCGGTTTACAGAGTTGGCATATTGCCCCCAACAATCTGGGTTTTACCAACCTCGGAAGGATGGAAGGCTGAGCCAACCTTGAGCCAGTGTGACTTGAACTGCCAAAGTGCTAGCAATTGGCAGTCAGCAAAAATAGCTCACAGTAGTACTACGTTCTAATCACTGCACCACAGCTCATAATACTAACCACTGCACCACAGCTCATAATAATTGAAAATTATTTAATATTATCATACAGAACTATGTTGTCAAGCTTGAAAAAGTATTCTGCCATATGATAATTACCTTTAACATATCAATTTATAATTGAGATATGCTGTTACCTGAAACTGCTTCTCCACCAAATGTTTTCTTCTCCTCTATGTTTAATCTTTTTGCATCTTCTCCCAAACTTTTTTTGCTTTTTCTTCTTTTGCCCTGTTTATATCATTTATTTATTTTTCCTTTGAATTATCTAAAATATAGAATTTAAACCTTGAACATCTTTCATCTTGAAAGTACTGCTTCTGGTTGCTAAGTAGCAATGATAAATAAAGCAGTGAAGTTTTTGCTCTGTTATCTTTGGTATTCTGAATAGTAGTATTTCAGATCAAAGAGGAATATAAGCATGGTAGCTATTTGATGAAACTCCCATTTCAAAAAAACTGAATAGGCCAAGCCTGCCTTCTGGTTATTTTTAAATTGTTTACTGCAACTTATTCCAATTTACTACCAGTACTTTACATCTGTCTCCATCTATTCTGATTTTTATTATCGTCAGTCAGTATGGCCAACGGAATCAGTGAAAAATGGACCTATTACATTATTATTAATGAAAATATTATTGTGTATTTACACACGACAATCAGGAAAAGACATGGATATTAACTAAAAATGACATCATTATGTATCATACCCTTGATAGGATTATTCATTTATAATTTTATAATGTTTTATAACATTGCCAAATAAAAAGACTTGAGGGAAGGAACGTTGCCACTATAGACCTGTCACTGCAATATGAAGAAAAAAATGAATAGAAGAATTTATGCATTTCAAATTAAAATTTATCTAGCACAGTACAACAAGGATCTTAGAGAACCAATGCTGCTGCTGAGCATGTATTTGTATTCTGAACCAATTTTATTGTAAATAGTCTGAAACTCTCACTAGGATTATTTTAGCTAAAAATGATAATGTAACTATACTAGCAGCTATAACTTTTACCAAATGCTGTTTATTTTGTATCAATAATGCTTTCCAGAGCTGGATTTTGGAGAGAGAGATGGGTTGTTGCTGGTTCGACCTGGATCGGCCAAACCGGTAGTAGAGACAGCTGGAAGCTCTGCCAACCCACCCGGACGGGGAGTGTACACAGGATACCCAAACCGGTAGTAAAAAAAATGGCAACCCACCTCTGGTCTTCCAGATGATAATAGTTCAAAACAAGGGTGCCCAGGATAAGATGGATCTTTAAGAATATTTTGAACTTTCTTAAGGCAGCAGAAGCTATAAAGCTCTTCCAAAGAGGGAAAAAGGCAACCAATGATCCTCTGGGCAACAATATTAATCCTCTGTTGTGCTGTCCTATCTGCCACTGTGCAATTGGCAAACCTACACAGGTGCAGTAAGTTAAAATATCTCTACAGTGCAGCGGTAGAAGGTTACCAACAATTTTTCATTCATTTGTTGTTTCCTGAGAAGTCTCAGGTAGTATAATCTCTGCTGGGCCCATTTGACCAATGCTGCAATGTGAGCACTTCAGGTCAGGTCCTCTTTTATTTTATTTTTTTAAATAGTCTTTATTAATTATACATTTTTTTAAGGATAAAACATACAAATACAAATACAGTTTTAAACATACAACCCCCCCCCCCCCCGTGGTGACAGGCATTCACAGCCCAACTTTTTTTTTTCCTTCCTCATTGTTTAGTCTCTAAGCAACATCTTCTCGTTACAAAGTTCAGGGATCTATTACAATACCCATGTTCACTTTTAGTTCCCATTGTTAACAACTGCTATTTAACTTTCCCCGTTTTAAGTCCCTGCTGTTCTCCTTGTCACCGACATATACCATAGGTTCCAGCTAAGATAATGTTCTATTTCTCCTTTGTCCCTCAGCCAACCCGTCATTCTGTCCATTTCTGCACATTCATAGATCTTTTTAATTATGGCATCTTCCGGCGGTATGGTGGTAGATTTCCAAAATTGTGCATAGGTTATTCCTGCAACCACAATTATATGTAGGCTCAAATACCATATAGATTTACTCATGTTTTCTGGTTGTATGCTTAGTAAAAAATTCTCGGGTTTCCATTCCATGCTTGCCCCAGTAACCTCTTTTAGCCATTTTTTAGTCCTTCTCCAGTATTTCGTGGCCTCAGTACAAGACCACCAAATATGGTAGAATGTGCCATCCCTTCTTCCACATTTCCAACATAGTGGAGATAACCCAGGAAACATTTTGGCTAACCTCGTTGGGAGGAGGTGCCATCTATAAGCCATCTTGTATGTTTTCTTTAAATGCTGTAGATATTGGAAGTTTAATAGTCTTACTCCATAGATCCCACCATTTGCCCATTTCAATCTCATAACCAAAGTTTCTCTCCCATGTTATTAGAAGGCTTTTATCCATCTCTTCTTTAGCATCTTGACAGGTCAAAAACTGATAAATCTTCGATAACATTTTCTTATCTCCACCAAACAAAATCTTATCTAGCCCCTGGGGGTTTGGGTAGATCCCAAACCGTACCTTATCGCTTTTAAACCTATTTCTAATCTGTAAATATTCCCACCATTCCAGATTCCTGCCCTGCTGCTCTAATTCCATCTTTGTTTTCATGTTGCCATCTTCTGTCATAATGTTTTTATATGTTATGTTTCTTGTCCAATTAAATACACTGGGATGTCTTTTATGATAACACCCAGAAACTTAAAACTGGCCACTTGCTCAACTCAGTCTCCATTGATAAGCAAGGGCTGGATGTCTGATCTATTCCTTCTATATCCACTACAAGCTCCTTGGTCTTATTGGTGTTAAGGACCAAGTTATTGTCTCCACACCACAAAAGCAACCGGTCCACCTCATCTCAATAGGCAGACTCACCCCACCCACCCCGAAATTTAATAATAGTATTACTGGCATGAATGGGAATGTACATAAAGAGTATATAGAGTAAGGGACTCAACACGCAACCCTGTGGTGCCAAGATTTTCTCTTGAACATGATTCTTTCTTAATGGTATATTTAACTGAAAGCCAGCTAGGAAGGCTTTAGCTAGGATTTATTTCTTGGAAAATTAATAGAAATATATAAAAATGAAATGCTCTAGACATTGGCACATGATTATATAGCACTAATCATACTTGCAGAAAAAGTGAATGTGAGTGAATGTGTTAGTGACAAGCGTAGTGTGTGTATATGAGTGAGTGTGCATTATGTGTGTATGCGAGAGATTTATGTGAGAGATTTAATTGCACACATTGACCACTGACAAGTAGTAGATATTCCATCAATACAGACTCTCATGATTAGTGCAGGAGCAATTACTAAGCGTGGAAAATATGAGGATTATGAAATGCAAGGTGAAATCTTTTATAGTTCATTTTAAATAACATAAAATATATTTAGAAGAGCTTGAAGTAATGCAGATGTTATTTGGTTTCATGAAATGTTGTTTGGTTGCAAGGACTCCCACAATCCTGGATCTTCAAGTATGTATTATTTTGGCACTAGAAGGGACAATATTTTCTTTAATTCAGGAAGATATGGATTCAAGATGGCAGCAAAGGAGGAAGTATTGTTACATTGTGTGGAGAAAAGTTGCTATTAAACTAAGATAAAACGGTAGGAGGAGAAGTAGAGGGGGAAAAATAAATCATAGAAAAAAAAGATTGGAGAAAGAAAAAGGAGAGGAAAGATTGCAGAAATTAGGAGGAAAATGCCACTAAGGCCAGTGACCCACAACAAACATGGCCTGCTGAGAGATCAGACAGGTGTTCTCTTGCTTTTTTTTTCTTTTGCTTATTTTAACTTTTATTTCTAATGTGTCTTTTACAGTTATGTTTTTGGGCTATAGTTTCTTTTTGCGTGAAGTCCGATGCAAAGAATGAGTTAAGCAGCTCTGTTTTCTCTCTGCTGCCTGTTACTTCCTTGCTGTCATCTTTCTTTAGTGGACTGACTGTTTCCTTGATTTTTTCCTTGTTATTTATATATTGGAAGAAACTTCTTTTATTATCTTTGAATTTTATTGCAAGTCTTTGTTCATTCTGAGCCTTTGCTTTCCTAACTTCGTATTTGCAGATTCATATTCTGCTTTGGTTGTGTGTCCCTCTTTCCATTTTTTGTACTTCTCCTTTTTGTCTTTCAATTTGTCAGAGAGATCTTTGTGCAACCATGCTGGTTTCTTCTTGAATTTCTTGGTTTTCTTTTTCAATGGTATTGTGCTGGCATGGGCTTTTATGTTCATATTTTTCAAAGTTTCCCAAGCCTCTCGTCCCGAAGTGCATGGGATGAATGGCCTGCCAAGGAGAGTGGGGGCCGTGGGAGGGGAGGAGGGGTCTACAGGAATTGGGATGGGCCGGAGCATCCCGGTTACATTTGGGAGAGGCAGGTATGACGGGAGTTTCAGGGCTGGCCATTACCAGGGAAGGAGGGTTCGCTATGTCACAGCGATCCTTCGTTCCGGCCCTGATAGCTCAACTACCAGGTGGCAAGAGATGTCAGGGCCCTGGTCTCAGGTTGCTGCTGCTAAATGCCAGGTCTGTGATTCATAAAGCTCCCCTCGTCCGGGACTTAATATTAGACGAGGGGGCAGATCTGACATGTATTACTAAAACCTGGCTGGGCCATGAGGGAGGAGTCCCCCTCTCAGAAATGTGCCCAGAAGGGTTTCAGGTGCTCCACCAACCACGACACCAGTGAAGGGGTGGGGGAGTGGCAGCTATCATCTGGGAATCATTAGGACCTCATGGGATCCCTGCTCCGGAGACTGTCGGGTGTGAGTTCCTTCTGGTGAAGCTGGACCTAGGGGGTCAAGTGGGCTTGTTCCTAACGTAACTACCTCCCAGCTGTGTTACAACAGCCCTGCCTGCGCTCCTAGAGTCAGTAGCCGGGCTGGCGGTTGAATTCCCCAGACTGATAGTACTGGGGGACTTCAAACTGCCATCTCTCGGCGAACGCTCTGATGGGGCGCAGGAGTTCATGGCTTCCATGACAACCATGGACTTGACCCTGGTAATTCAGGGTCCGACTCATACAGCGGGACATACGCTCGACCTTGTGTTTCTCTCGGGGCAGTGGAGACATGATCTGGAACTGAAAGGCATAGAGACCTCGCCCTTGTCATGGTCAGATCACTTCCTACTGAGGCTCGATTTTTGGAAACTACTCCCCCACTGCAGGGAGGTGGAGCCATTAAATGGTTCCGCCCCAGGCGCCTGATGGACCCAGTGGGATTTCAGACGGAGTTTGGTGAGATACCTGACTCCCTTGCCCACAATCCGACAGAGTCCTTGGTCGCTGATTGGAACAGAGCGGCGGCTGGGGCTCTTGATCGGATTGCACCTTTGCGGCCTCTCCGTGGCAGTGGATCCAGGAGGGCCCCTTGGTTTACCGAGGAACTCCGAGAGATGAAGCGCCAAAAGAGACGCCTAGAGCAATGCTGGAGGGCCAGTAACTCCGAATCTGACTGAACACAACTAAGAACCTTTATTAGGACTTATTTAGTGGCAATACGGGCGGCAAAATGTACCCATTTTTCCGCTCTTATTGCGTCCGCAGAATCTCGCCCAGCCACCCTGTTTAGGATAACCTGCTTCCTCCTGAAAGGGAGGGACGAGGGGAACCCTTACAGGGAAGAGCTGAAGAATTTGTTCAGTTTCTGTCGGACAAAGTCGTTCAGATTCGGATGGACCTGGACTCCACTTGGACAGTACCTGCAGAGATGCCGAGGGTGGGCCTTGATCAGATTTCTTGGAGCGAGTTCCAGCTTGTCACTCCTGAGGAAGTGGACAAGGCCATGGGAGCGGTGAGTGCCTCCACCTGCTTACTGGACCCATGCCCCTCCTGGCTGGTTTCGACCAGCAGGGAGGTAACACGAGGCTGGCTCCAGAGGATTGTTAATACCTCTCTACAGGAGGGATCTTTCCCGCTGCCTTTAAAGGACATGGTGGTAAGACCCCTCCTTAAGAAGCTTTCTCTGGAACCAGCTATCCTTAAAAATTACCGTCCAGTCTCCAACCTCCCTTTTGTAGGGAAGGTTGTTGAGAAGGTGGTGGCCTTTCAACTCCGACAGACCTTGGATGAAGCAGATTATCTAGATCCCTTTCAGTCGGGTTTCAGGCCTGGTTACTCCACCAAAACTGCTTTGGTCGCGCTGACCGATGATCTCTGACAGGCCAGGGATAGAGGACATTCCTCTATCCTGGTGCTTCTTGACCTCTCAGCGGCCTTCGATACCATCGACCATGGTATCCTTCTGCGATGACTGGGGGAGGTGGGAATGGGAGGCACCATTCTACGGTGGTTCTCCTCTTACCTCTCAGATAGGTCGCAGTCGGTGTTGGTTGGAGGACAGAGGTCGACCCCTAGGCCCCTAAAGTATGGGGTGCCACAGGACTCGGTCCTGTCTTCTCTCCTATTTAACATCTACATGAAGCTGCTGGGTGAGATCATTCACCGGCATGGGATAAATACCAGCAATATGCGGACGATACCCAGTTGTATCTGTCCGCCCCGTGCCAACTCAGCATAGCGGTAGAAGTGATATGCCAGTGCCTGGAGGCTGTCAGGGTCTGGATGGGAGTAAACAAGCTGGCACTCAATCCAGACAAGACCGAGTGGCTATTGATGCTGCCTCCCAAGGACGGTCCAGATATTCCATCTCTCAGCCTGGGGGGTGATACTTTACACCCCTCAGAGAGGGTCCGCAACTTGGGTGTCCTCCTGGACTCGCAGCTGACATTAGAACACCACCTGTCGGCTGTCACCAGGGGGGCTTTTGCCCAGGTTCACCTGGTGCACCAGTTGTGGCCCTACCTGGACCAGGAGGCACTTCAAATGGTCAGTCATGCCCTCGTCACCTCTAGGCTTTATTACTGCAATGCGCTCTACATGGGGCTGCCCCTGAAGAGTGTTCGGAGACTACAGTTGGTCCAGAATGCGGCCGCGCGAGTGATATCGGGTGTACCTAGATACACCCATGTTACACCTATCCTCCGCAAGCTGCACTGGCTTCCCATCGGTCTCTGAACGCACTTCAAGGTGCTGGTTATTACCTTTAAAGCCCTACATGGCTTGGGATCTGGATATCTGCGGGACCGCCTCCTGCCACAAACCTCCCAATGACCTATAAAATCTCACAGGCTGGGCCTCCTCCGGGTGTCATCGACCGGGCAATGCCAGTTGACGACCACTTGAGGGAGGGCTTTCTCTGTAGCTTTCTCTGTAGCTGTGGAACGATCTGCCCCTGGAGATCCGGACCCTTCCCACTCTCTCGGCCTTCCAAAAAGCCACTAAAATCTGGCTGTTCCGGCAGGCCTGGGGCTGTTGACCCCAAAATGAGGTCCAGCCCCATCTAGAACTGAGTGTATGGTGTGTTGTTTTTAAATCTATCTTTTCTTTTCCCTATATTTTAGTTTTTGACTTTATTTTTGTATTTGTAAGCCGCCCAGAGTCCTACGGGATTGGGTGGCATATAAATTTTATTAAATTCAAATTCTTCTTGAATTGTTTTCCCCTTTAGGATTTTCATCTAAGGAATCTTTCCCAAGTTACCTTTGAGTTTGTTAAAATCAGCTCTTTTGAAATCTAAGACAATGGTATTACTATGTTCTATTGCTTGTGTTTGCATTATGTTGAATTCTAGCATGACATGGTCACTCTCACCCAAGGTTCCTGTGGTTTCAACTCCCTCTATCACTTCTTCTCTGTTTGTAAGAATTAGTAACATTAATTTGCTAAATATTTTAATTATTTTCATCATAAATTCTTAATCTGATAGCAACTCAAGTTGCTGATACTTTAGAAGATGGTTTCTAATCAAGAGGAGTTCAGTAAGATTAGATAACTCATATCTGCACCTGATCATCTTTTCATGCATCATATGCAGGAATTGCAGAATACATGTCTGTCAACATATCAAGAAGAAAAACAGAATACTATTCAATCGTAATGAAATATCTCTCCCTCCCTCCTTCTCTCTCTCTTTCTCTGTCCTATTTATCCTCCTTGTTACACAGTACATATTTAAAAATTTCTAAAATAGTATCCCAAAGGTGCTTTTCAAAAGGCAACAGGACCAAGAAAGTCCAGTTGCCTTTTTAAAAACAACTTTGGTACAGCCATGATATGGATGATTCCATAAACAATCTTAAAGTGATAGTTCCAAGAGAACCAGAACCACCTTAATTGCTATTAATGAAGAATATTTCTGCAAGTTTGACTGCTTAGTATTTAATGTAGCTTTTTAAAGATTTAAAATAAAAAATAGTAAATATGACAGATGCCAAAACCTAGGCAGTTTCAGTTGAATCAGTGCTTTTTAGTGTAATGTTAATACACTCCAAAAGGTGTTTAAAATTCAATTATAATTGTTTGTTGTTTGTTTTGAAATATCAAGGATATAATGTATTTATGCAAAATTAATAATTTTAAGACTTAAAACAGAATTGAAGTTAAGATTGTTGTGTAATATGCTTATACAATTCTGTATTTTGAAGCATATTCACTTAAAACTTAAACTGTCCTGGTTATATCCTTTGACAATTTTCTAAACATCAACTAGGTAATATTGGTATGATTGATGTTATCAATAATAGAAATAACTGATCTCAATTTTCAAGAATGCTACATTATACATGCACAGAGTCTTTACAAAAGCATGAGAAATCTTTTGTAAACTGCATTGGGTCTAGAATGGTCATTCCAAGGTGTTTCTTAATGTTATCATTATTTTCATTGCCTCTTCAAAACTCTTTAAACCAGTGCTTTGGAGCCACTTATAGGAAAAGGCAGTTGAATTCAATAGAGGAGGGCACTTTGAAAGAATGTGTTATTGAGTGAAGTTCCTGCTGCTGTTTAGTAACCTTTTGAATTGGCAGAATATCTTAAAATTGTAAAAAATAGCAACTTATAAATATTGTTTTTCAGTACTATTTAACAATGAAAATCCCTTAGCAAATGGACAACCTTTTCATTTTTTGACTTTTAAAGTAGCTGCTCTGTTAGAAACTTCAATTTGATCGCATTTTGATGAGGAAAAATAACATTTTAATTAAAAGATGGATTATTAAAGTTGGATTATGTCAGTGACAGGACATCTAACTTTTTTTAAAAAAAAATCTAGTGTAGTTCAAATGTGGAAAGTGGAAGTTGAACTAGATTTCAGACTTTTACCTTTTGTCTGCATTTTACCCAATTCTTTACTAATGAGTTCTTCCTCTTCTTGCTGGAAGCTATTTATTAATTAATTGTATATATATGCTGCCTAGATCCCAGCAATTCTGGGAAAATGTTTATTAACAACACAATACAAAGGAACAATGATGACAGAGGAAACAAACCAGATGGGAATAATGAAAAGGAAGAAAAGGAGTATCAGTCATCCTTGCCAAAGACCTGGGCAAAAAGCCTCATCTTCAGGAATCTTCAAAAAACTAACAGGGTGTTTTATTTATTTGTTTGTTTGTTTCAAATCTTGAATGAGAACTTCATTCCAGAGGGCAAGTGCTATCCTGATAAATGATATTGTTTATTTGATAGAACCCAGAGCACACCAATCTTGCCAGGTCAAACTGGTGAGGCAAAACTATGGGAAACACGTGGTTCCTCAAGTAACCAGTCCCAAATAACCAGTGTTAATTGCTCCCTGATTGTGCAAATATATAAGAAATGTTGTGTCAATTTGTAGATATATGGCCTCTTATGGCTTCTTCCTCCTGCCTTTCAAATTAATGGATACTTGGACAGAAACTTAATGAAAATTTCTTGTTTTGAAATTGAGCAGTTGCCTATTTACATAAACTGTCACTTCTGTCCCTGGAACCCACCTCAGCCCATATAATAGCCCTTAACATTCAATGTTGTTAATGTAGCAGAAATTACCTCAAATATTGCCCAATAACCAAATGCTAAAAAGGAAAACACCTTTAACCCTAACCCTCCCTCCTGTTGGAAGAAAAATCTGGTATGGTTCCAAGCCGGGAGAAAGGCGCTAGAAATAAAATGGAGGCTGATTGGAAAGAAGGACTCCGTTTATTGATGAGCAGAACCAACCATAGCATGCAGTTCTGACAAATTGGTTGAATGAGTGGATAGATTTCTGTGACTTTCAAGTTTGAACTGTTCTTGGGATTGTGCAATGAAGGGGCTTTTGTGTCTCTTGCTATTTCAATGGTGGGTTAATCCTATTATGTCCTAAAGGTCATGTCCTATTTTCAAAATTTGTGGGAGGGATATAAATTTTAATATCAAACTGGGGGAGCTGTGACTGAAGATTTTTTTTTTTGTGAATAGGCTGGTGTGGATTTCTTAATGGACACAATATGTGTCCATATCTAAAGATTTCAGGCATCTGTTGGAGGTTTCTCTACTATGCAGGAAATTGGGGCTGCTTTCTGCCTTTAAGAGCATGTTTCTCCATTTCTCCTTTGGTGAAATATAATATTCTGCCTCTTAATATTTCTTAAAATAGTTCATTCTCTAGGAGGGAGCTTCCCACACTCCTTTCTCACTTTCTTTCTTTCTTTCTCCCAGCACAATACTGTAAAATGAAGCATTAATTGAAATTATTCCCAAACCTATAAGAACAAGTATTCATACATATTGTCATTAGGAAAAAGAATTTAATAAAATACAGTAGCTATTAATTTCTCATCTGTATACTGTAAGAGGGAATAAAATAATAATAAGTTGTATAGTGAAAGCTACTAATTCTGCAGGACAAAATTTCTTGAAAGTAACTGTTTTAGAAAGACCATCCTTTGCTAGGCTGATTGCAAAATAGTAATTAATAATTAAAGGGGAAGAAAATAAGAGTATTACAAATAAAAAAAAATACATGGGAACCTAGTAAGAAATCATATAACCATAGAGATAGAAGGTTCTCATTTATTCATTCTTCATCTTTATATCATCACTATAATTACCCAAAGCAAACTACAAAGTGACATAGAGAAGATAAACTGGTACCTATATTTCTCTCTGCAGATTGAAGGTCTTTCTCATGTATCACAACTTATTCTCTATGTCCAATCAACTGTCTAACTGTTTTTTAGCTTTATCCAAACTCCAGATTAAAAAAAAACTCATAAAGCTGTTGTGGCCCAGCAGGAGCCATTGGAGCTGCCACCAGACTCGACAGCGAGGGGCCCTATGAGTCGGCTCTGGAGGATGTGGAGGACCCTGGACAGGGTTCCAACTCCGAGCAGGGTCCAGAAAGGCTGGTTGGCTACCAGGAGGTGCCTGAGCCTTGGACCAGTGGGGAGGAGACAAGGGAGAGTGATCCGGATGCCAGTAGTGAGTTGTTCCTGGATGCCCGGCACTGAAGAGCTAATAGGCATCAGGAACAGTTGTGCAAGTACAGGAGGTAATTGCACTCAGCTGGTGGTCATTAGGCTCCAGACTATAAAAGGACTGCTTGTGCACATGCCCTTTTTGCAGAAGTCAACGCAGGAACTAATGTCGGAGAACATTATTGTGAGCTTGGCAGGCTGGATTGCTGCCATGGCTTATCTGTGCTGGATTGCTGCCCAAGCTTGTCTGTGCCGGTTTGCTGCCAAGGACCTGTCTGTCTGTTAATTAAATGCCATAACTTATCTTTGGCTCGGAGTGTGTGTTGGTGTGGGTCGAGGGGGGTCAGAGCATAAAGCTATATATATTTAGTTTACCTTGTGACTCTATCAACAAGATACGAAAGTACTCATACAATATATTTTTGGTTTTAGCTTTAGAAATCAGTTTCCTTTGCAGTTCTCCATCTATGTGTGCTACTTGCTACTGCCTGTAGTCTTCATGGAAAATGTTTATACGTTATACATTATACATTTACTGAGCTCTGTGGTGTGATTTTTGGTATAGAGCCAATATCATCTTTTACTTACACAATTATACATTAGCTAATATGTGGTTTTTAAATATTCTTAGCTAAAGTTTTTGTGAAGAATAATTATTTCTAGAACATCCCTGAAAAATTGCCAGTTTATCCACTGCATGAGACTGAATGAGAGTGATGCAGATTCTATAGGATTTCAAATTTATTAATGCATTAGAGTTTAGAGTTTTATTTAGCTTGTATGCCGCCCTATTCCCGGAAGACTCAGGGCGGCTAACAATAAGAAGGGAAGGGCGATACAAAAATAAAAACAACAATTAAAAATTCAGCAACAGTCATAACATAGGATGGGGCTGGATAAGTCAACAGCCCCAGGCCTGCCGGAACAGCCAGGTCTTAGTTGCTTTGCGGAAGGCCGGAAGGGTAGTAAGGGTCCGGATCTCAATGGGGAGATCGTTCCATAGGGCCAGAGCAGCTACAGAGAAGGCCGTCCCCCGGGGGGTCGCCAGCCGACATTGGCCGGCAGATGGAATCCGGAGGAGGCCTAGTCTGTGGGATCTAATAGGTCTTTGGGAGGTGACTGGCAGGAGGCGGTCTCTCAGGTAACCATCTCCGATACCATGTAGGGCTTTAAAAGTAATGACTAGAACCTTGAAGCATGTCCGGAGACCAATGGGAAGCCAGTGTAGCTCGCGGAGGATAGGTGTAACGTGGGTGTACCTAGGTACACCCACAATCGCTCGTGCGGCTGCATTCTGGACTAGCTGAAGTATTCGAACACTCTTCAAGGCAGCCCCATGTAGAGCACGTTACAGTAATCCAGTTGACGGGGGCGTGAGTGACTATCCGAAGGGCCTCCCGGTCCAGATAGGGTCGCAATTGGTGCACCAGGCGAACCTGGGCAAAGGCCCCCCTGGTCACAGCCGACAGATGATGTTCTAGAGTCAGATGCGGATCCAGGAGGACTCCCAAATTGCGAGCCCTCTCTGAGGGGCATATAATTTCACCCCCCAGGCTGAGAGATGGAATAGCTGGACCATCCTTGGGAGGGAGCATCAATAGCCACTCGGTCTTGTCGGGATTGAGCGCAAGCTTGTTCGTTCCCATCCAGACCCTGACAGCCTCCAGGCACTGGAACATCACTTCTACCGCTTCACTGAGTTGGCATGGGGCAGACAGATACAATTGTGTATCGTCTGCATATTGATGATATTTAATCCCGTGCCAGTGTATGATCTCACCCAGCGGCTTCATGTAGATGTTAAATAGGAGGGGGGACAGGACCGAGCCCTGTGGCACCCTGTAATTGAGGGGCCTAGGGGTCGATCTCTGCCCTTCGACCAACACCGACTGCGACCTGTCCGAGAGGTAGGAGGAGAACCACCAAAGAACGGTGCCTCCCACTCCCACCTCCCGCAACCATCGCAGAAGGATACCATGGCGGATGGTATCGAAGGCCACTGAGAGGTCAAGAAGCACTAGGATAGAGGAATGACCCCTATCCCTGGCTCGCCAGAGATCATCGATCAGCGCGACCAAAGCAGTTTCCATGCTGTAACCAGGCCTGAAACTGGACTGAAAGGAATCCAGACAATCGGTTTCATCCAAGGACCGCCGGAGTTGAAAGGCCACCACTTTCTCAACAACCTTCCCTACAAAGGGGAGGTTGGAGACTGGACAATAGTTATTCAAAATGGCTGGATCCAGAGAAGGTTTCTTCAGGGGGGTCTCACCACCGCATCCTTTGGGAGGTGTGGGAAGGACCCCTCCTGGAGAGAGGTGTTAACTATCGTTTGGATCCAGACACGTGTCACCTCCCTGCTGGTTGAGACCAGCCAGGAGGGACACAGATCCAGTATACAAGTGGAGGCACTCACCGCTCCCATGGCCTTGTCCACTTCCTCAGGAGCGACAAGTTGAAACTCGCTCCATAAAATTCGCTCAAGACCTTCCCCCGGTACCTCGGCTGGTACCGGCAATTGGAGTCCAGATCTTTATTTGTGGAGTAGCTTTTAAAGACACTGAAAAAAACCCGAATGGGCTAGAAGCAGTGGTGGGATTCAATTTTTTTAACAACTGGTCCTCTGCCCTAATGACTGGTTGAGTGGGCATGGCTAGGTGGTCATATGACTGAGTGGGTGTGGCCAACTCGACATCACTCACAGCAATGTGAGGCAGTGCAGGCAGGCCGATGCTGCAGAGACAGGGTGATTTCCTATGTACTATTCCGAGTCCCTTCCTTGGTGTCATTAAAGTTTTAACTACTTCCAGAAACTAAACAGCATCAAATTGATTTTTTTAACCCAATACCTCTTAATTCTAATAAATATCACTGGTTGACATTTTAGCAGGGTAACATTTGAATATATCATGGAACAATTACAATCAAAGTGCTTAAGATACAGAAATGTGACTTATTATCATCTTTCAACAAGTCTACAAATGCTAACTTGTCTCTTGATAATTTATCCTTCTTTATCATAGTTTTCCTCTCTTTTCATCTTTTGAAAATGATACATTGATTTTCATGGTATTTAAGAAAAAATACTACATTTTAGGCAATATTAGGGAGCAGCATTTAAATTTAAAGCCATGATCAGTACTTTACAGAAACTTTAGAATGTATTGTTTTGAATATACTACTGAAATTATGTAGTACTTTTTTATTAGTATTAAAGGAAGGAGAATGTCTGAACTGTTCATTAACTAATGTTGTAAATTATATTAAAGGGAAGTACTAGTCTGGCTCTCTCCAATGGAGGCAATAATATATCCAAATCTTATACATTGGGGAAAAATTGTATGTTACAGATACATTTTAGATGAAAGGGGATGATGAAAGGGGTGATCTTAAATCCAGACAACAATTGCAGAGTGAGGGGATGGACTTACCCTGGTGGCTGTATTTTCAGATCCAATCAAGACATGAAAAAGATATTAAATTATAGAGTGTAAATAAAGAACAAACAACATTGGATAAAATTTAATGGGAATGGATGAAAAATTGATTAAAAATATATAATTATTTACTGAACTATAAAATGGAAGAAGAGATAGTTAAAGAAACGATGATTGCCTGAGCAAAGAATTTCAGATATAATATAGAATTAGCAAAATGGTTAAAAATTTGGGAGAGAAACTACAAACTGACAATTGCCGCGGCCTAGAAAGAAAACCTCTACAAAATGTTTTATAGGTGGCATTTGCCACCTGCAAGATTGGCCAAAATGTATAAGAACTCCTCTGCCAAATGCTGGAAATGTAACCAGATTCCAAGAACATACTACCACATGTGGTGGACATGTAAGAAAGCAAGGAATTACTTGGAGAAAATTCATAATTGGTTAGAAATGAGCAACATATTGAGTTCAAACCAGAAATGTGCCTCTTAGGTATATTCTCGAAAAGTTATGACAAAGCAACCATATACCTAATGTTACATATATTGACAGCAACAAGAATCATAAATGCTAAATATTGGAAAAATGTGAACACCCCACATATATAATTAGGAAAATTTGGGATTGTGCTGAAATGGACAGATTAATTTTAAAAATTAAAGATAAAGAAGTCTCAAAATATTATAGGACATGGAATAAATTTTATGAATGGATAGAGACAAGAGGTAGAAATAAGAGGGAAGTTTACGAATGTCAAAGCCATGGTTCTGATAGATCATGCAGAGGGGGATGGGACCCAAGTTATAAAAAGAAGGTTTTAGAGGGGGACAGATATTGTGGCAGTAGATAGGACAAAAGACAGCAGTGCTGATAACTAGTAATGCCAACTGACAGCAATGTCTGGAAGGAGTATGAAAAACTAGAGAAGTGCTAGGGCATGTAGAACAGTGATGGGATTCAAAAGCCCATGCAACTGAGGTGTCCACTCAATCCTTGGTGGTAATAAAGAACCACCAGATCCCCCTTGAAGCAACTAAAACCACTGACCCATCAAGCTCCGCTATCCACCAAAGCAAAGGTGACATCGAAGATGTGTCAGAAGATGAAGATGAAGTAAATAGCCTTAATGAGGCAAAGAAAAAGAGCTGGCCCAGGAACCAGAAGCCCTCTCAGGTGGTGTGTCTGGGATGTGGTAGAAACCACCCCCGGTGGGCATGCAATTTTCAGAATGCCATCTGCAGATGGTGCAGCCAAAAGGGCCGCATGGCTAAAGTTTGTAGAACTGCCCAGCCTTCATTGATCAATCCAGCAAAGCTTCAATTTAACAGATGGCCTCCATTAAAGACCCCTCGAATGGAAGATGACTGCAATGCCATTTTCAGAACTCCCACCTGTTCTGATGCAATAATATGACAAACTAGCAATGCCCTCCAGAAAAAGATATGACTCACTGTCCAGCTTGAAGGGACTGATTGTCTGATAGAAATGACATGGGGTCGGCCATGTCCATCGTATCCTGCAGCACCATAAAACAAATTATACTTCAATTGGCCAAAAGAAAGTTATAAGCCTGAAACTTGATCCTAAGATAAGGTGACCAGATGTCCTGCTTTTGGTGGGACAGTCCCAATTTTTAACAATTTGTCCCGTGTCCCGCGGCATTTAAAAAAATTCCCTTTTTTAATTTTTAATCAAGAACACCCCCCCACCCCCCGGTCAATGGTGTCCCGCTTTACCAATGTTAAAAAATCTGGTCACCTTACCCTAAGAGATTACCAGGGAAGCAACATCTCTATCATTGGAAGTGTCATTAGGGTCAAGTACAAGGGTTTCAGTGGACATTTGCCTTTGATCGTTGTAGAAGGAAACCTGCCAAACCTCCTTGGTCTCGATTGGTTTGAATTTTTTGGCCTCAAGATCAGCAGAATCAGCCTCATCCAAAATGCAGACCTGGCCATCCTAGGACAGGAATTCCCCTTCATTTTTGATGGTAAGCTGGGTGCTTACAAAGGGACACCAGTTTCTTTCAACCTAGAACCCAAAGTAGCCCCTATTCGCATGAAACCGTGGCACATCCCTTTTGTTCTTAAAGCAAAGGTAGATGCTGAACTGTACCCTTGGTGCAACATCTGCTGCACTTGTTGGGTGCAGGCATCATTTTTGCAAAGTTGGACCTGGCGCAAACCAACCAGCAGCTGCTGGTAGATGATGAGACAGCAGAGGTCCAAACAATCATCACACACAGAGGGGAATTTAGATGCTGCCACCTCCAGTTTAGAGTCAGCATCGCTCCTGGCCTATTCCAGAGCTTGATGGAAAGACTGTGACAATGGATCCTTGCAGTCATCCCTTATTTTGACAACATCCTCATCTCTGCGATCAACTGATCAAATCTTATGGCCAGTCTCCACTCTGCTCCACCATTTCCAGCAAGTGGCCTCTAGGTGAAGAAGGAGAAGTGCCAAGTAGCTGTTCCCCAGGTGGCATTTCTGGGGTTCCTTATTGATGCTGATGGGCTATACCCTACCACCGCCAAAACCAAAGCCATTCTAAATGCACCAACGCCAGCCAACAGGACCGAGTTCCAAGCATTCCTCGGTTTGCTGAACTTCTATGCTATTTTTCTTTCACACAAAATTTCAGCAGCCGAGCCCCTGCATTGGCTATTGAATTAGAAGGCACCTTGGACTTGGGGAAGGAGAGAGGCCAGCATGTTCTGAACAGTCAAGCAGCTGTTGGTGTCCAACGCTGTACTCTCCCAATACAGTGAGACCCTATCCCTCTATTGGCATGAGATGCATCCCCATATGGAGTGGGGTAGTGCTGAGCCACCAATTGCCAACTGACCAGAAAATTCCCATTGTTTTTTTTTCCCCAAGAACCTTCCCCCCCCTCTTGTTTCATTGGAGCTGGCTGAGTTGCTAGCCAAACTGTATCTGTAAACCCCCTAGAAGTGGCCCTTTCCTCCTTCCTGATCACCCCCAACACACTCTTGCCTGTCCATCCCCCTCTCACACCTTCTTTTTATAACTCAGGTCCCATTCCCCCTGTATGATCTATCAAAACCACAACTCAGGAGCCACCCAATTAGTTGGAAAGTGCAGCCTTTAAAAAAAAGTTTGCAGAGCAAATGCGGCACTTAAAAAAAATCTTGCATCACATACTGCCCAGCCCACAGCCCCTGCAATCATCCCTCCCATCACCAACCGCGCTGCCCCTGCAGCACCATTGCTTTTGCCTGCCATCCAATTGACTAGTGGCTATTTGTCCCATGCAGCAAAATGCCCATGTAAAACGTTGTCTGGACGAATGGGCAGGATGAAAGTAAGGGGAAGAGGGTCGGGGCCCATTGTCCATGGAGAATGGCCAAAGGAGTGCCAGCAGAGGAAGAAAGCTGGCTGTAAATAGGCTGAGATGAGTGGCTAGGGGGAAAAGGGGGCGCAACCAAAGGTCAGTGCCTAAACTTCCTAGACCCTCTACCAGATGCCTGAATATCTAAAGTTTCTGTACAATTATTTTAGTTATTTCTAACTGCGCTCTTCTTGACAGAAAGCTCTGATATTATTCCTTGAATCTGCTAGATCCGTTCTTCCAACTTAGGAGTCACAGCCCAAGTGCTCATAAGTAGATATAGTATATACCTGTCAGCCTCTGCTTTGCTGCTGCTTTGGCTGTCATTGAAATGGGGAGGGGGGCATGGTATCTGGGAGGGGAATCATGATGTTCTGGAGGAAGTTTCTAGATGCTGATCTGACCACCTTACTGCGCATGTGGAAGGAGGGAGTTTCCCGCCAAGGCCAACTGTCTAGCATTCCATCCTCATGATGACTTTTGAAGTTATCTCCCACCTGACAGTTGGGTGCATTATAATTGGACTATGAACGGGGGTGCCAAGGGGAGGGGATTGAATTATACATGATATTATTCGCTTTTGCGCCTAATTAATCAGACTCAGCTTAGCTTTGCAACTGTTCGTTTATATTTAGTAAAAGTACACGATTTCAATTCAAATGGAGTTGAGTGGTTTCTTTCCTGATTACTAAATGAAGTCGATGCTGACAATAAGCTGAGTCTCATTTGCATCCATCCCAGAGCTGAGGGGGGTGCCCTCACAAGAAGAAAAGAAATTTCTTTGCATGTTAGCGACCAGGAGGAAGAAGAGGGGGCAGCGGCGGGACCATCTTTAATGGAAAGACTGGCCAAACTGAGAGTAGAAGAACCTGCCGTCTGTCCCAGATGGACTTGGGGTGTGGGACAGAAAGAGGACCCTGAGGAATTAGATGCTGGAGTTACGAGAAGGAGACCAAAGAAAAAACCAGCAGCTGATTGACCTGAGAAGAAAATTACAAGATTTCCCACACCATGAGACTCCTCGAAGAAGCATGGACTGAACGTCGAAGCTGAGAGAGAGCAGTGGAAAGAGAGCCGACAGAGGAGTTGGAACAAAGGTACTCAGTGCATAGCTTAAGGGAGAGTGAAGGGGCCGAGGGGGGTTGCGCACAAGAAAACCCAGAACCAGCCTCCCCCCCGCGGCTAAAGTCATTCAAAGAGCAGCCCCCCCCAGGCGACGCCAGATGGCAAAGGTCCCTCCCTTAAGCATAAAATATGATGGAGACCCCAAAAGTCTTGGGTTGTTTATAATTCAGGTCTGGAATTATATGGAAATCTATGGACCTGATTTAGAGACAGATGAAATTAAAGTGAGAATGGTGTTAATGTCCTTAGAGAAGAAAGCAGCCAAATGGATGGTCGGCCTACATAAATGCAATTCCCCTCTCCTGAGGAATTTTGATGAATTTATGGCAGCCATGAGAAGGAGGTTCGATGACCCTTTGACCGAATGTTGCGGCCGCCTGAAATTTACGGCCCTTAAGCAGGAAAACAATACTGTGCCGGATTATGTGCAGGAATTTCAAGAATTATCAGCTTATATGAGGGGGTGGTCGGAAGAGGCTTTGCTGGATCAGTTTGCTGAGGGATTGTATGAAAAAGTATACCAACAATGCATAAACAGACGCCTTCCCCGTCATTTAACAGTTTGGTATGAAAACGCTGCAGACGTGGAATTGGATTTAGAATAGAATAGAATAGAATTTTATTATTTGTATGCTGCCCTTCTCCGGGAGGACTCAGGGTGGCGAACAATTTAAGGGGGAAAAAGGGGAACATAAAAAACAAAATACAAATAATAAAAGTAAACAACAGTCGCACAACCATACATGTCGAGAGGGGAGGGAACTCATCACCCCCAGGCCTGTCGGCAAAGCCAGGTTTTGACGGCTTTTCGGAAGGCCTGGAGAGAGGTGAGGGTCCGAATCCCTGCGGGGAGTTCATTCCAGAGGGCCGGAGCTGCCACAGAGAAGGCCCTCCCCCGGGTAACAGCCAGGTGGCATTGGCTGGTAGATGGCACCCAGAGGAGGCCAACCCTGTGAGATCTAATGTGTCTGTGGGAGGTAATTGGCAGCAGGCGGTCTCTCAAGTACCCAGATCCAATACCATGAAGGGCTTTATAAGTTACGACTAGCACCTTGAAGCGTATCCGGAGACTGATCGGTAACCAGTGCAGCTCGCGGAGGATAGGTGTAACGTGGGTGTACCGAGGTGCACCCACAATCGCTCGCGTGGCTGCGTTCTGGACGAGTTGAAGTCTCCGAATACTCTTCAAGGGCTGCCCCATGTAGAGCGCATTGCAGTAGTCCAGTCTTGAGGTCACGAGGGTGTGAGTGACTGTTGCGAGTGCCTCCCGGTCCAGGTAGAACCCAGGTTTGCCCAGGTGCACCAGGCGAACCTGGGCAAATGCCCCCCTGGTCACAGCCGACAAATGGTGTTCTAAAGTCAGCTGTGGATCCAGGAGGACCCCCAAGTTGCGAGCCCTGGCTTCAGTGCATGAAAGAGGGAGATGTGGAGAAATCTCCCCCAGCAGTCCCAAAACCCCTCCCCCGCCCCAGGAGTAAGGGCAGGGGAGGTTTTGCAGGCAAAGCCAAGCCTTCCACTTGTTTCCGCTGTGGAAAGGAGGGCCATCGTGCTGTGAATTGCTGCATCAAGTTGGCTCAGCCCACCCACCCCCCCCGGAGGGAGGGGAAATCAGTGAAAACTCCAAGCAAGAGAAGGGAAGCTGCTTTCGCTGCTGAGAATGTTTCCCAACGCTTCCAGCCAGAGGAGGAGGGAGGCGTGAGCCCCAGCTCGTCTGACGAATCGGATGGGGAGGAGTCTCATCGCTGGGTAAATTCCAAACTGGCGCCATGCTTATCCCAATTGAGCTGAGAGTGCCATCTTTTAAAATGAAAATTATCAGTATTTTTTATCAGTGACATCATCAAAGTAAACAAACCCACATGTTGATTATATCACCAGATCATGTCCCTAAGTGGAAGTGACATGCACAGCCCCCACCCTCCAGATATAATGTGCATAGCCCTCGTCCCCAGATGTGATGTGCATAATCCACCCCACATGGTGCAGGACTCACAAGGTCATAACCCTAACTGGATATGTTGTATTGGCCTAAGCCCATCAAATAAGCATGAATAACCCTAACAGATAAGGTGTGGTGCAAGGTCGTAGTCCTATTTTTCAGATAAGACATGTTGAACCTAACTCCCATCAGGAAAGATGTCAAGCCTCTGGGTACATGAATAGCTTAACACTAGACTAATTCTATGGACATTCAAGCTGGCTGTGAAATAAAAAGCATGTTTTTTTAAAATTTCTAATCATTCTAGCCTAATGATGGTTTTAATTTTTGTTGAGTTTTAAAATCAATGCCTCAAAAGCTGGGAAAAAAGGAGCACCTAAAAGGCAGCCAGGGTCTGCATTTAACACCCCCCTTTTTTTTCTAAAAGGTATTTATTTCTAGGCAGACAAAGATAAGGTATTCAGCTCCAGCGATTCAGTGTGCATATAGAGAACACTGAGAATCTCAATATTCAGCATGCTCTGAAGGTGTGTGTGTGTGTGTGTGAAAAGCAAGTAGGCAAATATTTTTTGGATGCCTTTGCTGTCATAAATGGAACTCCCACAGCTTTTGAATTTCACAGTTGTTTTTTTTCCTTGGCTGTCCTGTCTGCTACTTTGAAAAAGGCTTCAGGAAATTACTTGATTCAACATATGGTAGCCTGCACAATCATATTAAAAGGATTAAAGAAGAGTACCTCAGGGCACAGGGTTATGCTGTGTGCTGCATCTGGGAACACGAATGGAGGGCCATGGTGGAGGATGACACCTCTTTGAAGAAGTTTCTAGTTGAGAATAAGCTCCCAACTCCTTTGAATCCCCGAGATGCTTTTTTTGGTGGTAGAATAAATGCTACATGCCTGTACTACAAACCAAAACCTAGTGAATAAATCTTATACCACGATTTCACCAGTTTGTACCCTTTTGTGAATAAGACCAAGGAGTACCCAATTGACCATCTGATGCAGAGAGAAAAAAATAGATAAGGGTAGAAGAGTTGGGGATTGTTAGAGTTAAGAAACAGTGGACCCTAGAAATGTGGGTCCTCCAAAAAAATCTAAAAGTAGTGTATAATAAAAGATTATTAAAGAGTGAGGATTACTGTACACTGCCTTATGGCTATTAAGGATGGTGGAAAATATTGCACAATTTGTACACCCTTTCTCCTGTATTATAAGCGGGCTGTCCAATTCTGGCAAATCTTTTTTTATCAAACAAATGTTAGAACATGGCGATGTTGCGTTGTCTCAAATGCCTCAAAGTATTTTATGGTTTTATAGTTGTTGGCAACCTCTGTACAAAGAACTGCTTAATAAATTCCCTTATATTAAATTTATGGAGGATCTTCCATCTTTTTTTGAAGATGATGATTTGTTTTCGCCAAATCAAATCACTCTAGCCATGATAAATGATCTCATGGCATCAGCCGGTGACAGTGACCAAATAGAGAAGGCTTTTACACAATACGTTTATCACAGAAACCTGAGCATTATTCTCATACTAGAAAACCTGTTTTTTTCAAAGTAAGAAAATGAGAACAATAGCTCTGAATTCCAAATATTTGGTTTTATTCAGAAGCTTCCATGATCAGATGCAAATGGTCACACTGGCCAGGCAGATGTACCCCACTAACGAAGTATTTTTTAGAAGTATTCCAAGGTGCCACTGGCAAACCACATGGGTACCTTTTGGTAGATTTGGCAGCTACCACTCTCAAATCCTATAGGTTGAGAACAGGCCTCTTCCCACCTGATTGGCCTACTATTTACACAATGAAAAAGAAGTGTAAAAAACTGTAGTCCAGTTACCTTAGCACTAGTTCATTTAAGATGTCAGAGAGGGTACGTAGAAATTGGGGGCTTTTTAAAATCTTAGTAAAGGCTGGACCAAGACAGAGAAAAGCCATCTTATGCAATGCTAATAATGACCTGGTATGGGCAAATAGCTCTAAAAGGAAATCTTCCTCTGAAACCTTCACAATTCCGGTCTCTAAAGAGAAAGAAAGGTGTCATTAAAAAGTTGAGTGATAGAAAGGTTTCACTCAAAAAGAAGAAGCAGATCATAGTTCAGTCAGGTGGTTTTATAGGTCCCTTACTAGGGACAGCTATTCTGCTGTTGACTAGCCTGTTAGCTGGATAAACCATGGACCATGTTGAGAAAATGTATCTGGTGTCACATCATCAGATGGAGCAGCTACAGGGCAGGACACCTACTGTGGGAGCTACAGCCACTAACCAGTTGGATGATGAGATGCATACCATTCTTCAGAGACATGATTTGTGTGAGGATGACAAGATTAAACTCTATAATTCTGCACTACAGAGGCAAAACGAGTCTGAAAAGGACAGACTGAATCTCATTTATCTACCAGGAGAACCTTGGCCACTTCCAACATTACCAGAACAGCTACCACAGCCATCTCCACAGGACACAGCGATGGATGAGATCCTAAGTGGTGTGAGCATCCATTACAGGAAAAATGCGGAACTTTTGTTGAACAAAATGAAACGGCATCAGGATGTCTCAAACTGGGATGATCATGGTACCTTTTTATACAAAGGTGTCCCTATTCCTGGTACTAATATTTTAGACTTGGTGAAAGGAGCCACACAACAACTACTGCAAAGTGGAAACCTAAAGGATGGGATGACTTTATGAATGCTATGGTTGAGGTGAATGTTCAAAGCTCTGTGTTAGGGTCTACAGCCGTTAAAGAGCAAATAGAAAAGTTGAAAGATACTCTGGTTGTTAAGGATGAAACTGCTACTAGCATGACTGACTCAATTTGTAAAATGAATAAAAACACAGTGAAACAAGTAAAAACGTTTAAGTTTTTTTTCTTTATTTTACAGTAAGGCAGGCATGCCTGCATGCACTGGTGATGGTTACAGGTTCCAAGCCTCCTTTCCACCTTTATAGTTTTTACAAACAGCTTTACCATTTGATCATTTTTAATATCGGCATTGGAGTACATCTTTAAAATATTTTCATAGTCCGCTCCTTTAGTATGGGTCAGTAGAAAAAACACACAGTGTAGTCTGCAGGTCACAGCACTGGGGTGTTGCAGTTGCCATTGGTGAAATGTATACTTCTCAGCTTGCTGCTCTAAAAACATCACTATGGAGCCAGGAAAGTCAGGGCTATCCAGAGGTCTTCCATAAGAATAAAAATATTCACCATATCTGGGAGAAGGGAAGTAGAGGGCTAGCCAGAATTCACCAATGTGAGGGTCGGTATTTACAATTAATCCAAAAGGTCTTTTGGAAATTTGTCTCTGGGGTTGCATGTCACAAGGGTAGACCCCTAGAAAGACAGTATTTGCAGAGAACAAGTGGAAGAGCTGCTGTGTGTCCATACTCACATATAATCAAAAAGCGCATTCCTTGTGTGACTTATTTCAATAAGGTTTTCAAAGATTGCATAGAGAATCATGTTGACAGTGTTGGGAAGGTGTTGTGTAAATCTAATTTTGGCTCTGAGGTTACCATTCCTGATCAAAGAATAGTGCTCAAAGCACCCCTGATCAGGACTCAAGTCAAAACAATACAAAGTACCGTGTTTCTCTGAAAATACGACAGGGTCTTATTTTCTTTTGCCTTAGGCTTATTATCAGGGAGGGCTTATTGTTTTGGGCAGCTGCTCCCTTGCTAGTGGACTATCGAAGATCCGGGCACAGCCTCAGGCGAAGCAGCCATGAGGTAACCACGCTCAGGAGCAGCCGCCTGGCAAATCCTCTCTCCAACCGGGCAGAGTGTATTCACTGACCTAGGGGGTATTACTAAGGTGCCACGCCACGTGGCGCTCTGCTCACCCCCAGCTCCTGTGGCTTGGCACATTCGGGATACCCTCTAGGTCAGTGCATGGAGCTCTGCCCAGCTGGAGAGGAGGTTTGCACGAGCACCTGTTCTGCCCCCAGCCTCACCAAGCCCTTGCGCAGGGCACCGTTGCCACCCACCACCGCCTGCCGCCACCCAACTGCCTCCACTGCTGCCACACTCCGAGAATAACTTCCAAACTCAAAAACTTGGCTGCTGAGTCTTCCAGCATCGGCTGCTCTAGAAGTGCTTTCTATGGTGGGCTGGCTTCCAGACAGAGAGTCTTCTGGACAGAAAGTCTTCTGGACAGAGAGTCTTCCAGTGGCTGGAAGAGTGGCTGCTTCACCCCTAAGGCTGTGCCTGGCTCTTCGGGAGCCCGCTTGCAAGGGAGCAGCTGCCCGGCAACTCCCCCCTCTGGCCAGGCAGAACACCACTCCCCAACCTAGCGGTATCCCAAAGGCAGAAAGCAATGTGAGCGCCTTCCCTCCGTCCCAGCTCCCGTGGCCTGGCGCCTTTGGGATACTATTAGGTCAGTGAGTGGTGCTCTGCCTGGCTGGAGGGGGGTTGTCCAGGGGGTTTCTTTTTGGGGGTGGGCTTATATTTTTGCCCACACGAAAAATGTGGCAAGGCATTAGTTTTGGGACAGGTCGTATTTTCAGGGAAATATGGTATACCCTCGGTTAAACTCTTCCCAGCTGATTAACTTCAGCCTGTCTTTCATGCCTTTGCCTGTTGCTTGCATGTACTCTCTCACAAAAAGACCATGCTCATAATCAGGCTGAAGAGGCTTTGCGGGGATCTGCTCACCAGCAGGGCACAAAAATTGACATTGCAGTGTTGAAAATTGAACAGGTTTCTTTCATAATCCCCACTAAAAATGCATTGTCCACCAACCAATCACTAATTGTTTAGGTAGCTGCTCAAGAAATAGATTTTCCTGATTACACCCAAGGCTACCTGCAGGAATGCTATAAACCTTCATCCCCACTCTATCAATGGGGTATTTGGTATTGGAAGTGAGCAATATCAGGCCTGCAGCCGATTCCTTTTAGGATCTTTGGCCTGCCACATTTCTTTTGATGAAAGAAATGACATCTTTATCTTCTCTAAAACCCTGGAAGAACATATGAAGCTGGTACGGCAAGTCCTGGAAAAACTTCTAGCTGCCAAGCTATATTCAAAGTTATCGAAGTATGAGTTCCACAAAACCTCACTAGATTACCTGGGTTACTAACCTCTACAGATAGGCATCGGAAGCCACGAAGAAATACTTAACCTTTATAGTGGCGCCTGGCCCGAAATAACCACTAGTTTTGGGCCTTGCATGGCTGAAAAAGTGGAACCCCCAAATTAATTGGAAGTAAAGGCACCATAAGAGTGCAGATGCACGTGACTTTTGCTGAGAATCCACACAAAGAAACTGAGGGGACAGAGCACAAAGAAACAGCAATGCCCACTTACATTATGGGAACCCAGGGCATACCCAAAGAATACAAGAACTTGGCTGAGGTTTTTAGTGAAAAAGTCTCTGACAAGCTCCCCCCCCCCCCATTGCTCCACTGACTGTGCGATATAAATTCTACCCAAGGCCAAACTCCCTAAACCCAAGATGTATAGCATGTCCCCGAGGGAGCTGGAAGAACTGAGGACATTTTTGAGAAAAACCTAGCAAGGGGTTTCATTGAACCAGCCCAGCCAAAAATTGCAGCCTCAGTGTTATTTAGAGAAAGAAAAGATCGCTCTAAACGTCTCTGTGTTGATTTTAGGAATTTGAATTTGATTATTGTGGAGAATATGTTTCCCCCACACCCTCCTGAAAGACATGCTAGCACACCTCGCTGAAGGGAATTTTTTTTTCAAAACTGAATTTAAGGGAGGCTTATTACCTTATCAGAATTAAGGAGGGAGATGAATGAAAAAAGGCATTTAACACTCCTCTTGAATGCTATCAATTCATTTTTATTTTTATATTTTTAGTTCAGCACCTGGAGCAATTTTTTAAATTTTTTTAATAAATTTTATTTTGTTTGTACAAACTTCACATCTTTGCAACACACTACATTTTTATCTATCTGTTGTATCTGTTTTATCTATACCAATACATCTTTTTAAACTGACTTCATATATTTGCGCATTTACATTATTTCATACATTTTTTCATTTTATATATAATATTCTATGTATAGCAGTTTTTACTACATTTATGTCATTTTATAAAGTATATAATATATTAATTTTTTAAACTATGACTTTATATATTTGTGCATTTATATTATTTCATACATTTTTCATTCTATATGTAATATTCTATATATTCCATGTGTAACAGTTTTTACTACATTTTCATCATTTTGTGTAATATTTATTTGCTATAGTCTATCTCATATTTCAGTCTTTTAATCCTTTTCTGGTTTTGTACTTGTCTATTGTTTTGTTGATCTTTCTTCCTTTCTTTTTTGCTTTCCTGCTTTTCCCCTCCTTTCCTCTAGCCAATTGTGCAATAAATCCCATAAGGGGTAGTATTCAGATTCATTTTTCTCTTTTAGTTCTTTCGTGAGCCTATCCATCTCTGCACATTCCAATATTTTTTTAATTATATTTTCTTCTGTTGGTATATAATTATTTTTCCAGTTTTGTGCAAATATAATTCTTGCTGCCGTAACAATGTGTAAAATTAAGTATCTAATATTTTTTTCATAATTTCCTTTTATAATCCCTAACAAAAATAATTCGAGTTTTAGTGCAATTTGATGTGTAGTAATCTCCTCTAGCCAATCTTTTATTTTTTTCCCAATACTTTTTCGCAGCTGTGCACATCCACCACATATGGTAGTATGTTCCATGTTGTTTGTTGCATTTCCAGCAGATAGGTGAACACTCCGGGAACATTTTTGCAATTCTTGCTGATGGAAAGTGCCATCTGTAAAACATCTTGTACATGTTCTCTCTATAAGCCGTTGCCATCGTTAATTTGTAGTTTATTTCCCAATTTTTTTCCCATTCTGCCAATTCTATACTATACACAAACTTTATCGCCCATGTTATCATCGTTTCTTTCACAGTTTCTTCTTCCATTTTAAATTTTAATAAGCAGTGATAGATTTTTTTAATCAATTTTTCTTTGTTTCCCTGTAAAATTTTATCCAGCTCTTGCGGCTCCTTATAGAATCCGTCTTGTTCCGTCTTTGTTATACCTTGCCTGTATTTGTAAATAGGGCCACCAACCAATATCTATTCCCTCGTCTTTCAGTCTTGCCTTGTTTTTAGCCTTTCTTGGTTGTCTAATATGTCTTTGTATCTTATTATCTTGTTTATGTCCAATACGTTCGGGTGTATCAGAGTTTCCATGGTGGATAGCCAGGTTGGGATTTTATTATAATGTTTTGTTTTGACTTTTAAACATGTTTGCAGTAGAGCTTTTCTAATTAAATGTTTTTGGAAATAGCTATGAATCTTGTCTTTCCCATCCCAGATAAAGGCGTACCAACCCAATTCCAAATTATAACCTTCTATTGCTAATAATTTTCCCTTTTTTAAAATTGATCCAGTCCTTTATCCAGGTGAGAGCTTCTGCTTGGTAATAAAGCTCCCAATCGGGAAGTCCAAATCCTCCTCTTTCTCTACTGTCTTGTAACAATTTTAATTTAATTCATGGTTTTTTCCCTCACCAAATAAACTGTGCAATTAATTTATTAAATCTATGAGAAAAAAATCCCTAGGCTAATCGGCACCACTTGAAATAAAAATATTTTTTGGGGTAGTATATTGATTTTTAATGATGGCAATTCTTCTCATTAAGGATATTTGTAGTTTCCTCCAATTTTCCAGATCTTTCTTAATTTTCTGAATTGTTTTAACATAATTATCTTATTTAATTGTTGAGCATTTTCCTGACAGCCAAATTCCTAGATACTTTACTTTTTTTATATTTGCATTCCCATGTTTTCCTCTAATTCTGTGCTCTTGTTTTTAGTAAAATTCTTCGTAGTGATCTTTGTTTTGTTCTTATTAATTTAAGACCCGCTACCTCACCAAATTCCTCTATTTTTTTGATAAATTTAATTCCTGATTTTAATGGATCCTCTAATATGAATACAATATCGTCCGCAAATGCTTGTGATATGCATTCCTCTTTTTTAAATTGTTAATCTCTTTATTTCTTGATTGTTTCTAATTTCTGTTAGTAGAACTTCCAGTGATAGTATAAATAATAAGAGTGATAATGGACAACCCTGTCTCACTCCTTTCCATATCTTAACTTCTTCTGTAGTGTCACTATTTATTATTATTTTTGCTGTCTGGGTCGAATAAATTGATTCTATCATTTTTATAAATTTTTCTCCAAATCTCATCATTTTAAACTGTGTGATTATGAAATGCTAATTCAAGTTATCAAATGCCTTCTGGGCATCTAAGAAGACCAGTGAAACTTGTTTTCCCAGATTCTCTTCATAATATTCTTGTCTATTTATAATTATCCTCATATTGTTTTTTTAATTGATAAGAAGCCGTTTTGATCTGTGTAGATAATTTCATTTAATATTTTTTTAATTTGCTCTGCCATTGTTGATGTAAAGATTTTATAATCTGCATTTAGTAAAGAAATTGGTCTGTAATTTTTTATTTGTTGGTGGTCCGAATTGTCTTTGGGTATCAATGTTATATATGCTTCCCTCCATGATTTTGGTAACTTTGCTTCTAAAGTGCTTCATTAAATAAGTCTAAAATCACTGTTTCTGTCTGCTCTTGCATGGCTTTATAAAATTCTACAGGTATACCGTCTGGGCCCAGTGTTTTATTATTTTTTTGTCTCTTCAATTCTTCCTTTAATTCTATCACTGTGATTTTTTTTTGTTTAGCATTTCTCTTCTCTCTTCTTTAATTTCATCTAGATTCCTTGTATTTAAGTATCGTTCGATATTGTCTTTTAATATATTTTCTTTGCAGTACAAATTCTTGAAAAATTTCTGTACTATTTTTTCATCTTTCCTGTATTGTATGTTCCCCCTTTCATTTTGTAAGTGATGTATTATTCTTTTTCTTTTTTCAATTTGTGTGCTAACCATCTTCCCAGTTTATTTGCATTTTCAAAATAGTTTTGTTTTGCAAATTTGATTTTTTGGCCCATCTCTTTTTGTGTCATCTAATTTAATTTGTATTTTATTAGTTCTTTTTTCTCCTTTATTTTTGATTCTTGTGGGTTTTTTTGCAGGTCCATTTCCAATTCTTTAAGTTCTTAAATGATTCTTGTTTTTGTCTCTTTGCCTTGTTTTTCCTTGCCAAATATGCTATTGTCAACCCTCTTTTAAAAGCTTTTGTAGTATTTCATAAATTTTGTAACAATGTTTCTTCTTTCCTATTTACTTCGTAGAGAAGTTTCAATTCTCTTTCTATCATTTTTATATATTCTTTATCTTTCACTATTCTTTGATTCATTGACCATCTCTTTTTCTTTTTTGGTCCTTTCCATGTTATTTTATTGGTTGTGATCCGCCAAGTGTTTGTCAGTATTTCAATCTGTTCTGTATCTCTTCTCAGTTCTTGGGTTGACCAAATCATATCTATCTTTGACCATGATTTGCGGTGGTTTGAATAATATGTAAATTGTTTGTTTCCTATATTCCTTTCCCTCCATACATCTTTCAGGCTCAATTCCTGCACCATTTCGAAAAAGGTAGATGGTAGCATTATTTTTTTTCTTTTTTTTTTACTCTTGTAGTCATCGTTTATATCTGTTATAGCCTTGAAGTCACCAGCTAGACATATATCCTCATATTATATTTCTGTTATTTTTTGGTGGATCTTCTTGTAAAATTCTTTTGGTTTTTATTTGATTGATTGATTGATTGATTTATTTATATGCCGCCCTTTTCCCCCGAAGGGGACTCAGGGCGGCATACAACTCAACCAGGGAAGGGGGGTACAAACAAGAATTTAAAACGACATAAAAACAATGCATGATTAAAAACACAACAGTCATACCAATTCGAGACGGGGGCAACAGTTCTTTAGCCCCAGGCCTGTCGGAACAGCCAGGTTTTAAGGGCTTTGCGGAAGGCCTGGAGGGTGGTGGAGGGTTCGAACCTCCACATTTGGGCGTATATTGCTGTAAGAAGAATTTTTCTTTGTTCTGTTTCTATTTCTATCATTAAATCCTTCCTCCTTAATCTGCATATATATTTTTTGCATTTATCCATCTTTGATGTATATTGCAATTCCTCTTTTTTGTTGTGCTAATGTTGTAAATAGTTTTCCTAACTTTGGATATTCTAGAAGTTTGTTATATTTGTTTTTATATGTACCTCAGTGTTGTTTAGAGAGAAAAAATATGGCTCTAAACATCTATGTGTGGACTTTAGGTACCTGAATTTGGTCATTGTGGAGAATATCCCTCTACCCCTCATGAAAGACATGCTAGCACTCTTAGGAATTTTTTTTCAAAGCTGGATTAAGGGAGGCTTACTACCGTACCAGAATTAAAGAGGGAGATGAATGGAAAATGGCATTTAATACCCCTCTTGGATGCTATCAATTCAAAGTGCTTCCATTGGGCTACAAGAGGCCCCTGCAGTATTTATGCAATTAATAAACGAAGTGTTACAGGAGCATTTCTATAAGGGCGGTTTGGGTATACTTAGATGACATTTGCTATATTCTGTAGACAAGGCAGAACATGTAAAACTAGTCTGCATGGTTCTTAACAAACTTTGCTCTGCCAAACTTTATGCTGAACTCTTAAAGTAATTAATTGAAAAAAATGATTAATTAGGGTACTGCATTTCACACCAGGGCATAGAAATGGATCATTTAAAACTGCAGGCAGTACTTGACTGGGAACCATCCAGAACACGTAAACAGTTAAAAAGATTCCTGGGATTCACCAACTTTTACCACCAGCTTATCCCCACTTTTGCCCAGATTGCTCTCCCCATCACCAAGCTTTTAAAAACGAAGGGGGAAGGTAACCCTAAACCGAAGCAGCCTCTGAACTGGACAATGGAATGCCAAGCTGCATTTGAAAAACTTACGTAAATGGCTGTTTTCAGCAGAGCCAATTCTAAAGCACCCGGGCACAGAGAAACCATTTGTCATACAAGCTGATGCTGGTGAAGTGGCGATAGGAGTGGTCTGAATTCAGAAAAATGAGCACGACCAATTACAACCATGCACTTACACATCCAAAAAATTGAATGAATCTGAGCAAAGTGGACCATTTGGGAGAAAGAGGCTTATGCAGTTCAGTGGGCTCTTTTTTAACCTGGGGACATTTCCTAGAAAGGAGTAAGATCCCTTTTGAAGTCTGGACACATCATAAAAATTTAGAAGCCCTAAAGACCCCAAGGCAACCCCCCCCCAAAAAAAACAAGTACGATGGGCTCAGTACTTTAAACAGTTTGAATTTATGCTCAGATATCTCCTGGGGGGGGGATTTTTCTGGCAGATGCACTATTCAGAAAACTGCAATACAATAGTATGAAGCCAGATGTAATCAAACCCATGATATAAAACAATCAACTAGCCGCTAAAGTAACCACCAGATCCCAGGCAAAACAAGACACTTTGACGGACAATGATACCACCCAAACCTTTAAACAAGTTTTAGCCACCAATTAATCGTTTTTGAGCCACAAATCCAGCTGCTTGATGAAAGATAACTTAGCTTGGGGGGAGGGAAGTTGTATGTTCCAGCTAGCCAAAGACATGGCAAGGTGCTGTGACTCCAAATTAGCTGAACACTTTGGTTTTGTGAAAACTTTTCACCTCATTAAAAGGCAATTTTGGTGGCCATCACTAAAAAAGGACATAGAGAGCTATGTAGTTAGCTGCCCTATTTGTGCGGCACCTGAAAGATGGCAAAGGAAAATCCCAGGACTGTTACAGAAGGTAGGTGAACCTTCAGCACCCTGGAAAGCGATTGCTATGGACTTTATTGTTGAACTACCAGAAAGTGCAGGGAATACTGTCATTTGGGTTGTAACAGACCTGTTTTCAAAACAGGCTCATTTTACACTTTGTCAAATGATCCCAACTGCCAAAAATCTAGCCAAGTTATTCCTGATACACATTTATCGCCTTCATGGAGCCCCACAGAGAATCATCTCTGATAGAGGGGTCCAATTCACCTCAAAATTTTGGAGGGCATTTTTACCTTTACTTGGCACCACGCAAAAGTTGAGCTCAAGTCACCATGCCCAGACTAATGGACAAACTGAAAAATTGAACTGGGTACTAGAACAATATCTAAGATTTTTATTAATTTTCAACAGGATAACTGGACTGATCTTTTACCTTTTGCAGAAGTGGCCTTCAATAATGTTGTGCACTCAAGCACAGGTTTCACCCCTTTTAGAGTAGCAACAGACCAGGATTTCAGCCCCATGCCTGAACTACCCACAGAAGAACCCCTATCCCCTCACTTAAAGAATGGATAGACATGCTACAAAACATATGGCCAGTAGTTAGATTAGCTTTACAGGAAGTTAGAGAGGCTTTTAAAATTGAAGCTGACAAGAAAAGAGTAGATCCCAAACCTTTCCATGTTGAAGATAGAGTATACTTATCTACAAAATTCCTGAGGTCATTGCAGCCATCAAAAAAATTAGGGCCAAATTTCATTGGACCTTTCCCTATCACTAGAGTTATCAACCCAGTAACAGTAGAATTACTCCTTCGAAAGACACTCAGGCAAGTCCACCCAGTATTTCCACATTAGTTTATTCAAACGAGAAGTAATCTCACAACTCAGACCACCTGCACCTACACCACCTATTCCTATCATGATAGAAGGCAAACAACACTTTGATGTTAAGGGAATCCTGGACTCTAGGACCACAGAGAGAAAACCCAATACTTAGTTGCTTGGAAGCCTTTATCTTCATCCCAAATTGAATGGGTAGCTAAACACCATGTTAAGGCCCCTACCCTATTGAAAAAAATTCACTCCCAATACCCTGACAAACCTTGTTAAAATACTATGATGGAATTTCTGTTTCTATCTTTTCACAGGTGGATCTCTCCTTTTTCTAAAGAATGGCAGCATGTCAGATCCCTAAAAGTGATACTGCCATTCAATCTGGAGGAGGGGGGCCTTGGAGTCAATTTATTGGCAATGCCTGTGACAACTGATATTTTACAACTGGTTTCCTGGTGCCAAAAGGCCGGAGATCCCATCACCTCTTGGGAGGATGTTTATGATGGCCATGTGGGATATTTCACTTTAATGCCTAATGGAAGATAGCCATGGGAATGTGTTCTGACCCCCCTCTTCGCTCGTTCACTAACGACAGTCAGACAGAACTTCAAAGGAAATATCTTTATCAGTCCTGGCTCAAGCTGGCTGCAAGCCCAAAAATAAATGTAGATAAAGTCTCTGGCAAAAAGTTACACAGCAAAAGCAAAAACAAAAAGCTCTTACAGCAAACCAGGTTTACAGAAAGCAAATCACTTATCCAAGTGCCTCTTTGAATCAGGTTTACAGAAAGCAAATCACTTATCCAAGTGCCTTTCACGATCAACGAACCACGACCGATGAATGACATTGACTTCTACCACTAAGGCATGGCACCATCTGTCTTTTATCTGCAGAAGACGACCCCAACGAGCAACAGTTGCTCATTATTCCTGCATCCTGATGCAACTCACAGCAAGCTTCTGCTGAGTCACAACAGGAATGTATGTTTATTCGACTCTCAGGGCAGTTGATAAAGGAAACATCTTCACACTTGTCTATTGGTTAGAATTTGCATTCTAACAAATGAGAGGTGTCACTACTGCTTTAATTCTACTTGCATTGCCTAAGGGGATTCAGAAGTTGCTTTGCATTTAACGGTTTCCATCCTTCTTAATTAAAGGTTCCTTTTTAAATACTCTGTTTCAAGAGTCTTCACTACTGTTTTCAATACTGGTCTGTGTAGGCCCCAGTTGAAAAAGATCCAGTTCAGATTTAACACATTCCTCTGAAGCAGAATGAATAAATGACATATTGTATTAGAATATGTCTTCCTTGTCACAGGATTTCCTCTTCTATGCATGTCTCCTCTTGGTATGATGGGGCTTTTCACAAGTCTTCTCTTTTTAAATGGAATAGATGGGCCGAATGCATAATTCTTCTTGGCTATGACCATCCCTGATCCATCCTGCTCACTCTCAACAACACAGGATACAAGATGCCCACCCAACATTTCTGGCAATGTTTTTGGCAGCAGATTTCACATGTGGCTTAATGATTTCTAATCCTTGCCTCAAAAAAAGCATTGCTTTTCGAAAAAGCCCCCTAAACCGATCCCATACATAATGGGGGCTCCTCGGAAGCCTGGAAGGCCTCCCCCAGCTTGTGCCCTGTAGTAAGCCACATAGTCTTGAAGTTTCCCATGCTCCTTGATTACAACCATCCTTCACTTTTCCGAAGTCTAAAATGAAGTTTGACAACCACCTTCCCATGATAAAAATACATGTTTTTGTCCTGGTCAGTTTCGATTTCTATAGTAACAGTATCAATGTGATGCTTGCTGACCAGTACATAATATGTATGGTCATAGGTCATTGTGATGAAATCATTGCCTTGCCCTCACACAGGAATTCAGTGTAATAATGGCACATAGAAGTCACCTAATATCTGGAGCTCTACAATGTCTGTATAAACATATAAGGTGCTGAATCAAGGGAACATACCTAACAGATGTCCAAGTTCTCCACTAACTAGAATGGTATGCGGTTCATTTCCTTTAAGATTAATTTTTGTCCCATGGAATCATAATGTAGGGTTGTCCTAGGTCCGTCCCTGATATTTGATATAAGCTTGTTCATATTTTCTAACAGTTGTCAGATGCTGTTATAGTACCAGCTTCTCACAAAAAATGCCATCTCTTTCTCTTGTTAGCAATTTCAAAATATCCAGGAGAAGTAAATGTATGGACATGGATACTTGTTAGAAAAGGATAAGTATATGAGTGGCAGATAAATAAACACTTTTGTATATAAAATAGTGACAATTTCAAAAAAAATTCTGTGGATTATTTTGTATAAAACTACATTAAATAGTCGCATAGTTTGAAAATTACCATGGCAACTGATATTGGGGTTTTTTTTCAAAATAGTTGCTGTTTGTGTAAAACATCTTATAGTTTTATGATAGTCCGTTTTACTTGAAATGGTCTTTTAAAATATGGACCAATCACTATAATTTTTGAGCTGGTTTGTATATTTTTCATTTATTCCTATATCAACAATTACTTTGAAGAAATAATATGAATAAATTGGACATTGGACATTATGAGTATTGTAAATCCTTGTCAGCAGGGAAAGAATATGAAATACACTCCCAGATTTAGAAGACATTGAGTACAACTCTGCTTAGCTTAGGAATTTAATTTTAAACAGTTCCCAAAATGGTTCTGTACTCTCGGTTTCCACATATCCTGTGAAAAGTAACCCAGGATCACTTTGTATCATTGTTTCAATTGTAAAACTCTTTTTACTAATATTTACTCAGCTCTTGTATTTCTCTTTCTTCAATTCTTTGTAATGTACTCTGGATTAATTGTCTTCTGCATGATATTCTTTTAAATATTGTATTTCCTTTCAATCCTTTGTCCCAAAGGTGCTTTTTCAAAGGGCAACTGGACTTTGTTTTTCCTTGAAGATGTTTTGCTTCTCATCCAAGAAGCTTCCTGACTAGATGACAGAATATCTACATAGAGTTCAAAGCTAAACATATTGTCTTCATAATTATTTGATCCTTTTTATTACCCTTCACAATTATGATTCTGTTTGTATAAGTCCTTTCTACATGATTCCTATGAATTCCAAAATTGAAGATTCGGTTCCATCTTTGCATAGTAGTAGAACTATTATGTGCTATAACTTAAAAAGAATAGTTCTATACATATTCTCTAAATATGTATTTGTATTTTTGCAATCACACAATTAATTCATATTCAGGTTATAATTACCTATTTTTACCAAGATCATTTTCAGAAATAATGTTACCTCTTCTTTGTATTTCATTTTTTGTTTATCTTATGTGAAGAAACTTTTCTTTGTTTAATTTCATTTTCTTACCTTCAAACACTTGTTGAAGTATTCCAGGTTGCTTTGAAATAGTTTACTTTGCATCTCCTTAAGGAACATGGAGAACTAATTTGGTGTAGTGGTTAAAGACATTAGGTTAGACCCTGAAGGGCATGAATGTAATGACCAGTTTGACAAGGAGTCTGACAATGTTTAGCCCGTTCCAGAGTTGCTAAAACACTGCCTGATCACCAGCTGGTAACCAGAACACACAGCTGCTGCTGGCCTCAGAAGATGAGTTACCACTCCTTCCATTGCAAGTAATTGCACCCCGAGAAAGAGCAGAGCAAAGACCTTTCAAAAGAAATGAACCTCATCATTCCAAATCAGCAATACCAGGTTGTTTTTATTTAAGAATAGTAAGCTCAATCTCTCCTTGGCAATAACCATTTATCTACTGGCCTTTGTGCCTTGACTCTCAACTTGAAACCTCTGGATCTGGTGCACCTGGCAACTCTTCCACCTGCTGTTTTGTATGTGTAACTCAGTCAAGGCAAACTTGCTGGATTTTGGGGGACTTGGTTTCTCAAATGTGCATGTATTTTCACTCATTTCCTTTGCTGTTTGCTTATTTTCTTCCCAAATTTCTCAGTAAAATGTGTAACCACCTCTCTGTATGTTTTGGTTGCATGGCTTGAGACAGGGCAATGAATTCTAGTGCTCCATGGAGTACAAAGACAGCTGGGAGACTTTAGGTTGGTCACTCTTTGTCATCCAAGAAAGAAGACAATGATTTTTTACTTATGAAAATCTTGCCCAGAAAACTGCATATTCAGGAAGTTGTTAAGACTGACTTCAAGCATTTGATGCCTTAAATTCCATCAATATAATAAAGATGCAGCAACAGAGTGCTAAGATGAAAATGCCATTTTCCATTGCTTCCATTAGCAAACTCTCTTGTAGAAGTTCTCATTCAGAGCAGTAATTGTTCAGTATGTTCTCACAATTAAGGAATGTATTGATATTCTTTAAGAGAAGTTAATAAATCCCACCACTCTTCTGGGGTATTTTTGTTCTTTTCAACCATATATTCTCTTTTTTCATAACCACTAATACTGGCATTTTTCTTTTTCTTCTAATTTCACAATTTTTTAGTACCCCAAAGCAGAGGTGGGCTCCGCCTGATACGGACCAGTACGGGCTTACCCGTAGCAGAAATTGGCTGTATCTTTCCGTACTGTTGGCGATGGAGGCCTGGCATGCTCCCATACTGATACAGTCCCCTGGCCTCATCTCTGATTTCTCCCCACCATCCCACTGCAAGCCAGTGGCTGTCAAAGAGAACGAAGTGCAGGGGCTTCTTCCAACAATCAAGGAAAGAAGAGGAGCAGAGGCTTTGGCTGTTAGAAGAAGCCCCCAGGTTTCATTCTCTTTGACAGTCACCTGGCTTGCAGTGGGGTGGTGGGGAGAAATCAGGGGGAGAGAACGAAGCATGGGGGCACTTGCTTCCCTTACCACTCAGCATCACTACCCCTGTGGCCTGCCGGCGTCAGCCCCACCTGCCCTGCTTAGCTGGGTAGCTGGCCAGGAAAGTGGTGCGTGGGCAAATGCCGGCCAGCATCCCTGCCTCCTTCCTCTGAGAGCCACGGCGAGGCGGCCTCAAGGGCCATCCTGGGAAAGCCCCTCAGAGGCTTCACTTCTCAGCCAGAAACAAAGTGGCTGTGAGGAAGGAGTCTCTGGTGGCTGCATCAGCAGCAGAAGCAGTAGTGGCAGTGACTGAAACACAGTCCCAGGCAGTCAGTTCCATCTCTCCCTTCCCTGAGCATGTCCCATTGCTTCTGGCGCCACTTTTGGTGAGTCCAGCTCAGCGGCAGGACTCTTCCCATCATTGAGAGCATCGCTAGCAGCCACTTCTTGCCATCACCGCCAAGCCAGATTTATCAAAAGTGGTGGCAGCAGCAACAGGACATGCTCAGGGAAGGGAGAGACAGAACTGACAGCCTGGGACTGTGTTTCAACCACCACCATCACTGCTTCTGTTGCTTTGCAGCCATCAGAGACTCCTTCCTCACAGCCACTTTGTTTTTGGCTGAGAAGCGGGGAGGAAAAGCAGCTCCCCTCTCCCCTCTCACTTTCCTCAGCCTATATGCTATTTGCGGGGAGGGGGGAAGTGCCGCTCAGCTGCCTCTCCAGGAGGACAACTGTGCATTCTCCATGGGTGGAGGTTGAAGGGGTGACCGCAGGTGAATAGCGGCAAGGGGTTTTGGGTTTTTAAGTTCTTAAGCTTAAAGTAGTTAATTTTCCTTCTTCAAGGATTGAAGGCAAATATACCCAGTGTTTTCAGACTTGTTGATCTAAAGATTTCTATTGGTGGAAAAGTAATTAATAAACAGTTTCTAAGTATGATTAGAAAAGGAAAGTTATTCTTTCAAGAGAGACAACTGCAGTTTGAGCAACATGACTATTCCTTCATCTCTCAGTGCTCAAGAGAAATTAACTAGAGCAGGGCTGTCAAACTTATCACCTGTGGGCCAGATGTGTCATGCACTGGTCAATCCCACACCCAGTTTAACGAAGGGGGGGAAATCCCAGTACGTCACCTGATACTGCCATGACACAAGTTTGACACCCCCAATGTAGAGAATTTGTGGGTGATGTTTGGCATTTTCCTTTGTCCAGAGAAGTTCAAAGATCTGGTTTACTTGCCAGTTTCTTTGTTATGACCAATGGTGGGATTCAGCTGGTTCTCACAGTTCAGTAGAACCGGTAGCTAACTTTTGGTGCAGTTCGGCGAACCAGCTGAATCCTGGCTTGCTTGAGAATTGGAGGCGGTGGCAGGGTGATGGCAGTTTTAGAGCTCCTGACAGTTCCTCAAGCAAGGCTTCACGCATTCTCAGGATCCTCTTTGGCAACCCAAGATCGCACCTCTGGGCACCAACACTATCTCAGGTACTGCACTTCATCACTTCATTGGCATTTCCCCCCCCCCCCCCCCCCCGCATCCAGTTTCTGGTTTGATGGAAGAAATGGGGGCAGCTCAGTCTGGTCTCATCTCCAAGCTGATGAGGCTGGGCCACTGGGAACCATTTCCTGCTTGCTTCTCTACCTGGGAGGAGGCGAGCCTGGTGAGAAAAAGGTCATCCTTGTCCCTCCTTAATGCACCATTGGAGGCTGAGGGGTGTGTGTGTTGATTCTTGCCTTCTGCCCACTTCCAATGTCTCTCAATGCCCTGTAAGTTACTTGCCACATTCCTCTGTTTCAAGGCGTTTCTGAGCTCTGCAGTTATGTGGCAAAATATGAAGCCCAGACAAAACACGCAGCCTGCCTAATTTAACCTCAGCCCACTTTTTTTTTTATTCTTTTATACAATACATCAAATTGCATTTAAATTGGGTGAGTTTCGGTGTGCAATTTGCATGAAATTTTGTTATTTCATCAGATAAGATCCAAACGTAAACTTCAGTGGTGGGATTCAATTTTTTACTACCAGTTCTGTGGACATGGATATGTGGGTGTGGATAGGTGGGCATGGATAGATGACTATGTGACGGGTGGGCATGGCTAGGTGACCATGTGACTGGGTGGGTGTGGCCAACTCAACAACATTTCTTTGCCCTAATTACTGTTTTAAGTATAAAAAAAGATATACAAAAAGGTAGTTTATTTTATGCATTTAATAAATAAGAATAAGAGGTACACAAAGCTAGATTTTTTTTACAAGAGTTTCACAATATGAATGAAAAACTATACAAAACTACACAAGCGTTTGACAATATGAATAAAAGCTATTTATACAAAACTACACAAGAGTTTGACAATATGAATTAAAAACTATTAAATAATACCTGCCAAAAAATAAAACTTACGTTAGGTATCTCCAAATTGCTGTTTGATTGTTGTCCTCCTCACTTTTACTTTTCTTCAGTTTTATTTGAGCATTATCAACTGTGTAATTTACTCGTAACCATTTTTGACTACAGGAATAGGGTCGCAGTCCTTTAGAGTTAGGCCAATTAAACTAACACTCATTATGTTTGCTATATTGGAAACAGTCAGGTGATTTCTCTTTTCAGAACATATGATATTCATTTTTGAAAAAAAAAAATCTGCTTCTGCTGAATTTACAGCAATTCTAACAATATTTTAGTTTTTTGAATACTGTCAGGAATTGCATATTTATTGGATCTTTTAAAACATTTTCTACAAAATCCTGATAATTGTTAATATTAATTTCATAATTAAAAATGTCACTAACTTAAAGCAATTGTTCTTCAGCTGCTTTATATGGAAGTACTACTTCGCCAATATTCCAGTAATCTGGCTCCAAAAAATTGAGAAATTGTAGTTTGTTCCTGTCTTGAAATTGGCTAAATGTTCACAATCCATTAGTCTTTATTCAAATTTGTTATGATGCTTTCCAAAAATCCTTCCCAGGAAGTCCAACAAATCAACAATTTTCTACAAATTTTATACTTTTTGAGGTTTCTGAAGTAATTAATCCATCAACTTTTTTTCATATACCTTGTGAAGTTCCCAGAAGATGACCTAATTAATTTACGAGCCTTGAGACAAAGTTAAAAAGAAATCCATTTATTTATTAGGATCAACATTCAGGCATGTTCTTTTGAAGAGCCGAAATTGATATCTGCTTAATTGCATTGAACTTTACCCCTCTATCCCCTCCCTTCTGTCTGTGTCATAAATCATATCACCAACTAGGTTGTAGAAATATGAGATCTGACTCTGGCCGAAGGTATGCATGGAATCCTCCCTCCAATGCCAACCTGATAATAGTCATGGCAAAACTTTACAAGTTGACATACCTTTTCCTTTCTAAGCATTTCAAATGCTTTGACAGATCTTATCACAAGTTTTCAGCTTTTATTATATCTACATTTCTTGCTTGCAATGCATTTGAAAGAAGAGAGATTTCATTTAGAATGTCAATCATCAATGACAAATCAGTCATAAAATTTATATTTTCAGGATGGGCAGCTGTTGTGGCCCGGCAGGAGCTGTTAGAGCTGTTGCCAGACTCCGACAGCAAAGGGCTTATGAGTCGGTCTTGGAGGAGGTGGAGGACTCCGAGCAGGGCGAGGAGAGAATGGTTGGCCACCAGGTGGCAGCAGAGCATTGCATCAAAGGGAATGTTCATGAAAGCATTTGGGAGTTGTATCAGGATGCATGCAGGTCTACTCAGTGTAAAGGACAAAGGAGTAACTACAGGAGATGATTGTAAACAGCTGAGGCTGATCAAGATCCCCCTCCTGCTGATAAAAGAGACTGCTGGTGCCACGCCCTGGTGGCAGAAGTCAACGGTCCGTTCCGTTCCGTTCCTGTTCTAGTGATTGTTCTTGTTCGCATTCACAAACCGAGAGAAGCCAACTTGGATAAGTGGCTTGGGATAAGAGAAGCCAGGTTTGCATTTTGTCATGAGTTATGTGACTTTCTGCCAGAACTATTAGGACTTTCTGCCGGAGCTATTATCTTTGTTTATTTTGGGCTTGCAGCCAACAAAAGCTTTGACTGATTAAAAGAAACCTTTTTAGTTATGTGGCTTTTGGCTTTCACTCCTGGATGGAGAAAGGGGGTCAGAACAGGCAGCCATACCTGAGTATTTTTCATTTGCATGAAAATACTGATGTAGTGTTGGAGAAGCAAGCCACACAGCTAGGGTTGACCTTAAACTACAGGCAGCCCATCTTGGTCCCCCAAACTCTACCAATCTTTATAATTTCAATTCCAAGTTGTTCAGATATTTTGGTAAGTTCAATTTGGTTCTTATTGGATTGATGAAAAATAGTATATATCTTATCAATAAATATTTTTAAATTATTTACTTGCTTTATTTTTTTTATTGAATCATCTAAAAACAAGTTAGAGACAATGGTTTAAGCAGTGCCATATAATTATGTTTGGAAACTGTTTTGCTATTGTAGTGCTCACTCCAGATTTTCTCCCAAGAATAGCGCTGGCACCATTGGAGCAAAATCCTATTAACTTTTTTCCAGATAGTTCTAGAAAAGTGATGATGGAAGGATGGTTCCTTTTTTGGTTCCTGTTTTGGATTGTTTCCCCTTCTCTCTCCCTCTCTATTCTTTTCTCTTTCTCTTTTGTAGGCAGGTGACATGGTTACAAGTTAGTCAGGAAAGAAGGGAAAAGCTTTTTATAGGGTGATATGATTAAAGCTAGACTAAGTGATAGAAAATAAGGGAATATTAATGTACTACATTTTTATTTGATAAAATGGAAGTAATAATGAGAAATAGATGGAATAATTCAATAGTGAACTATTGTTACCTATATAGATGTATTTGCTTTGGGAATTATATAAATTGATTGAATGTATAATAATATTCAATCTGATTAGTTTTTGTTTGCATTGGATGTATGATGCCCAGGTGCCACAACTGTTCATGCATTGATTTGACATTTTTATAAAAAAAAGTAGAGAAAAACATTTTCAGATTCTTTCAATAATTTTAGTAAATATTTTTTTTTCTTTTGCTATGAAATCTACTATTTTCATTGCAGTTTAACATGAAAGTAATCTCATTCCCATATCTAATCCATTTTTAATTTGCAATTTTATCTCATCTTCTATGTCTGAAAATGGTTTACATCTTTGTGCCAGACTGTAAACTATTAAATACTCTACAAATAGTAGATAAATATTTTTCAGTCATCTTACCTACTGCTTTTGTTAATAGCATCCTGCTTCCCTTGTTTTAAATTCTCTCTGCAAATGGTATGAGCTTTTGATGAAAAATTTTCTTTCATTTTTTTTTCCCCTTAGAGATGCTTGTTGTAGTTCTTTATTTTTTCCTGCTGCCTCAATCTGGAAATGTTTCCATTCTTTGGACACATGAACACCTTTCTCTTTTGCAAAGTCGTGTTTTGCACAATACTCGCAACCTAACTTTTGTTAGAAACTACCAGTCCATCATATTTTTTCTTTAAAATAGTTATATTGTACCACTGTACAGCATTCAGGAAGACTATTTTCAATTTTGGAACTATGTATTTCAATTGACGTGCTGCTTCTCCAAGTGGAGTAATTTTGCTTGTGATGGTTTTGTATCATCCAAAGCCAATTCTAATACAACTGGTTCCGATCTTGGTTTCTTACTGAAAAATCTGTCAAATTCTGTTACCTTTTCATCCTAAGGGCTACTGCAAAAAAATAAAAAAAGTTTCAGTTTGGACTTGATTGTGGTTGTAAGTTGAGGACTAACTGTACACATGAGACAGTTAACTTTCCAAAAAAATGGTGGGCACTATCCTAGTTTCCCCCATGAGGATTCCCCCTTCCGGACCTTTTGCAATTCCATAAAAAGGAAACCAGATTCCATACAGCTCTGAACCCTTAAGGCAAACCCAAATACAAGTGGTCCTCGATTAATAGCTGGTTGCTTAGCAAGTGTTCTAATTTAAGACTGACCTCCCTATAACTACTTGACTGTTTTTGGAGTTTTGACAGTCAGAAAGACAGACAGACGGAAGAAGGCGGGGCTTAGCAGTGAGAAGACGGACTTTCAGGCAGTTCCTGAGAGACCATCTATACCGGGGTTATTTTGGACGATTTGTTTCGAATCTAAGCTGTCCCGAAGAGACAGTGACATGGTGGGAACTCCAGTGGTCCCAGAGATGTTCGCAAAATCTCTGGGAACCTAAGGAAAGCCCTCCTAATTCAGTGATTTCCGGATCAGCCGATGCTGACTACAACTGCAGAAGCCCAGAGAGAGAGTGGATATAAGCATGTCGTTTGGTGTGAGTTTTAAATCTTTTTTTCTTGCTGGAAAGAGAACATTCTAAATTTGGAAACTTAGTTTAAATAAGGCTGACTAGTGAGAAAAGTGGCGGGGATAAATGTTGCCATTTGGAAGTTTATTTTTCTGTTCCTTTTTTTTTTATCTTTGGAAGCCGGGCTGGACTTTCTTGTAATTTAAAATCGGCCTCTTGTGTTCCTCCTTTTTGTTGATGATATTTTTAACTTTGAATCTAATGGGGACACTGAATTTTAAACTTAAAGTGCTTTGAAGATCTGTTTTTTCTGTTTTTTTCGTTCCCTTTTAGCCTTTTTGATGTATTTTAACAATTAGTAATTAACAAACGCCATGGAACAGGCTAAAGCAAGCTATAAACTACAAATTACAAGCTAACACTGCCATCTTGTGGATTTGAACTTTGTTATCAAAATCCCCCTGTAATGCATTTGATTTACGTATTTACGCAGCTGGAATCTTGCTAGACAAAACAGCAGAGCTGAGAGTGACCTTGGAAAGACTTTATCTTAGGGGGGGGAAAAGAGTCCGAAAAAAATCATTTGTTTTAGCTTGTTGGCATTCTTTCAATCTCTCAACACCATTTTCACACCATCTGCTGTGGAGACATCGACACTGATTTTTTCTTTTTTGATCATCACTATTGACTTTTTGATCTTTTACTTTTTTTCTGTTTTGATTATTCTTTTTAACCTTTGGATCATTCTTTTTGACCCCTTGACTATTTATATTTTTTCTGCTTTTTCTTTTTCCCACTTGTAGCTGAAGCACCTCTCCTTCCCTTTTTGGAGGGGGGGGGGTCTCTTTTTTACATTTCATATATTATATATATATATATATATATTATATATATATATATAATATAGATTATATATATAGATATATATATCTTCTTTTGTATTCTTACTGCATTTCTTTCTTTCTTCTTTCCTTTCTTCTCTGAGAAATTGGACATCACAGATGAGCCAATTTACAATTTTGACAAAATAGTTGGAAAAGTTCCTTTTTCTTCCTTTCCCTTTCTCTCCCTTCTCCCCTTTTCTTTTCTTTCTTTTTTCCCCCTTTTCTCATCTCTCCCTCCTCTCCTCTGTGTACTTACGTACTTCATCCACTATACTTATACCCTCCACCCTCTAATACTAATTGGCTATGAGTAGAAAAGCACTGCTTTTGGCTCTACATCAACCTCTGCCTCCTCACCTGCGGGCAGGCCAGAGGACAACACAGACGATGTCCTAGCATGAAAAAGAGAAGGAAGCAAATTTTGAAACACTTATACAAATGATGCAGAAAATGCAAGCAGGAATCGACAGTAAGATAGCAAGCTAGACACCCTTGTAAAAAAAATGAGAGGTAATGGAACAACAAAATCAAAGCATAGTGCAAAAAGTATATAATATGGAAGGAAAAGTAGAAAGTATACACAACTGGATGCTGAAATATGAAGACAGAATTCAAAAAATTGAAAATAAAATTCAAGAAGGAGAGAAGAAAACCGAGAAGCTAGAGATCAGACTAAGTGATGTAGAAAGAGAGAGCAGTGGAATATTAAGATGGGAGATGGATAGGTCTGATGGGGTTTCCCCCCCTTTTTTTTTCTTCTCCTTTTCCCATTGTTTTTTTTTCTATTGTCATGTGATGTTGTCTATGTAATAAAAAAAAAGGAAAGACAGACAGACAGACACACACACACACACATTTATGACCAGTTATAACATCCCACACAATCATGTGACAGAAGTTTTCTATGTTTTTGCCAGTTTCCAACAATTCCTTTTGGTTTCCGGTTAAAATGCCCATTGGGAAAATGGTTTAATAACCACAGTGTTTGCTTAATGACCAAAAGGTTCACTTAATGACCCTGGTGTTTGCCTAACCCAGGGGTCTATTGCAACCTTAAACATTCAAAGAGCCATTTTTTATTTTCTTTTAAACAGGTATCTCTCTCTCTCTCTCTCTCTCTCTCTCTCTCTCTGATCTCTCTTTCTCTCATCTCCTCTCACTCCTCTCTCTCATCTCTTTCTCCCTCTCCCACTTTCTTTCTCTTATCTCCACTCTCTTCTCTTTTTCTCTCATTTCTTTCTCTTTCTTTCTCCCTAACTCTCATCTTTCTTTTTCTCCCTCTGTTTCTTATCTCTCTTTCTCTCTCATCTCTCATTGCTTTCTTTCTTTCTCCCTCTCTGTTACTCATTTTTCTCTCTCATCTCTCACTTTCTCTCTCTCTCTTTTCTCCATGCTGAGACATTGGCCAGGCCAATGCTCTGCGGGGTAGTGGACTCCAGGAGGAGGAGACACTGTCTCCCCAATTGTGAAGCATACTAAGTGCTGCGAGCAGCCATGGAGGAGGTGAGAGGAATATGGGGAAATTCGTGACTTTCTTTCCACCCCAAGACACTGGCTGGGCCAGCTGCAGCTGACGCTGTTGCTCTCACACAGCACACTTAAACTTAGTGCGCTTCACAAATGGGGGAGGTGTTGTCCTCTGCTCCTCCTCCTGGAGCCTATTATGATGTGGAACATTGGCTGCAGCTGGACTGGCCAGTGTCTTGGTGCAGAGAAAAGTCATGTATCACCCTGGTACACATAGCACCAACAAGGGTGGCAACCACAAGCCTATAGGGCTGGCTGCAAGGCAAGGCCTTGGCCGGCAGCCAGGCAGGTGCAGGTCCACCACCTTCCCAGCCCCCTTCCTGAGGGGGCATCCAGCTGTGCTTACCTGCTGTTGAAGTGACCATGATTAGCAGGAGGTGGAGGTGGGTCGTCGTCAAGGCCAGGTGGGAGGCAGGCACAGACCTACTACTTGAGACTGCGGTGATCGGATGGGAATACACTGCGCCATCTGGGTGGGTGGCAGGCACAGGTCTGCAACTCGAGGCTGTGGTGATCAGGTTGGGGGTAGGCTGTGCCATCCAGGTGGGAGGCAGGCACATGCCTATGACTCAGGGCTGTGGCGATCAGATAGGGTAGGCTTCCCTGAGCGGGTACCCGGCTTACCTGTTCTGCTGCTGGAGCGATCAGGAGCAGGCCAAGTCAGACAAATGCCACAGCTGCAGCAAAGGCAGGTGAATAGGTTGGGCCATGTGGCTGAGGCTAGGAGGCCAAAGAGCAGCTGCAGCTATGCCGCAGTGTGACTCTAAGCCATCAGCCAAGGCATATGAGACCAATAAGTAGTGGTGGGGCATGGTGTGGCATGGTCAGCCAGAATTGTTACTACTGGTTCACTTGAACAGTCCTGAACTCCCTGAATCCCACCACCGGTAAACTTTGAATGTTTATTGCAAATATTAGGGAGCAATTCTAGATACACTTCACTTTCATTAAAATACCAATGAGTGTGGGAGAGCCTGGCCTCCTGGTTGCTTGCCCTCCTGGCCAGGAAGCCAGGCGGGTGAGTCAGAAGAGGAGTCTGATGTGCAATCCACAAGTGACAACAATGTCCCAGATAACACGTAAGTGCCCCCAAGCTCTGAGCTTCCTCTGGGCTTAGATTTAAAAATAAAGAAACCTTCAAAGTTGGACCTACATGGTGCTCTTATTTTTGAAGCAAATGCAGCTCCACGGGAACCCTGGAAAGTCCTTGATTGATTGGAGCCCACCCACCCACATTTAACATGGTAGCTACAGGAGAGGGCAGAGGCAGGAGTGCAGGGGGGCTAGCTCTGGATCACTTTTGTTGATCACAGCCCGAGGCCCTGAGTCACTACATCTTTGGGAGCGGCCTCAGTTCTTAACCAGGGCTCTTTTTTCTTTCCAGCAATGGGGGGAAAGTATTTATTTAGCTGATGGAAGGATTGGAAAAAATAATGCATCAGTCAGAAAACAAGAAAAAAGCTGAAGTGAGTGCAAGGGAGGCAAATGCATCAACTAATTTATGCAGCCAGGAAATCAAGAACTCTTGGTACATTAAAGCAAAATCCATAGGAATAGAAAATCATATCTGTGTAAATCTACATTCCTAAACCTTGATTATGATAATGTGCTATGTTAATTTTTTTTAAAAAGTTTTTTATTTATTTTCCATTTTAAAAAATATAAAAATTTCATCTTTCCTTAAGCAGTGTACTGTCTGGATACAAATAGTTCTGTGCAACACCTTTCAACAAATTAATACATTGACCAATTATACCATTCCTTCATAACTTATATTCTAATAAAAATACAATAATAACATTAAACATAATTATTCTCATCATTCTCATGTTATCAGTTGCCATTTTATTCTTATCTCTATCTTAATGTCTCTATTCTTCTTGTTGTCTTCTTCCTTTCTTTCCAATTTCCTTTTTTATTCTCTGACCATTGGTAAAATGCTTCCCATATCATAGAACCATGATGGCGAACCTATGGCATTCATGCCACAGGTGGCATGCAGAGCCCTCCTTGTGGGCGCATAAACCGTCATTCAGTTCATTTCTACTGAGCATGTGTGTGCACCTCCCACCAGCCAGCTGATTTTGGGTCTCTGCCCTGTGTGCAGGAGATGCGCACACATGTGCAGGGGTTTGCTCACGCATGTGGGGAGAGCGGGGGTCCCTACCTTTCTCCTCACTTTCTCCCCCCCCCCCACGCCTTCCCAGCTCTCCAGAGATTCTCCTCCCAGGGCTGTTTTGGAACAGGAGGCTTTTTTTCCCCTAGCAGCGAAATTTTCCATTTCAAATGCAAAGGTATACCTATATATTGTTTTTTTTAACAGAAATGTTGCTAGGGTGACTTCTTCCAGGGTCTGAAGAATTGCTATAATCCAAACCATCATCATTTTAGCCACTGTCTATCCACTGCAGGATGAAAACTTCTTCTACATGTTTCCAACAAATATGGTCTTGAGCTTTGTTTTGCCAATTGGACTTGCAATACTTCCTGATGTTGTCAATCCATCTTATTTAAGGTCACTTTCATGGATGCTTTTTATCAAGGGGGATCCATTCTATGAATGCCTTGGTCCACAATATGTCACCTTAAAGAAGTCAGCAGCATCTCTTTTCAGACAGTCTCTCTACTCTTGTGAAGAATGTAGTTGCTCACAGGAAGCTGCTATCACATATGGAGGGTAATTGGATAAAATGTATGTTTTTCACTTATTTACAGATATATATTAAATATTGCTACTTCTCTATCAAGAACTATCCTTTCAAGCCAGTCGCACGACATACAAAGCAAAAAAAAAAAAAAGGATATACCAGAGGTGGTATTCAGCAGGTTCTGACCAGTTCTGGAGAACCAGTAGCAGAAATTTTGAGTAGTTCAGAGAACTGGTAAATACCACCTCTGACTGCCCCCGCCCCCATCTATTATCTGCCTCCCGAGTCCCAGCTGATCGGGAGGGAATGGGCATTTTGCAGTAACCTTCCACTTGAGTGGGGAGGGAATGGAGATTTTACAGTATCCTTCCCCTGCCATGCCCAACAAGCCATGCCCACGAAGCCACACCACACCCACCAAGCCACGCCCACAGAACCAGTAAAATTTTTGAATCCCACCACTGATATATACTGTATATTTTAAAAAGTTCATATTCTAGCCTTCATTCTGATTATCATTCTTAATTATATCAACATCATCTTGGTTCACAGTTTATCAATCAATTGATAAATTTCAGTTAGAATAAAATAGAAGAAACAATAATATTCAAAGTCTTAGGATAAAAATAGCTGGAGTGCTTGAGGAATGAAAGTGTTTCCATAGCACCTAAATGTAAGGGATCATGTGACCATCTCCAGGAGAAAGGCCTATTACCTTCAAGTGGTTAATCCCCAAAACAGAATCTTTATATCTGAATGTTACTTATAAAAGATCAAGGACAGCTGCTAACTTGATTGGTGGGGAAGGAGACAGCCACTCATATCTGTAAAGCTTCCTTAACTGTAGAACTAGAAAGATTAGTAGGGCTGTAATTAGAATAGTGTGAAAATATATCAAGCTTTGAGCATATTGTGTACACATATATGTGCTTCAGAGGTGGTATTCTGCTGGTTTGCATCGATTCAGGCAAACCGATAGTGGTGGCAGTGGGAGGATACACCCACCTGCCCAGACGTCATCATGGACATGCTGCGCATGCCAAACCGGTAGCAAAAGAGGATTTCATGCCTCATGTCCTTAGAATAAAAACTGAAGTTCAGTGGGAAAACCATAATCTCACATGGTTTTCAAATGGTTTATCCTATATAGAAGAGGGGAGGGAAACTGTTTGCCTTGCTATGTCCCAGCATTAGAAACTGCAAATTTCATTTGCAAAGTTTGAGGTTGAAGAAACGAAACTGCTTTGTTTTTCACCCTGATGATAATAAAAAAAAGAGATCCTGAATGTGTGGGGTTTCAAATTTTTTTACTATGGTTTCATGGGCGTGGCTAGGTGGGGGGCATGTGATTGAATGGGCATAGCCAACTTGATGTCACTCAGTCACACACAGTCACATGATCCCCTACCAAGCCACATCCACCAAACTAGTGGTGAAAAATTTTGGGACTTTTTGATACTTTTTGGAGGGGGGGACCCAGCCAGTCTGGCTCAGCATGGCAGCCATCAGAGGTGAGAAGGTACATTCCTCCCACAGCCATCACAGAAGCAGTCTGAGCAAGCGGCTCCCCACCTCCTCAGACCAGGCCTGCAGCTCGCGCCAGACCGAGGCCGCAGGCCATTCCCTTTGTCCACCCGGAACAGCGGCAGCATCAGTCAGGCTGTCGGCTCTCAAAGAGGTAGCTGAGAGCACCTATTTCAGAAAAGTGAATTCGTAAGCTACTTAAAATCGATCCTTCTTTAACTGACTGTCCCTCACTTACTCCATCTCCTCCATGGGATTTGGAACAGGGCATTGGAGCAGCCTCTTTTCTGCTTCAATGCACATTCATAGGATACCTAAAACTGCTAAGGAGAAGAGTCCAGGCACCCAGAGATTCTCCAGCACTGGTCTGAAGGCACATGAGTTGGGCTAGGATACCACGCAAGCTTAAAATGTGTGGCTTGGTTTCTAATGCGAATCCATTCCAGCGTGGTTAGCCTGTGGTTTGGTGTCTTTTTTTAAAATAAAAGTTATTATTTTTAAAATACAAATAACATTTATGAACAAAGTGTTGTCCAGGTATTTCCCTTTTACATCCTCTTTTGTACATAATCCATTTTACATCATAATTCTATTTCCAATTTCAACTCTATTATTCTCTTTCTATGTTTTCCATCTTAAACTTATTTTCTTCTTATTGCATAAACAGTAATTGCCCCTTCAAAGTTATACCAAATAATCATTTCATGATTCCTCTTTTCATCTATTTTACCCTAATGAAACCACTCAGTTATTTGTATTTTAGTTCCCTTTTCTTCTATTCTTGTTCTTCAATTAAGCCTTTTGCTCTTCTCTTTTCCGGTCTGAGTGCTTCATCTAAATTTCTACCTTATCCGTGTCATCTAAAATTTCACACACATTTTTTAACATCTCAAATAGTTCACGGTATATCCACAATACCAATTTAACTAAGTTAACGTTTTTTTCATCATAGTTCTGTTTCCATTTCCAACCCAATTTATTCTCTTTCCATTTTTTCCATCTTAAACTTATTTTCTTCTTAGTATCTAAACAATATCACCAATTTCCCTTTCAGGCTTAAACCAAATTATCCTTTCCTCTTTCATCTAATAGCCTATTTTACTATAAATGACATACATCCTCAATTTCAGTTTTTACATAGAAAACAGTTGGCCTTGGCGGGCCCATCCTCTATCTCCAGCATGCGCAATAGATGGTGAGAACAAAACTCCCTTTTTACAACCTCTCCTGTACTTAAAACTTCCCTTCCCAAATACCATGCTTCCCCCTCCCCGTTTCAATGGCAGCCGAAAGCAAGTAGAAAAACAGAGGCTGACATTATCTTTTCTCTTTCATCTGTTAATATTTTACTATAAACAACATACACCCTCAATTTCAATGTATTACACAAAGAATATTTAACTTAACAATTACTAATGTTATTATAATTCCCTTATATCTTAGCTACCTATATATCATTAATAATATTGATACAATTCCCTTTAATCTAGTAATATATCCCTTTTCCCCCTTCTTCTCTTCTAACCATTTTCTCTAGATCTCTCACAGATGCTACTTCTTTTTTTCCTTTGCTCTCATTCTCCTAACTTCTTTTCTTATTTTTGTAGTTCTATTTCTTTTCTTTCGAATCCCTTCTCTCCGTTGTGCTTTTATTGTTCTAGTAATTTTCCCCAGGGTTTTCCCATGTCTAGTCCCATTTTTTCCTTCTTTACTATTCAATTGTTTCTTTTGGTGGGGAATTGTTTGTGTGTGTGTGTGTGTATGTGGTGTGTGTCACTGTAAATCCCAGTAAAAATCATCTATTTTTTTATTTGCAGTTCCCACATCATCTTCTTGCTCTTCATTTAAACTCTCTTATTTCACGTTGTCTTCTTTTATCCCCTGTTTACCCTCTCTTTTACTCCTGTTCTCCTGTTTGCCAGCTAATGTCCTGATCTGAATACTCTGTCTGCATTTCTGAATTTTTTACAGTTTCATGCACATTTTTTAACATCTCAAGTAGTTCATCATACATCCAGAGCTCCATAATGTCAGTTTAACTAATTTAGCATTTTTTAAAAATATTTAATTAGAATTTAAAGTCCATGCAGTCCTCCCCCCCCCGCCTTAATTTCTAAATTCTAGAATCCATTTTTAATGTTAGTCCAGTCTGAATTGAGGATTTATTTCCTTCCACAACCCTAAACAATCAAAACCAAGCACCATTGCAAAAACTAATGCTCCTTAAAAGTTTTCACCACTTCTATGGATGTTTCTCTGTAGCCAAGGTCAAATTCTCCAGCTGTACTTTCTCTTTCATCTGTCTCTCAGTATTGTAATGATCTCTTCTCACCAGCAGATGGCCCCTCTTCATTGTGTACTCCAATGTATTAAATGTCAATAACTGTCAAAAGTCACTTTTATTAAAAAAAATAAAAATGAAAAAAGGAACTTTACCCCTGGATGCTTTCTTTTTGTCAATTTTAGTATTTTCCAAGCCAGATAAAACATAAATCTCTAAGGCTCTAAGTGCTTTAGCCTCCATTTCAATTTTTCTTCCTCCATAAAAGTTCCCAAATGTAAAATAGCCAATAATTCCACACTGGGATCCTTTAAAAGTCCACATTTAAAAATTATTTCACCTGTGAGTTAGCCAATCACTCACCCGGTTCCAACACTTTGTCCAACACTGTTCCAGCTCAAAAATCTTAGTCCAGTTTCCCCAGCTTGAAAGCGTCAATTGAGTATGGCTGCCACCCCTGTTGTCAATTCAAAGAGTTTTCCTCTGACCTACCAGGAACTTGCCAGTTCCTTTTGATCATCTGAGGTGCCGCTCCTTCTTCCCCATCCCTTCAAAACAGTTGTGGTCTGCAGACCCCCTGACAGTGGTTTGTCTGGTTGGATTTCGTGATGCCCCCTCAGAGATTGCTAATTTTCAAAACCGGTCTCACTGCTATGCTTCTGGTTTCTCCCTTGTCTTGATACAAACCTCAACCAATTGAGTTAATCCTTGTAAAATCAAACATCACCGCTGAAGCACAAGGTTCTCCATTATTGCACTTGACCTGAAAACAGATTCAGCCAGTGGCTAGGTGGAAAAGAAGCCGCCGATCCTCCAGAACTCAAAGAGGTGGCTGAGAGGCCTCTTTTCCACCCAACAACTGGCCACAGGGTGCCAAAAAATCCTCCAACCATTGAGAAGAAAGCTATGCATGCATGAAGATGGCAGCAGTGACCGGAGGACTTTTCGGTGCCCTGCAGCCAGCAGCTGGTTGGAAAAGAAGCATCTGATCATCACTCAAAGAGGCAGCTGGAGCGGAGTTTTTTGCAGCCAGCCACTTCCCAGCTCTGGTCAGCTTGCTGTCTGACAGATGTGTCAGGTGGGCGAGCGAGTGGCGAGCAGGGGACAGGTTCGGGGGCATGGCCAGCCTGCCATCCCTACCGGTTCGGTGACCCAGGCCCAATTACCACTACCGGTTCGCCTGACCAGTGCGAACCGGTAGGAAACCACCTCTGTCCTGCACTGCTGCTTTGAAAGATTGTCTCTTCAATCATTTTTCTGAACCTTGAAACACATTTGGTGGTAAAGATGAAATATATTAATGCATTTGCAATGCTCTTTTTATATTGAAGAAAAGTATATTATATTTTCTGACACTTCTAATATGGAGCAGCACTAGATTTTGCAGTTGCAATGTCATAATGGTTTCATGTCTGCTATATATAATACAGAAACACAAAAGTAGAGCAGTAAATGTTATTTAAAATGTAACTTTGGCAATTCTTTTATATCTGGTCTTGATCCTGGATCTTGGAAGTTAATGGTATTTTTTTGCCTAAGTGGGTTTTGCCCAGCAATTATACTCATTCTTTCAGAAAGTGATCTAATCATAGTGCATAAGCTATAGTAAGATCTTCTCTAAATTGCTGAAAATACTCTTTATAGGGATGATTTTGATTAGTATTGGAAAATTCAGATGGTTCTGAATGCTTCACCTTTTATTGACAAGTACTGAATATATAAAATGTGTTATTCTGTCATTGAAATAGCAGCATTCACTTTCGGTTGTTTCTTGGTTCACTTTTAATTTTTGGTTACTGTTCTTTTGATCTTGACTAGGTGGGAGAGGCTTGATGGTCATGTGACTGGGTGGGAGTGGCCAAGTCGATGTCACTAAATTCTTTGCCCCAATGAATTACCCACAAAAAGAGATATAAAAAAAGGAAATTATTTTTGCACTTACTACTTAAATAAGAATAAAATAAGTACAATAAAAGAGCTACTTACAGAAGGAAGATGTCCTTGGCTGGCTTCAACATCACTGACCATCTTGCTCCAATGAATGGCCTGCACAAAGAAAGACACAGAAAGGAACTCTTTAATTGCATGCACTACATTAGTATGAACAGCACACAAAAACAATAAAACAGCTACTTACAGTGGAAGATGACTGTCCTGCTGGTCGTCAACACGTACTGGCCATCTTGCTCCAATGATCTGCACAAAAAAGGAACACAGAAAGGAAGACTTTAATTGCATGCACTTACACCTTACATAAGAATAACACAATGAAAGAGATACAGCAAATACTTACTTGTGTTATTAGTTTTGTGGTTGAAGATGTTTCCACATTGTTCTTTCATTTCCGGCCTCCTCAGTTGCACTTCTCTTGCTCTTTACCTCATGGATCATCACCATGTGATGCTAGTGCTCTGAGCCACTTTTTGACTGAAGGATTGGGGTCCCATCTTTTTACAGGCATGCCAATAATGCTTATTGTCATCAATTACTAATGTTTGGAACAGTTAGGGGGGGGTTCTTTGTTCTGAACATATGAGGTTCATTTTTGAGGAACCCTTCCTTTCCGCCTCTGCTGACTAACAGCAATTGTTCTGACAATATCTCTAGCTTTTTTATACTGCCAGGAATTTTGTAGTTTTTTGGATCTTTTGAGTACATTTTCCAAAAAATCTCTGTAGTCATTCAAATCAATTTCATAATTAAACATTTCTCCAAATTCAATCAATCCGTCCTCTGCTTCTGCCCATGGAATGACTACATCTTCAACGTTCCAGTAATCCAGTTCCAAATATGTGAGAAATTCTAATTTGTTTGTGTCTGGCAATTGGCTACCCGTTTTAGATGTTTGCAATCCATCATCCTTTTCTTCAAATTGGTGATGATACTTCCAAAAGATTTCATGAGGAAGTGCAACAAATGGTTGATTTTGAACTAATTTATATTTTGGAAGGGTTCTGAACTTCATTCCATCAACCTTTTTTTTTCATATGGGCCCTTTCCCTGTCTAAGTATTTCAAAATGCTTTACTTGATCGCAATACCAATTTTTCAGCCTTGATGATGTCTGTGTTTCTCCCCTGCAGGCATTTACAGAAGAGAAAACTCATTTAAAATATCAATCATGAGGGCCAAATCAGTCAAAAAATTTACATTTTCAAGATGGACAGCCATGCCTGGGTATTTTTCATTGCCCAGAAAAAATTGATGTAGCACTGAATAAGCATGCTACACAGCTATGGTTGACCTTAAATTACAGGCAGCCCATCTTGGTCCCAAAACTCTGCCAATCTTCACGATTTCAATGCTCAGTTATTCAGAGATTTGAAAAAAGTTCCATCTGGCTCTTGCAGGGAGTTATGGAAAGTAGGGGTGTATCTTGTCAAGAAATATTTTGAAGTGGTTCAGTTGTTGATGTTCTTTATGGAGTCATCCAGCACAAGGTGGAAGCGATGGTTCAAGCAGTGCCAGATTTCAATGTTTGGGAACTCTAGCTATTCTGGTGCTGACTCCAGATTTTCTCGCAAGCATAACACTGGCACCATCGGAGCAGATGTTATTAAATGTTTTCGCCGATATTCTATGGTAAACCCAACTTTATGTAAACTTCCAATCACTGAAGAAACAAATGGTCTCCGCTATATGTTTGTCCAATTCCACCAGCTCAATGAAAATGATTGTAAAAATGGATCTTTCCGCGACACAGAGAAGTGGCTGAACTTCCTTACAGTTATTCCCTGGGTGTGTGGGTTTGGGGAGGGGAGGGGAGGGGAGGGGAGAGGGAGGGGAGGGGACTAGAGAGAGAAGAAGGAAAAATAAAGAAAGAGAGGGAGGGAGAAAGAGAGAGAGACAGAGAGAGACAGAGAGAGAACAGAGAGAAAGATGAAAAGAAAGAGAGGGGAGGGAGATAGAGAGGGGAGAAAGAAAAAGAGAGAGAAAGAGAGAGATGGGAAAAGGATGGAGATAGGGGGTGAGAGACGAGAGAGAGAAAGAGAGGTGAGAGAGAGATGAGAGGAAAATAGAGAGCGCGGGAGAGAGAAATAGAGAGAGAGAGAAAGAGATGGGAGAGAGGGAGAGAAGGAGGGACACACACACACACACATACACAAACAGACACAAACACACAGCAGAGAGATACACCCATTTCCCATAGAATAGAGACTACCAGGAGCGACAAAACCTGGGTAGGCATAGCTGGGGGGGTGGTGGTCATGTGAATGAGTGGGAGTGAGTGATTTAGAGTTGGCCACACCCATCCAGGTTTTGTGGCTCCTGGTGTTTTGTTTTCTGTGGAAATGGATCCAAATGGCTCTTTGACTGTTAAAGGTTGCAGATCTCCATCTTAGACAATCAAAGCCTTGCCTTTTTGTATGTGCATGCAATTTGACTCATGTTAAAAAGAGGCGTATTTTGATTGGCTTGTCTTATCTGACATTTCTAAGACAATGACCACAGTTGCAGGTGATTCAGGTGATTTTGGAGCAATTGTTTATTCTACTTCCTTATTAACAATTGTCCTTTATCCTACTATAGTCTGAACCATGTATGGCACAATTTATAGTATTGATGTAGTTTCCTGGAAGAATTGGGACTGTGCTTCTTTCCATTGCAGTGAGCTAGTCTGTAATGCACAAATTTCTAAGCCCCAGAGGGAAAGACAGAATTGGCTTTTGAAAAAGGATCTGCTGAAGGAAAACATGGAGTGTTACCCTCTTTTAACCCTTGGGTATTTTAACCTAATTAGGATGATTTATGTTTTTACAGCCTGACTGACTGAGAAAAAAAAAATTAAAATAAATTCACAGCCTTTAGGAGAAAATCATTAAGTAGAGGGAAGACAGGCAGCAACAGTTGTAAAGAGCTCTTCCAAAAGTAAATTAGATTTTCTTTTTTCTTTTTAAATATATATGTAAGTATTTTATATTTTTAACTCATTTTTAATCTATTTTAATCTATAATGTATTTATATATTTTAACTCATTTTAATCTCTACCAGACCTTTAGAAAAGCACATATAGTTGACTACCATTTGTTTTAGATACATTTTAACAATACTACAAGCCAGGATTTTAAGAATGGGGAAAATGAGAAAGAGACAGCATTCTGCAGCAGAGAATTCATCCAAGCCATTGAAACAACAGAAAATGGAAGATTATACTGCAAACAGACGGTCTGTTCCAGTAAGTAACTCATCTGCAGTCACCTTATCAGATAAATTTAATTTATGTGACTCAATGGAATGGGACTTACAAAACCAAACTTGAAGGCAGACAGTATGTGGGGCTGTCCTCCTTCCTCTCGGAGGATGATTCCCTTCCTTGGAGCTCAGCAGCAGCCTTCCTTGCACAGGAGGGAGATGTAATAAATTTAAAGGGGAAAATGTGACAGATTTCCTCTCTAGACATGTTTGCTTACAGCTCAAACTATAAACTCACTCTATGAACTTTATCAACTGTCCATAAATAAGGTTGACTGCCTGAAAGAATCTTTTGCAAAGTTTGTTAGGAGCAACCCAAATACTGCAGAAGGACTTGGGAGGACACTATGGATAGATATGGGATGGCTAATTCAGAAAATGAATTCCAAAAATGTGAACACTCACAAAGAAAACACTCAATCAGGCAAAGACCTAAGAGGTGACTAGTATAATTACAGTCTTCAGACTAACCAGGTTACTTTGCAAATATATGACAACTGAGTGAATAGAGGGCATTGAAGTAATAGAAAAGCTGTTAGGCTGTCCTTGAGCCAGCGGCTCCACTGTGAATTCACTCTGATAGATACACGCAGAGTGGCTTCCAGCGAAAAGGCAATGTATAAGAATTTTCCTATCATTCAAAGAGCCCACAACTCCCTCAATGCTCTTCAGAATGAAGCTCTTTCTGAGCACCTTTTCAAAAGTTTGAGTTAATACTGGTAAATGTGTATATCCCTACAAACACATCCCAGTTTATAACTATGAATATTGGATAGGCTTGGAAGTTATCCTAGATGATATACTGTATCTATATTGTACCCTAAGTCCATAGTGGGTATTACTGGGAGATTGAATGCTAGGTTGGGTCCCTCTTGTATGAACTTGCCTAGAAGAAGGGAGTCCTTGGGGGAGTTTTTTGATAACCAGTGGCTCAAGAGAGACTGCAAAAGTAATGCTGCTGGCCTGCTCCTAGTCTCCTTAATTTTTAAGGGTAAATCTCCAATTCTGGGAGGGTAAGGATAAAGAATTACGCATATCCTTACACATACCACTCAGCTAATTCAAGCAGTGTACTGGATCTCTTTTGTGTGTCTAGAGATAAAATTGACTTCTTTTCAGAGGTCACAGTACATTTAGCGACAATAGCAACCATCAGCCTGTAAGCATCACATTGCAAGGCCAAGATGTTTGGCTCCAGGTAGAATTTCTATCGCACAGTCAGTGGAGCGGGGGGGGGGAGTTCATCATACCCCCTTCTTTGGGGGCATGAAACAAAAGATGTTTGGAGAGAGAGAAACCAGGATAAAAATCAATATATATACTACTTGAATAGACACAAATCATGGTCCAGAATTGACAGGGTCTGGACCTCAATAGAATTGCAATCAGAGATGAAGAAAGTTGAAATTGGCACAAATGTCTAGGCAGATCACAATCCCATAGAAATAAGTTTGATAGGGAATAAGAGGATGACAAGATGGACACTGAAAAGATCGATTATAAAATGCGAGGAATTCAAATTGATGATGAGCAATCAATTGCATCTCTCTTCAAAGAAACAAAAAAGAAGACACCTCTGTTCAAAATTTAGGGGATACAGCAAAGGCATACATGAGGGGAGTTGCTATATCTTATATAGCAAGAGAAAACAAATTGAAAAAACAAAGAAAGAATGAAGTCTTGCGGGAGCATCTATATAAGGGCTGCATAGTCTATATTGATGACATTTTATTATATTCTGAGACCAAGGCAGAACATGTAAAACTAGTCTGGGTGGTTCTGAACAAACTTCGCTCTGCAAAACTTTATGCTAAATTCTCCAAATGAGGAATTCCACGAAGAAAAAAATTGATTTCTTAGGATACCGCATTTCGCCCGGGCATAGAAATGGATCCTTCGAAAGTGCAATCGGTACTAGACTGGGAAACCACCCAGAAACACTCAAACTGTTGCAAAGCTTCCTGTGATTCACCAACTTTTACAATTTATCCCTGCTTTCGCCCAAATTGCTCTCCCCATCACCAAGCTCTTAAAAACGAAGGGGAGGGAAACCTGAAACCGAAGCAGCCTTTGAACTGGACAATGGAATGCCAAGTGGCATTTGAAAAAACTTAAATGTCTGTTTTCGGCAGAACCAATGCTAAAGCATCCGGACACAAAGAAACTGTTCGTCATACAAGCAGATGCTAGTGAGGGTGGCGATAGGAGCAGTCTTGCTTCAGAAAAATGAGGAAGACCAATTACAACCATGGCGCTTACACATCAAAAAATTGAATGAATCTGAGCAAAGGTGGGCAATTTGGGAGAAAGAGGCTTATGCAGTTCGATGGGCTCTTTAACCTGGAGACATTTCCTAGAGAGGAATAAGATCCCTTTTGATGTCTGGATGGATCATAAAAATTTAGAAGCCCTGAAGACCCCAAGGAAACTCTCTCCAAAACAAGTATGATGGGCTCAGTACTTTAAACAGTTTTGAATTTATGTTCAGATACCTCCTTGGGGGGGGGGAATTTTCTGGCAAATGCACTATCCAGGAAAACCGCAATACAATAGTATCAAGCCAAACGCAATCAAAACCATGATACAAGACAATCAACTAGCTGCTAGAGTAACCACCAGATCCCAGGGAAAACGAGATACTCTGGAGGACACTGACAACCACCCAAATTTTAAACAAGCTTTAACCATAATGAATGGTTTTTGAGCCACAAGACAGCTGCCTGATGAAAGATAATCTAGCTTGGGTGGGAGGGAAGTTGTACGTTCCAGCCAGCCAAAGACTGTACTTAATGGAAAGGTAGCACGACTCCAAACTAGCAGGACACTTTGGTTTTGTATAAACTTTACATCTAATTAAAGGCAATTTTGGTGGCCATCACTTAAAAGGACATAGAGAGCTATGTAGCCAGCTGTCCAATTTGTGCGGCAGCCAAAAGGACACCAAGGCAAAATGCCAGGACTGTTACAGAAGGTAGCTGAACCTTCAGCACCCTGGAAGAAGATTACTATGGATTTTATTGTTGACGTACCAGAAAGCGCGGGGAATACTGTCATTTGGGTCATAACACTTGTTCTCAAAACAGACACCTTTATACCATGCCAACAATCCCAACTGCTAAAAGTCTAGCCAAGTTATTCTGATACACATTTATCACCTCATAGAGCCCCACAGAGAATCATCTCTGACAGAGGGGTGCAATTCACCTCAAAATTTTGGGGGGCATTCTAAAACTTACTGGGCACCACCCAAGGACTGAGCTCCAGTCACCATCCATGTACCAATGGTCAAACTGAAAATCTGAACATGGTTCTAGAACAATACCTAAGATGTTTTATTAATTTTCTTTTTTTATTGAGAATTTTGGAAAAAAAAACTTTCACAAATATTTACTTCCCTCCCCCCACCCTTCCCACCCAACCCCCCCCAAACCTCCCCCCACCCGACTTCCCAGAACCAATGAGTTAACAAAAACATTTTAAATAAACTTTAAAAAAAGTTAATATCAACTTTCATTGAGCTTTAACTCCTCCTTGCTAGCTAGCTCTAAGCAGATTATATCATTCCTTGTTTCTTCAGTCATAAGCTATCTGAAATTTCTTAGTTCCATATTTATTTTGAGTATAGTCAATCCATCTTCTCCACTCCAGTTTATATCTCTCGTTTGAATGGTCCTTGAGATGTACTGATATTTTAGCCATCTCAGCTAGCTTTGTTACTTTCAATGTCCATTCTTGAATAGTAGGCAGTCTTCCTTCTTCCAGTATTGTGCCACCAGCAGTCTAGCTGCGGTTATTAAATGCAAAATCAGGTTAATCTCTACAACTGTACAATCAGGAATTATACCTAACAAAAATAACTGAGGGGTAAACTTTAATTCCATTTTTTAAGAACATTTTGCATAATCCACCATATTTTTATCCAAAATGCTTTAACCTTTTTACAAGTCCACCATATATGAAAGTAAGTAGCATCAGCACAATCACATCTCCAGCATTTAGGTTGTAAATTCGGATACATAGAGGCCAGTTTTTAGGATCTAAATGCTAGTGTACCTTCCCTTCCATTTGGATTTTATTGAATAGTTCCTTAAGAGGTTCTACTATTTCTAATTGTAAATTTTGTAATAAGCCGATGTCAGGCCGTCTGTACCCAGTGCTTTCCCTACCTTTAGCTGTTTAATTACCTGGAGAATTCTCCCGAAGTTATTGGTTGATTCAATGTCTCCCTCTGCTCGTCTTTAACTATAGTATTTTTCTTTATCCAGGTATCTATCTATATATAAACCTTGTATTTTGTCATTCATGTACAATCCTGTGAAAAATTCACGAAAAACCTTTTGAATCTCATCCTGTTGATACACTTCCTTCCCTTTATAATGTAATTTCAATATATTGCAAGATTTCTGTTTTTCCTAATCAGATATGCTAACCATCTACTAGATTTATTTGCATTACAAATAGTGTTATGTTTAGCGTATAGCAAGTTAGTAGCCACCTGTCTGACATCAGCATATTAAATTGCTCTCTTAATAAAGTAATTGCTTCTTTAATCTTCTTGTCTCCTGTTTTAGTATTAACTCCTGTTCTCTCTTCCTGATTTCTTCTTCTAGTTCAATTCTCTTTTCCACCTGTTTATGTCTATGTAACCTATTTAAATTTATTAGAACTCCTCGCATATACACTTTACTTGCATCCCAAACCATTTCCATAGATGTACCCTTATTCATATTAAAAACAAAATATTCTCTTAACAATTATTTACATTCATTAATATTTTTCTCATATCTAAATAAGTTTTCATTCAATCTCCAAGTCCTTCTTGCTTGCGTCTCAAATTCCAACTCCATCCAAAACGGATTATGATCTGATAAGGCTCTGGAACATATCTTCATCTTCTTTACCCTAGAAAGCAAATCATTGGTTGTTAGTATAAAGTCAATCCTAGAAAAGGATTTGTGTCTATTGGAAAAAAATGTAAAGTCATATTCTTCTGCATTCCTTTCTCGCCAGATGTCTCTCAGTTCAAAATCATCCATCATATCGAAAAAGGACTTAGGTAATTTCGCTCGCATTTGGATATTTTGGCGGTGACCCTTCTTGTCTTTCTTGGTATCGATAACACTGTTCCAGTCGCCCAATGATATGCAAGATCTATAGTCCCAATGTACTAACTTAGTATGGAGTGTTTTATAAAATTTATCTTGTTGTTGATTGGGAGCATATATTCCCATTAGAAGCATCTTTTTCCCTTCTAATACCAGTTCTATTGCAATATATCTTCCTTGAGAGTCTGCTTCAATTAATTTGGCTTTCATGTCCTTTCTTAAGTAAATAACTATACCATTTTTCTTCTCAGGAGCAGAAGCTATAAGTGTTGCCCAAGTCCTTGTATTAATCAAGTATTTCTGATCAGTTAATCTAATATGAGTCGCTTGCAGGCAAATTATGTCATTCTTAAATTGTTCAGATAGTGATTTATTTTCTTCCTTTTCTGGGGGAATTTAAACCATTAATGTTCCAGGTTAAGAACTTAGTTGTCAGCTTTAGCTCCATGAAGCTTTTAAGAGCCCTCTGGAAAGCCTGAAGTTTGGTTTTCGGCCTGGCTCCACCCACTGCTTCTGAACTAAGACCTTGACTTCTTGGATGGTAACATGTGTTTGTTGTGAAGCTTGTTTCTTTTTTAGCTCTTGTTCCATTCACTTGGTAATCACGTGGGTTTGTCTTTGCTCCTTGGCTCCTTGTAGCTCTGAAAGAGGAAGTTGGTCCAGCCTTGATGGTCCTTGGGTGGCTTGCTGTCTATCCTGTCCTTCTTGTTCTCTTTCTCTGTGTCCAGGAGGGGAGATGTCCAGCCTTCAATATATTATTGTAAAAATCTCGAGCCTTCCATACTGAGTTAAGACGATACCTTTGCCCCTGGTAGGTAACTGCAAGTCCGGCTGGGGCCTCCCATCTGAACTGTAGCTTTTTGATGATTTTTGAGCTCATCGACTAAGAAGGCATAGCCTTTTCTCGATCTCAACATTTTAGGTGGTATTTCCTTCAAACAGTCACCTCCTGCCCCCAATTTGAAGCTTAGTTTTCTAAGACTGTTGCAATATCAAATTCCTCATATCTCTCATAGCAAAATACACCACAATATCTTTGGGAGTTGCTTTTGTCTGGCAAGCCAGGAGTTAACATGATATATCTTGTCAATTTGCCATTCAAAATTCCCTCCTAGCCTTCCCATCAATTGATCAAAGGCTTCTGAGAAGATCTGCTTTAAATTTCTTGTTTTTTCTCTTGGAGGCCTCTTATCCTTAAGGCAAATTCCATCTGTCTATACTGCAACATTATAATTTCATTTTCTGCATTGCCAACCTTTGTTGAACCACATCCATTTTCGTTACCAGATTAATATTAGAATCACTAAGATCTTCCAATCTATCTTCAATTCCCGAGACATAACCCGATAGGCACTTAAAAGCCTCAGAATATCATCTCTAATTTGCTGGTTCCGAGTCTGAACTGAATCCATAAGCTCTTCTGACAATTCTTTATGAGCAGCAGATATCTCTTCCTTTATTTAATTTCCATCGCAGCTGCATGATTTTTTAAAGCCTCGATTAAGGCCATGCTTAGTTCTTTTTGCAAAAATTTTTGGGTCAAAGACTCCCCTGCGGGGGTAGGGGGGGAGTAGTGACTTTAATTTAGTTCCAGGAGCAGGTGAATTTCCAGCACTTTTAGATGCATTGCGGGGGGGGGGGGGATTTGCTGCTTAGAAGCTATTCCAGATTTAATCTTCTCCACCCAATTAGTAAATCCAGACAGGCGCTTATCCAGCAATTACTATTTAGTTTGGTAATAAATCACTTCCATTTTAGTGATCTTTAAATGTTCTGAGCTCCGTAGAAATCTACGTCATCAGAGCCTGACCCCTCCTACAGAGCTGTTTGGTGCCATTTTCTGTGTATTTCTAGCAAGTAAATTGTCAGAAGGAATTATTTTAAAAAATGGAGTTAAAGACTTATACATACAATTAGAAGTTCACCAATATCAGTTCTGCCAGCTTTGAAATCAGTAATAATCAGTCTTTGAGCTGAGGTGGACGTGTGCCTTCGTTCTGCAAAAAAGGCAGAAGAGGTCCTTGATGGGGAGAAATCTCTATGTTACTGGGTGGCTCCCTCTTGCCACCCCAGATTTATGTTCTGGGGGGGTTAATTGGAGCGCTGCCCAAACATAGCTTGCTCACCTCCTCCTCCTTAGCCCGGAGAAGAGGTAATCAAACTGTCAAACAGTTGATGGATACTGTTTAGACAGCTTAACGCAGCCAAGGATCTGGAGCTGTTAAAAACAACAACCCCCTCAGGCCCCGCCCAACTGGAAGTGGTGTTTTATTAATTTTCGACAGGATAACTGGGTTGATCTTATACCTTTTACAGAAGTGGCCTTCAATAACGCTGTGCACTCAAGCACTGGGTTCACCCCTTTTAGAATAGCAACAGGCCAGGATTTCAACCCCATGCCTGAACTACCCACAGAAGAACCCACTATCCCCTCATTAAAAGAATGGATAGAAAAACTTACGAAACACATGGCCAGTAGTTAGATTAGTGTTACAGGAAGCTAGAAAGGCTTTTAAAACTCAAGCTGACAAAAAAAGAGTAGATCCCAAACCTTTCCATGTTGGAGTCATTGCAACCATCAAATAAATTAGGACCAAATTTCATCGGACCTTTCCCAATCACCAGAGTTATCAACCCTGTAACAGTGGAATTACTCCTGCCAAAGACACTCAGGCAAGTCCATCCAGTGTTTCACATTAGTTTACTCAAACAAGAAGTAATCTCACAACTCAGACCACCTGGACCTACACCTCCTGTTCCTATCATGATAGAAGGTGACAACATTTTGAAATTAAGAAATCCTGGACTCTAGGACGCACAGGGGGAAAACCCAATACTTAGTTGTTTGGAAGCATTTACCTTCATCCCAAAATGAATGGGTAGAGAAACACCATGTTAGAGCCTCTGCCCTTTTGAAAAAATTTCACTCCCAATACCCTGACAAACCTTGTTAAAATACTATGATGCAATTTCTTTTCCTAATTTTTCACAGGTGGATCTCTCCTTTTTCTAAAGAATGGCAGCATGTCAGATCCCTAAAGTGATACTGCCATTCAATTGGGAGGAGGGGAGCCTCAGAGTAAAATCACTGATGATTTAACTCCAAAGCTCCCTTCCCCAAGAGGTGTAGGTGCATGTGGTCTAAGTTGTGAGATTACTTCTTGTTTGAGTAAACTAATGTGAAACACTGGATGGACTTGCCTGAGTGTCTTTGGGAGGAGTAATTCTACTGTTACAGGCTTGGCATTCCATTGTCCAGTTCAAAGGCTGCTTGGGTTCGGGTTTTCCCTCCCCCTTCGTTTTTAAGAGCTTGGTGATGGGGAGAGTAATTTGGGTGAAAGTGGGGATAAACTGCTGGTAAAAGTTTACAAATCCCAGAAAGCTTTGCAACTCTTTGCATGTTCTGAGTGGTTCCCAGTCAAGTACCAATTGCACTTTGAAGGATCCATTTTCTATGCCCTGGTGTGAAATGCGGTATCCTAAGTAATCAATTTTTTCTTGGTGAAATTTGCATTTGGAGAGTTTAGCATAAAGTTTTGCAGAGCGAAGTTTATTCAGAACAGCCCGGATTAGTTTTACATGTTCTGCCTTGGTCTCAGAATATAATAAAATGTCATCAATATAGACTATGCAGCCCTTATATAGATGCTCCCGCAAGACTTCATTCTTTCTTTGTTTTTCAATTTGTTTTCTCTTGCTATATAAGATATAGCAACTCCCCTCATGTATGCCTTTGCTGTATCCCCTAAATTTTGAACAGATGTGTCTTCTTTTTTGTTTTCTTTGAAGAAGAGATGCAATTGATTGCTCATCATCAATTTGAATTCCTCGCCTTTTATAATCAATCTTTTCAGTGTCCATCTTGTCATCCTCTTTTTCCCTATCAAACTTATTTCTATGGGATTGTGATCTGCCTAGACATTTGTGCCAATTTCAACTTTCTTCATCTCTGATTGCAATTCTATTGAGGTCCAGACCCTGTCAATTCTGGACCATGATTTGTGTCTATTCAAGTAGTATATATATTGATTTTTATCCTGGTTTCTCTCTCTCCAAAGATCTTTTATTTTCAGCTCCTCCGCCATTTCAATGAGGAATTTAGGTAATGTTCTTCTCTTCTTTTTTCTCTTTTGGTCGCTTTTATAATCTAATATTTATCAATTATTGCATTATAATCTCCCAGGATGCAGATGTTATCATGCGGTATGTCACAGATAGTATAGTGTAATTTCCTATAAAATTGCTCTTGTGCTCCATTTGGTGCATAGATCTCAGCTAATTGAATTTTCTTCTGATTTATTTCTATCTCTACTATCAAGATCCTTCCTTCATCATCCTTGTTTAACCAGGATTGCCTTTTGGATGTATAAAACTACCCCTCTTTTTTGTTGTTGTGCTAATGAGGTGTATGCAATCCCTAGTTTGGGATATTCTAGCAGCTGCTTTGGTTTTTCTTTTATGTGAATTTCTTGTAAAGCTATAATATCTAAATTTAACTTCTTTAATCTATTGAATATTTTCTTTCTTTTAATAGGTGAATTTAATCCATTGATGTTGAGTGATAAGATTTTTATCTCCTCTTGCATTTCCTTATCAATACCCTGGTTTTGTGCTTCTTGTTATTCTAATTTGTTTTGTTTCCTGTTGTCCTCTGTCATAGTTCTCCATCATTTCTTCCTTACCTTCCCCTCTCTCTTTGGTTTGTGACACACTCTTTTCTTCATCCACTAGTCTCAAGCCTCTTCCTTCCAGATCTTCCTTTCTTCCATTTCTTCTTCATTGCTGATAAATTGACTATAAAATTCCTCTGCCTTGTCCACGGTATCTATTCTGTGCCTTTTGTCCTGCCACATGACCATAATGCCTTCTAGGATCAGCCACCTAAAGTTAATGTTATATTTAGTTAATTTGGAAGTCAGGAATTTATAAGGTCTTCGCAGTTCTCTGACTCTTCTTAGTACTTGCTTGTCGAGAACATGTATTTTCTTAACAGGGATGTTATTATCCACTATTAATGTCAGTACTATTTTTTTCTTTTTTTTAATATATTGTAAAAAGTGATGTCTATTGCTGGTCTATATAAATAAAATTCTATTCTATTTTATTCTATTTGCAAAGTTCATATTTTTAATTGTTGAGTGATAAACTGTCAATTTAAATGGATGAATGCTTTTTGTGCATCTAGAAAGATCAGTGCTAATTGTTTTCCAAGGTGTGCTTCATAATATTCCAGGATGTTCATAATCATTCTCATATTATTCTTCAGCTGTCTTTTCAGCATGAACCCATTTTGATCTGGATGGATAAATTCATTTAGTACTTTTTTAATCTTTCTGAAATTATAGAGGTGAATATTTTGTAATCAACATTTAGTAATGAAATAGATCTATAGTTTTATAATCTGTTGATAGTCTGTGTCTTCTTTTGGAATTAATGTAATATATGCTTCTGTCCAGGATTTAGATAATTTGACTTCTGCTAATGCTTCATCATATATCTTCAACATTAATGCCACTAATGGTCCTTGTATGGTTTTATATAATTCTGCAGGGAGTCCATCTGTGTTGTGGTCCACTGGAGGCCTGTGGAGCTGGCAGCAGAGTTGGACAGTGAGTAGGTTTGGGAGGAAGATGGGCCAGTTCTGGAGTTTGGGGAAGGCTCAGACAAGGGCTATGCATTGGAGGGAGAGAGGGGGCCATCTGGGAGTTATATGCTGCCTCTGGAGCCTCCAGAGTTGGATATCAGCAAGGCAGGGGAACAGGTTCCTCCTGTTCTCAGTGCGCATGCGCAGAGCTACCAGTAGGCAAGAACAGTTAAGACAAAAGGGGTGAATCAGGAATAAGGCTTGGAGATGATTGGCCCCTCCCATAATACATAAAGGAGAAGCAAAGGCACATGAGCCTTTGCAGGAAGCAACTTTGTTCATTCTGGCTGGTTTAAAGTCTGAAGCGCCGTTTTGACTCTGTGCTCCAAGTGGCCTTGCAAAGCTAATTGGCAATTAGATCTTTGGCAGTGTTTCAAGGGAGATAAAGGTGGGTGCTTATCAGCCTTATCCCGAAAGACTTTGGCAGACTTCTGTTGGACTCTTTACAAACTATTTGTAATTACATTACGGACTGTAAATGAACATAATTCATAGTCATTGAAATAAAAAGAGGGGTTTTTGGACTAAGCACGTGCTTTGTACTGTGTCAGAATAATCTGGTCCCGGCATTTTGTTGTTGTTTTGTTTTGAACTGCCTCAGTTATTTCCATCATGATTATTTTTTTCTTTTTACATCATTCACTTTGGGCCTGATATTTTGGTTAAAACTCTCTTGTTTAAGTATTGTTTAATACTATCTTCTGTTATATTTTCTTGGCTGTACAAGCTTTTAAAAAAAAAATTGAATTATTATTTTTTCCTTCAATCCAGTAGTGTAGGGTTCCTTTCTCATCCTGCAATTGATGTATTAATTTCTTCTCTTTTTCTTTTTTTAATTTGTATGCTAACCATCTCCATGGCTTATTTGCATGTTGAAAAAAGTTTTGTTTCACCATTTTGACTTTTTGTGACATTTCTTTTGTGCCATTAAATTTAATCTATGTTTTCTTAAATCTCTTTTTGTCCTTTCCTTTATTTTTGAGGTTCTTTTTGTAGATCTGACTCCAATTTTTAAGTTCATCCTTTAGTTTATTTTGTTGTTGTTTCCTTTTCTTGTTCCTCCTTGCCACATAGGTTAGTCCTCGAATATATGCTTTTTTCATGTCCCACAGGTTTTGCAATGATGTTGCTTCTTTCCTGTTTTCTTTGAAGAAGAGTTTCATTTCTTTTTCCAATTTGGTTCCATTTGGTTAATTGTCCATCTCCGCCTCTTCTTTTGTTCTTTCCACATCACTTTTAATGGGTTGTGGTCTGCCCAACACTGTTCCCTCTAAGGTGCGTGCTTGCGCGGCCGCTCACATGGCTGCAATACCCCGTGCAGTAGTTTCTAATTGCTGCTCAGAGGCACGTGAGGCACGTTAGGTATCTGGACACAAACTACAGAGCGATCGCAATCAAAACCTCCTCCAGCTAAACCTTTTCTACTGCAGTACATTGCCGCCCGACTTCAGGATTCTCTAATCAGTGTAGGTCGAAAAGAGAAAAGGGAAAGGGGAGCTTAAAGATTTAAAACACTGGAGCAAATGCTTCAGAGGCAACAGTTTTCATGGGGAATTAGAACAGTCAGAGAGCCCTGCCTGGAGTTTTGCTCCCCGACCCCCTTCAGATCTGCTGCGAGATCGGCTAATTTGCTATTGCCTGGGCTGGCTCTCCCCGGTTACATTTAGCAAAAATGTAGCTCTTTTGAGCTCTTTTTCTCCTCCTCAGCCCCGCTCGACTTCAGGATTCTCTAATCAGTGTAGGTCGAAAAGAGAAAAGGGAAAGGGGAGCTTAAAGATTTAAAACACTGGAGCAAATGCTTCAGAGGCAACAGTTTTCACGGGGAATTAGAACAGTCAGAGAGCCCTGCCTGGAGTTTTGCTCCCCCCGCCCCCCTTCAGACATGCTGCGAGATCGGCTAATTTGCTATTGCCTGGGCTGGCTCTCCCCGGTTACATTTAGCAAAAATGTAGCTCTTTTGAGCTCTTTTTCTCCCTCCTCGCTTCTCGGGGCTCCACCAATGGAGGAGCAAAGCCCAGCACCAGGCTTTGGGCTAACACAGGGGTCTGCAAAGTTGGCTGTTTTAAGACTGGTGGACTTCAACTCTCAAAATTCTGGAAGTTGAAGTCCACCAGTCTTAAAAGAGCCAGCTTTGCAGATCCCTTGGCTAACATGATTGATGCCCTCGGAGTTGGAAAGAGGCGAGAGAGCCCGGTCACATGAGTCATGACACGACATCAGCTGTGTGACCACATTGCTGAGTAATAAAAATTCCAGTCCCACGTTGTAATGAAGGAGTACCTATATTTGATAACTCATTGGGATTTTCAAAGTCATTGAGAATATTTTTGCTTTTAATCTAATTAAACTTCCTATCTGTCAGTTTAAAATAGTGACTTCCATAGAGCAAACTAAAATCACTACTTTATAAACAAAAGGAAGGTGTTTTTTTCTCTTATTTGGTTATGGTAGAGCCATTTTAACAATCTATTTATATTTGCAAGTAGTATACAGTTTAGAAATTAGTTTTGCAGTAGTAGTAGGTTACTGAAACCCTCTGTACAGAGAGGAGCAAATTCCCACAATTTTTTAAACAATCAACAAGCATTGTTGAACATGCAGGCAATAAATCCTTGAGTTTACAAATTAATGATGGAAGAAAACTCTTAGATGTGAATGAGACTTTAATTATGGTGATTTTAATAATTTTACTCATTTAAAATAGCAAATTGCATATAATACATTCACAGAAGCATACAGTGCATAGACAACTTTTGCAATTGAATGTTAACTCATTAAAATGAAGTATATCAAGTGAAATTCATTAAAATGAAGTATATCAAACATTTACTATTTTAATATTAGTGGTATTAAGTGCCATTTATATATTCATTTCAAAGCTCTTTTTTATTTAATCCAAAATGAATTTGAAAAGATAATTGTAATAATTGATAAACCCTAACCCTATAGGTACATCATCAGTCAGTGCTGATGTCAAAACGTAAAGCTGGAGTAAATGTTGTTACGAAGAAAAAGTGCAGCTGGAAGTTTAAACTAGAATGGTTGGGACTCAGGCATGAAAATGTGCCGCTCAAACACTATACTTTTCCGCCCACACTGAAAAAAAATTAGAGGGAACATTGCTGCCCAAGTGTTTGTCATTATGTCTACTTCATCTATATCTCTTCTCAGTCCCAGGGTCATCAATATCATATCAATTCTTGACCATGATTGGTGTGTATTTGAGTAGAATGTTTATTGATTGTTCTTTCAATTTAATTCCCTCCATGCATCTTGTAAATTTAATTCTTGTGCCATCTTGAAGAATATGTTTGGCAGTGTTCTTTTTTTCTATGCTTCTATAATCTTTTTTGATGTCCTATTAGACATATGTTTTCGTAGTCTGTCTCTGTTATTTTTTAATGTAATTTTCAATGGAATTCTTTCTGATTGTTGTTTGGTGCATAGATTGCAGTAAGCAACATTTGTTTCTGATACTAATTTCCAACATTAGTATTCTTCCTTCCTCTTCAGCATATATTTGTTTGGGTTTTAGCCATTCTTTAACATATAGAGCCATTGCTCTCTTCTTTTGCTGTGCTAGGGATAAGTAGAGCTTTCCCATTTTGGGATATTCTAGTATCTTGTACAAGAAACTTGTATTGTTTCTTAATATGAGCTTCTTGGAGGCAGACTATGTTCATGTTCAGTCTTTTTAGTTTTATCAATGTTTGTTTCCTTTTTCCAGGGGAATTCAATCCATTAATAACATTGATTGAGAGCATCTTGATTTCCTCCTCCATCTTGTTATTTGTACCTAGGTCTCATTCTTCTGATTGTTCTTTTATAGATTTTGTCTCTTGTTGTGTTTTTGGTGAACCTCACATACATCTCTCTTGGTAATTTGTGCCTTCTTGCGTAATTTGTATGTATTCTGTATACCTCATCAATATCTTCCTGAATCCCATGTTTGTTTTTCTGTAGCATATCTACTTGTAGTTCTATCATAATCCTTACTAGGTCCTCTTCCTTGTCTTTGACTATATTCTGGAACCTCTGGAAGAAGGCTGCCTTTACCATTTCTAGAAAGATGATAGTCTTTTCCAGATTCCTACTGGGCAGGGTGAGTTTTTGTTCCATTGCTTCCACCATTTGTATTCTCTGTTCATTCTTGGATATTGTTTGTTGAATAATTCCTATATTATCCATTTTTCAGATATCTCCTTTCATTACTCCCATCTCATTTTTTATTTCCTCATTATTCCTCGCTATCAACTCCTGTGTCTTCATCATAGTTTCCTGTATCATGAGCAGTGTCATCTGCATAGTGTGAGAAAAAGACTCCTCCTGTATCGATATTATTTGATTCTACACCTATGCTCCTTTATGCCTGTATTTTTATTAGAGACCCATAAGTTGGCATATTATAGTGCTTGCTAAAACTTGCAAAATGAAATGAAAATTGTAATGCTTATTGTGAAAGCCTTATAAAGTGCAATATAATCAGTTCTGTGATATTTTTAAACATAGACTGTCTGGGACATCAAATAAATAAGGAAGTTGCAGGGGGTAGGAAATCTCAGATGGGCACATTGAAGTACGGTAAATGAAGGAGGGTTCTGCAAGAAGAGGAAGTTACTCTGGTAATATTCCAGGGTAACAGAAGAGATGTGAAAAAAGGTATAAAAATGAAGGTTTGTGATCATGTTGAGGCCACTGATGGTAGTTGCTCCTCACTGGACATAGTTGTTATCTCTGACCCATGTTGCAACTTAAAACCATGTAAGTTGCGCCTTCAGTTTGGTCTGGGTCATGTCCGAGGAGTATTGCTTTAAGATACTGAGTGTGTATGCTCAGGTGTGGAAGTTCCCCAGTGGCCAGGAGGCAAGGTTGGGGGGTATTCTATGGTGTTTGAACCTCCCCATTAGCCAGGAGGCGGTACTGGGGAGTGTTCAGTTTTTATTTGTACCATTTATTTGAAATGATTATTTATATTGTTTTTATTTGCCCTTGGGTTTTTTAAATCTTCCCTGTCTGCCTTGGAAGCAAAATGTACCTGTTTTATTTGGCCTTGGCCTTGTTCCTTCCCTTTTTGAATTTTATTTAGCCTTGTTCACCCTGAGGTTTTTTAAAATCTTCCCTGTTTGCCTTGGCAGAAAATTGTACCCATTTTATTTGGCCTTAGCTTGTTCCTCCCTTTTTTGAATTTTATTTGGCTTCGGCCTTTCTGGAGCTACTCTCTACAAAAAAATTGCCATATTTTTTGGAATAGAAGACACACCTTTTTACCCCCCAAAAGAGGGTGAAAATCTGGGTGCATCTTATACTCTGAATGAAGCTCCACCCACCTGGTGCGTGCAGCAGATTTTTGGGTGGTTCCAGGCAGCGGGGATCCTCACTTCCACATGGAGCCTGATTCCCGAAGCGGCCCAGGGAATTGTATTGAAAGCCTTTTGAAGTTCCCCTCAGGAGCCGCCAAATGCTTGCCACCACTCTGACACCTTCTGAGCCTCCTCCCACTGTAGACGCGCCTTCTCTTTTTCCCTGGCCAGATCCGTCACCTGAAACATGAGGATCATGGAGGAAAGTGATTTCAGATGGCAGTGCCTTCTGCCTGCACCATTTTTTGAATTGGGGAGGGGATCCGCCACTTGAAAATGCTTTCCTCAGGGGTGTCAGAAGGGCAGCAAGGGCTTGGCACTCCTGAGGGGGTTGAGCCTTCTCTGCTTGCAGCACTCCTTCATTGAGTAATTAGGAAAGAAAACCACAAGACTCCATTGATAGAAATCAAGTGTACTTTTACTAATTATAAATGATCAGAAGCGTAGCAAAGCGAAGACTGATTATTTAGGCGCGAAAGCGAGTGATATATAAAATAACCCATTCCCCACCCCTTGGCATCCCAGTTGCAGTCCAATCATAATTCTCCCAAGTGTCAGGTGTGAGATAACTTCGAAAGGCATCACCAAGATGGAATGTCGGTGCCGTTGGCCTTGGCGGGAACCTCCTCCGCATGCGCAGTCCGACAGGCAGCAGAACTCCAGAATCTTCCTCCAGCACAATTAGTAAACCGCTCCCAAATACCATGCCCCCCACCATTTCAATGGCAGCCGAAGCAGCAGCAAAGCAGAGGCTGACAGAGCCTGATTCCCGAAGTGGCCCGGGGAATTGTATTGAAAGCCTTTTGAAGTTCCCCTCAGGAGCCGCCAAATGCTTGCCACCACTCTGACACCTTCTGAGCCTCCTCCCACTGTAGACGCGCCTTCTCTTTTCCCCTGGCCAGATCCGTCACCTGAAACATGAAGATCATGGAGGAAAGTGCTTTCAGATGGCAGTGCCTTCTGCATGCACCATTTTTGAATTGGGGAGGGGATCCGCCACTTGAAAATGCTTTCCTCAGGGGTGTCAGAAGAGCAGCAAGGGTTGGCACTCCTGAGGGGGTTTAGTCTTCTCTGCTTGCAGTCATCACCCTGAGGGCATCGCTGGCAGCCACTTCCCACAGCTCAGGAGGCTCAACTCAGGAGGCTTAGCTCAGGAGTTCAAAGGTTTTGAATCAAGCTTGATTGTACACCATTCCAGGTTTTTAACTTCCCAATCTAGCATCCTGAGAAATCTAGCATCTCTGAGGCACCTCTCATTTGCAGGAGGAGGAGGAGGGCAGCATATACAAAAGCCTCTGAGTAACTGGGAAAGAAAGCTGTGCTTGGAACATGGCAAAAACCACTGCCCAAAAAGCACGCTGCCACCCAAAAATGCTGTTACAGTGATCTCTGCAGAGCCCACTTCACCTGCCCCTTCTCAGGCAGTTCTAGGTGGCAGAGATCACAGTAACAGCGTTTGGGGTAGCAGCAAAGCGATCTCTGGAGCTTGATTGTATCCCATTCCAGGTTTTTAACTTCCCAATCTGTTCCTCTTCTCTTCCTCTACCCCCACCTAAAATTTACCCGGATCTGTCATGCAGCAAAGAGATATGGTAGCTGGGAGCTCGGTACCTGCTTTTGCACTGAGACTAAGGAAACAGGGTTGCGAAGAGGGCTGTGAACAAGCCCGGTTGTTCAAGGAGGCAGCCTTGCCAGGTGGTCTTCTTTTGGCTTCCCTTTTGTGGCTCAGGGACCACCACGAGGAATCATTAATCCAAATGAACGGGATCCCCACCCCCATCCTTGCCCAATGGGCCATTCCCAGTCGAGCACAGCAGCGATGGTTCAGCAGCCCCCATGTGCCTTTGTCTCCTCACTGAAGAGAAGAAGTGAGCCAACTGCAGTGTGTGGTCGCCGGTCAGAGGGAAAAAAATAAAACGCAGAGAGATATGTTTAGTCCTGCTCTGCCCTGCCCTGGGGAAGCGTAGAGAAAAGCAGATTTGAGATTGATAAAAGCTTTACCCTTTAGGATGATCAAGCCCCCACACATCACGTTTTTGCCCTCCCTGACCCCCAGAAGCACTTTGCAGGCCTCCCAAACTCTCTGCATGCCTCAGTTTTCAGAGGGTTTAGGAGGCCTGCAGAGTGCTCTAGGGGGCCGGGGAGGGCAAAAACTTTTTAAAAAAATTTGCCTCTTCAAAATCTTGGTGCGTCTTATACTCCGGTGCGTCTTATACTCCAAAAATACAGTATGTGTATATATTGCGATTGTATATGTGTTTGGTCCTGTTGCTGTTGCTTTCATTGCCTGCTTTGTTGTGTCTTTCATAGACAGTGTACTCAGTTGAATGGCCCTTGCGAGGGTCCGAACCTTGAAGCCTTGCTGATGACAATACTTATGGATGCAATATTGGAATAAGAAATTGTGTAAATTTTGTGATTGTGAGTGTTGGTGTGAATATTGCTGCTGTTGCCTATGCTCTAATTGTCGTGTTGACTGTACGGAATGTGCTGTTTTTAATGGACCTTGAGAGGACTATATAGACATTGAGCCAATAGTTGTGTTTTATGATGATCTTAATGTTGACATGTTTACCTCCTTTGATGATGATTATGCCTCCATGTGAAAGAGTGGTATAAGCCATCATGCCTGCCTTTCATGCCTGTCTCTTGGCATTTTATCATTTTTCACCTTTGTATCAAAATTTCTCTTTTGCTTTTTATGTAGTGGCTATTTGTGGTATCGCAGTTCCCCCACCCCATGGTGCTCCTGATGCACTGGACACAGCTGCAACCCATGTTGCAACTCGACCTATGTTGCAACTCAAAACCATGTAAATATAGTCTTACTGAAGTATTGATGTAAATCTCTGGCATTTTCATGTTTAAACTAATCATGAAATAATAAATTTTTTGATTCAAAGCACAGTTGTGGTTGCATGTTTGCATTTCTATTTTTAGTGTTTCTTGTTTTATGACAATAGTATGCATATTCAACATGGAGTAGGTTTCTCGGCATCAAGCATACTGTCTATTGAATGTTGATTTGATGGGGATGATGTTGTAGATCCTGGGTTTGATGATGTTTTCTTTCCTATTTTAGTAATGGTTGTTGTACTTGTCATTTTCACAGCCTGAAAAATATTTTTCCAAAGTAACATATAAGTGTTAGTATCTCCCTTTGAGTCTTCCCACTTTCTTTATAATAGTATCACCAGGTCTAATATAGTACTATTTAGTACTATTTATAGCTGTTTCGTATCTTATCACCACCTTATGTGACCTCACATTCCTACGCAACTGCCGAGACAAAAGCGTGAGCCCCACATGCTTCCAACTAAAATGCCATCCTAAAACCCCAGTCACCAAAAGGATCCTGAAAAGAACTGAATTGGCCCTAATCAGAAATGAACAAAATATGAAATTGATTTTGAAGGAACCAAATTAATCTCCAAAACAGAACACTTCAACAAGAGAATAATTGAATAATTATGGAAGCCATCGAAATAGAGAAACACCCCCACAACATGAATAAATGTGATGATACCTCCTGCCTACCAGACATCTGGAAACTAGCCCTAGACAACAAACGAACCCCACCCACTACCCAGGTCATTACAACACAAAAGAACAATGGACACACAGCCACACCTCAGCCACACAGGATGATATGAAACAGCCCACCAATCAACAAATATCAACTCTATCTACCAATCAGGATGCAATTACACAGCCAATCAATCCACTTACAGCAACAAAGCCAGCACTCCACACACCACCACCAAGATTTATAGAAAGGCGACAGCTCCGACCACGCCTTACTCGCACAAGCATGAAGCTGAAAACACCAGCCTGAAGATGGCGAGTGGGACTTCGCCGAAATGTTGCCGACAATCTCAATCTTACACAGGAAAAGACCTGAATACAACAAGATCAGCATACCTACACAAAACCATAGCTACGAAAACACACACACACGTATGTATGTATGTATGTATGTATGTATGTATGTATGTATGTATGTCCGTCCTACTGAAAGGAGAGGGAAGTGGAGGTAAAGATCTCCAATATGCATGCATCTAGATTAAAGAGGGGACCAGCTATATCAAACAGGTGACAGGCTTATGCCTTAACCTATCTGGGAGTGGATGCCTTGCTTCTGGCAGATTTCCAGCATTTGTCTAGCAGATGAAATAACTGATTATAGCCTCTGGGATTCAAATAAATTAACAACAGGTTCTGTGGGTGTGGCTTCATGGGTGTGGCTAGGTGATCATGTGACTGGGTGAGCGTGGCCAGGGTGGGCGTGACATGGGACTCATATGGTGCTAAGAGAGGACTTCCTGAGACCCTCCCTCCCTCTCATTATACAGGTAATCCTCCAGTTACAAATGTAATAGAGCCTGCCAATTACATTTGTAACCTGGGGATTAGTTTGATTGAATCATGTTAAATGAACATGATCACTCCCTGCTTTCCCCAATGCATTTGTTAATCGAATGCACAGGTCTTTAAATGCACATAAGGTATCTTAGTCTGGGGAACAGCATGTGGGGTCTAGTGCTGGAGCAGACCATCCAGGTCTCCCCCAACCCACTGAGATACCTCATGCTCCCCTGGGGTCCCCACAATTGCTTCCCCACCCCATGTGCTGGGTCTCCACAGACTGGGCCTGCTTTGCTAGCATTTCAGATTTCACTTACTCCTCCCCACCCCATTTCCGATAGATTACTTACCCTCTTTTTTTGCTATAAAGGTATAATTCTTACTGATATCTATTCTGTAAATATAACTAAATAAGCCATTATACACTTGAACTATCTGATCAGAAGCAATAAATTTGACAATCCTAATGTACAATGCTTGATAGTAGCATTATAAAAAGACTTTTCCATAAAATGTTTAAACATTTAGAATTTTTAAATCTGGCAATCTTATGTCAAAAATGACTAAAATGATATGAATATCTTTGAAGCATTGAATGCTGTAACATGGATTTCAAGAACTACAAGAAGACAAAGCTATATTAGTTGTTCAGCAAAATCTCATTCTAACATTAACAAAAGGTTTTTCAGAAAAACTTGCTGGATTTGTGATTATTCCCCCTATATTGGAAGCAGTTCTGCTAATGGCAGCAGCTGTTAACATAGGTAGCTTCTAAAAATTTAGGAAGTACTGGTATATGTTTTTTGGAAACAGTAATAGCTGTATTTTAAAATCATTGTACTAGCTTTTTACTGTGGTAATAAAACCACTTTAGAGACCACTGTAGGGTTTCTCTATAGCTATAGAGATTTTGCTTTCTTAGGAATTCTGTTGCTTTTTTTTCTGCTTCCTTTATGTTGTTCTAAATAGACAAATTATTAAGAAAAGTCAGTTAAGGAGTAGAGCTTTAGAGCATGGTGAGAGAGGAACTACTCTGAAGAAACAGATTCATTCTCAATGAATAGTCACTTTTCTTTTATCAAAACAAAAATTTACAATTTGCTACAAAAATCAAAGGATGGACATAAATGATTTAGTTGCAAATCAGGGACATTTTTAATATGTAGTTCTTTTATATTTTAAAAAAATATCTTAATAGGTTACATTAATGCTACCTTAATTACTTTTACTTCCCACTGAAAATAATGGTAGTTAATTATGCCATTTCTTTTATTACTTACTTTTTGAAGATCTTACTTTTTTGAAGATCTCCAGAGATCCAGAAGAGGCTGACCCACTGGCAGTAAAGCCAAAGTGTTTTATTCAGATGATGGTGAAGCTGTAAGAACATGAAATCTATGGAAAACATTTTCACTAACTTCTGAGTAAAACAATTCGGTTGGGGCCATGTAGCTAACAGACCTAGGCCTGGAAGAAGAAGCTTTCTGCTTCAGGGATTGAGGCAGCAACAGCAGCAGCCAATGAAAGGGAAGGGAAGGTAGCTTCCTTTGTCTCATCAGGCTGAACTTGTTGATTGGCTGCCATGCCCCAATCTCTGAAGCTGCTCATTCGAACTAGCCAGTCAGTAGACTAGGCCCAAATTAAGCCTGACCAGAATGAGCCTGGGTAAAAACTAAGCCTGCAGGCCCTCATGGCAGAGAAGCCGAAGTCTTTTATTCAGATGGGGAAAGCAATTTTCCTTATATATCACATTCTTACAGCTTCACTGGCTTCTGAATAAAAGACTTCAGCTTCTCTGCCATGTGGCTCAGCCTCTTCTGCAGCTCTTCGAAAAGTAAGTACAGTAAAGCCATAGTAAATGGGGTGGGGAGGGTAGATTGGGGCCAGGGACCCTCCATTTCAGCCTGTAAGAAGCCAGGGGAGCCCTAGGAAGGCCCGGAGGAGGCCTGGGAGGGAAGATCAGGCCAGGGACCCTCCATTTTGGCCTGTAATAGGCTGTGTCCTGCAAAAGGATTCCTCCCAAAGTCTCTTCTTATATACTCTCTTGGGAGGGGCCAAGCCACAACCACCTGGGCTTGATTATCTCTTATGAGTCTGTCTCCGTGACTGCTGCCTCCGTTTCTCCACCCTTCGTTGCCTGGCATCAAGGACAAACTCCCTTTAATCTTCCCCACTGCTCCATGCCTCAGGCGCCTCCTGGTGGCCAACCAGCCTCTCTGGTCCCTGCTCTGAGTCTGAACCCTGTCCAAGGTCCTCCACACCTTCCATAGCAGACTCATAGGGGTCCTCGCTATCGGAGTCCATCAGCAGCTCCAACGGCTCCTTCTGAGCCACAACATAGACATACTCTTATATGTCTATTATGAACTAATGGCATACTCTTTGTGATCTTTCGCTATAACAATTTTACCTTGATTTGAATTGCAGCCAGCGATAAGATTAAGAGAATGTGTTTGTGTGTGTGTTTAGTTTGGACTAAATCACATTTGTGATGGCTAGCAAACTTAATCTATCATTATATAGTAAAGTATGAGGCATGAGATTTAGTATCTATACTAATGTTTCTCAACCTCAGCAATTTTAAGATGTGTGGACTTCAAGTCCCAGAATTCTTTGGGGAAATTCTGAAAGTTAAAGTATAAACATTTTATAATTGCTGAGATTGTGAAGCACTGGTCTTAGTGATAAGAGCAGAAGCAAATCTGCTGTTTAATATCCATTCAAGAATAAAATGTAGAGATACTCAAGTCTACATTATCTAATCTAAATTATTGTGCTTGAAACAGCTTGTTGCTTGTTTTCTTAGCTTTTATGATTGCCTGATGCATGTGCATCAATTTTGCTTCTCCATAAGAAGCCATGCTGGCATTTGCATTACAACAGCCAAATTGTCTAACCTTGTGGCCATCCTTGTGGCAGCAGGCAATTATGTCAGCATAAATTGAGCTCCTCTAATAGTCAAACTCATGTATAAGGTCAGTGATCGATGCTGTCCTTATAGTTTTAATGTGGGACATATGAAAGGAAAACCACTGATGGATTCTGTCAATTTGTTTGCTCTCTCCCACTGAGCATCTCCTACCAACCAGATAAAGAACCCATTCCTCTTAATAATGTGTGATGAATATGGGCACCATGTATGTATGTACTTTGAACAGTTGATTTAGCCACATGTCAAGCTGTCCAATTCAAGGACTGGAGTCAAGGAGCCCCCTTTTGAAAGAACACTAAGTGTGTATTCCAAAATAGCCTGTAAACTAGGAAAGAATCCACCCATCTTTCCTAGTTTACATTAACATATTTCAAAAAGGTGGTTAAAGAACAGTTTTAATGTTCTTTCAACATAGTACTAAAGCCATGTGCATAAGGAGCCTCTATAAGACCCATGTTTTATATGTTTGGAAAGGGCCAGAGATCATACAAGTACATTTCTGTAAAGTAGGTGATCATTCCTTTTGAAGTCCAAGCCAAAATGGTAATGGAGGGTAATGCAGAGTGATTGAAGAGAAAGATAAATCTGTCTTAATCTTCTTTCGTTTTATTCAAGAATTTCTTTTTTATTTTCTAAACAAGTTTTGTCTCCCTTTTTATGATCTCAACTTTGTGAGTAATGGCTTCTTTTCCTCTAATTATTTACAAGTTAAAAACAATAACTAAAACCCACATCTTATGCAACTATCAAACAATAACATATTGTAGAAGAATGACTCCCCCCTCCACACACACATACAAAAAAGAAGATCTCTACTGATGACCCACATGATTCCTGCACATCTGTAAAGAATCTTTTGAGGAGGATGAGAGTACCATGAAATGCTCCCTATGTGACATGTATGCTCATCACAAGTGCTTGGGATTAACCAAAAACAAAGCCCACTTCCTACAAGCAGCCTCACTTAAAACCTCCCAGTTTGTGTTTCCACTTTTCTGCCTATTATGCAAACCCAGACTGGACAAATTTATTGTCCTACTCAAAAGAGTTGACACCACTGATCATGATTAGCATCCCTCGAAAAAAAGTTATAACACAGAAAAGTGAAGATCCAATATCTTGAAAACCTATCCCAACAACCACAACCACATGAAACCACCAACCCTGGGAGTAACAGGGTCAAAGACATGATAGAACGTGAACAGAAGCGTCCCAACGCTATCTTATTTGGACTTGAGGACACCAATGAACCAGATGACATCACAAAGGTTTGCAACATCATTAACAACTTTTGGGCATCAACCATCTCTCCTGATGAAATCATTGATATTTCCCATGATGGCCCTGACTTTAAGACCAGCGACAGCACAGTGGCCCCATGCTTCTGCAGAGTTGTTTGCAAGAGTGAGTCCAGCAAACACAAATTCATCTACACAATAAACTCACTCACCAAAAGAAACTTCATTCACGCCCCAACCTATCCATACTGCAATGTGCCCGCACTTGTGAGCTACGCTCAGAGCTCAAAAGGAGATTCTGACCTATACATTGACTGACTATACCACCACTTACTGTTTCAAATGCAAGACCAATGCCCTGTGTCCCAACAACCCCCTTCCAACAACCAAAACTAGGAATGCACGCCCACAACGTCATCCAGGTCCACCACTACAGACCTTAAATGCAAGCTATTTAACACAAGAAGCCTCACAAACAAAATGCCTGAATTCTTCCCCCTTCTAAATACAGTTCTATTCGACTTTACGAGGCTCTGCAAGATGTGGTTGAACATATCTTTCCAGACTCCATTACCACAGTAATTGATTATCATGTTTACTGGTCCAACCGTGAAATCCGTAGAGGAGGTGGTGTTGCTATCCTATAAAAAAATCTCTAAATCTGAAAAAGATTCAAGTTTACACAGGAGCTTGCTCGTCCTCAGACCATTATGTCACTAAATATCACACTTCTCTTCTTATTATGTTATAGAGCCCCTGATTATGACCTCGATCATGCAAACAATCTAACTACATTACTAGCGTGGGCAGCCTCCTGCCCAAACCCCCTTATCTTTCTTGGTGACCTCAATTTACCTCTTATTAATTGAACCCTAAATGAATGTACAACCAAACCTATACAGGCAACCCTCTACAATGCCGTCACTATTCTGGAACTGGATCAATCAGTAACAAACAATACTAGGCTTAACAACTGCCTTGATCTCATTTTCTGCAACAGTTTAAACTCAATTTATGGTCTACAAATCAAAGAACCTTTTTCCAACAGTGACCACAGCAAGATTGACTTTTGTCTCAATTTATGTACCTGCAAAGAGCGTCATAATGATGGAACACCAAATTATAACTTAAAAAACAAACAAACTATGATCTCATAGCTGCCAACCTCTCATTTCTTGATTGGCACCTTTTATTCACTGGCTGTAATACTGCAGAAGACCATTATAACACTTTCTTGCTTGAAGTCAAAAAAGTCATTAAATTATACATACCATTAGTAATTGCCAAAGCCAAAAAAGCCAAACTACCCATAACAATAAGGAAGCTCCAATAAAAAAAGCCCTTTGGCAAAAAACTAAAATTGGCTACGTAGCTAACTTTAAAAGCCAATACATGCAAAATGGAACAATTACCACTGCAAACAGGAGGAAGAGCTGTTACACACGAAATCCACCTGAACCTTTTATAATTTCATAAACGCCAAACTTAAAGAGGGAGGAGCCAATGTCATGACGATACGAACGGGCGGTCTCGATGCTCCAAGACTGCAGCCGATACTTTTGCTGCTGGGTGGTCCAATTGGACCTAAACAATCCCGCAATTGGACCTAAACCATCCCGCAGGAAGAATATGTCTTGCTGATCTTAGGGACATCGCAAAGTCCCTGATCGATCCAAGAGAAGTTCTTAAAGCTGGCAACAAAAAGTCCAGCCATCAGGCTGATGAACTCAGGGCGGCTCCAAAATGGAAGGATACGGAAAAAGAAAGTGTTTCCAGCTGGTGAGGAATTTTTACCATTTTAAAAGAGACTGCCTATAAAAAACTTAAAGTTAATTTAAATTTGAGAACAGAAGAAATAAGCAGTCGAATTAAGCTTTGAATGGTTTTGGACAGTGGGTTATCTTACTTTTTAAATGTTATTTTTATGGATGGAATTTATGCAAGCCTTTTAAACCAAAGGGATTAAGTTTTCTTCTTCTTTTTTCATTATTATTTTTTGCAACCTATAGACTAAAATTCTCCTTCATTACTGCGTGTGTTTTCCCCCTTTTTCTTCTCTATTTCATTCAAGAATTTGATTTTTTAAAAACTTGGAATAAAAAGATACAAAAAGCAACAAAGAAAATTGTAACAACAGAGGGAAAACCGACACTGCTACTCGGAGGCTGGAAGTTTGTGTATTGGAAACAAAACACTTTTACTTTCCTCACTGATTATTCTGGCTTGGCTTCAAGGTCTCACTGTTTTGTCTATAGAGAGTGATAAGAAGAAAAGCATGCAGATGTTCCTTTGAAATATATCTTTAACCAGAGAAAAGTGAAAATAAGACCTTATTGTGAATTTATGCTTAATCTTGTAAAAACCTTCCAAGGCAGAGCAGCAGTGTGTGTCATCTTGAGATAATGCCATAATCTCAACAGCAGAAAGAAACTTTTAAGTTTGCAAAAGATATTGTTAGAAATTGAGAAAATATCAAACACATTTGAGAGGATGGAGAAGAAGTTGGAAAATCTAAAGCATCTAACAGTAAAATATGATGAAGAAGTTGGAGATGTTTATCAAGTGGAAAAAATGGAGGTTAGAGTCCCAAAAACCAAAGAGAAAAATGACTACAAAGAAATTAAATCTGCTGATATCTATGGTGATTGGTTTGTGTCTGGAAATGGAAAGAGTAGAATACAGAAAGAGGAATTAAATGGAGGGGAACTCTACCCCAGGTGGCAAGATACAGAAGAAGAAAAAATAAAAGAATTGATGGATTTAAAGAGAGAAATTTTGTTAGCAACATCGTTGAAAACACCCGTGGCACGACATAACCGCGAACGTCAAAAGCGCGCCGACAACACCGCGGCGCTAAAACTGCGATGTCAAAAGCGCGCCCACAACAGCGCGCCGACAACAGCGCGCCGACAGAAGCACAATTTAACTTAAGGTAAGGTTTAGGGTTAGGTTTAGGGTTAGGTTTAGGGGTAGGTTTAGGGTAGGTTTAGCGTTAGGTTTAGGGTTAGGTTTAGGGTTATTTTTAGGGTTATGTTACAGCGCGCTTCTGTCAGCGCGCTGTTGTCGGCGCGCTGTTGTCGCGCGGTTTTGACGGTGCGGTTTTGTCACCGCGCTTTAGTCACACGCGCTTTAGTCTACCGCGGTTTTGTGGTGGAACCGAAAACACCACTGACAATTAAAGATAAAGTGATTAAGGAAACAGAAGAAGGGCATCAAAATTACACGAGAGACTTAATAAGCAATGGGTTGCAAAGAGGAGTCCATACAAATTGAATTAAGGAGATGATTAGAGGAGTGATATCACAAATGGCAGAAGGCATGAGATTGTTTTGCTACTGGAAAGATACAGGTTGATAGATCAAAGGATATAATCTAAAACTAGTTAAACTTAGTGAAATTTAGTGACAATAGATATAGTTAAATAAATAATTGATAATGATAATGTATATATGTGTATTGCTATCATAAGTAATAATTGGATATGAATATTAAATGGTACCCATGAAAGGAAGATTAGATATTTTTTTTTGTTATATATAAAGGTTAATAAAAAAGAACTAAGTTAAATTTAGTTAAATTTTGTTTATTTGGGGGGGGGAATGTTATGATAAAGGACACAGTTAGATAATAGCAATAGCAATAGCAGTTAGACATATACCGCTTCATAGGGCTTTCAGCCCTCTCTAAGCGGTTTACAGAGTCAGCATATTGCCCCCAACAACAATCCGGGTCCTCATTTCACCCACCTCGGAAGGATGGAAGGCTGAGTCAACCCTGAGCCGGTGAGATTTGAACAGCCGAACTGCAGAACTGCAGTCAGCTGAAGTAGCCTGCAGTGCTGCATTTAACCACCGCGCCACCTCTGCTCGGTGCTAATGATAACAATGTATGTATGTGTGTATGTATATGTGTATATATATATATATATATATATATATATATATATATATATATGTGTGTGTGTGTGTGTGTGTGTGTGTGTGTGTGTGTGTGTGTGTGTGTTTATTTGTGCTGATAAATAAAAAAACACAAATATAACAAAGGCAACAGTAAAAATATTGGGTTTCTGTCGTGATGGACTCTTGTGATGAGCCGATTGACAGATGATGGAAGCAGTTAGCTTCCATATATATATATATATATATATATATATATATATATATATATATATATATATATATATATATATATATATATATATATATATATATATATGTTATATTTATGCTGATAAATAAATAAAGGGAGACTAGTATAGATCTATTTCAAGCTATTTAGCTCTCATCAGCTAGCGGAAGAGTGGAAGTGTGACCTTCCTCCCATACTTGGGCATACCAGGGGTTGTGACTTTAAGTATATATATATATATATATATATATATATATATATATATGATTTTTTTTACATTTGTTATTTATCAGCACAAATAAAACACACACACACACACATACACATACATATATACATACATACATATATATACACATATACACATATACACACACAAACACACACACACACACACACATATATGCATGGGTACAACAGAAGGAAAGTAGATGTAAATTGTAAACAGTGATTTGGAAAGGAGGATTAGAAACTTTTGTTACTAAATATTATGGATGTTTAGCCAGAATAGGCCATAATGATTCAGTGTTATTGGAGGATATTAGAAATAGCAAATGAAATGCCAGTATGTGGTTATGTTTTAAATCTTGATATATTTTATGATGAAGGACGTTTAAACAATTATAGTCAAATGAAAATGGAGGTATGATTATGGTAATATGTATAAATATATCTGAGTTAAAATACTTGAGTTAATATTAATTATGGTTGATGACTGTGGAAGAGATGCACAAAGGTTTTTTGTAACCAACTGATACACTTTCTACTGTATGTAAAGAAGGATTCTTTGTGTTGTGTCTGTTTTGAAAATAAAAAAAATTATATATATAAAAAAATAAACATCAAACTTAAAGACTCAAAAACTATTCCACCACTAAAAGGGACTAGCAGGGAAGACTGTAATGATGAAGCTGTTAAGGCCAACCTCTTCAACACATTTATCAGTTCAGTCTTTGTCAACAGCAATGGTGTCTGCCCCTCATTTCCTAGTCATACCACAACTAATTGCAACGATCTGTTACAAATTGATTTTGCAGAAGATAACATTGAAAGGGCACTATGCAACCTAAAACAATCTCTATCTATTGGCTCTGATGGATTATGTGCCTACTTCCTGAAAAAGCTTTTCACTGCCATAGCTAAACTATGTATGAGGTATATTTCAGAACCAGCTCCTTGCCCGACGTATGGTCATTAGCCATTCCTATCTTCAAAAAGGGAGACCCTAGCCTAGTTAAAAATTACTGACCAATCTCACTGTGTTGTGTTACCTGTAAAGTCATGGAATCTGTAAGGGCTCCTCTCCTAACTTAAGAAAGTGAAGACTCTTGAAAAGGATTATTTCAAAAGGAACCTTTAATTAAGAAGAATGGAAACAATTAGAGGCAAAGCAACATCTGAATCCCCTTAGGCAATGCACGTAGAATTAAAGCAGTAGTGACCCTTCCCATGCAGATTCTAACCAATACACAAGTGTGAAGCTGTTTCCTTTATCAACTGTCCTGAGAGCCAAATAAACATACATTCCCACGGCTATCTTCCATTAGACATTAAAGTAAAACACCTCACACAGCCATCATAAATATTCCCCAGAAGGTGGTGGTATCACCGGCCTTTCAGCTCCAGGAAACCAGTTGTAAAATATCAGTTGTCATAGACGTTGCCAATAAATTGACTCCAAGGCTCCCCTCCTCCCAATTGAATGGCAGTATCACTTTTAGAGATCTGACATGCTGCCATTCTTTAGAAAAAGGACAGCTCCACCTGTGAAAAGATATAAACAAAAATTCTATCATAGTATTTTAACAAGGTTTGTCAGGGTATTGGGAGTGAATTTTTTTCAATAGGGTAGAGGCCCTAACATGGTGTTTAGCTACCCATTCATTTTGGGATGAAGGTAAATGCTTCCCAGCAACTAAGTATTGGGTTTTCCCCCTGTGGGTCCTACAGTCCAGGATTTCCTTAATCTCAAAGTGTTGTTCGCCTTCTATCATGATAGGAACAGTTGGTGTAAGTGCAGGTGGTCTGAGTGACGAGATTACTTCTCGTTTGAGTAAACACATGTGAAATACTGGGTGGACTTACCTGAGTGTCTTTGGAAGAAGTAATTCTACTGTTACTGGGTTGATGACCCTAGTGATAGGGAAAGGTCCAATGAAATTTGGCCCTAATTTCTCTGATTGCTGCAATGACCTCAGGAATTTTGTAGATAAGTATACTCTATCTTCAACATGGAAAGGTTTGGGATCTACTCTTTTCTTGTCAGCTTCAATTTTAAAAGCCTGTCTAACTTCCTGTAAAGCTAATCTAACTACTGGCCATATGTTTTGTAGCATGTCTATCCATTCTTTAAGTGAGGGGATAGGGGTTCTTCTGTGGGTAGTTCAGGCATGGGGCTGAAATCTTGGCCTGTTGCTACTCTAAAAGGGGTGAAACCAGTACTTGAGTGCACAGCGTTATTGAAGGCCACTTCCGCAAAAGGTAAAAGATCAACCCAGTTATCCTGTTGAAAATTAATAAAACATCTTAGATATTGTTCTAGAACTGAGTTCAATTTTTCAGTTTGACCGTTAGTGGCAGGATGGTGACTGGAGCTCAATTCTTGGATGGTGCCAAGTAAGGTCAAAAATGCCCTCCAAAATTTTGAGGTGAATTGGACCCCTCTGTCGAAGATGATTCTTTGCGGGACTCCATGAAGGCGATAAATGTGTATCAGGAATAACATGGCTAGACTTTTGGCAGTTGGGATCCTTTGGCAAGGTATAAAATGTGCCTGTTTTGAAAACAGGTCTGTTACAACCCAAATGACAGTATTCCCTGTGCTTTCTGGTAGTTCGACAATAAAGTCCATAGCAATCTCCTTCCAGGGTGCTGAAGGTTCAACTACCTTCTGTCCTGGCATTTTCCCTTGGTGTCCTTTAGCTGCCACACAAATAGGGCAGCTAGCTACATAGCTCTCTATGTCCTTTTTTAGTAATGGCCACCAAAATTGCCTTTTAATGAGGTGTAAAGTTTTCACAAAATCAAAGTGTCCAGCTAATTTGAAGTCGTGGCACCTTGCCACTAAACACAGTCTTTGGCTAGCTGGAACATACAACTTCCCACCCACCCAAGCTAAGTTATCTTTCATCAGACAGCTGGATTTGTTGCTCAAAAACCATTCATCAGTGGCTAAAGCTTGCTTAAAAGTGTGGCTGGTGTCATTGTCCGTCAGAGTGTCTTGTTTGCCTGGGATCTGGTGGTTACTTTAGCAGCTAGTTGATTGTTTTGTATCATGGGTTTGATTACGTCTGGCTTCATACTATTGTATTGCAGTTTCCTGGAAAATGCATCTGCCAGAAAATCCCCCCCCCCCCGGGAGATATCTGAGTGTAAATTCAAATCATTTAAAGTACTGAGCCCATCGTACTTGTTTTGAGGAGAGTTTCCTTGGGGTCTTTAGGGCTTCTAAATTTTTATGATCTGTTTAGTCCTCGGACTTACGAATGACAGCTCGGCAACAGCCAGGCGCGCCGGAACCAATCAGGCATGACCTGCTGAGTGTGGGCTGTCAAACGCGTGGCTATTGGCCTCCCTGCTTGACAGCTCTGTATAAATAGCTGTCAAGCAGGGAGGGGGTCCCTGTCTACTTCTGTTCTTGCTTGTGAATGCCCTGTTAATAAATGGTTGTATTTAACTTACCTCAGACACCTCCTGCCTCATCCTTCTAGGGGATTTAACACTGGCAACGAGCAGGTGGGATCTACAGGCTCTGAGCTACAACCTACAGAGGCAAACAAGCATATTTTGTTAGGCGCTCTGCACTACCGGAAAATCTAACAGCGTTTAGCTATGACCACAATTCCTCCGTTTGCTCCATTCGGAACTGGCGGAGAAACGTGGGTCGCCTTCCTGGAGCATTTTGAATGCTTCCTTATAGCTAACAACCGGCAGGGGTATTCACAGGCTTGGAAGTGCAGCCTCTTCCTCAGTGCCTACGGCCCCAAGATGTTCGGGACAGCCCGCTCCTTCGCGGCCCCGAGATTGGTTTACGAGCTTAGCTGGGACGAACTCATGGAGGGGCTTAAAAATCACTATACCCCAACTCCCTCAAAGATCCCACACCAGTACGCTTTCCGCCGGTGTGTTCAAAAGGAATCTGAATCTATCAGCCAGTTCCTCCAGTCGCTCTGGGTTGCCGCCGTCCAGTGCGAATTCCCCGATCTGGAGGACAACTTGGTAGAGCAATTTGTGTGCGGGGTGAAGGACATCCGCCTCAAGCGGCGCCTCCTCTCCAGGGCAAACATCACCCTGCCACAGGCAGTCGACGAGGCTAGGGCCGCGGAACTCTCAGAGCAGTCAACAGTGGAAATGGCCAGTTACTGGCCTCCGTTGCCTTCCACGCAATCAACCTCCCTGCCTCCTTTGCCTTCTCCGCAATCAACCTGCCTGATCGACGAGCTGGCCACGTTGCTGGACCCGGTCTACAAGGACCAGGTTGACCGCCTTCGAACCATTCCCCGGCGGCAACAGCCTCCTCAAGCCCGTGCCACTGTGGTGGCTGCTGCCTGCCTCGGCTGCAGCGGCAATCATGGCAGGGCATCGTGCCCTTTCAAAGCTTCGCTGTGCTGCCATTGTGGCAAAAAGAAGCACCTGGCACAAGTCTGCCGGGCTATCCTGCCAGCTGCAGCTCTAACCGAACCGTCTCTACCGGCCTATGGTTCTCCTGCACCACCCAGGAACCAGCAGCCCCGCCGCCAGCAGAACTACCGTGCCGTTTGCTTCGCCTTGGAAGAAGACCTCCCTGCCACCCCTGCAGTGTCGGTCAGCCAGGCCACGGCTGGTACAAAGAAAATTACTGTTACTGTCTCCATCAAGGGGTCACCCTGCCTCATGGAGGTAGACTCGGGGTCCTCCCGGTCTCTTCTGTCTTGGGCCACCTTCACCCCCCTGCGCCCGGGAGTCCTCAAAGCGCGGCTGTCTCCTCCGGACACTGTGCTCAGAGACTACCAGGGAACTCAAATTCCTACCCTGGGCTGCTATGGGATGCGGGTGGAGTACGGGGAAAAATGCTGTTTCCTACAGGTCTTGGTGGTGCAGAAGCCTCTGCTGGCTCTCTTGGGCCTGGACTGGTTTACCCCATTGGGCTTCTCCCTATCTGGGGTGCATTTTGCGGCGCGGTGCCACTTGGATCAACTGAGGCGCCGCCACCCTCCGGAGGCCTCCACTCCATCCGCCACACTGAGGCCAGCCGCCAACGCCTTGCAGCCAGCACTGGATCCGCTGCAGTTCCTGCAAGACGCTCCATTGATGGCCTTCCCGAGTCAGGCCTTCCCTACGCGGATGTCAGGACTCAGCACCCCCTTGCCACTTCTCAATCCACCCTCACTCACCCTGGTTCTGCCCAGTTAGGCCTTCCATTGTCAGGCCTCCCCAACCCCCTAGCCGCCTACCGGCCTGTTCAAACAGACCTGCCAGTCCAAGCCACGCCCCCCTCCGCCCAGCCTACCTTTTCCGAGGATTCCACCTCCTGGGCTAGGCCACAGTGACGTCACATGGAGCTCCACTCCCTCCAGGGAGGAGCTACTACAGGGATGTCTTACCTCTCCAGAGCCGCCTCTTCAATGGTCTGCCGTCCGCCCGCCTACTTACAGGAGTACGCATGCGCCACTTTCAACGCATGTGCCCTCGCTGGGGGGAAGTGGTGTTTAGTCCTCGGACTTACAAATGACAGATCGGCAACAGCCAGGCGTGCCGGAACCAATCAGGCGTGACCTGCTGAGCGCGGGCTGTCAAACACGTGGCTATTGGCCTCCCTGCTTGACAGCTCCGTATAAATAGCTGTCAAGCAGGGAGGGGGTCCCTGTCTACTTCTGTTCTTGCTTGTGAATGCCCTGTTGTATTTAACTTACCTCAGACGCCTCCTGCCTCATCCTTCTAGGGTATTTAACATGATCCGTCCAGACTTCAAAAGGGATCTTACTCCCCTCTAGGAAATGCCTCCAGGTTAAAAGAGCCTACCGAACTGCATAAGCCTCTTTCTCCCAAATGGCCCACCTTTGCTCAGATCCATTCAATTTTTTGGATCAGTAAGTGCATGGTTATAATTGGTCTTGCACATTTTTTTTTGAAGCAGGATCGCTCCCATCACCACATCACTAGCATCCGCTTGTAAGGTGAATGGTTTCTCTGTGTCTGTGTGCTTTAGAATTGGCTCTGCTGAAAACAGCCGTTTAAGTCTTTCAAATGCAGCTTGGCATTCCATTGTCCAGTTCAAAGGCTGCTTTGGTTTCATGTTACCCTTCCCCTTCGTTTTTAAGAGCTTGGTGATGGGGAGAGCAATCTGGGCGAAAGCGGGGATAAACTGGTGGTAAAAGTTGACGAATCCCAGGAAGCTTTGTAGCTGTTTATGTGTTCTGGGGGGTTCCCAGTCAGGTACTGCCTGTACCTTCGAAGGATCCATTTGTGTGTCTTCTTTGCTGATGGCATAAAATTATTTAACACCACTAATAATACTGCTGTCCTACAAAGCAACCTTGAATATGTGTTGAACAATTAGCAACTCCAAATCTCAACTAACAAATGCTCTGTCTTACACATTGGCAAAAAAAAAAAAAAAAAAAAAACAGAACACAAAATACAAGCTGGGTGGATATGACCTCATATATGACCCTCACTCTGTCAAGGACCTAGGAGTACTCATTTCTATCAATCTAAGCCCCAGAACTCACTGTAACAGCATTGCCAAAAAGGCATTAAGAGTTGTTAACCTAATTTTCTGAAGCTTCTTCTCTGATAACACTGTACTGCTAACTAGGGCATTCAAAACCTTTTCCAGACCAATCCTCAAATACAGTTCATCTGCTTAGAATCCACACTGTATATCAGTCATTAATACAATTGAGTGGGTCCATAGATATTTAGAGTGCTCCACTCCTCTGCTCACAATAGAATACCTTATGCCACTAGGCTTGAAATTTTGGGCTTGGACAACGTAGAACTATGCCAAGTAAGGTCTGACCTAAGCTTAGTACACAAAATTGTCTGCTACAACATCCTATTTGTCAATGACTACTTCAGCTTCAACTGCAATGATAAACAGGCAAATAATAGATACAAATTCAAGGTCCAAACTCGATTGCATAAAATACGACTTCAGCAATAGAGTGGTCAATGCCTGGAATGCTCTACCTGACTCCATTGTTACTTCCTCAAACCCACATAGCTTCAACCTTAAACTGTCTACTGTGGACCTCACACCATTCCTAAGAGGTCTGTAAGGGGGATGTGCATACGTGCACCAGCATGTCTACCATCCCTGTCTCATTGTCCTCATTTATTTGTATACATTTCATGTGCTCATGTCCATATTTATACTTATACCTGTTATCTCGTACATGTTTGACAAACTAAATAAATTAATTAAATTAAAAAAAACATTGTTGGCACAATCATAGGGAATTCTTTGGGAATGTACTTTGGCATTTTCAAGTGCTATGGGAGGAATGAAAGACTCTGCATCCTTTCCAAACTATTTCATTAGATGTTCTCATATACTGAATGAAATGAAATTAGTAAAATGTGATTCACTAAATTCTGTAATGTCCATCTACCCTCTCTATCCTATGACACATACTTTTTTCTTTTCAAAAGAGGAATTATTTTTCACAAATACAGCCAATTGTCAAAGGTTTCCAATTTGGGAACTGTAGCTGATTAGCAGGTTAATGTTCTGCTGCTCTCAGCACAAATATAATTTATGTAGTCTATCCTATTTTTAGGAAAAATAATGTACAGTATGTGGCCATCAATGCTGCACCAGTCAGGTGATAAGTGCTTATTGTGGGTACTTAGAATAAAGGCCAATCAGTCGAATGTCATGAATATTCTTTTTTAACATCAGTGCAATCATGTTAGCATAGATAGAAGAATAATATTCACCAGTGTTCAAAATGAGAAATATAATCATGCCTGTTTCATCATTTCTTGCCTGAATTTTTTAAAATAGAATTGTATAGAATAATTTTAATAAAAATACAGTATAATGAATGTCATATCTAAGACTTCAATTTAGATACTGTCAAGGTACTGTAAGACATATGATCATTATTACTTTGACTTTGGAGGGAAAAGAATCTCAAATGCACTTAAAGATTCCTTTTCAAATACGTTAAGGCTACCATTCTGAAGATATTTTCTGTAGACTAGTCAGACTTTCAAAAGATCTCAATTTCTCATTGTTTTTAATGATGCTTGAAGCTATGTTTGAGTAGCCCAGTTGTCCATCTCACCCAATTATTTCTTCTGACCAGAGGTTGATTGTTCCTGGTTCAGCCAGGATCGGGCAAACTGGTAGTGGCAGTGGCGGGATGCTCTGCCCACCTGCTCAGATGCTTCTGCGGATGCACAGAAGTGTCACAAATGTGAGTACGAGTGAACCGGTAGCGTCGGATTTGCAACCCACCTCTGCTTGTGACCATACATCATTCCAATGATTTTTCCTTGTGGTTGCTTTCTTGCTCTGCTTCCACTTCCTTTGGTGTATAAGTTCTCTTTTGCTTTTGCTTTTGCTTTTTACCCCATCCAGTCATTCTAGATACTAAGAACAAGTATGACATAAATAAAATTCATGTATAGGAGTCTGTCATGATGAAAATCTGTATTTTGATTGTACTTTCAAATAGTGCATATTGGTTGGATACCAAAAAAATTGTAAGTTTATTTTAACTGCTCTAATGCCATAAGGAATGATTGATGAGGATTCACAAGTCTTTCCAAGTTGGATGCATTAGAGTACCTTGCAAGTCTCTAGAGTATTCCTGTTTTGCATGTTAATATTAATTGCCTATAGGATTTGTAGTAACATAGAATGATAATAATCTCATTTATTGATTTTGGCTTTATCTCTTACACTTAATTTTTACAGGAGTTGGGAGCATATAAGAGCAGTAAATTGTAGCATGTAGCAAAGGGAAATGAGACGGTGGAGTTGAGTGGTGGGCTGAGTGGAGCAGATCAGACAGTGGAGCTGAACAGACTGGAGACAAACTCATGGAACATGTATTATACTATTGTGGTATGTAATATATGTCCCATGTATTTGATTATGCCCAAAGAACACCCAAATTTCACATGTATTAAATATAAACTATGTGAACTGCTAGAGGAAAAAGTAAGGGATCTGGAGGCAACTCTAGCCAAACTCCAACCTACTCAAGAAAGCTATACCCAAATAATGAACAAATAACTCCTAGAGGATTTGACCAGGGGTAGTATTTAGCTGGTTTGGTCAGGTTCAGCCAATCTGGTTGTTAACTTTTTGTGCAGTTCAGAGAACTGGCTGATCTCACCACTGGCTGCCCCCGCCCCTTCCCTTCCCAGCACTCCTCATCTCAGCTGGCTTCTTCTGGGGCCATTTTGGCATCTCAGCACTTCTTTGTGGGTGGTGACCTGCAGGTGGGGGTGGGGGTCTGCAGGTGGTAGTAGCAGGGGTAGGGGTGGCCCTCCCTCCATGGACCCAGCTGGGCACCCTTCCTCCTCCCCCTCCTCCCCCTCCTCCTCCTCCTCCTCCTCAGAGCTGCTGCTTCTGCTGCCTAGGTGCATTCTATGTCTACCTGCATGGGTTCATCGAGAAATTTGCCAGCATGCCTCTGACCCTTCCTAACCTGGCAGGGCGTCCTGTTCCTCACTTAGCCACCCATCCCCTTTATTGATGCAATTTGGGGGTGGCAGGTGGGGGGGGTGGGGTGGGGGGAGGAAGGATATTCCTAACTCCCAGGGCAACTGGCTTCCTCCTGGCAGCTCTTTCTCTGTCTTTTGACATTGGCCGTCAAAAATGAGGCTTTTGTGGGCAGAATAGCACAAAGAAATGGGAAATGGAGTGGCTGGCACAAGAGAAAGACGAGGAGCAGGGACAGAGGAAAAGTGGCCTCCTTCCCTCATGCTGATCATTGCCTGTTTCTCCATTGCAGTGTAGAGCCGTGGAGCTTGTCCCACCTACCCCTACCCAGATGCTCTCACTTCCCCCAAGCATTTATTTGCCTGCCTGATTTCTAGCTCCATTGTGTTTCTCTGTCACATTTCTCATAGTTGTGCAGAGAAACAAAAGTTTGTGAGACTAAAAAAAGTTCAATCAATTCCAACTTCTCACAAAAAAAAACCCTCATGAAGTTGAAATTAATTGATTTAACTTTTTTTTTTTAGTCCCACAAACATGTTTCCCTGCACACAATGGTGAGAAATGCAATGGAGCTGGAAATCAGGCAGGTAAATAAATGCTTGGGGGAAGTGAGGGCCTTGGCACCAGGTGCTGAAATGGGCCTATCTCTTTCCAGCAGTTGCCCAGGCCCACTGGAGCGAAGGCCAGCATCTACTGGCACTTAAATGTTGCAGCATTCCAACTCTGGCCAGGAAGGGGCAGCTGGCCTGGGTGCTGCAGGCAGAACATGGTGAGAAATGTGACAGAACTGGAAATACTTGGGAAGCGAAGGCATCTGGGTGGTGGTGGTGGGTGGGGCAAGCTCCATGGCATTGTGCTGCAATGGAGAAATGGGCAATGGAGCAACCAGCTTGAGGGAAGGAGGCCCCTTATCCTCTTTCCCTGCTACTCATCTTCCTTCATGCTGGCCTCTCCATTGCAGCACCTTGCCCAGGATCAACTTTGATAGCAAGGGGTGGGGGAATGGAGCAGCCAGTGTGAAGGAAGGCCACTTTTCCTCTTTCCCTGCTCATCTTTCCCTCATGCCAGCCTCTCCTTTGCAGCGCAGTGCCCAAGATTGCTGCTCATATCTGCCTGTTCATGTCAGAGCAACTTCTCCCTCACTGGGCATTAGCCAAGGGGAAGCAGCAAGAGCAGGGCGGGTCGGGGAAGCCTTGTGCAAAAATGCATGGGCTGGGGAGGCGAGTTGGCGATCTCAGCTACCTAGCTTACAGGAAGATTGCGGGAGCCTTGCTGGATGCTTGTGCAATACCTCCAGCAGAAATGGAAGGCAGAGACAGTGGGGGGAGGGAGGGAGGGAGGTAATCCCAGCTGCCTGGATCATCGGATCAAGCATTCCATTTAAGCAAGCATCCAGCCAGTGTCTATTGGTGCTGGTGCTTGGATCGCCTTCCTCCTCCATGTCTCTGCCTCCACCTATTGTCAGGGCCACCATGCAAGCCTTCCATGATCCTCTCATGAGGAAAAATAGAGAAAAAGCAAAGCAGCTTGCTATGGAGTAGCCTAATTCAGGAAGTGGCCCAACAAACAGAAGCCCCGCACCAGAAAGATATGGGCAAAAGTCATTCTGCACTGAGCAGTGACATGCAAGCAGGGAAGGCAGGTCCTCACCACTGTCATCATGAAAAAGAAAAACAAATTTAAAAGGAAAAAGGCTGAGGTAGTTGCTGCCAGAGTCACAGTGGATGATTCTGCATAGTGCTTAACTGCAGGAGGAAGTGAGAGAACCACGTCCCTCCTTTAGTCTATCTTTATGATCACGTGAGCAGAGTTAAGCAAGGGTTAAAAGGCAAAAAATTCCTTATACAAAGGAGGCACGTGGTTCTCTCGCCTCCTCCAGCAGAGGGCACTTTTTTAGAGGCTTTTTTTAAACAGTTAAGCAGAGTTATCCATTGGGGACTCTAGCAGCAGCTAACCCAGCCTGACCTTGCCCTTTTCTTTTGACATTTTTTACATTTTCATCATCGCAGACAAGAGGAGAGTTGAAATCCTCTGTGGCACAGCTGGAAAAGGTATGTGAGTCCTGGGTCGGAGGGAGGAATTCAAAATTATTTGTAAGTAATTGTAATTTGTATTATTATAAGTAATTTGTGTATGTGTGTGTGTGTTTTACCCACCTCTGCTGGTGTGTGGGCTGGCACTTTATTTTTTATTTTTTAAAGCCATGCCGCTGCACCTCACCATAGAGTGGGACATGTCCCGCTTTATGGCCAGCACGGCAGCATGCACTTTAAAGTGATGGCACACCTTCCGGCCATAAAGTAGGACACATCCCGCTTTATGGCCGGTGTGGCGGCATGCACTTTTAAGTGCCGGCGCGCCTTCCAGCCCTACAGTGGGTCCTGCTATATGGCCGGCGCGGCAGCATGCACTTTAAAGTGCCAGCATGCCTTCTGGCCATAAAGCGGGATGTGTCCCGCTCTATGGCGAGGCGCGGTGGCATGGCTTTATGGGGCTTTATCCACCACACCTCCCCCCCTCCATGGCCCAGGCGAATTTTGACATTCAAATTTTGACACTCTTCCACCTGGCCTTTGCATGTGCAAGCATACCAGAAACAAGAAGACTGTCCATGCTCCCATTTCATCATTCAGTGCCAAAAAGGTTTGCCAACCCTGTTCTATATTATTCCACAGAGATTTGCCCTTTCTAATAGCTAGTCTAAAAATGGAGTACCTATTGACTTCATAGGTAAACAAAGCCAGCTTTCTACTTCATAGTGCATATAGAGATGAAGAGATGCACAAGCTGTTTTGTATAACTAACAGACACTCCTTGGTTGGAATTTCTGTAGGTGGTACTAAATGAGTACTTCTCAATTTTCTTTTGAGATTAGAGAGGGAAGATTTAAATATGTGAAATTGTTTCCATATTTAATGGATCCTGCAAGGACCAGTTGTTGCAAAGGCAGAACAAGAAATTAATATTTATTTGATCTATTTTCCAATTGCATGCAACAGGCCTTGCCCCGGAGCCACTGCCTGCTTGCCACCTGCCTCACTCACCTACCATCACACCCTGGTGGTGGGGGACACGGTGAGACTCAGCCACCTTTCACACCAAGAAGCCTCCAGCCACTGGCAATAGTTTTAGGCTGCCTTCTGAGCAGCTTGGGTGTGACGCTGTCCGTCTGCCTGGTGGTGCCTTACACGGCTGGACCTGGCCAGGAGAATGGTAGCAGCCAGAGGGACAGCGTTACACCCAACTGCTCAGAAGGCAGCCTCTGGCTGCAGTCTTTAAGGTACAATCCCAGGAGGGAGGGGGGACCATAAAGGGACAGATTGTGTCCAGTGGCTGCCTTCTGAGCAGCTTCGCTGTGAAGGGAGGGAGAAAAGTTCAGCTTTGGCAGCATTCAATGTGGCTGCTTCTCTCTCCTTCTCAGGCTCATACACACAAAGCAAGAATGAGAAGGAGGCAAGAAGCAGCCAAGTTGAACACTAGAAGACTTGGCCGGCCAAACTTTTCTGTCGGTTCTGTGGGCATGGCTGGGTGGGGGCATGGCTTGGTAGGTTACCATGAGTGATGTAAAGTTGTCCATGCCCATTCAGTCACATGACACCCCCCATCAAGCCACGCTCACAGAACTGGTAGGGGAAAAATTGAATTTCACTACTGATATGATTGCTCACAGATTATTTATAATGTACTATTTTGATGGTAATTGTCTGTTTCAACTACATTTCAGAGTTGTTCACCACGAATAGAAATAAAGTAGGGATCAGTTGCTGGGATCAGTTTCTGAGTTTTTAATCATCTTGTTTGAAGGTTTGTCATTTAAATACGTTAGATTAGGGAAAATGTAGCATGGGATAATGTTATTATCACATAAACAGTTAAGAGTCAATTAAATACAAATATCTGCTTAAAAAGGTTATGGAGATTTTGAAACATAAAAGTCAAAATATTTAAGTATATGCATATATCCTTCCATAGCTATTTCTAACAAAAAATATTTATTTGCCTATTGGAAATCCTCTACATTTAAATTATGTAGTAATTTCACTGGAGTTTGATATACACGGTAGAACTTTATGCTTTCTATGTGTTTTACATCTGACAGACATCATACCATCTTTTTTTTCCTTATCAATATATTTTAAAGATTATATAAAGATTATATTGCCGGTTCTGCAACCCAGGTCTGAATTCCACTACCGGTTCAGCCGAACAGGGCCAAACCGGGAGCAATCCACCTCTGCTTCTTACAATATTCAAAACATAAATTATTTGATCTACTTTTAAAGTTTCCAACAAGTGTAAATAAGAGGATAATTGACAACTATATCCCTCTGCCATCAGTTTTTTATCTTGATTTTATTTTATGTTCCTCTTGACAGAGTTTTACTATCTCATGATAAGTTAGCCATTTGTGTTTGACTATTATTTTTAACCTAAAAAGCTACATTTACATTTTTTCTTAACATTTTCATCCTCTGTTTATTAATCCTGAACCCTGATAATGCATTAAATTCTTTTATTTTGTCCTTTAATATTAATTAATATTCAAATCCCTTTAAAGGATCTTCCAGAACCAACACCAAATTCTTAGCCTTTATCAATATTTTCTCAAACCCACTTGAAGAAATAATCTTCAGGTTTTATGGTTAAACCATCCAATCTTATAAACAGATAATATTCTCTTACCATTATAACAACAGGCTAAACAATCAGTGTCGATAAAAAAGTTGATTTGATAAGGAATACCCAAGTGAAAATAAAAAAGGAAGAGCTATATTTTGGGCTTACAGACAGAATAATTTACATATTCCATATTCAATAGTTTTATTTAGGAGAAACACTATCAGGGATGTGCAGTCAGGGGAGGCAGGAGAGGCAGGGCTTCACCACTGTCATCATGAAAAGAAAGAAAAAATTAAAAGGAAAAAGGCTGAGGTAGTTGCTGCCAGAGTCACAATGGATGACTCTGCTTAGTGCTTAACTGTTTAAAAAAGCCTCTTAAAAAAGTGCCCGCTGCAGGAGGAGGTGACAGAACTACGTGCCTCATTTAGTCTATCTTTATGATCACTTGAGCTCTATGGTGGACGCGGCGCCGGGACTTTAAAGCCTATGTCTGCCAGTGCCGGGGCTTTGGTGGGGCTTTCGGAAAGCCGTGCCGGGGCTTTGGTGCAGCTTTCCGAAAGCCCTGCCAAAGCCCTGGCGCTGGCAGACATAGGGCGGCTTTTGCCCACTTGCCTCACCGGCCATGAACCTCACCACATGTCACTGAATACTATTAATCCCTAATAGTACCAGAAAATGAGAAGCTTTTCATATATCTGACTACTGTTAAGAGCAGCATGTGGGCAAGATCCTGCCAAATTCTGGAGTCAAATTATTGATGTCTCAATCATTATTGAGACTCATATTGAAGCAGTCACTTGGTTCTCCTACTTTCAAAATCTAAATAAAAAGACGTATTTGAAAACCACCCAGCTGGAATTATGAGATAAATCTTTGCCTAAGAGATTTGCCAGTTACAAACTAATTAGACAATTTAAATCAGGGAAACTCTGGGGGTTTGATCTCTACTGAGCCATTATGCAAGAATGGCATCTCTTTTTACTTATATTGGCTAAATCTGCTGGTATCCCTAGTGGCTGGAATTTGGCTATTGTTATTCCTTTATTTAAGAAAGAGAAAGAAAGATGACCCAGTTAATTACTGCCTAGTGAGCCTCTTTCGTTTAATTAGTAAGATCTACACCAGACATAATTACTGGGAACTTTTGGACTGGATGGAAGATGAGATTTTGAAAAATAAAGAATGGGTAAAATTTAGAGTGTGTTGCTCTATGCTAGATAAATTTTTGATAGTATCTCACCTAATTGAAAAATAAACTTAGGGTTCTTAGTCAGCCTTGCTCACTCTGGAAACTGCAAACAAGCTATGATTTAGTATCCAGGGAAATTCTTGCCACAGACATAAATGCTATACAGTTGATAGATGTAACCTCTAGTATATCTACTATATAATATATAGTATGCATAACAGCAGTATGTGTTTCATAGGAATGGCTGATGGGAATGATATACAATACAGCAAAACAAGATCATGTACTTTACAATGGTTAAAAAAGGCCCAGGACATGGGAAATATGTCAAGCAAGCATTTGTTTTCTTTGTTTAGGATTTGTAGTGCAATACAGGAGAGGGCAAAATACACATACTGCCCAGATGTTCATTTATGCCCAGAGAAGCCTATTAGAGTTTGCAGCAATCCAACCAGGACACAAGTAAAGAATCAGCAGGATTCATTATAATAGAAACTTATTTATATACAGTAATATAAAGCATGATGCATGAATACAATACCCATGCAGCAGAAGCCAGAACCAAAACTCAGAATCCAGAAGCAGAGAATCAATATAATCACATATGCACAAAATCATAGAAGCAATAATATATATACAGGTCAGTGAACCTAAGCCTTCTGGGTGACCAAACAGTCCCCATTGGCTAACCTGTTTCCATGTCTATTCCAATTCATGAATACATCTTATACACTCACGCTCCTCCCTTCATGACTGGAATAGACATAAAACAGAATAACTTAATATTCTTCCCATGGTGCACTCCACCCAATGGCTTGATCATTATATCTGCCAGATTGTCCTCTGAAGAACAGTGAAGCAAGCTAATTAATTTACATTTGATGTCCACATGCTTGCTTCTATTCTTTACGCTGTCACCTGTTGCCATTTTAATGCAAGCAGCATTATCCTCAAACCCAGCTACAGCTTCAGTTACTTTTATGTTTAAACCCCTTAATCATTGTATCTACCAAGTTACCTCGAGCAAAGCTCAGACAAAGCAATAAATTCTCCCTCTGTCATAGAAATGGCTACAGTTATTTGTTTTCTGGTCTTCCAACTAATTAAAGTCCCTCCAAACAATACCATAATCCCAGAATTGGACTTTCTGGTTTTTACATCATTTGCACAATCACTATCAACATAACATTTTAATTTCAATTCTTCAGAGACCTATATTTGAAGACCCAAGTTCACAGTTCCCTTCAAATACCCGAGAATTATTTTTATACCCATCCAATGCAATTGTGTTGGTGCAGCAGTAAAGTGACTTAAGATGCTTACTGCACAATCTATGTCTGGTCTGGACCACTGTGACAGATATAACAAGGTTCCTATTGCTGACTGATATATCTCTTGATCACAGGCTTCACTTTTTGGGGGGCTTTGTATGTGTATAAGATAGTGATGGCTAACCCTTTTGTCATTGTGTATCGAAAGCATGTGTGCGTGGCCAACAGCGTGCACATGTGTGCCCACATTCCTAAAGCAATGCCCATGTGACACCCCCCATGCCCTGCCCCCCTGCACATACACCCCGTTTTGCACCTAGCAGGCATCCCTGGAGTCTTCTGTGACCAAAAACAGGCCATGGGGGGCCGCTGCATATCCGTTGACTGGCCTGGTATCTTAATAAATTCCAAATGGTCTTTGCTTCATTTTGCCATTGGCTGAACTGGAGGGCAAGTTTCAAGTAAAAACCTAGGCATTTTCCTTTCAATTTGAGAACACAGGATGAGTGGCCAAAGGATTTCCACATAAATCTCCTTCTGTCAGATAAAGATTCTAAAAACACATTTGTTTGAAAAATGAAGGTGTAACTTGTAGAACTCATGCTTCACTAATGGCAACCTGTTGTGGGTTTCAGTGTGTTGAGTAGAGTATAGTGTAGAGCTTTGGAGTGTTGTATAATTCTTAGTTAATTTTACTGTATATTATTTTCATCTTCCTACTCGTTTTAAAATCAATTTTTAATGTATTTTACTCGATTGTTTTTATTTTCATTTGCTTTATGATCTATAATAATATTCAGTTTCAATCAGTGGTGGATTATGGCCAGTATGCCCCAGTATGGGCATACTGATGCCTGCTGGGAGCACCAGGTACTGTTCTGGTATGGTGCTTTGGAGGCCCCACCCACCCGCCCTCCTTAACCGTATTTGACCCAACTGGGCCATTTGCGCCTGCGCATGGAGCGTACGGTGCCTGTGTGATGCTCCGCCGAGCAGCTGGAGCATCATGAGCAGCCCCATTGCAGTGTACCATTTGTGACAGGAACCAGAACCCACCTCTAGACCAGTGATGGCAAACCTTTTAGGGACCGAGAGCCCAAACCACAAACCAAAACACAGTTATTTATCACAAAGTCCCAATACGGCAATTTACCGTATATACTCGAGTATAAGCCGAGTTTTTCAGCCCACTTTTTGGGCTGAAAAAAGCCGCCTCGGCTTATACTCGAGTCTACAACTGGATCCGGCAGTGCTGTTGCCTGTTGGAGGAGGAGGAGGCGAACCAGCCTGCCATCGCCAGCCACCGCTAGCCCTGCTGCTCTTCCCACCCCCTTCCAAGCCCCACAGTCCAGCGGATGGAGCAGCGAAGCCCCGGGGCTTCGCTGCTGCTCCCCGCATTTGCTGCACGGGGATCCCTTGGAGAGGGGATTCCAGCCTGCCATCGCCAGCCACCGCTAGCCCTGCCGCTCTTCCCACCCCCTTCCAAGCCCCACAGTCCAGCGGATGGAGCAGCGAAGCACCGGGGCTTCGCTACTGCTCCCCGCATTTTCTGCACGGGGATCCCTTGGAGAGGGGATTCCAGCCTGCCATCGCCAGCCACCGCTAGCCCTGCCGCTCTTCCCACCCCCTTCCAAGCCCCACAGTCCAGCGGACGGAGCAGAAGCAGCTCCGGGGCTTCGCTGCTCCATCCGCTGGACTGTGGGGCTTGGAAGGGGGTGGGAAGAGCGGCGGGGCTAGCGGTGGCTGGCGATGGCAGGCTGGAATCCCCTCTCCAAGGGATCCCCGTGCAGCAAATGCGGGGAGCAGCAGCGAAGCCCCCGAGCTGCTTCTGCTCCATCCGCTGGACTGTGGGGCTTGGAAGGGGGTGGGAAGAGCGGCGGGGCTAGCGGTGGCCGGCGATGGCAGGCTGGTACGCCTCCTCCTCCTCCAACAGCACTGCCGGATATCCGCCCAACGCTGCGGGGGCGCCAGCGGGAGCTTTGGCGGCTTCACCTCAGCCGCAGCGCTGGGCAGCAAATGTGCTGGTGCTGTTGGAGGAGGAGGAGGCGGCGGCAGCAATAGCACCTGAGGACAGGACAAGAAGCAATGGAAACTTGTCAGAAGGAGACTCAAGCTGGAAATAATGAGAAATCTGACAGTAAGAACAATTAAAATCCTAGGAAAATGTCCTTTCATGAAAAATTACTTTTTCAGTTAACGCTGCCTGACATTAGTTGGGTGAACAGAAATATTAGTTGGCCAATTCTAAAAGGGAGCACCAGAAAGAACTTAAAATATTTTTTAAGAGAGCTGGGTTTTTCATTTATATTATATGTATGAACAGAATTAACACAAATTGCAGATACCAATCAAACATAAAGAAAAAAAGGATGAAATAATGCTCATTTTAAAAAACTCAGTGAAAATAAAAACAATATACCAAGAAGGTGGCATACTGGTTGTGATTTGATCTCTTCGGGGGATCCCGGGGATCTCCTATACAAGTATTTTAATATTGCAGACTTGCAGTATTATAAGTCATACTGATATTATAGAACACTTTAATTAAGCGGGTCCCTTGAATAAACATAACTTTGAGTTTCAAATAACACTGATTTTTTATTTTTGAAATTTACCGTAGCTGCTGCATTTCCCACCCTAGGCTTATACTCGAGTCAATAACTTTTCCAGCTTTTTGGGGTAAAATTAGGTGCCTCGGCTTATATTCGGGTCGGCTTATACTCGAGTATATACGGTAACCTGAATAATGAGGTTTTACTACCTAAAATCATGATAAACACAGAGTTCAGCTAATTGAAAAACATCATAAATGCATTTGCATTTATCACCATTTATGAAGCTCCATGCTGGCTTCCCCCAAACTAAGTCAATGGAGAAGCCAGCAGGGAAGGATGTAAGCTGCTCTGGTAAGTGTTCTTGAGTAGCAGCAGCCACCTCAGCTTCATTGGGCTTGTGCTAGGCTTTATCAGTCACCCACACACTCCTCCCCATCCTGCCACTTACCTGCTTGCCAGCCTGTTTGTGAGCCACCTTGGACTTGTAACTTTCTGCGAGCTTCCTCACTGTTGGAAGCTGGTAGGAAATTGTGAGTAGAGTTTTACTTAATGATTTATGATCTCACCTAATGCTGCAATTGCCATTGATAACTGATGCATTGACATCATACTTTACAACAGCATTGTTTAGCAATGGAAATTCTGATTACCACCATTAAACAAGGATTACCTGCATATGTAGGACAGATCTGGCAGCAAACTAAACATTCTTTGGTTTTTTTAAAAAAAAAACCACAAATGATTTGATTTTACTGTAAGTCATTTTAAGATTCTTGGAGAATGTTGAACTTTTTCCAGTTCATAATTATTGCTTTCATAATTCATTATCCCTAAGATGTGAATGTGTTGGTTTGTACAGCTGCATGTGCATACAAATGCACATACCCAAATCTTTAGGATCTCAGTGCAGGTGAGAAATGTAAGGTTGAGAGGGGGTGGAGCTTGCTGGAATGGACGATGGACACTGAATTTCTGCCTCCTCCAGACCATCGCAGAGAATGGCTTAAAAAAAATATAACACCCATCTAAAGATTATGAAATTTGAGAGATTATGAAACATCAGTTATTTCCCTTGCTTTTCTCATGAAGCATTTGATTTGGAATTGGACATTTTTTTCAGAGGAGCTTTAGCTTCCACATTTGATAAAGAGACTTGAGAGGCCTTTGAAAGTGGACAGGAGAGGAAGGGCCCTTTGATTGAAGTCTGAAAAAGAAAGAATTTGGAAAGAGTTTAAAGGAGTACAGCTGAGAAGATAATAGATTATTTATGAGTATAAAGTGTGAAGGCCCGTTACTCCCTTCTTCCAGTCAAAGTGTTAAGGCCTGGAGAAATTAAATATTTTTAAGACACAGACTGGATAAGGTGTATATAATAAAGTTAGCTGCTGCCATTGGATTTATTTAGTTTTATTAAGTTGCATTTTCAGAGATAAGCTGATAAGGACGAGACGACAAAGGAAGAAGTAATGTTTATGGACTATAGATTGTAAAAGGTCAAGAGCTCTTTTTGGATGGTCGGATGTCAAAATGTAGCAAAAAGGTGAGGAAGAAAATATCCAAGAGATATTGTGATAAGGTTTTAGTCTTATACAAAAAAAGAACAACTGATGCATAAATTATAAAATATAATGATGTGTTGTGGCCCGGCAGGAGCCGTTGGAGCTGCCGCCAGACTCCGACAGTGAGGTGTCTTATGAGTCGGCCCTGGAGGAGATGGAGGACCCTGGACAGGGTGCCGACTCCGAGCAGGGCGAGGAGAGACTGGTTGGCCACCAGGTGGCGGCAGAGCCTTGGATCAGAGGGAGTGTTCAGGAAAACACTTGTGAGTTGTTTCAGGATGCACCCCGTCGAAGGGCTACTCGACGGAAGGAACAACTGCGTAATTGTAGGAGATGATTGCGCTTAGCTGATGCTGATTAAGATCCTCTCCTGATTATAAAAGAGACTGTGCCACGCCCTGTTTGCAGGAGTCAACGTTCATGTTCACGAATTAAGAGAAACCAACTTGGAGAAGTGGTTTGCTGTGAGAAGCCTGTTTGCCATGCTGCGTAGGTTTGTAGGACTTGTTGCCAGAGAGCTTATCTCCTTGTTTATTTTGGGCTTGCAGCCAACGAGAGCCTGGACTGATTAAAACATTCTTTTGTAAGTTTGTTTTGGCTTTCATTCCTGGAGGGAGAAGGGGGGGTCAGAACAGTGATGATAGCATTTGGGGGTCATCAGAAACAGGTTTTTCCAGACTTAAGTAGCAAGACTTTACAATGAAGGAGAGAGATGTGTCAAGTTTGTCGACTTTTGAAAAAAATAATATTAATTATAGCTGGGGCTATCCAGTTTTTTTTAAGATTCCCATATGGTGGAACACCATATCTGAAAGTTGAAACAAAGGAGGACGTGATGGAGAAATTAAGGGAGCTCGGAATCATGTTCATGGAGCAGATGCAGAAAATGAATGAGATGTTGAAATTCTCAAGAAGGGAGATGGAGAAGAAGAAAGAAGATCTATGGCAGAAAGGGAGGCTCGTTGAAGCAACAGGAATTCACTGTAGAGATAGCATATAAATATTTGTAATAGTTATATCAAGGGATATGGGTTATAACATATGTTTGGATGTAGAAATAGGATAAAGATGGTTAAGGGAGGTGGAGTGGGTGACCAAAGTCCATGTATGGATGGCTCCTCTTCTCTCCCATTGATTTTTTAATGGGGCGGAGAGGAGGAAGATCTTCTGAAGAAGAGAAGGGGGACATTATATATGTTTATGGGTGGGTAAGAGGTTATTTACGTTTTGGGGTAATATGTATACTGTGTAGTTTTAGTTTTGTAAGATTTATGTTAGAGCACAAATGGAATCCAAAGGAAATATGTAATATGAGGAATAGATGGGGAAATCGTTGTGGGTAGCTACATGGCATGTACATGGCTTGCGGGGTATATAAATGAGCAAGAATTGAAAAATCAATTAACAAAGAAAAAATAAATATTATATTCTTACAAGAGACACATCAAAAGAAAGAAGAAGTGAATGAACTTAAGTTATACTGGGCATTTGTTATATCAAAAGCAAGAGGGCTAGCAATCATTGTAGGTAACAGATGTGAATTTATGATTAAAAACTATAAAAAGGGATGTTTTGGGAAGATTTCTTATAATTCAAGGTTTGATTTATCGATAAGAGCAAATTTGTTTGCACCTAATATAAATCAAAAAGAGTTTTATAATAGGGTATATAAAGAGATAGAAGAAGTCAAAAAAGGTTATGTGATAATGGCAGGTGATTATAATATGGTTATGGATAGTAAAATTGACAAATCAAATCCATCAAAAGAGGAAATAAAGTATAATAATACAGATTTAAAAAAATTATTAATAGAAATAGATTGAAAGATGTCTGTAGAGAACTACATGGTAATCAAAAGAGTTATACATATTTTTATTGTAGACATAAAGATTTTACAAGAATAGATTATACATTTGTAACACCAAAAATATCTAAAATAATGGGAGCAGAGATAAAAATAATTAAAATATCTGATCATGCAATGGTAACTATGGATATAGAAATAGATTGTGATTCTAAACAGGCAAGCAGATGGAGAATAGATTTGAGAAATTTTAAAAATGAAGAGCTTTTAGGAAAAATGGAATGGGAATTAAAAGAAATATGGAATATAAATGAAGAGGGAAATAGTAATACAGGTGTAAAATGGGATGCAATGAAAGCAGTAGTGTGAGGTTTAGGGATGAAATATTCTTAATATAAAAATAAAAAGAGTAATATATAAAGTGTAAAGGAGGAAATTAGGGAACTAGAGAGTAAATATATAGAAAGTAGAGAGAATAGGATTATGTTAGAACTATCAGTTAAAAGAAAAGAGTTGCAAAATATTGAGATAGAACAGGTTCAAAGAAATCTAATATACTTAAATAGAGAATTTTATGAAAACAGTAATAAAAATTCTAGAATGCTGGCTAGAGCCGCACAAACTAAAAAGGCAAAAAGCCTGATTAGCGTAATAAAGGATGACAAGGGGGAAAGATGTAATATGATGAGAGAGAAATTGTTGATATTTCAGAAGTTCTTTGAAAAGCTATATAAAGAAAATGACATACATGTGAAAATATATATATATATATATATATATATATATATATATATATATATATATATATATATATATATATATATATATATATATATATATATATACTTAAAGTCACAACCCCTGGTATGCCCAAGTATGGGAGGAAGGTCACACTTCCACTCTCTGTCATTAGGCTCGTCACAAGAGACCATCCAGACAGAAACCCAATATTTTTTACTGTTGCCTTTTTGTTACATTTTGTTATATTTATGCTGATAAATAAATAAAGGGAGACTAGTATAGATCTATTTCAAGCTATTTAGCTCTCATCAGCTAGCCATACACAGGTTCGATTCCCAAACTTGGGTATGGCTAGCTGATGAGAGCTAAATAGCTTGAAATAGATCTATACTAGTCTCCCTTTATTTATTTATCAGCATAAATATAACAAATATATATATATATATATATATATATATATATATATATATATATATATATATATATATATATATATATGAATTTAAGTTGTAAAATTCAAGAAAATTATAAAAGAAATAATGGAATCACAGATACAAGAAAAGGAAATAGTGGAAGTTATTAATAAATGGAAAATAAGTAAGGCACCAGGGTTAGATGAATTAGGTGTAGGATATTATAAAAATTTCAAAGAGCTATTGGTGCTGAAGATGAAGATAATGTTTAATAAAATAATGGAAGGCGAAAATGTTCCATGTTCCTGGAAGCAATCCTTGATAATACTGATAGCAAAACCAGATAAAAATCATACAAACTCAGGATCATATAGACCAATATCACTTTTTAATCATGGCACTAAGATTTTTACAGCAATATTTGCAAATAGATTGAATATATTTATAGAGAATTATATTAAAAATGACCAGTGTGGATATATAAGAGGCCAACAAATGTCAGCTATAGTAAGAAGGGTATTAAACATAGGTTATTGTATAAAGAATCAAAAATTAAATGCAGGTGTATCAGTATTAGATGTATTTAAGGCGTTTGATTGTGTGGAATGGCCTACATTAAATATATTAATAGAGAAGTTAGGTTTTGGGGAAAAATGAGACATGTGATAAATAAGCTATATTCAGAGAATAAAGTGAGTATAGCCATCAATGATGGTGTTACAGAGGCAATAATCTTAAACTGGGAAACGAGACAGGGTTGCCCTTTATCCCCAGTTCTCTTTGCATTATTGATGGAGGTTTTGGCAAATGCAATTAGGGAAGATTCATTGATTGAAGGAATTGAAGTACAGAGCAAAACTAAAATAAATCTATTTGCAGATGATTCATTATTAATATTTCAAAATCCCATAGTTACTATAGAAAAGATATATTTACACTTGAATGAATTTGGGAAATGTAATTTCTGATTACTTGTATAGTAAAGATGTGGAGATATTGAAAGGGAAATATAAATTAAAAATAGTAGATAATATTAATTCTTTAGATATTGACATCCCAAAAAATATTCAAGAGTTAAAAAAATAAATTATGAAAAGTTAAAGAAAGATATAAAAGATAAAACAGATAAATATGAGAAAGTAAAATTATCATGGTTTGGAAGAATTGCGATTATAAAAATGAAAGTTTTATCAAAAATTATTTTTTTGCTTTGGATAATCCCAATTACATTCTCAGATCAAGAATTACAACAAATACAGAGATTGCTGGAGGTGTATTGTAATGGAGGTAAGAGAGTAAGAATAAGTAAAGCATTATTGTATGAACCATTAAAAAAGGGTGGGCCAGGTCTTCCAAATATTAGAAATTATTGGATAGCTAATCAATTAAAGGTGGTCCCAGATATTATAGAAGTAACTATATATTTAATATGAAGGGATATAGAATTGAAACAGTTAAGGGAAATAGTTGATTCTATAGAAACATATTGGTTTAAAAAGGATATTAAAAAATTGTTAGGAGGATACAAAATTCCTTTTTAAAAAACATGATGGAATTATGGAATAAATAGAGATACCGGCTAATGCCAGAATTTCTCCTTTAACACCGGTGGTGAAAATGGAGAAATTCCCTAAGATTGAATTGAAAGAATGGATTAATAAACTAAAAGAAAATCAGATATATAAATGGGAAAACTGGAAGAACAAGATAAATAATATAACGCAACTAAAAACATTTTAGCAGATATTAAATTAAATTGGTTGAATTTAATACAATTAGAAAAATGGATAAAAGTGGAAGAAATATTCAAGGAGAAAGATAGACAGAAGTCAAAATTTGAAATGATTATAAAAGAATGTGAGATGAATGAAGAATATATAGGGAAAGGAAGAATAGGGAAAATATATAGAATATTAACTGAATTAGAAGAGCAGGCAAAAGGTTTAAAATTCATTTGGTACTCTGGGAGAAATAAGTAATAATGATTTGGAAAATATTTGGAATAGAAGAGTATATAAGATTATGTCAGAATTAAGGAAAATGGATATAAAGTGATATGGAGGTGGTACCTAACACCACATAAATTAAATCAAATAGATGGCAAATATACAAATATGTAAGTACAAGAAAGAGGTTGGAACATATAAACGTGGTGGGATTGTGATAGTGCACAAAAATATGGGACATGGTGTTTAGAGAAATTAGAGTACTGTTGAATGTAAATCTAGACATGTCACCAAGCATTACTGTTACTGGTGGAAAAACTGGATATAAATGAAACAAAAATTGAATTGATTGTATATTTGATAATGACAGCTAGGTTAGTGATAGCTAAATATTGGGGATGAAATTGGGATATTCAAAGAAATGAGTGGTATAATGAAATTTGGAGTATGATAACAAATGATAAATTAACAAATTAAATTTAAAAAAGGGATGATTAAAGTAAATAATTATAATGAAATATGAGGGGATTTTATAAAATCGGTATTGGTGGAAGGCAAAGGGAATAAACCTACTGTTGTTTTGGAGAGGATAAGGGCACAATTGGAATATATTGTATATCTAATAAATATAAGGGGGAGGGGAGAGAAAAAAAGGGTCACCAGGAGGGTGGGGATGCACTGTAATATGTATTTTTTTTCCCTTTTTTGACTTTCTTTTTTGTATTCAGATGTATATGTACTGTTTGCATTATTTGTGTTTTAAATTTTAATTTAAAAAAAAAGAAATGTAAGGTTGAGAGTTTATTTCATATCAGTGCTTGTGAGGGTTGGAAATACAGCCCTGTGTTTGAAGAAAGTTGAATTGTGGTTTTCCTTGTAGTATACTTTATGATTAAGTAAAATAAACCCAAGGTAGATTCTAAGAAAATACATTTTTATTATAAAATAAATAACAAACAAACTTACTGGCTAATAACGACATTCTGGTAAAGTTCCTAGCCTACCTCCTTGTGGCAGGCAAACAGAAACAGAAAGAAGAAGGCAAAAAGACATGCGTAGTAGGCTTACAGAGAAGAGCCAGCCTACCGTATGTCTTAGAATATGAGCACAGCTGGCAAAACAAAAAAAACATTGTGACACCCCTTCTTTTTGCCAGTTGAGCGGACATTAGGTATATCATCAAATAAAGCATATCTTCTTACGTTGATGCTCGTGTTCAATTTTATCCTCTTGTGAAAGACTAAACCCCTTCTTTTTTTTTAAAGTAGTCTTTATTAGTTATACATTTTTTAAAGAGTAAAACATACAAATACAAATACAATTTTAAACATACAACCCCCCTCCACTCCCACCCCCGCGGTGATTCATTCACAGCCCAACTTTTTTTTCCTTCCTCATTGTTAGGTCTCTAAGCCACATCTTCTCATTACAAAATTCAGGGATCTATTACAATACCCATGTTCACTTTTAACTTTCCCCGTTTTAAGTCCCTGCTGTTCTCCTTGTCGCCCACATATACCATAAGTTCCAGCTAAGGTAATGTTCTGTTTCTGCTTTGTCCCTCAGCCAACCCGTCATTCTGTCCATTTCTGCACATTCATAGATCTTTTTAATTATAGCATCTTCCGACGGTATGGTAGTGAATTTCCAAAATTGTGCATAAGTTATTCTTGCGGCCACAATTATATGTAGGCTCAAATGCCATATTGAATTGCTCATGTTTTCTGGTTTAATGCTTAGTAGAAGGTTCTCGGGTCTCCATTCCATGCTTGCCCCGGTAACCTCTTTTAGCCATTTTTTAATCCTTCTCCAGTATTTTGTGGCCTCAGTACAGGACCACCAAATATGGTAGAATGTGCCATCCTTTCTTCCACATTTCCAACACAGTGGAGATAACCCAGGAAACATTTTGGCTAACCTCGTTGGGGGAAAGTGCCACCTATAAACCATCTTGTATATGTTTTCTTTGAATGCTGTAGATATTGTAAGTTTAATGGTCTTACTCCATAGATCCCACCATTTGCCCATTTCAATTTCATAGCCAAAGTTTCTCTCCCATGCTATTAGAAGGCTTTTATCCATCTCTTCATTAGCATCTTGGCAGGTCAAAAATTGATAAATCTTCGATAACATTTTCTTGTCTCCGCCAAACAAAATCTTATCTAGCCCCTGAGGGTTTGGGTAGATCCCAAACCGTACCTTATCGCTTTTAAACCTGTTTCTAACCTGTAAATATTCCCACCATTCCAGATTCCTGCCCTGCTGCTCTAATTCCATCTTTGTTTTCATGTTGCCATCTTCTGTCATAATGTCTTTATATGTTATGTTTCTTGTCCAATTAAATACACTGGGATGCGTTAAGGCCTCTAACGGTGCCAACCAGCATGGAACCCTAAGATAGTATTTTTTCCTCATCTTTTCCCAGACCCCCATCAAAATCTTCCGAATATAATGTCCCATGAAGTACCTATGGGGGGTGTCTCTTTCTTGCCAGAGGGAGGCATGCCATCCCTGAGGGAGGTCATGTCCCTCTATAGCCAATAGGCGCCTTCTACTCAACATCACCCAATCCCTCACCCATGTCATAATTGCTGCATTATAATATGCTTCCCAGTTGGGTACTCCGAAGCCTCCCAGTTCTCTACGTTTTTGCAATATTTGGGCTTTAATTCATGCTTTCTTGCCTTGCCATATAAATCGAGCCACTATTGTCTCCAAAGATTTTTAAAAAAAATTGTCCAATTTAGTTGGTGCCGTTTGAAACAGAAACAAAAATTTCGGTAATACATATGTCTTAACTGTCACAATCCTGCCCATCAAAGACAGTTGTTTACCACTCCAATTAGTCATATCTTTAGATACCTGCTGTAGCAATTTCATATAGTTATCTACCTTGATAGAGGAACATCTCTCTGTGAGCCAAATTCCCAAGTATTGTATTTTATGGGCCATGTTAATCCCTAACAGGCTTTGCACTTCCCTTTTCTGGTTCAGAGTCATATTCTTAATTAACAGTTTTGTCTTCTCTTTGTTTATACGTAGCCCCGCTATCCTACCATACTCCTCTATTTTACATAAAAGTTGTATCCCAGAAGCCATAGGATCCTCCAGGATAAAAACAAGGTCGTCGGCGAAAGCCTGGACCTTAAATTCCTGAGCTTTAGCTCGTAACCCTTTAATTTGGGTATCACTCCTCACTATTCTAAGAAGGGGTTCTAATGTGAGGATAAACAGTAGGGGGGATAATGGGCATCCTTGTCTTGTGCCTTTACCAATCTCAATATCACCCGCCTCTTCTCCATTTACCAATAATGTCACGGTTTGTCGTACATAAATTGCCCGAATTGCATTTAAGAAGTTTTCTCCAAACTTCATATTTTCTAATTGTGACAACATAAACTTCCAATTTACCCGATCAAAAGCCTTTTGTGCGTCAAGAAACATAAAGGCCACTTGTTTATCCGGCCGGGCTTCATAATATTCTAAGGCATCCAAAATAATTCTAACATTATCTTTCAAATGCTTTGACGGCAGGAAGCCGTTCTGATCAGGGTGTATAAATTTATTAAGGAAGAATTTAAGTCTATCTGTCAGTATAGCTGCAAAGATTTTATAATCCACATTCAAAAGTGAAATGGGCCTATAGTTTTTAATTTGGGTACGGTCAGCTCCAGCTTTAGGCAAAAGGGTTATATAGGCCTCAGCCCATGATTTCGGTGCAATAGAATCCATCAAGACAGCATTAAATATTACTATCATCTCTTGTTCTAAGATTTCCAAAAAAGATTTATAGATTTCAACTGGCAAACCATCCATGCCAGGAGTTTTGTTGTTTTCCATTTTTTTGACTGCCTTTTCTAATTCATCAGTACCCCTTTCGCTTTGGTTCAGTACCCCTTTCGCTTCATTTGAAATCTTGGGTAGATTTGCATTATTTAAAAATTCCTTAATTTGGTCCTCAGAAATTTCTTCCCTACTATATAGTTGCTGAAAAAAACCTTGGATAATTTCCTGTTTCTCCCCCTTGGTTTCTACTAATTCCCCTTTACTATTCTGTAGTTGAGCTATACGTCTGCTCTCTCTTTCTTTCCGAAGTCTATAAGAGAGCCAACGACCCGGTTTCAAAAAAGTTTTGCTTAATCCCCCTAAGTTTCCGAGCAACATCCTCCTGGTCTAGAAGAGAGATCCCGTGCTTAATTCTAGCCATTTCTTCTTTTTTCCTATCATCTAGTGGGTCCTGTTGCAAGGCTTTTCTACCACCTCCAATTTAGCTACCCATTTTGCCCTCTCTTCTAATTTTTTTCTCTGTGTGCCTGTTGTATATTTAATAGCTAGGCCTCTCATATAAGCCTTGGCCATATCCCAAAGTATTTGTGGAGTTACTCCCTTCCTATTTTCTTCAAAAAAAAAACCTCATTTCCCTTTTAAACATTTGCTGAAATTCTTGTTCTTTCACTATCTCTGTATTCATCATCCACCTTCTCTTCCTCCCCTGCCTTACTCCTTTCCACACCAATAAGAGTGGATTATGATCGGCCCAGGTATTAACCTCAATTGCTGCTTCCTTAATCAAGTCCCCAATTTCTGGTGTCAACCAGGCCATGTCGATCCTAGAACAGGATTGATGTCTATGTGAAAAGAAAGTAAATTGTTGTTTCTGTGGGTGGAGTTCACGCCATACATCCTTTAATTCATATTCCTCCCTCATGTCTTCAAAAGTTTTGGGAAGAACTCTCCTCCTTTCTCTTAATTTCCCCCCCTTTTGGATGTTTCCTGGGTTACAATCCATTGTCCTATCTGCCACAGCGTTATAATCACCCACCACACATATGTGGTCATAGCCTAACTCTGCAATTTTTAGATGCAACTTTCTAAAGAAAGTACTTTGGTTGTCATTCGGTGCGTATATGACCACCAGCAAAATTTTATATCGACCAAATTTCAATTCAACCATTAAAAGTCTCCCCTCCCCATCAGTATACACCAATTTACAATCGATATGGTCTTTAACATACAACACAATGCCCCTTTTCTTTTCATCTGCTAAACTTGTATACATTATACCCAAATCTCATCCATCCTTCCGAGGTGGGTAAAATGAGGACCCGGATTGTTGGGGGCAATATGCTGACTCTGTAAACCGCTTAGAGAGGGCTGAAAGCCCTATGAAGCGGTATATAAGTCTACTGCTATTGCTATACCCAGCTGGGGGTAATACAACATATTTTGCTGGTGGTTCACTATATGTACTTCTTGCAGGCATGTCAGATCACAATTCTTTTTCTGTAAAGCATTCAGTATTTTATTTCTCTTTCTTAGTGAATTCAAACCATTTATATTTAAAGAAATTAAGCGGAGTTCATCCGCCATGTTTATTTGTGTAAGGCTTTGGATTTTGTTGTCTGCCTCGTCTGCGGTCTCTCATCTCTGCTTTGATTCTCATTTCCCCCTTTCTCATCTCCCGGGACACTATTCTTTCGCTCCTCTCCTCGGCTCTTGTTATCCAATTCTCCATCGTTATTCTGAGTCCCGCTCTTCAACTGGCTTTCCATAAAGTCTTGTGCATCTTGCAATGATTCAATCCGAAACCTCTGGCCTTGCCAGAGAAAAGATATCCCTTCTTGGAAAAGCCACCTATACATCACCTGAAGTTTCCTCAATTGTGTTGTTAGGTCCTGATATTTCTGCCTCCTTTCCCTCACTCTTCTTGGTATCTGTTTTAGTACTATCACCATTTCCCCCGCATACATGGTATTCTGGTCACGTGCCTTCTGGTAAATTTCTTCTCTCAGGGATCGTTTACTAAACCTCACGTCACTTCATGTGGCAGTTTCTGTCTCCTAGTATAGGAAGTATAGACCCTATACACATCATCAATGTCACTCTGTATCAACAGCTTATCTTTCTGGGCGATCCCTGCTATCATCTCAACCATAATTTCCTTCAGTTTCTCCCCTCTTTCCTCTGGAATATTTTGAAATCTAGAAAGAAGGCTGACTTTTCTAATTCCAACCTAGCAATCTCATCTTCCAAGCTTCTATTAATATGTAGCTGCCTCATCTCCCACCTCGCCATATTCCCTTCACTTTCCTTCATTTTTACTCCTAAATCTTGAATTTGACCCTCCTGTTTCTCCATTTTTGCTCAGATCTCCCTTTGCTGTGAATACAGCTGTTTCATTTCTCACCTCATGTCTCCCATTTCATTTTTAATGTTGGCCAGGGATTTTTTGGTGACCTCTTGATTCCTAGCCATATTATTTTGTATCGATAGCAAAGTTGTCTGTATATTTTGCAATGTGGGTGCTTTCTCTACCCCAGTCATATTGTCTAAAATTCTGTGTAGTGTTAGAGGGGTTGTAGATGGGGACGACTGAGTAGGTAGTGCCAAGGTTTACCCCCTTTGCCCAGCTCATATCAATTAGGTTAAAAAGCTTATCCCACTGTTTCATAAGCTATCTACTACCAGTTTAAGCAATGTTCCAACTTATTTTGCTGCTATCTATAAGGAAAAATATATATGAATATAGTCCCATAGAGAGATCTAAAAAAAGTACAAGAGGGGGCTCATATCAGGAAAGAAAGGAAAGAAGGGGGGGCAAATACATCAACACAAAAAAAGGAATCAAACCTCAAAGAGAAGAGAACAAAAAGGAAGGGAAGCTCGATATATTCCCCTTTCAAGTGTCCAACTCCAGCTCCAAAAAAAGAGAGAAAACAATGCGCACAGTAGATATAATATTGACTGTCTCAAATGGAGCCTTAAACCTCCTATAGCAGCACAAAAGTGGAGCAGGTAGGGCAAGTCCGCTGATTACTATCAGCTGTGCCTCAGGGTAAAGACTTCGCTCTCCTCTGTTTCCACCACCTAGGCCGCCTCCGACGACTCTTTATGATGTAAATCCTTCTTCAATTGTTAATTCATTTGCTCCTGTTTGTCTTAATTGCCGCTAAAAGTCCCATCAAAGAGGGGAAAAAAGATTGCCAGAGATGCAGTAACCAAATAGTAAATCCAACTTGCTCTTCAAGAAAATTTAGGGCATCCAGATTCACACCAAAAAACCCTACGCCAAACAAAAGTGCTGTGTCATGGCTTTGGGACCGCCGTGCGTCCCTCTTCAGACATCTGGGATCAGGGCTAAGCCTCTGCTTTGCAGAGGAGATTGCACTTCCCCCCACCTGCAGAGAAGCACCTCTGTTCTTCGCTGAGTCCCTCCGAGACCAGCAAACGGCTGCTCTTTATGCCTCCAGACCCCTGGTTTGTCAGCTAGGCTTCAGAGCTATCTCCAAGCCTGCCGCCATAGCCAATGACGTCACCGGAAAACCCTAACCCTAACCCCTTCTGTGTTTTGTCGATTTGAACACCTAAGTAAGTGCTAATATGACCTAAAGATTTCAATGTGAAATATCTTTGCAAAGTTTTAGCAAAAATCTCACTCATTTTCTTATTTGGACCAATATAAACAATATCATCAACATAAACAAGAATTATCTCATATGTATTGTTAGATCTTTTTGTGAACACGCATTCATCAGTTTCGGACTTAATAAAGCCCATTGAATTTAGTTTGTCAGTAAGACATAAGTACCACATTAAACTGGATTGTTTCAGACCATAAAGACTTTTGTTTAGAAACCAGGTATCCCCTTCTTGCTGTCGGAATCCTGGAGGACCTCTCAAGTAGATTTTTTCATCTAGGTCAGCATGTAGGTAAGCTGTATCAACATTGAACTGGAAAACTTCTAAACCAAGAAAGTTGCAGTGGCTAAAGCAATTTTTACACTCTCAGTTCTGACTGTTGGTGAGTAAGTGTTTGTGTAGTCCTCAGGATAACGTTGAGCAAAACCCTGAGCTACAAGTCTGGCCTTGTACAATGACTCACCATTTGGCTTCTTTTTGATTCTGTAAACCCATCGAGTGCCAGTGACTTTTTTGTTTGCTGGAGATTTTGCAGGTGTAAATACCTTAAGTTTCTTTAAGTTGTCCATTTCATTCTGCATTGCCTCATACCACTTCTCTTGCTCTGAATCAGGAAGATGCTTGATTTGTGTGAACGTATCAGGAGGAAGTGTAACATTGCAAATCAAAGGCAAGGGTGTTTTTGACAATTGCCACGAATATTGCTGTGGAGGGATTCCCTTTGTGACCCTCTTGGACTGTCTCGGAACAACAGTCCATTCTTCTGCTTCGTCCTCGTCCTCACATTCATCGCTAGTATCAGCTTCCGCGGCTCGCGAAGACGGAACATCAGGTTGAGAAGAACTAGTGGATGGAATATCTGCCTGTGAATCTTGGTCATCAGGCTGCGTGGCATCTACACTATCATCTCTAGGAAAATAAACTCCAGGATGATTGGAATGAATCCTGGACCAGTCAACATCTTCCTCAAAATTAGCAGATTGGGAAATCACAATTACATGTATAGAGTCAATAAATTTGCTCCATTTTGAAATATCATCAATACCCATAAATCTCAGTCTCTTTGCTACTGGACCTCCTTTTCTTCTTTGAGCTAAGGGAATGTTCACCATAGTGTATGAACCAAAAATATGGAGGTTCTTGAGATCAGGCTTGTAGCCATACATCATGAAGAAAGGAGACTGATTTATTGCACTGCTCCAAATACGGTTGACAATGTAATTTGCATATTTGATAGCTTCACCCCAGTATGGGTTACTGAGGTTAGCGTCTTCTAAGAGACAACACTTCATGGTTTATAGGACCCCTTGTCTTCATTCTGTGACTCCGTTATGAGCCGGTGTGTACGAGGCTGATGTCTGATAAAGAATTCCATTCTTACGCATCCAGTCCTGGAAACGCTGAGACAGGAATTTGGCACTACGATCACTTTGTTTTCTGGCAATGTGAACTTGGTGTTGGGTAGAAACAAGAACTGCAAAGTCTTTAAAGATCTGAAAGGTCTTAGATTTCTCTTTCATAGGATATACATATCCATATCTAGAGTAATTATCAACAATTGTTAGAAAATATTTTCTACCACCAAGTGTTGGCGGAAAAGGATCTACTATGTCAGTGTGTACCAAATCAAAAATGCGTGTTGACAGGCATGTAGTGTGTTTGGGAATGGTTGCTGCTTTGGATTTGGTTTTCTTGCAGACAGCACAATCCAAAAACAACTTATACCCCTTCAGATCCAAACCTTTTGTGAACTCCGGCATTTTGTTAAGAACACGGAAACTGGCATGCCTCAATCTTCTATGCCACTTGTGGATACACCTGGAATGCAAAGGTTTACCAGTTAGTGAATTTGCAACATTAACAGTTCTGTGAGGAACATCAGGCTTGCTCTGAGCAACCTGTTTTCTTATTTTCCTTTTGTCGGCTTTAGGAGCCTTTGGAGTAGCTACAGGATCTCTCACTGGAACATCTCTCTCTGGGCCTGTGCTCTCCTCTTTTGGAGTTTGTATACTTGCCTGTGTTTTAGACTTTGGCTTTATGTAATAGACACCACCAATTAGCATGGTTTCAGCAACACTATCTCCATTTTTAACTATGTAACTTGCTTTTTCGAGGTGGTGAACCTGGTACTTCAACAAGTGACTCTGACTAAGCAAATTACTACTTGCTGTAGGTATGTAATAAACATCAGGGATAAATGCATCGAGCTCCTCAACATAGACAGTCCCTTTTCCCATAACCTTACAAGGATGATTGGAGAAAGAATAAAGTTCATGTAGTTCAGGTTCAGACTTGTGCATCTCTGTAAACAATTCTTTCTATAGGTAACATGCAACACTGCACCACTGTCTAAAGTCCACAAAAGCCATCTATCATATTCTGGATGTGGTTGTGGTTCATTGGTGAAGGCCAATGTGGCAAGTGGACCATGATGACTTTGCCTTCCGCCTCTGCCTCTGCCTCCAGAATCTGTTCCTCTGGGCTGGTATGTGGCAGGAGCTGGAACTCATTGGAGACAATCATGGGCTGCATGTCCCATGCGGTTACAGATGTAGCATCTTGGCATCCTTGGAACATAGGCTCTTCCTCGGAAAGCATGCCTCACTGGAGCTCTTGATGCAGGTGATCTTCGCAAATGTGGCGTGGCTAACATGAGTGCTTCTTCTTCAATTAAAAGTCTGCAAACATTGTCCACTGTGTGTTGAGCAATAAGGACTTGGTTAATCTTTGCAATGACATTTTTCCATTCGTAATTCAATGAGTTAATGATAATGCTTATCATTTGCATATCATCAATGCAAAAACCACTTTCTCTCAATTCTTTCCTCATTCCTTTCAGTTTGGTTAAATGTCCTCCAATTTGTTCACCAGGTCTCAATCTCGAACCATGAAACTCAGACATGAGCAAACATGAAGATTCAGTTGAGATGGGCCTGTAGTAATTCTCCAATTGGACCCAAATTTGTTGGGCTGTTGCATCAGAGGGAAAAATAACTTGCAATTCAGTATCCATGGACATCAATAATGTTGTGCAAGCCTTAGTCTCTAAGTCTCTTATTGCAGGAGTCCATGGCTGGGCAGGAGCATTAAACACCATACAATGGGTACCTTCTCTTCAAAGCAAAAGTGCAACCTCACTCACCCAGGCCTTATAATTCTTTCCTGACATTTTTAATTTTGACTCACCGGTCAATGGAGCAACAGAAAATGCCTGTTGAGGAATGTGCATTTGGAATGCTGGCTGTACAGGTAACAATACTTGCTGTTGAACCTGTGGTTGCTGTATTACAGTTGCAGCTGGTACTTGAGCTACGCTATTAACATGGCCTGCTGGAGATGTAGCCATTTGCCCTTGCTGCATTAAGTGTTGTTGTGCTCCATTCAAAAAGACACCAGCACCACCAGGGGGTGCTGAAGATTGGGCCTGTGGAGGCACTTGTTGCATTGCAGTTTGAATAGCTGAGTGAGTTAAGAAGATATTTGATAACATCTGATGCAATATCTTTAATTGCGCTTGGAATTCAAAATGCAGGTCAGCTTTCTGTAGTAAATTACTTTTCCCAGGAGAGGGAGCTGCAGTTTCAGCTTTAGGCTTCTCAGTTAAACTTTCTGCCTATGTGGCATGTATAAATTGAGAAGAAAAAACTCTCTGTTCTGATTGGTCTGACACAATAACCACCAGGGGGAGTGTCTTAGATTGTGGAGAAGAAGCCAAAATGGCATTTTCAGAGGTTTGAACAACAGGAGAGTCCATCTTATTTAACTCAAGTGTAGATAAGGCCATTTTGGCCTAGAACAGCTCACGTTTAAAAATTTCTATTTGATCACGATAGCCTTTTATAGCTTGCTCAGAGCTCTGAAGAGAATGATTAGTTTCTCTCTCTGTGTAGGAGTGAAAAAGCTCCTATGAAAACTTTGGTCTTCCACCACGTGGTTCAAAATCTAAAGGCTCTTGAAAAATTGTTTGAGAGCGTGCATACTTATAAGGGGGCGTTACTGACCTCGGTCAAAGGACGTTGCCTTTAATAGCAGCCTTTGCAGTCTTCTCCTTCTTGGAGCAATTTGGAACATTTAAAGTTGTTGCAGAATGCTTTCTTGTTTTTTTCTTCTTAGGCATTCTCAGGAGTGATTTACATCAGTGTTCCTCAGTCGCTAAAGTGATCATCTATCTAATTAACCTAAACGTTTATCATTAAAGTAACCATAAATTTCCTCAACCATCCTCTGCTACCATGTGAGGTTTGGAAATACAGCCCTGTGTTTGAAGGAAGTTGAATCGTGGTTTTCCTTGTAGTATACTTTATGATTAAGTAAAATAAACCCGAGGTAGATTCTAAGAAAACACATTTTTATTATAAAATAAATAACAAACAAACTTACTGACTAATAACTACATTCTGGTAAAGTTCCTAGCCTATCTCCTCGTGGCAGGCAAACAGAAACAGAAAGAAGAAGGCAAAAAGACATGCGTAGTAGGCTTACAGAGAAGAGCCAGCCTACCGTATGTCTTAGAATATGAGCACAGCTGGCAAAACAAAAAAACATCGTGACAGTGCTCTATGTATGTTGTCCCCCAGTAGAAAAGTCAGAAGAAAATGATGCCAGAATAGCAATTTCATTGCTATTGTTGTATTCAGCCAGTTCTGACTGGTTCTGGCAAACCAATAGCAGAAATTTTGAGTAGTTTGGAAAACTAGCAAATACTATCTCTGGCTGGCTCCGTCACCTTCTATTTGCTGCCTCCCGAGTTGCAGCTGTTCAGCTGGGTCTTCTTCTGTTGCCCTGCACAAGAGAATGGAGCTGGAAAGCAGGTTAGTGGGGTGGGGAGGGAATGTGGATTTTACAGGATCCTTCCCCTGGACTTAGCTGGAAATGGAGATTTTACAGTATCCTTGCCCTGGAGTGGGATGGAAATGGAGATTTTTATAGTATCTTTCCCCCAGGAGTGGGGAGGGAATGGGGATTTTGCAGTATTCTTCCCCTGCCACACCCACCAAGCCACACCCACTAAGCCACACCACACCCACAGTAAAAAAAATGAATCCTACCACTGAGCATGCTGCATAATAGACAAAGAAGGGATACAAAATAATCAATTATTTATCTGTTCCTCAATATGACTTCGTGGCAAGTTGGTTGGTATACTCGACAACAGTACCATTCAATTTAGATCTCTGAAACAGTTTTTCAGACTTTACAGTGTTACCTAGAATGCTGGATCTCCATATCATGTTCATCTAAGTGGAATGACCATAGTTACATGATTGGTCAAAATTAGTTAAGTTAGCTAGCTTATGAAAGCCAGGCAGTTTGTTTTCCATCCCCATTTATTTGTACAAGAGTATGCCCATATATCAACATAGGAATTCTGTTTTGCACATGGATAAAGCTGTATAAAGAAAGGGTAATAAATGCAGACTTTGTCAGGCTTTATTCTTTTAGTGTTATCGAAGTATAAATATTTACTTTTTGTTTACTACACATTAATCAATTCAATTCAATACAATACAATAGCAGAGTTGGAAGGGACCTTAGAGGTCTTCTAGTCCAACCCCTTGCATAGGCAGGAAACCCTATACCATTTCAGACAAATGGTTATCCAACATCTTCTTAAAGACTTCCAGTGTTGGGGCATTCACAACTTCTGGAGGCAAGCTGTTCCACTGATTGATTGTTCTAACTGTCAGGAAATTTCTCCTCAGTTTTAAGTTGCTTCTCTCCTTGATTAGTTTCCACCCATTGCTTCTTGTTCTACACTCAGGTCCCTTGGAGAATAGTTTGATTCCGTCTTCTTTGTGGCAACCTCTGAGATATTGGAACACTGTTATCATGTCTCCGCTAGTCCTTCTTTTCATTAAACTAGACATACCCCATTCCTGCAACTGTTCTTCATACGTTTTAGTCTCCAGTCCCCTAATCATCTTTGTTGCTCTTCTCTGCACTCTTTCTAGCTCTTTTCTACATTGTGGCAACCAAAACTGAATCATAATAGTTCTTTCCAATTTGGCCAGCATATGTAACATGTGGGATTTGGAAAGATGTGGGTGGGTTAAGTGGTTACAACATGACAAATCATTTTACACATGTAGAAATATTACCTACAATTGTATAACTTACAGATAATATGATACTTTGGTAAAGTAAAAGGTCCATATTTTCTGCATGCTAACAGACTATTTAATCCTTCCTAGTCAACAGCTGAGAATTTCTGGTAATATCAGTTGTATAAGCTAATTATATAATTTTTTGTCGTTGAATGGGTGGCTCTTGTACTTTCCCTTTTTCTTGGTCCCTTAAGAGGACCTCTGGCCATGACAGAGGTTGAAGAGTTAACTTGTGGATTTGTATAAATAATTCAGACATAATACATATCCATGAACAGAAATACTTCACAAGGGTGGTAGATTCCAATGCCTGACTAAAAAGGTGTGTCAGTAAAGTCCCTATTTATATTGACTTGAACAAAATCTGAAAACATCAAGTATACTTGCATCCACTTCCAGAGAACTGTTTGAATGTGTGAGTGTTACTTTTCCAGTAAACAGGTTATGCTCTTTGCATCTATGCCAAAGAACAAGTTACTGCTGAAACATGGGGCAAAGGAAGCCCAGTACTTCCACACATTGGGTCAGAGGTGGGTTGCTCCCAATTCAGCCCAGATCAGCCGAACCAATAGTAGTAGCAGCAGGAGGCTCCGCCCACCACCCGGATGCTTCTGCACATGCGCAGAAGTGTCATATGAGCATGCCCCAACCGGTAGTAAAAAAAATTGGCACCCACCACTGCACTGGATATAAATAAATGTATCCAACCCTACTCAGCTTATGAAATCAATATCTAGACAGGAAGAATTCTATATTATTCACTGTGGTTATTTCACAACTTGAAGTATCTTCATGAAGTGACTTGTCTAGACTTTATCTCATAATATTTTGTGCAAAGCACTGCTGGGGTGTGGAATAAAAATAATAGTGTGTACTAATAAAATTCTAGGACATTGTTTCCAGGATTATGTATTGTATCCAGACAGTTTCTATTTGTTACGTTTGTGGAAGTAACTATTAGCAAAGATTTTCAGTAAAGACAAAATTGAGATAATCTTTGTGGAACCACACACTTCTAATGGCATTTCCAGTACTATTCTGAAATTGATATCATAATGTTTGGATTAGTTTTTCAATAAACTGCAACTGGGAGGAGGAATTTGTGAAAATTTGCAGTATATCCTAACTCTTAACATTAGAATTCTTAGTCAAGCTATAGTGCTGATGTTCATAGGAATGTTTTTTAAAATAATCCCTTTAGTCATCCATTTACTATTTTCTTCATTTTGAACTTTTATGTTACAAAAATAAAAGATGACAGTGAAGGTTTGAAGGTACTGAGATTTGTAGCTCAGTATTAACAAAATATTCAAGCATAGCTATGAGGTTATGCAGCCTTACAATTAGTAATGGCATTTGAAAGAGAAAATCATCCTTTTCCTACCAATTAGGTTTTCTATTTTATTTCAGCAATCTTGAAATGAAAGTTATACATGCTAACTTTTGCAGACACTGAACTTTATGCATTCTATTTTTAAGGAAGGGCCTGAAATTTGACTTTGCATGCAAACACTGCAAAATTAGAACATTTTCCTCCCTCCTCTTTCCCCCATAAAGAAGAATGGAGCCCAATAATTAGGGCATTTTTTCTTTTTATTTTGTGTTCTAACAGAACTTTAGTCAAACATTAAGTATGCATTTTGAACATATGACAGATTCTTTACTGTTTCTCAAACAGAGCTGTTTATATAAAAGGAATGACTTGGGTGGAATGTTTCTCAAACCATTAATGGGGTTTTTTTTTCATTTTTTTTGTGTTTTACCCCCAAACCAAATCTGTCATTTCTTTCTGAATAATATGACAAAGCATTATAAGAAAATATTTAAGTAGCATGAATATCAAATAGTATCTATTAATCCCTGAATCATGCTATTCAAAGTGCTCCAATCTACATTAAAAACAGAGGATAAAAGTGTTCCTTGTGAGGAAAAAAATTCAAAGAATACCATCCGGCTAGAATCTACAAATGTGACTGTTGCCAGATTACTTGTGCCACATTACTTCACAAATCAAATATAAGATTAAACATTTTAAAGGAAAAGCTGTTGCATATTTTGTTAGCTATTTGGAGTTCTCAGATATCAAATCTTATCAAAATTGATTAATTCCACTAGTGCTTTGCAGGTGTCTATAACCAGTAATAACTATTTTAATTTTTCAAAGAATGAACTTTTAAAGAATGTAAACTTTCAAATCCTACTTGACAGCATTTTATGCTTATTGTGTTTATTTGGTGCATGTCCACATTTTTTCTTTTGTGTGTGTGTGTGTGTGTGTGTGTGTGTGTGTGTGTGTTTTGAAGGAAAATAGCAAATTACTAGAAAAAGACTTGAGTGAACAGTCACAGAAATGAATATTGCTAGTTAAATTATGTCAAAAAACACCATATACATCCTAATTCAGCTTTCAAGTGTTTTCTTGACTATCTACACCATAATACCAGTAATTTTCCATGTATCAATGGAACCCAAATATCTAGATTTTAGCTTAAAATTAATTGATATCTTATTTGACCCAAAATATAGGCCTTTTTTATGATGGCAGTCAAAATAAACACACAGCACATCCATTATATTGGCTATGTCTTATTAACTATGTAGAAAACTCTTTCCTTTTCTTTCCAATGAAGAAAAAGATCTGCAGTTTCACGTGATTGTTGCTGTTAAATTGTTGCATTTTAATGCAACATTAAAAAATGCTATATGCTTCTCTAGCATATTAATCAATATCAGTAATGTACCACATCTGTTTATGTTGTAAGAAATATGCTCTATTAGTCTAGTGCTATAGTAATCATATAATCTACTGTTGGCTGCCTTCTTATATGAAAGGTGGCTATTACGTTGATTGGTGGAAATATGAATAGTAGTGGTCATTCTGTTAACAGTAGGTGAATGAAGAGTTAAATCTGTTAATATTTATGACAAATTCTTATTGAATCCAAATGGGCAAAGTTCAGTCCTTAAATTTATGCATAAAATAATTGCAAAGCCAAAATACATGTTCTTTCTTTAACTCTTTAAAGATGAAATAATACATTTAAAATAAAACTAGTTTATTTTATTCAATAACATTATTTCCAACATTTCTCCTTCTGATTTAAATATTAATATTTTATAAAATATTGATGTTTGTTGGAATTTACTTTTTGCAACCTCCTGAGATCTCCTTTAAACAACCTTGGAATTAAAAAAAATGTAGTGTTATTACAAGCTTAAGAAAAGATAATAATGAATAATAAAGAATGCTAAACTCTGGATGTATCAGTAAAAAGAAAAGGTGATGATCAAACTTGAATATACATATGTTTCAAACTTGGTTGAAAAAGTATGTTCCATAGTTCTTAAAAGACAGCATTTTCTGTAATACAACATGACAAACCATTTTAGATATTGTCCTTCTATTATAGTTTGGTTTGGAAGCCATCATTGGAAATCTCTGCAGGATTTAATGCACTTCACGGTGCCTACTGCCTTATTTCCTTGGCAGATGTCAATAATCTCATTTGAAGAATGTAAATAAGAAAAGAAACCATTGATTTCAAGCAAACAAATAAACAAATCCAATAATTTCCCAGGAAGTGAATGAATTAGAGTTGGCATGTTATTTCTATATAAAATGAATACAAACAACTCATAAAATCAAACAGAAAAATCTATTATTCTTCCTATAAATTCCATAATGGTTATAGTGGTTATTGTGAAACAGGTAATACAGACTGGGTTTTTCATTGTTGTTGTTCACAACTATTTACTATGTGAAATATTAAACAATTAGACCATCTTTAATTTCACACAGTGTGCTGCTTTAAAAAGGTGATGGGAAAAGGGCAGAGTGTAGCAGTGTGATAAAACATGAAGAAAAGATTATGAAACATTTGTGGGGACTCCAAGAGCAAGTGATTTCACACTTACTTCAATAGGCACCCGTATGTGCATGTGCACGGGTGACATGTGCACGCATGCACGCGCACACAAACAGACAATCGGGAATTGCTGCAAGCACGACTCTGGATATTAGCCTAGGCAGACCAAAAAATCGATACTGCTTCTAGATTAAAAACAGTTTTATCTAAGCATCCCCCCCCCCAAATGTTTAAAATGCACAAACACACACAAATTATACTAATAAAGGAAAAAAACCTCAACCCTATCTATACAGTAGTCTCTTCACTTCTTTCTTTTAAAAAAATGTAAATATACAAATCTTAATGACATATAAAACAAAATCAACATGTGGATGGTAAAGACATGGGTAAAACAGGGAGACTAATGTGGCAAAGAAATTTCCAAAACTATATGTACAAGACCCTGTTTTTCCTCATAATTCATAGATTGTAATGCATGTTTAACAGCAGCAGTCGAGGATGTAGTTCCAGGCACCAGACTGCAGACCTTGCTTCTGATCAAGGGAGCTGACTTCCCCCTTGCACCGATGTCACCAAATGACACTTGAGATACTAGTTTCCCGTGGTAAGAGGGGTAGGATTGCACTGTTTGTATGAGCCTCATCAGGATTCTGCTCTCGGTTAGTTTTTGTCTGTGGTCTCTGTCCATTAATAAGTGTCATTGGGATATTGCAATAAGTATGCTGGTTACCTATTGAGGTAAGAGGCAGGGTGCCAGTAGGAGGTACATCATATTCATAGCTTCGATAATAGTGTTTCTGACGCATCTGTGAATGATATGTGTTATGAAAAGTGGAACGCAAATCAGGGTGGGCAGTGGCAAGAGCAGTGGAGGTAGCAGCAGCCATTGAAATTGCTGAGACCGTCTGCAATTCTCCAAAAGGCCCCTGCTCACTAACATCTAAAACCTGCTCGTTGGTAATAGGTTCTATCCTCTTAAAAGGCATTTCATACTGTAAATGTTTCCAGAATTTGGAATTCAACTTGTTGCATTTTGGTCCATGCCATTTAATTACAGTTAGAAGCTTGATGGTATGTTTCAGTGCCTCAACTTCCTGGTAGTTCATAATTCCTCGCAGTTCACTGCATTCAATGAGGATCACTTTAATTTCTCCTGTAATGAGCATGTTCCTAAGTCTGGTTTCCAATTCAAAGATGCTCCAGCCTCTTCTGACCACATAATTTGGAGTCATGACAATTATCAGTCGTTTGCTTTGGTCTACACATCTTGCCACGTCTTCTATGTAGGCTGATAAGCAAAAGAGCAACTCAAGATCAGAAAAAAAACCCTATACCTGGACTGTGATCTGTAAGCAGATCTTAAATAAGTAAATTTATGTCTTAAACTGCTTCAATTAAATTTGGAAAGAAGTATTCACATGTAAATCTCTATTCAGAGGTATTGTTCCTAGGTGAGAACACATTCAGAATAGGAAGAAAATAGGAAGAGAAATAGCTCCCACCAGAGCTGTAAATGCAGTATAAAAACTGCTAGCAGAGTTGTCTTTCCCCCTTTTCAGGAATATCTCTCCCCATCCCCAATTCCCTGAATGAAGAATATAAGGAAATATTTCCTTTTTATTTCCTGGAAGGGGGAAATCAGTACTTCAGGTGAATTTATTTTTTAAAAAACACAAGGAAAGAGCCACTGTTTCTACAATACATATTTGTTTTTATACAATATGTCCTATATAGATTTTTTTATTGCATGCAGATGGACATATTTTTCCACTTTTGGAATATATCTCAGCTTAATGCAATCTAATTTTATCATTTCATAATTCCACTAATATGGCACATTATATCTGTGCAAACTGCAAAGGCAAAAAGGACATATTTATTTAACTGGAACTGTTGGAGCCTGTCTGATATACATTTTCAGTGGCTGGTATCTATGAAAAAATAAATTTTATCAAGGAAAGGTGAATTTGGTCTAAGTTGTCAATGAAAAAAGATGATTATAAAAAGATTGTCTAATAGCTTTATATTTGAATTAAACAACTGATTAAAAATTGTGATGTTACAGTATATTGCTATTAATCCAAAGACATTTTCTCTTGTGTTCTATACTTCTTGGTAGTCTCCATCATTTCATTTAAGAGCCATGGTGGTGCATTTCATTTATGAACCACAGTGGCACAGTGGTTAAAAGGCAGTACTGCAGGCTACTTCCGCTGATCACTGGCTGCCAGCAGTTTGGCAGTTCAGGTTTCAATGGCTCATGGTTGACTCAGCCTTTCATCCTTCCGAGGTCAGTAAAATGAGGACCCAGATTGTTGGGGGCAATATGCTGACTCTGTAAACCACTTAGAGAGGGCTGTAAAGCACTGTGAAGTGGTTTATAAATCTAAGTGCTATGCTATGCTATTTCAGGCTTCAAAGAGGTTTATTTCCACTTAATAAAGAATCCAAATTATGGTAGGTTAAAGGATACAGATCTGTTTATGGGCTGACCTTTCAGATAGGTTTTCATCTCCAGGGGATGTTTGTGGTAATGAAAGGATAGGAAACCATTTAAACACCATCTTGCACAATCTCAATATATTCTAGAACTATATTAATCTAGTTATAGACTATATCTAGAATATATAGTCAGTTCTAGGGAATTGACAACTTACTCTGATTTCTTTCTCCTGTTAGTTTTACTGCTGTTAAAAATATTTGGAATATTTTATTCTTGTAGGTGCAAGAAGATATAAGACAAAGTTTTATATAGACACTTTTAGTTAGACTAGACACTTTTTAATTATGGTAAGCTATTAAGTTAACTATGGTATGCAATGAATTTTTCAAAGAACATTTAATCCTGTTACTATATATCTTATCTTAATACAAGCTAGTATATTATACACATAGTGCTTATTATTTTTAGTATTAGTACCATTGTAATTATTAATATGCTATGATTACTTATCTTAATGGAATGTATAATAAACAGCATTAGTATAGAATCGCATTAAAATGTACCTAAACAGCACATTGGGAATGTGCTATGCAAAATGAGTGTATGTTTATGTGTGTGTGTGTGTTTAAAAACTTACTTCCAGTTGGAATTAAATCTCTGTCAGGAATGAATAGTTTGTACCCATAATGCTTTTCAAGCATATCTGGTAAGATCTCAAGAGCAAATCGTTCTTCTTCCCCAGTTTCCTGATTCCATTGGTCAGGATCCACTTTGGTATATGACAAATAGGCATCATAATCTTTGTTATCTGTAAATATAAAGGGACAGAGAAAAGAGACAGGTGAAAAAGAAGACAGATTTTATTTCATGCTGGTTTTCCTCTTCCTATTTTATATGTCCATGTATATTATTCTGAAATATTTCTTATTAATTCTTCATCTTCATCATATATTATTAAGTAGCTGCTTGTGTTTCTCTATAGTATTTTCATGATTACAAAAGCCATTTTACTAGATTCTCATTGTCAGATCTCTAAAATCCTTGATTCTAGAATCCACAGGGAGAAAACCCAATACTTAGTTGTTTGGAAGCATCTAACTCATCCCAAAATGAATGGGTTGCTAAACACCATGTTTGAGCCCTTACCTTACTGAATGATGGCCATTTGGGATGGTTCACTTTAATGTCTAACGGAAGATGGCCATGGGAATCTATGCTTATACGGTTCTCAGGGCAGCTGGTAAAGGAACCACCTTCACACTTGTGTATTGGCTAAAATCTGCATTCTGATAAATGGGAGGGGTCTCTACTGCTTTAATTCTATTTGCCTTGCCTAAGGGGATTCAGATGTTGCTTTGAACTTATTGTTTTCATTTCTGCTTAATAAAAGCTTCCTTTTGAAATACTTCATTTCAAGATTCTTCACTTTCTTAAGTTAGAAGGAGAGGCAATCCTTACAGAAAGCAACATTTGCAAAATGGTCAACCTGGAGAAGCAATCTTCACTCTACTGAGGGGACCCTGCAAACCATGTCCGAGCAAAATTGTGAGCAGGGGGAAGCTGAATGCTAGAGGGAGACATCAACCCTGCCCCAACCGAAGGCCTGCTCCCTGTACCCTGTCAGAGAGTATGAGGGGACCCTGGAGGACCCCAAAAAGCCCCGCTGGTCAAATGGCATAGGGAAGAAAGACAGCTGGGATGGGAGAACCAGAGGAGTCACCCTCACCCACAGTAACCGAGAACCAGGGTGGAAATTGGAGCTAGAAGTCCCCTCTGACCAGAAAGAATGAAGCATCACTGAGAGAGGATCATCTGAAGGGTGATGACCTCTCAATGCCTGCATGGTCCAAGGTGCACCAAATCACTTACATGTGTGTAGTATCTCACCACCAAAGATCAATATGGCCATAGACCAGTAACGAGTGGGATGAGAGTGGAAGAAAGCCCCACCCCAATGGAAGCAAGAGCTTTTCAAATCACAAACTTCTCCAAAACCCTCAGCCTGTCCAAGTGTGGAAAGGAGAGGCACCAAGCTGCATAAAGTCATTCTCAAACACCCACTTGGAAACCAGAGTGCCTGTCTGGGGGGAGAGCCTATGAAACCTGGCCAGCATAGTAAGGAGAGTGCCCTGAGGAGCAGGGAGATTGTAGAGTTTCCACCCCCTCTCCTCTTTGAGGAGGAAACTCTGGCTTCTCAGCAGGAGCCAAACTGATTCAGAAGTGATTCAGAGGATGAACCACTGGTAAACAAACCAATTAAACCACTTACCCTCCCCTTAAGACTGTTTATCCCTGGACTTCCTGTGGTGATGTCACCATGCTTGGAGCTAAAGAACAGGGGTTCTCCTAACCTCTAACTCTAACTTCTTCATTTGGGCTCATTTTTGAGCACTGTGGTTCCTGAAGGGACCAGCAGATTAAGGGGGAAACTCTGAAGATGCTGGGGTGATAAGGCAAATCCCGCAGCAGGTAGGAGAAACCCACTAAACGGACGAGAATCTATCCTGCCACTTGATCAAGACTGGAGCGATGGTGACCGCATAAGAAGGAAGCAGAGAGAGAAAGCAGTTGAAATCGAGACATATGTTACTATTATTGACAACCCAAAGAAGAGGAGGACAACGTGAAATTGGCAGAGAGGGTGAGCTGGAAAGAAAGACGCTCTGGGAAGGAGACTATTTTTGCAGTTCAGATTTTTGCTGAAAAGTAATGAGAGCATAGACACTGAGTTGAAATTGACAGCCTGAATAACTTGAAGGAAAGTGACCACAGTGAGAATGAAAACCTGGCATGGACAACAGGAGTAGGACATTTTAACTGGTGAGAAGACTTGGAAAACACAGAAGGATTGTTTAACAGTCAGGCTGTTTGTTGACTTTTTTCTTCTTGCTCTTCCTTCTACTGTCTTGTTTTTCCCAAAGAATGGTTGAACTTACAAGTATATGGTATTTATTCTCCTCGGAACGTGGAGCGGTGCCAGAGACAGTAGAGAGAGAACTGTTTTGGAACGATTAGAGGGCTTTACCCCCTTTATTTTCCTTTGCCGCTGGACTTGTTGTATTAACTGATTGACACTAACAGTGATACTGAGGAGAGGGTGACACCTAGTGGATTATAAATTTGAACCATGAAGTCTGATGCAAGAAAACCAACGGTGACATAAGCTGATATATATATACAGAGAGAGAAACTAATTACTAGAATTGAATACCTGTATAACTGAGACAATTGAGAGACATCTATTTGTATAAGATAACAATGTGATATATAACCCTATGACATATAATAATTAAGGATAAAAAACAGAATAGAATAATACATAGGAATGTTTAGATATTGAAATGTGATATTAAAGAAGGTTAATTATTGTTAAATATTGAGTATGCAATTGATGCTCCAGATGATACAAGAGACATTGACGAAAAGCCAAGAAGTGACAGCTACAAATCATGAAGAGACAAGGAGGAATAATGAAGAAATGAAAAATGAAATGGGAGAATTGAAAGGAAATATCAAAAATGTGGATGACAAAATTGAAAGGATACAGAATGCCTTAGCAATCAATGAACAGAAAATCGAGAACATCGAAAAAAATCATTCTTTGATAAAGATTAGTAGACCAGTGAAATGCAGTGGCCATAGTAAGGCATTCAACGAAGTAGAACACAACCTACTTCTTGGTAAACTAGAAAATCGACACCATCACAACCAAATCAATTTGTAATTGGCTGACAAATGTACTCCACGAGTAGTCTTTAATGGTACTACCATAAGATTCTGTCTTAGGCCCCACTCTTCAATATCTTCATAAATAACTCAGATGAGGGAATAGAAGGGAAACTCATAAAATTTGCAGATGACAGTAAGCTAGCAGGAATACCAACACCCCAGAAGACAAGCTCAGGATCCAAAAAGATCTTGACAGACTTGAACAATGGGCCCTATCCAACAATATGAAATTTAATGTAAAGAAAAGCAAGGTTTTACATCTAGGCAGGAAAAATGGAAGGTACAAGTACAGATTAGGCATAACCTGGCTCAAAAACTGTAATTGTTTGTTTTTTTTAATATATTTTTATTTTCAAAACAAACATACAAATCCTCCTTCTTTACATACTGTAGAAAGTGTATCAGTTGGTTACAAAAGGCGTTTGTGCATCTCTCCCACCGTCATCAAATATAATTCATATTAACTCTAATATCTTAACTCAGATATTTATTATATTACCATCATCATACCTCCACTTTTATATGACTATGATTATTTAAACATCCTTCATCATAAAATATACCAAGACTTAATACATAACCACATACTGGCATTTCATTTACTTATTTATAAAATCCTCATATCCAACCCAGTCTAGTTTTACATGTTCTGCTTTGGACGATCTGTAGAGGCTCAGTGGCAAAAGAAGCTGCCCGGCTGCTATTGACTCATCTAGTTGGCAAAATTCCTCTCGGAGTAGTGGAGACGTGATCTAGATTTGAGGGGTATTAAGATCTTGCCCTTGTCATGGTCTGATCACTTCCTACTGAGGCTGGACTTTCAGAAACTAATCCCCCACTGTAGGGAGGAGCAACCGATTAGATGGTTCCTCCCCAGGCGCCTGATGGACCCTATGGGATTTCAGACGGCGCTTGGAGAAATACCTGACACTCTCGTCCACAGTCCGGTGGAGTCCTTAGTCGCTGCTTGGAATACAGCGGCGGTGGGGGCTCTAAACCGGTTGCGCCTTTGCGGCCTCTCCAAGGTAGCGGATCCAGGAGGGCTCCTTGGTTCACCGAGGAACTCCGGGAGATGAAGCGCCAAAAGAGACGCCTAGAGCACCGCTGGAGGGCCAGTAGCTCTGAGTCAGACCGAGCACTGATGAGAGCCTATATCAGAGCCTATCTCATGGTAGTACGGGCGGCGAAATGTGCGCATTTTGCCGCTCTTATTGCATCCGCTGAATCGCGCCCAGCCACCTTGTTTAGAATAACCCACTCCCTCTTGAAAGAGAGGGACGCGGAGAACCCTTTACAAGGTAGAGCTGAGGAATTTGTTCAGTTTCTAACGGATAAAGTCGCTTGGATTCGGACAGATCTGGACTCCAATTGCACGGTACCAGCTGAGGTACCGGGGGAAGGTCTTGAGCGGAGTTTATGGAGCGAGTTTCAACTTGTCGCTCCTGAGGAAGTGGACAAGGCCATGGGAGCGGTGAGTGCCTCCACCTGTATACTGGACCCGTGCCCCTCCTGGCTGGTCTCGACCAGCAAGGAGGTGAAACGCGGCTGGATCCAGACGATAGTTAATACCTCTCTCCGGGAGGGATCCTTTCCACTCCTCCTAAAGGATGCGGTGGTGAGACCCCTCCTGAAGAAACCTTGTCTGGATCCAGCCATTTTTTTTTAAAAAAAATATATTTTATTCTTTTTTCACATTCCATTTGCAATCACTTATATACAGGGTATTTACTATAAGAAAAGAAAAAAAAAGGAGATAAAACGAACAAAACAAGGAAACACAACTCATACAACCCCACCTAACCCTTCCATCCTCCATACACCCCATCTACCCTCTCCAACTTTCCTTTCTCCCTCTAACACTCCCCTCCTACTTCCCTTTCCCCTCAAGCCTTCCTTCTCCCCTTACTCCCCACACACCCTCCTTACATTCCCCTTACTCCTTCCTTACTCCTCCCTCTTCTTTCCCTCTACCTCCCTCCTTGGTGTATGCCTTTATTCGAGTGTTGTTTGATCTGATAAAAGTAAAATGAACCAAGGGGAAAAAAAAAATAAAAGAAAAAAAAGAACCACCGTATATAAATACATTCTTGTTCTTATTAAGACTATGTTAACACCCCCCCACCCACCCCCCACAAATCCCCATCCCTAATCCTCCCGACTTCCCAGGGCCCACACCTGGCACTACCTTCTGTCTAAAATATCTTGTATACATATGGATTAAAAAAATAAAAGTAATATGTCAAAAGAAAGAAAAACAGAAAAAAAAGAAGAGAGAAAAGAAAAGAGAAAAGAAAAAAAGAAAAAAAAAGAAACCACTCTTTGTGTTGATCTCAGCCCCCCATCTTTATCTATGCTTAAATAGTATAAATCATTCTATCTATATTTTATTCTCGTCTCTTACTTCTTTGCTATTTACCCCAACCTTCTGTAGACTCTCCCGTTCCTCTTCCTAAACCTTATGATCCCTTCCGATAAAATTTAAGCAACGTGGTTCATGCCACATATTCAAATTACTTTGCAGAAGAGTAATCAAGCTTTCCCTTCTAGTAAAATTTAAACAGCGTAAATGATCTTTCTTAACCTCCTTTTCAAACAGTAATTCAAAATAATCTAGCCAAGCTTCCCCTTCTTAGTAAAGTTAAGCAGCGTAGATCAAATATTACTTTACACAGAAATCAACTTCTATCTTAAGATAATTCCAACCGACTTTCTCTTCTAATAGGATTTAAATAACGTAGTTCATTCCACATGCATTTTACCCTCATCCCTTACTTGTCTGATATTTACCACTATCAAATTTATGCTAACATTTGTTTAAAATCTAACTCAAAGCAATTTCAACCAACTTTCCCTTCTAATAAAAGTTAAATAGCATGGATCATTCCACATATTCAAATAATACTTTCAGCAAGAGTCAGTTAACCTTCTGTTTTAAAATAGTCCCTTCTAACAAGGTTTAAACAACATAAATCATTCCGCATTCTTTTTACACCTATCTTAAGATAATCCCAACCGGCTTTCTGTTCTAATAAGCTTTAAACAACGTAAATCATTCCACATATATTTTACCCTCATCCCTTGCTTGTCTAATGTTTACCACTATCAAATTTATGCTAACGTTAATTTAAAATCTAGCTCAAAGTAGTTTCACCCAGCTTTCCCTTCTGATAAGAATTAGTCCGCTTTTTCTACCGGAGAGAGGTCTCAAACCCCCATTCAGTCCTTAACTTTGGCGAATATTTTGAAATGTCTAAATTCTCGATCTCCGTTTTTCTGCTTCTCCAAGGGAGGAAAGGCTACCCCCTCCATCTTGCAGCCACATGGCCTGCTGCTTGCCTTCTCCTTCCGCTTGTCTCTCCTCTCTTCCAAGTGAGTCAGGAAGTCCCGCCTTCAAAGTCCTACAGTAGAAATCTTGAGCCTCCGAAACAGAGTTAAGACGAAATCTATGATTCTCAAATGTAACCGTGATGCCGGCAGGGGCCTCCCATCTGTATCGAATCTGTTGACTCCTAAGCTCTTTAGTTAAAAAGGTGTAGTCCCTTCTTGCTTTCAACATCTGGAAAGGTATATCTTTGAAGACAATCAGGTCCTGGTCATCAACTCGGAGACTGTTGTTATGAAACTTTTGCACAATCGCGTTTCTAGATTCTTTTGTAGAGAAATGTATAATTATGTCCCTCGGGAGCTGTCGCTGTTCCGCTATCAATGAGTTCTGGCGATAGATTTTCCGAATCTGCCAATCAAAATTAAGTCCCGGGCTTCCCACCGCATGGCTGAAGGCTTCAGCAAAGGTCTGTTTCAGATTCTCTTGCTCCTTTTCACGGAATCCTCTGACTCTTATTGCAAATGCCTTCCTATTAAAATTTATCATCATAAGCTGTTGTTCAGTGTCTCTAATTTTTTGTTGTAAAATTTGAATATTGGTAGTCAAATTAAAATTAGCCTTCTCCAAACTTTCCAATTTGTTCTCTATTTCAGCAGAATAATCTGACAGGGCAGACACGGCTGCAAACGTGTTCGCCTTCATTTGATTAACTTTAGACTTTAAATCATCATATAGTTCCAATACAAATTCCTTAATTTCTTGTTTAAAATCATTAAACATTTTAAAGAAATATTCCTGTGTTAAAAGTTCTCCAGTAGAGGGCATAGGAGACAAAGACTGTGGTTCCAGTAAAAATTCTTTAAATTCTTTAGACACATTTGTAGCAAGGCGCTTCTTTGACCTGGGTGCCAATAAATACACAAGTAAGCAGCGCTTTGCTCCCCTCTGTTTCCAAAGAAGAAGAGTTTATTTTGTTAAGGAGCGGTCTGCAGGAAGGTAAAACCGGCTAAGTATATCCACTATCAATCATCCATGGAGAGAAATCGCCATTTTGAAATCCATTTAGACAAAGAAGTCTCTAAGACAAATGGTGCTGGTATTTAAGATAGTAATAAAAACATAAATCTCAAACATAAATCTCACAGGGGTGGGACCCGCCCGTATCAATTCTAGCTTGAAAAAAACTTTGTTTTGTCCTGGGGGGGGCTAGCCTGTCTGGGGCTGCCAAAAAAAAAAAGGCAGCTGAGAAGAACTGGCTGGAGATAAAAGCTCCGCTCCGGCTGGATCTAATCTCTATCCACAGCCAAAAAAAGAAAAAGGCTGTGGCTCATGAATAGAGAGAATACAGAGCTACTCCCTGCCCCTTTCTTAACCAAAAAGGGGTGCTATCTATGATCTTATTTAGATATACAGACCAGATCTCTGAGGAGCTCGGTGGAGCCCTCCTCGGCAACAGGCCACGCCCCCAGGAAGTCCCTGGATCCAGCCATTTTGAGTAACTATCGTCCAGTCTCCAACCTCCCCTTTGTAGGGAAGGTTGTTGAGAAAGTGGTGGCCTTTCAACTCCAGCGGTCGTTGGATGAAACCGATTATCTGGATTCCTTTCAGTCTGGATTCAGGCCTGGTTACAGCACGGAAACTGCTTTGGTTGCGCTGATCGATGATTTCTGGCGAGCCAGGGATAGGGGTCACTCCTCTATCCTAGTGCTCCTTGACCTCTCAACGGCCTTCGATACCATCGACCATGGTATCCGTCTGCGACGGTTGTGGGAGGTGGGAGTGGGAGGCACCGTTCTTCAGTGGTTCTCCTCCTACCTCTTGGACAGGTCGCAGTCAGTCGCAGTCGGTGTTGGGCCCCTCACTTATGGGGTGCCGCAGGGTTCGGTCCTGTCCCCCCTCCTATTTAACATCTACATGAAGCCGCTGGGTGAAATCATACGGCGGCACAGGATTAAATACCATCAATATGCAGACGATACACAATTGTATCTGTCTGCCCCGTGCTAACTCAGTGAAGCAGTAGAAGTGATGTGCCAGTGCCTGGAGGCTGTCAGGGTCTGGATGGGAACGAACAAGCTTGCACTCAATCCCGACAAGACCGAGTGGCTATTGATGCTCCCTCCCAAGGATGGTCCAGCTATTCCATCTCTCAGCCTCGGGGGTGAAATTATTCACCCCTCAGAAAGGGCCCGCAATTTGGGGGGTCCTCCTGGATCCACAGCTGACTTTGGAACATCATTTGTCGGCTGTGACCAGGGGGGCTTTTGCCCAGGTTCGCCTGGTGCACCAATTGCAACCCTATTTGGACCAGGAGGCCCTTCTGATAGTCACTCACGCCCTCGTCACCTCCAGACTGGATTACTGTAACACGCTCTACATGGGGCTGCCCTTGAAGAGTGTTCGAAGACTTCAGTTAGTCCAGAATGCAGCCGCGCGAGTGATTGTGGGTGCACCTAGGTACACCCACATTACACCTATTCTGCGCGAGCTGCACTGGCTTCCCATTGGTCTCCAAACATGCTTCAAAGTGCTAGTCGTTACTTTTAAAGCCCTTCGTGGCATCGGACCTGGTTACCTGAGAGACCGCCTCCTGCCAATTACCTCCCAAAGACCGATTAGATCGCACAGACTAGGCCTTCTCCGGATTCCATCTGCCAGCCAATGTCGGCTGGCGACACCCTGGGGGATGTCCTCTGTTTCAGCTCCGGCCCTCTGGAACGAGCTCCCCGTTGAGATCCGGACCCTCACTACCCTTCTGGCCTTCCGCAAAGCGACTAAGACCTGGCTGTTCTGGCAGGCCTGGGGCTGTTGAGTTGTCCAGCCTCACTTCAGGTTTGTGAGTGTTGTGTAATTTTAAACTGTTGTTTATTTTTTATATATCCCCCTCCCTTTTATTGTAAGCCGCCCTGAGTCTCTTTTGAGAGTGGGTGGCATACAAAATTTAATAAATAAATAAATAAATAAATAAATAAATAAATAAACAAACAAACAAACAAACAAACAAACAAACAAACTATGGGGCTTTTCAGCTTCCTTGCATTAATCCTCAACTTTCCTACCAGGGTTGGGCTGATCAAACAGCGGTGCATCCTGAGTCCGCTAAAGCAGAGATTTTTATCTCCCTCTCCCGATTGGGGATAAAGAAGTCTTTCTTTTAAAAAAAATTATTAACAAACATGTAAAATACACACACAAAACTTAGACATACACCACATTTACACAATACAATACGAACATGGGGTTCCTGTTCTTTCTAATAGCAATTATCAATCAATACCGCTAACCTTATAATATTTCCCCTTCTATTGTATTTCATTCAGATTTCACCATTCTTAATCCTCTTACTTTACTCATAACTATTATTTTTGAGTTTTGTTATATTCCTTCATTGATTCTTGTTTCTTTCTTCCATTCACCTATACCATTTATCCCATATCTGATAGAATTCTGATTCTTCTTTTCCCTGGATTTCTTTAGTTAGTTTGTCCATTTCAGCACAATCCATAACCTTTCTTATTATTTCATCTTCGCTTGGGGTTAATTTGTTCTTCCATTTCTGGGCAAAGGCAATCCTTGCTGCCGTAATATATGTAATATTAAATACTGGATTTCTTTTTTGTATTTCACAGACATTATTCCTAATAAAAAAAACTTCAGGTTTCCATTCTATTTTAACCTCTTTTATTGCCTCCAGCCAATTTTTGATCTTTTTCCAAAAATGTTTAGCCTCTTCACAGGTCCACCATAAATGGTAATATGTTCCATGTATTGATTCGCATTTCCAACATTTTGGGGAGCTATTTGTTAAGATTTTAGCTAACCTTGTTGGTGCCAGGTGCCATCTGTAAAACATTTTGTACTGGTTTTCCTTCTATGCAACTGATAGTGTCATTTTTAAGTTTGTTCCCCAATTGTCTAATTCAATATTATAACCAAAGTTCTGTGCCCATTTTATCATTTGTTCTTTCACAATTTCCTCTTCCATTTTATACTTCAGGAGAAATTTATATATTCTCCCTATCATCTTTCTATCTGCGCTTTGAATAATTTGATTCAATTCGTGTGGTTCTGTTTCGATGTCATATAATTTAGTATCATTATTGTATTTAGTTTTGATTTGGAGGTAAGTTAGCCAGTCAATTTTCATGTTCTGTTCTGCCAATTCTTCAATTGTTTTTAAATTTCCTTATCAATTAAATCTCTGTATCTTAGCATTTTGTTCAAATCTATAAAATTTGGATGGGTCATCCTTTCTGTCAGTGATAGCCAATTTGGGATTTTCACATAGTGGATTTTTTTGATTTTGAGCCATTTTTGCAATAACGCTCTTCTAATTAAATGATTTTGAAAGTATTTGTGCGTTTTATTTTTATCATCCCATAGGAATGTATGCCAGCCTGCTTGCAAATCATGGCTTTCTAAGGTCAAAATTATTTTATTCTTTAGCTCTATCCAATCCTTCACCCATGTTATTGTTAGTGTTGATGCATATAAATCACAATTTGGTAATGCTAAATCTCCCTTCGTCTTGCTGTTTTGCATTGACTTTAGTTTAATCCTCACTTTTCGTTCCTGCCAAATGAACCTAGGTTATTTTGTTTAAAGAATTTGAAAGAATTTTTTACCTGGATTAATACGTGCGGCTTGCAACAGGAATAAGATCTTGGTAAACTATTCATTTTAATTGTCGCTATATGTTCCATTAGTGATAGCTGAATGTTTTTGCAATTTTCTAAATCTTTATTTGTATCACTAATTTATTACAATTATCATATTTAATTGTGGAACATTTTGCCGACACCCAGATCACCAAGTATTTCACTTTCTTAGTTATTTGCATTCTGGTTGCTACTTCCAGTTCCTCTTCTTGCTTTTTTGTCATGTTTTTGGTTATCATTTTTGTTTTGTCTTTATTGATCTTTATTCCTGCCACTTCGCCATATTCTTCTAATTTTTGAATTAATTTCAGGCTGGATTCTAATGGATCTTCTAGAACAAATACTAAGTCATCGGCATAGGCTTGGGCCTTATATTCTTCATTTTTGAGTCTTAAACTTTTTATTCCCTGGTCCTTCCGAATTTCATTTAATAAAATTTCCAAAGTTAATATAAACAACAAAGGAGAGAGGGGGCATCCCTGTCTGACTCCTTTTTTATTTCAGTCTTCTCTGTTAGATCTCCGTTCATCAGAACTTTGGCTGTCTGATTGTTATAAAATCCTTCTATCATTTTTATAAATTTTTCTCTGAGTTTCATCTCGTCCAACAGTGTTATTATAAATTTCCAGATTACGTTGTCAAATGCTTTTTGTGCATCAAGGAAAACCAGTACCATTTGTTTTTCTGGATGCACCTTGTTATGCTCTATTATGTCTAGGATGACTATAGTATAGTATAGTATAGTATAGTATAGTATAGTATAGTATAGTATAGTATAGTATAGTATAGTATAGTATAGTAACCCTGTTTGGTTACCTAAATGGTCCTTTTCATGGCCACAAATAATAAACATGTTAACAAAACACTACAATCGGCCTTAGTAATTGCAACACGTATGCCACTGGGTATGCATCAGTTAATCTGTTTTCATAGTCATTGTAAGCATGCAAGAAAATTCACAATCCACATCCAAATATCACCAAATTGCAAAAATGATTTTGCTTTTCACTTAAAAACCACCAATATTTTTTTAAATATAATATTTGCATGGCAGTTAGCATAAAATATCATAAAATCAATGGCCTATCCAAAAAATGTCATAAACCACAAACCATAAAGCATGCAGGACTTTTTTACACAGCTGTTTACACATGTAGGATGAAGAGTTTAGCCAGCGTTTTTGCTGGCAGAATCTTGGAACAGGGCATGAAATGCACTTGCTTAGAGAACAAATCCGTGACCCAAATGATGGTATTGGTATTACTTTCTGGTAGTTCGACAATAAAGTCAATGGATATCTCCTTCCAAGGGGCATCAGGTCTGGCAATGTTTTGGAGTAGTCCTTGAGGTTTTCCTGGTAGTCTCTTTTTGAATCCAAAATGTCCAGCCACTTTTGAATCATGGGCCTGTTGGAGGACAATGCTTTTTAGACTAGCAGGCACATACAACTTGGCTCTCACCCAGGCAAGGCCATCCTGCATGGTGTAATCATTGGAGTGGGACTTGAACCATTCATCAGATGCTAGCACCTCCCTCAGTCATTTTGTTAGCTCTGTTGGCATGTCTAGGTCTGCTTTCCCCTGGCTCCTGGTGACTACTGGGGCAGCTAGATGTTTGGAAGGAATGACCGATTGGACCACTTCTGACCTGGCACTGTTATACTGGGGTAGCCTGGATAAGGCGTCTGCCATAAAATTCTTTCCTTCTGGGAGGTAAAATTGAACTGATTAAAATGTTGTGCACAGCGAACTTGTTTGGGCGACAATTTCTGTGGGGTTTTTAATGCCTCAAGGTTCTTATGATCAGTCCACACCTCAAACGGGTGCTTGGCTCCTTTGAGAAAATGCCACTAGGTCAGTAGGGCCCACCGAACTGCAAAAGCTTCTTTTTCCCAATTTGCCCATCTCCTTTCTGTCTCAGTCAATTTCTGGGAGATGTAGGCGCAAGGTTGTAGATTCCCATCACCATTTGTTTGAAGTAACACCACTATTACCACCATGTCATTTGCATCCCCTTGGACCACAAATGGTACGTCCATGTCGGGGTGTTTTAAAACAGGTTCAGCTGCAAAAAGACATTTCAATTTCTCAAATGCTGCTTGGCATTCCATTGTCCACTTCAGGGGCTGACTAGGTCTTGGTTTTGCTTCCCCATTTGACTTTAAGAGATTCATAATTGGCAAAGAAATGCTAGTGAACAAAGGGATGAACTGGAGGTAAAAATTGGCAAATCCTAAAATCTTTGTAGCTGCTTGCGGATACAAAGGTGGGGCGCCCATTCCATAACAGCCTGGACTTTCTCCGAGTCTATTTCAATACCCTCATGAGAAATGTGGTACCCCAAATAGTCATTTTTTTTCCTTGTGGATTCACACTTAGACAATTTGGCATAAGGTTCAGCAGCTCTGAGTTTTTTCAGGACTCTCTTTAATCCAAATTTAAAAGTTTCTTTACTTTGGGTTGATCACTCTTTCACCCAGGTCCACTTTGTTCCAGCTTAAATAGCTTGGTCCAGTTGCTCTGACTTTAAAGCAGCCATTAATGTGGCTGCTGCCACTTCTGCTGTCAGTTTGAAGAACTTTATCTTGGACCTTTCGAGGAACTGCTGGTTTCTCTTTGGTCGTCAAGATGTTTCTTCTTTTTTTTACCTTTTCTTCCAGAACGTTTCTGACCTGAAGGACTCTGGCAGCGGGTGTCTGGTTGGGTTTTTCACTGAGTCCTTCAGAGCTCCGCTATTTCCCCACAGTTCCCGTTGCGCCAATTCCAGCTTCTGTTGGTTTCATCCTTATGTAGTGCATGCAATTAAAGACTTCCTTTCCGTGTCTCTTCTTTGTGCAGGTCATTAATTGGAGCAAGGTGGTCAGTCAGTGATGTTGAAGACAATCATCTTTCCTCTGTAAGTATTAGTGTGTAGCTGTTTTATTTTGTGTGCTGGTTTCATCCTTATGTAGTGCATGCAATTAAAGACTTCCTTTCTGTGTCTCTTCTTTGTGCAGGTCATTCATTGAAGTTAGGTGGTCAGTCAGTGATGCTGTAGACAGGTAGGACAGTCATCTTCCTTCTGTAAGTAGCTCTTTTATTGTTTTGTGTACTTATTTTAGTCTTATTTAAGTAGTAAGTGCACAAAATAAAAAATTTCCTTTTTATATCTTTTTTTGTAGGTTACTCATTGGGGCAAAGAATTCAGTGACATTGACTTGGCCACTCCCACCTGATCACATGACCGCCAAGCCACTCCCATCTGGTCACATGATCTCCAAACCACTCCTACCTGGTCACATGACTGCTAAGTGACTCCCATCCAGTCACATGACTGCCAAGCCACTCCTACCCAAATGCCACCTGCTAACATTACCACCAAGCCATGCCCACAAAATAAGCCACACCTACAAAATAAGCCACACTCACATAACCGGTAATAAACAGATTTGAAACCCACCCCTGGACCTGATGGATTACATCCCAGAGTTCTAAAGGAGCTAGCAGATGTCATCTCAGAGCCACTGTACTATATCTTTCAAAAATCCTGGAGCACTACCAGAGGACTGGAAAAGAGCTGATATGGTTCCCATCTTCAAAAAAAACAAACCCAGATCCAGGAAACTACAGACCAATCAGCCTAACATCAATACCCGGGAAGATACTGGAAAAGATAATAAAAAACAGATCTGTCAACATTTAGAAATGCATAAAGTAATAACTAGAAGGCAGAATGGGTTTGTTAAAAACAGTTCATGCCAAACCAATCTTATTTCATTCTTCAACAGAGTAACTAAATTAGTAGACCAGCCAAATACTGTGGAATGTCAACTTGTAAAGCGTTATCATGACTATTATCAAGTGGATATTGGAGGGAGAATTCCATGCATACCTTCAGCCAGAATGGGATCTCATATTTCTACAGCCGGTGTGTTCATAGCCTGCTGCAGTACCTCATTGGTGGATATGATTTATGACACAGACTGAGGGGAGGGGAGACACAGGGGTAAAGTCCAAAGACCATTAGCCGGATATCAGTTTCAGCTCTGCAGAAGAACATGCCAAAATGTTGATCCTAATAAATGACTGGATTTCTTTTGAACTTTGTCTCGAGGCTTGTAAATTAATTAGGTCATCTTTTAGAAACTTCACATGGACATAATATACTTTAGACTTCAGTAAAGCATTTGACAAAGTAGACGACAAATTACTTCTTGGTAAGCTGGAAAAAAGTAGATATTTGGAATGCTGACATTAACCCGAATCTCCCTTAAAATTACTTCATCAGCTATCCCAAGTTGGGAAGCCGTTAGGGGTACTGAATCCCAGTTCTGACCCAACCCTGGGCAGTACAAAATTTCAGTGAAGATGGAGGAAGAAAAGAACACAGCAGAGAAGGGCAAAGATGACAGATCGCCTGTATTTGTCAAGGCCATCTATGCACCTTCTAAAGAGGTAGTCGAGGCTGCAGAAGCTAAAGAAAGGGAGTTGCAGCTGAGGGCCCGGCAAAAGGAACCAACCCCTAAACCTCCCTCACAGGCGGAATTAGACCTCCGTGATGAAGCCTCAGGATTTATGACCTCTAAGGAATGCCTGCTAGAAAGAGAGAGGGGCGCCATGAGAACTCCAACAGATGACTGTAGGATGGCCAGAAGATCTGATGAATGGAGATCCCAGTCACCCTCACGCAGTCATTCTCTGATGGGCTTCCCAGACCAATTCAGACAGCTAAACATGAGTGGAATCAAACCCCTCCTTTCCTCAGGACTACCTACGTGGAACCTGGCCCAGCCCACATTCTCCTTCCCTAGCAATGGAGTGGAAATCTTCGCTCCTTCCACACAGCGACCAGCAAATCAAACCAACCCCTTGCTGCTGGAGTAAAGCCAACTTCAGTCACATCAGCACCCCTCCTTCCTGGAGTGCAGGCAGGCCCTACACAGAATTAGGGAATTCAATCCAGCCAAATACAAAGGGGCCTGGGATGCGTTCCCCTCTCCCCAGCTGCCAATGGGTGGCTCGCAGCCCGTGAATCAAGCACCCCCATGGTGGGCTTTCTTCCCAGGACATGGATGGGCTCAATACCAATGGACGCCTGCCCCTTATCAGCAGATGGCTCCATTCCAGATAACTGCCCCTGGGCAGAACCAGGGACTGGGACTGCCACCGGGTCCAGTCCCCCCAGCAATGTCGCAATAGGCTTTCACCCAACTGATTGGTGTGGCTCAACAAGGGAGCTTATCACCCCAAGCAGCTGGCTAACGGGCTACCCCAGTTCAACCACCAGTGCCCTCCTCCCACACCACCATGGTTTCGAGCAACATTTGACGGGACCCCAGATAAGCTGGCTTACTTCCTGAATCAAGTATGAGCATACATTGATCAAGTAGACCCACAATACCCGTCTGATAGAGAATTGATCCAAGAAATAGCCAAGGGGATGAATGAAGGGGAGGCTGCACATTAAGCATATAAATCCAATAAACAACAACAACAACAACATTGGATAGCAGAGCTCCATGAGGAGGAGGCTCCTGAGCAAGATGATGTAACTGGGTTCATCCAACTGATGCATGCCCAATTTAGCAATGTGCCCAAGACATGGATGCAGAAGAGCAGATCCAGGGATTGTGACAGTCTGGCCATCCTGTGAAGAAGTTAGCTTGGGAGTTCCAGAGAATAGCTTTACTAGAATGTTTCACATTCAAACAAAGCATATGTTGAAGTATATTTGCCTACCTCCATCTAGTTCTTCTGCACCAAAATGGTTCCTGTAGAATAGCATAATTTCTATCTTGTAGCACTTGTAAATAGTCACTAAACAAACAAGTAGCAGCAGAATAGCACCGAGTCCTCCAGCAAGTTCAACTGTATACATCAGCTCTGAAAAGAAGAGTAAAGATTAATAACAACCACATTCTGATATAAAAGTAGTAATTTATTATCATAACTTGGGGCAAGAAGTAATTTTCTGTTTTTCTGAATGCAAAAACAAAGTGTTTTTTTTAAATTTCTTGGTATACACATACATACACAGAGAGAAAGAGTAGGCATTAATATTTTTGTGGTGTGTAACGTGCATGACATACAATGTTCACATAGGATGAAGCTAAATATCAGCCCTTTTCTCAACACAAAATTATCATTCCTTTTTTATCAGCTACATTTGTTTTAATATATCCCCCTTCTTTGGTGCGATGCAATTCACAATCTCTCCTCTATGTTGAAAATCATCTGTTTGTGATTTTTGACATTCTGACATTAAGAAGTAAAACATCATCATTTCTTGTGTAGCATTGTACCATGGGATATTGTACAATTGATTGAAACAACTGCCAGTTTAGCTTCCAAAGAAGTGGTTTGGGCAAATGTAGTTATATCTGTCTGTCAACAATAATCATTTCGTAATATCATTTATGAGATTATGTCTATCATACCCAAGCATAACTTTATATACTGTTGTTGCTCTCTAGCCCCATCTAGTGGCGGGAGAGACAAATACCCAGTATATTGTTTGAAGCTGACCCCACCCCATTACCCATGAACCCACACTCTCAAAACAAATACACATTGGGAAGCCAGACTCCATTTTCCTTTAGCATTTGGAGAAGGCCGAAACACAAAGAAGAATCCATCTTAATCTGTGGCATATGGTCATCCAAGGACAAATCCATAATGCACACAGAGAACATGTGATGAAGAGATTTAAATTGTTTGTATTTATTAATTATTATGTTCAACAGTAACTTAATACTGTCTCTCTTGTATTTGGTTCTCATTGTATGTATCCCTATTTTCCCCGGTTTCACCATTTCCTGTTCTTTCAATAAACCATTCAGATATACGCACACAATCTGTTTATTTGTATTGTATTTGTAAGTTTGTTAAACATGTACAAGATAGCAGGTATAAATATAAACATGGACATGAATGAAAGGAATGAATACAAATACTGTATAGGACAGTAGGACAGGGATGGTAGGCACACTGGTGCGCTCATGCATGCCCCCTTTATGGACCTCTTAGGAATGGGGTGAGGTCCATGGTAGACAGTTTAAGGTTGAATCTGTGAGGGTTAGAGGATATAACAACAGAGTCAGGTAGAGCATTCCAGGCATTGACCATTCTGTTGCTGAAGTTGTATTTTCTGCAATCGAGTTTGGAATGGTTTACTTTGCTGTTGTATCGATTGTTTGCCCATGTATTATTGAGGTTGAAACTGAAGAAGTCATTGACAGGTAAACATTGTAACAGACAATTCTGTATATTGTGCTTAGATCATACCGCAGGTGGTGCAGTTCGATTGTCCAAGCCCAAAAGTTCGAGCCTGGTGACATAGGGAATTCTATTGTGAGTAGAGGAGTGGAGTACTCTTCTTGTGAAGTACCTCTGGACCCACTCAATCGTATTGTGAGAAAAGAGGGGTGAGCTCGCAGGCCTCACTGAACCAAAGTTTTAAACTTACATAATTGCAAAATGCATCAGACATATTTCTAATGTGCTGACTTGTGTCTGCATTTTCTGCAAAGCTTGCACTTGAAATGGATATATTTAGAGCAGGAAGAATGAGATGGTGTAACAAATATCTGAGAGCTTCAAATGTACATGGGTGTTTGCAGAGGGTTACAGTCAGTAATGGTCAGTAAGAAAGTAAAAAAAAATAAGGAAGTGAAACTATGAAATGCATAGGTCAATAAAAAAGAAGGTATAAGTAATGTGGCTTGAGATGAGAATGGGATCCTATGCCAAATAGCAGTTGCTATTTGTCATTAGGAACCCATTGCAATGGTATTAATAGCATAAGTTTTGTTGTGCAATTGTATTGCTATGTTGGCTATTCATGTTCCAAATTGTTCATGAAATAATAAACCTCTGATCTTCTAAGGGCTCCTCTCCTAACTTAAGAAAGTGAAAACTCTTGAAGCAGAGTATTTCAAAGGAAACCTTTTATTAAGAAGAATGGCAGCCATTGAATTCAAAGCAACATCTGAATCCCCTTAGGCAATGCAAGTAGAATTAAAGCAGTAGAGACACCTCTACTATGGTGACATAAACTGATATATATACATAGAGAGAAACTAATTACTAGAATTGAATACCTGTATAACTGATACAATTGAGAGACATCTATTTGTATAAAATAACTGTAATGGCTCCTCTCCTAACTTGAGAAAGTAAAGACTCTTGAAACGGATTATTTCAAAAGGAACCTTTAATCAAGCAAGATGGAAATCATTAGAAGCAAAGCAGCATCTGAAAACCTTTAGACCATGCAAATGGGATTAAGCTAATAATGACCCCTCCCCTTTGTCCGAATGCAGATTCTGACCAATACACAAGTGTGACTATGCTTCCTTAACTCTTCTGCCCTGGGAGTCAATAAAACACACGTTCCCATGGCTATCTCTAGTTAGACATCAGTTATATATCCCACATGGCTACCATAAACATCCCTCCAGAGATGTTGGGACCTTCAGTCTCCCGGTGACAGGAAACCAGTTGCAAAGTTGTAAAACTCAGTTGTTTCAGATGTAGCTAATGATTTAACTCCGAGACTCCCCTCCTCCCAATTGAATGGTAGTATCACTTTTAGGGATCTGACAATAACAGTGTGATATGTAACTCTATGATATATAATAATTGAGGCTCAAAAACAGAATAGAATAATACATAGGAATGTTTAGATTTTGAAACGTAATATTAAGGAAGGTTAATTATTGTTAAATATTGAGATATATAATTATTGATACCATTGATATTGCTGATAAAGTAGAAGTAAAGTAGAATTTATATGCAATTGTGGGCAAGGATAAATAGGGGGATAAAAATGGCAACTTCAGTAAAGTTGATGAAAAAAAACTACACCCAATATGATTTTGGCAACACCCCCCTCCTCAAATCAAACATCAATTGAGAGTACATTGGGGCTGGAGAAAGGTGGAACGATGGCAGGAACAACGGGACCAGCACCAACAATGCAGAGTATGCAATTGATGCTCCAGATGATACAAGAGACATTGATGAAAAGCCAAGAAGTGACGGCTACAAATCATGAAGAGACAAGGAGGAATCATGAAGAAATGAAAAATGAAATAGGAGAATTGAAAGGAAATATCAAAAATGTGGATGACAAAATTGAAAGGATACAGAATGCCTTAGCAATAATGAACAGATAATCCAGAATATCGAAACAAAAATAGAACAAACAGATCAGAAGATGGAAAAAATGGAGCTGGAATATAGACAAGTTAATAAAGAATTAGAGTTATCAATAATCCGACTTGAAAATGAAAGAGCTGCATTCTATCTAAGATTCCAAAACATAGCAGAAGAGAAGGAGGAAGACCTGAAAGGAAAAATGATCGAAATCTTCACCGAAATTCTACAGAGAAAAGAACAAGAGTTGAGAGGAGACATCGATGAAGCTTATCGTGTGCATACTAATTATGCCAGAAGACATAGGCTCCCGAGAGAAGTGCATGTAAAATTTGCTAAAAAAAACTAGAGATGAAGTGTACAAAAAAACCAGAGAAGGGATGATTACATTTCAGGGAAAATATTTGATCACGCTTAAACAGATTCCACGGAGAATTCGTGAACAATGTAGACAATACCAATTTTTAACAAATCAGTTACTAAAAATAGAATAATGTACAGATGGTTGCTACCAGAAGGGATACTGGTATCTTGGCAAGGGAAAAGATATAAGGTAGAGAATATAGAAGAAGCGCAGAAATTCTATTAAAAACACTGCAAAGGGGTAGAAGAACAAGGAAGTAAAAGGAAGGCGTGAGAGGGAAAAGTCAGATACAAACCAGAAGCAACAAAAAACACCCCATCTAAAGATGGACCAGGAAATAACAATTATTTCGATAAACTTGAATGGACTGAACGCACTAAAAAAAGAGCACAGATGTTTAATAAACTTAAGAAACTGAAGGTAGATATAACTTGTATACAGGAAGTGCATCTTAAAAGGAACATAGGAACTTACTGGAAAACAAAAAAAACTAGGGAAATTATATATAGCACTGGCAGATTAAAAAAAAGAGGGATAGCAACCTATATAAAGGAAAAAATAAACTCCAAAGAGGTCTACTTTGATGAAGAAGGCAGGATGCTAATGACTGAATTAGAGACAACAGAAAAACTGATATTATTAATAGTCATATATGCACCAAATCAGAAACAAGAGGAATTCTATAGGAAATTACACAACAAAATAAACGAATTAGAATATGAAAATATTTGCTTAAATGGGGATTATAATGCAATAGTGGAATTAAAAAATGGACTATGAAAGCAAAAAAAAAAAAAAAAAAATTACATTACCCAAATCCTTTTTTGAGATGGTACTGGAATATAAATTACATGATATTTGGAGAGAAAGGCACAAAACAAGAAAGCAATATACCTTTTATTCAAACCCCCACCAGTCCCTATCAAGAATTGACTTGGATTTCATCTGATCTATGTAATCAATTAGACAAAATTGAAATCCTTCACCAAAGCTATAGAGCCTGGTGATCTTTCTTCCAAAATGCCATCAGAGGCTTAGATTTGTCATGTAGTGAGGAGATAGTATTAATAATTAAATGGCTCAAAATTAAATCTGCTGAGCATGCAAAATGAATCAGGACCATAAGCATAAACTACCTCAAAACAGGCCTTAAAACAATCTGGGACAGACTTGATGAGTGCTATAGCTCAGCAGAAGCAGCGGAAAAAGCACTGTTCAAAAGATTTGATATCTTTCCCAAAATACCTAACAGCCTATCAGAAACTTAGGGAACTTGGCGACTTACTAATGGAACTTCAAATAGCTAAGTAAGAAGGGGACTTGCAAGGACTTGCATTCCTTGACATAGTCCAAGGTTTCAACCCCATTGTACAAAAGTTACCCTATAGCTCGCAAGAGCAGTGGCTCCAAATACACATGGCTCCAAATACAAAAGAGAGTACAATGTTCCATTTCCCCCCTCCTCTGTTTTTGTGGACTTTGTGTCCCACAAGCTAAAACAAGAAATGATCCTAGCTTTGACTAGGGAGGGATGGCAGAGGAGCTGCTTTCAAGCCATTGGGAGAGATATCCAATCCAACTGCACAGGTCCAGTTTCACTGACTACAGGCTGCATCAAACTACACAAGGGAGGGAGCGAGGGAGAGAGTGTGAGCGAGCCAGGGCCCTTCCCTCAAGCCTTTGTCCAAAGTTCCACACCGCACCAGGAAGATGAAGTTTGAATTCCTCCCCACCCCCTTCGACCCACGCGTACCTTTTCCAGCTGCTTCAGAGAGGGCTTCAATGCCGCTCTTGCCTCGGGTCCTCTGAAGAAGCTCTGCCCTCGCTTCCCTCTCTTTGACAAGCGCCTTGCAAATGGGGGCAGGACAGGGGAGCGTACTGGTAAGGGGGCATGGCCATGTCACTGTGGAATGGGTACGCAAAATTATGGCAAATTTCTGGCACCGGTATACCCGTAGTGGTGCGTACTGGCCAGAACCCACCTCTGGTATGCAGAGAGAGTTGACCTTGACAAAGCTCAAACATGAGCATCAGCATGAACAGAAGATGGTGAAAGCAAAATTCTTCTTTTTTTCCAGAATTTTATTTTTTATTCTCTTACATACCATTTTAAGTATACATTCACATAATTATTATTCTTCTTTACATTTGTCATTCTTATACATTTATTATTTCATTTAATAGATTATAATATACAATTTGGGTTGCTTTATTTTCCATCCCTTCCTCCTGTTGTAACCGCACTTTCTGGTAGTTCAACAATGCTATAAGTCCATAGCAATCTCCTTCCAGGGTGCTGAAGGTTCAGCTACCTTCTATAATAGTCCTGGTATTTTCCCTTGGTATCTTTTAGCTGCCGCACAAATAGGGCAGCTACCTACATAGTCTCCCTATGTTCTTTTTTAGTGATGGCCACCAAAATTGCCTTTTAATGAGGTGTTAAGTTTTCATAAAACCAAAGTGTCCAGCTAATTTGGAGTCGTGGCACCTTGCCATTAAATACAGTCTTTGGCTAGTTGGAAAATACAACCTCCCTCCCACTCAAGTTAAGTTATCTTTCATCAGGCAGCTGGATTTGTGGCTCAAAAACCGTTCATTGGTGGCTAAAGCTTGTTTAAAAGTTTGGGTGGTGTCCTTGTCCTCAAAGTTTCCTGTTTTGCCTGGGATCTGGTGGTTACTTTAGCGGCTAGTTGATTGTTTTATATCATGGGTTTGATTACATCTGGATTCATACTATCGTATTGCAGTTTTGTGCCAGAAAATCCCCCCCCCCAGGAGATATCTGAGCGTAAATTCAAACTGTTTTAAGTACTGAGCCCATCACACTTGTTTTGGGGAGAGTTTCCTTGGGGTCTTTAGGGCTTCTAAATTTTTATGATCCGTCCAGACTTCAAAAGGAATCTTATTCTCCTCTAGAAAATGCCTCCAGATTAAAAGAGCCCATCGAACTGCATAATCCTCTTTCTCCCAAATGGCCCACCGTTGCTCAGATTCATTCAATTTTTTGGATGTGTAAACGCATGGTTGTAATTGGTCTTGCTCATTTTTCTAAAGCAGGACTGCTCCTATTGCTATATCGCTGGCATCTGCTTGTGTGATGAACAGTTTCTCTGTGCCCAGGTGCTTTAGAATTGGCTCTGCGGAAAACAGCAATGTAAGTTTTTCAAATGCAGCTTTGCATTCTATCGTCCAGTTCAGAGGCTGCTTCGGTTTCGGGATACCCTCTCCCATCGTTTTTAAAAGCTTGGTGATGGGGAGAGAAATCTGGGCGAAAGCGGGGATAAACTGGCCATAAAAATTGGCAAATCCCAGGAAGCTTTGAAACTGTTTTTTTAAATATTTTTTTTTAATTTTCAAAACAAACACAACACATCTTTCTTTACATTCTGTAGAAAGTGTATCAGTTGGTTACAAAAAGACTTTCGTGCATCTCTTCCACAGTCAACAAAGATAATTCATATTAACTCAAGTATTTTAACTCAGATATTTATACATGTTACCATGATCATAGCTCCATTTTAATTTGACTATAATTGTTTAAACATCCTTCATCATAAAGTATACCAAGATTTAATACATAACCACATACGGGCATTTCATTTACTATTTCTAAAATCCTCCATTAACACTGAATGCTTATGTCCTATTCTGGCTAAACATCCATAATATTTAATAACAAAATTTTCTAATCGTCCTTTCCAAATCACTGTTTACAATTTACATCCAGTTTCCTTATGTTGTACACATACCTATATATACGTTGTTATCATTATCCCTCCTTTATTTAACTATATCCTGTATCATAACATTTTCCTAATAATCAAGACTTTAACTGTATCTAACTTAGTTCTTTTTTATTGACCTTTATATATAATCCAAAAGGATTTCTAATCTTCCTTTCATGAGTACCATTCAATATTCATATCCAATTATTACTTATCATAACACTACATGTTGTATACATTATTATCATTATCAATTATTTATTTAACTATATGTATTGTCACTAAATTTCACTAAGTTTAACTAGATTTAAATTATACTCTTCCATCTATCAACCTGTATCTTTCCAGTAGCAAAACAGTCTCATATCTTCTGCCATTGGTGGTGTCATTTCCTTAATCAACTTTCTATGGACTCCTCTTAGCAACTCCTTGCTTATAAAATCTCTCATGTAATTTCTATGCCCTTTTTCTGTTTCCTTAACCAGCTTATCTTTGATTGTCGGTAGTGTTATCAATGATATTGCTAATGAAATTTCTCTCTTTAAATCCATAAATTCTTTTATTTTTTCTTCTTCTGTATCTTGCCATCTGGGGTAGATTTTCCCTTCATTTAGTTCCTCTTTCAGTATTTCACTCTTTCCATTTTCAAAGACAAACCAATCACCATAAATATCAGCAAATTTAATTTCTTTATATTCATTTTCCTCTTCGATTTTTAGGATTTTAACCACCACTTTTTCCACTTGATAAACATCCCCAACTTCTTCATCATATTTTGCTTTTAGATGCTCTAAGTCTTCCAACTTCTTCTCTATCCTTTCATATGTATTTGATAATTTCTGTATTTCTGAGAATATCTTTTGCAGACTTAAAGTTTCTTTCTGCTGTTGAAATTGTGCCATTATCTCCAGCTAACAAACACTGCTACTCTAGCTTGGAAGGTTAACAAGATTAAGCATAAATTCACAATAACATTTTATTTTTCCTTTCACTGGTTAAAGATATATTTCAAAAGAACATCTGTATGCTTTTCTTCTTATCACTCTCTATAAACAAGCAGTGAGACCTTGGAGTGCCAAGCCAGGATAATCAGTGAGAAAAGTAAGTGTTTCATTTCCAATACACAAACCTTCCAGCCTCCAAGTAGCAGTGTTATTGTTGCAATTTTCTTTGTTTCTTTTTGTATCTTTTTTGTATTTCATGTCAAAAAAAAGTCCGATTCTTGAATGAGTTAGAAGAATGCCCACAGTAATGAAAGAGGAGAATTTTAGTCCATAGGTTACAAAGAATAATAAAAGAAAAAAATAGAAGAAGAAAACTTAATCCATTCGTTTTAAAAGGCTTCCATTCCATTCATGAAGATAGCATTTAAAAAGTAAGATAACCCACAGTCCAAAACCATTCCAAATTTAATTCTGCCACTTATTTCTTCTGTTCTACAATTTAAATTAATTTTAAATTTTTAGGCAGTCTCTTTTTAAAATTCCTCAACAGCTGGAAACACTTTCTCTTTCTGTATCCTTCTGCTTTGGAGCAGCCCCGACTTCATCAGCCTGATGGCTGGATTTTTTGTCGCTGGTTTGAAGAACTTCTCTTGGATTGATCAGGGACTTTGTGATGTCCCTGAGTTCAGCAAGACGTATTCTTTCTGTTCACCATTTCTGCGGGACAGTTTAGGTCTGTTTCGACCACCCAGCGGCAAAAGTATCGATGGCGATCTCAGAGCATTGAGATCGCACGATGTCTTTTTGTGACATTGGCTCCTCTTCTCAAGCTTTGAAACTGTTTACATGTTCTGGGTGGTTTCTAGTCAAGTACTGCCTGCACTTTTAAAGGGTCCATTACTATGCCCTGGTGTGAAATGCGGTATTCTAAGTAATCAATTTTTTCTTGGTGGAATTAATATTTGGACAGTTGAGCATAAAGTTTGGCAGAACGAAGTTTGTTCAGAACTGCCCAGACTAGTTTTATATGTTCTGCCTTGGTCTCAAAATATAACAAAATGTCATCTAAGTATACCTAACAGCCCTTATATAAATGCTACTGTGACACTTCGCTTATTAATTGCATAAATATTGCAGGGGGCCCTTGGAGCCCAAATGTGAGCACTTTGAATTGATAGCCACCAAGAGGGGTGTTAAATGCTGTTTTCCATTCATCTCCCTCCTTAATTCTGATATGGTAGTAAGCCTCCCTTAAATCCAGTTTTGAAAAAAAAAATTGTGGCTTCCGATGCCTCACTGTAGAGGTTCAGTGGCAAATGAAGCTGGCTCCCTCCCTGCTATTGACCCATCTAGTTGGCAAAAAGCTATGGGGCTTTTCAGCTCCCTTACATTAATCCTCAACTTTCTTACCAGGGTTGGGCTGATCAAACAGCGGGTGCACCCTGAGTCCACTAAACCTGAGATTTTTATCCCCCTCTCCCAGGTGGGGATAAACAGTCTTAGGGGGAGGTTAAGCAGTTTAATTGGTTTGCTTACCAGTGTTTCATCATCTGGATCGCTTCCGGATGAGTATGGTTCCTCCTGCTGAGAAGCTGGGGTTTCCTCCTCAATGGGAGAGGGGGAGATTCTATGATCTCCCTGCTCCTCAGGGCCGTTTCCTTCCCATGCTGGTCAGGTTTCGTAGGTTCCCCCTCCCCATGGGCGCTCTGGTTTCCTAGCTGGTGCTTATAAACAGCATTCTGCAGCTCAATGCCCCTCCTTTTCCACACTTGAAACTGTCTTAGGTTTTCGGAGAAGATGCCATTTGTGGACTGAAAGGCTCTTGCTTCCATTGGGGTGGGGATTTCTTCCACATTCACCCAGCTCGGTACTGGTTTCTGGCCATGTCGATCTCTGCCTCTTCAGCAGTGAGATACCACTCATGTAAGTGCCACGCAAGCATTGTAGAGATCATCACTCAACCTGTCTTTGAACCAGCTTGGCCAGTTTACGTGACACACCTGGTCTCAGAATTCTTCGGTGTACTCTGCCATTGGCCGGCGTCCCTGCTTCACAACTTTAATGTGGTCATGTGCTTTGCGGTCTGTGAGGGGGTCCTCGAAACGTCATTGCACGGCCATCATGAAATGGTCGAAGTTCCACAGTTCTGACACAGCGGCATCATGTAGGGTCACCATCCATCTGGCAGCAGCTCCTTCACACCCGTATTCTTGCATGTAGATGAACACGTGTGCCACAAAGAATCCCATCAAACTTCACATCAAGGGAAGGAGGTTTTGGGGTTGATTGGGAGCGCCCCCCCCCCCAATCTATGCGACAATAGGGGGGAGGGTTTGCTGGTTCCTAGCTGTTGCTGTTGTGCCATCTACTTGATCAGCAGGGCCCAGAGGGGGTTTAGCTCTCCTGGCATCATCTGCGGTTGCTGCCCTTCCAATGCCTCTTGGTTGCTGTTCCTGCTCCCCCCGGATGTTGAGATTTTCCAAAATCTCCATCACCAACAGGGTTACATGTCTCTTCAGGCAATCCTCTCTCAGTGAGGCTTCATTTAGCTCCTCCTGGTCAGAGGGGGCTTCTAGCTCCAATTTCTACCCTGGTTTTTGGTTACCACAGGTGAGGGTGACTCCTCTGGTCCTCCCATCACCGCCATCTTTTGTCCCGATGCCGATTGACCAGCGGGGCTTTTTGGGGTCCTCCAGGCTCACCTCTTCCTCTCTGACAGGGTACATGGAGCAGGCCTCTGGTTTGGTGGGGGGGGGGTTGACATCTCCCTCCAGCATTCAGTTGTTCGCTATTGTGCTCGGACATGGTTTATAGGGTCCCCTTGGTAGAGCAAATGTTGCCTCTGCGGGTTGACCGTTTTGTAGAGATGTTGCTTTATGTAAGGGCTCCTATCCTAACTTAAGAAAGTGAAGACTCTTGAAACGGAGTATTTCAAAGAATCCTTTTATTAAGAAGAATGGAAACCATTAGAGTCAAAGCAACATCTGAATCCCCTTAGGCAATGCAAGTAGAATTAAAGCAGTAGAAAACCATCCCATTTGTTAAAATGCAGATTCTAGCCAATACACCAGTGTGAAGATGTATCCTTTATCAACTGCCCTGAGAGCTGAATAAACATACATTCCCATGGCTATCTTCCATTACACAGTAAAGTGCAATGTCCCAGATGGCCATCATAAACGTTCCCCCAAAGGTGATGGGATCGCAGGCATTTCAGTGCCAGGAAACCAGCCAAGAGGAACATGTGTGACAAATTTCAAGTTTATAGGCTTTACAGTTCTGGAGATTTCATGATGAGTGAGTGGATTTGGCTTTTATATATATATAGATTCTATTCATTGATATTAATTGCTCTCACAGTATGTTATTTTGCATGGCTTCCTTGGTTCCTAAATTACTCTTCCATGAAAAGGTGCACTTTTTCACAGCTGTCTAAACACATGTTAGACAGAGAATCATTTATCTCACTTTTACAAACACTTTTTTCATATAATTTGTTCTGCTGCTTCAAATTCTGGATTAAAAATTTAAACTTAGCTCAATAATACAGACATGCTTCATCTTTTTCTCCTGCATCATAGTGACAATAGAAAGATTATGAGAAATTTATGGAAATGCAATGAATTATCAGTCTTTTCCTTGTTTAAAATGGTGATAGTTATTTGACAAATAGCCAAGATTTCTTCGCCAAATCTTTCCCATTGTGACAGGTGCTAAAAAATCTGGACCTGTTAATGAGTTTGCCTATTAGTTGCAGTTTAGTTAATTTAAAATGCATTGTTTGATTTTTTTTTCCAGCAAAAAAGATTATGAACTCCCAGCTGTTCATGCTTTCCTGGATCAGTAGGAAGTTTACCTCCTAGCTATTCAAATGCACTGATGCCACCAGAAACTTATAGGAAGATTTAAGAGCTACAGTATTTCTAATTTGTTTTTAAAAATGCCATAAGTAACACTCAGCTACTTTTAGGAATCTTCCTTAGTAAATATATTTATGAAGATGATATTAAATGAGTATCCTACTACCTGACTACTCAACTCATTATTCATATTTTATAGCACTATGTTTTGATTAAATTATGCTAGTTATTATTCAGCTTTATCAGACAGATGACAGTCTGCCCTTCAAAACAGAGTTAGAGTTGGAAGCTCAACATAGTTTCCTCCCTATAAGACTTGCATTAAATTGCTCAGAAGGGCTTGCCCCTTAACAATAAAACAGATTTCCTGCGTAAATATAGTAATAAATAATAAAAACAATTTAATATTGATATAAAAATAGACACATGCTTTTACAGAATGGTCAAATCTGTAAGGTCTTGCCTCTCCATTTTTCCCAAGAAAGCAGGACTCTTGAAACTGCAGTTGTTCCAAAAGAAGCTTTTATAGAAAGGTTCTGATCTTGTAGGCAAGAACTGAAGCTTCTCACTTAAAACCAGCTATTTAAAGCAATGCTAATCAAACCCCTCCCACACTACATCATTTCAGGGAAACAGAAACACAGTAATGCAAGAAACAGAAACAGATCACTCCATTCCTTCCCCCATTCCTCCCACCAAAATGCCAGCATCCCTCAAGGAATATCTGGGACCTGACATACAGCCCCCTCCCCTAGAAAAAGCAGGAAGCCCATCTGAAAGAAAACAAAAGAGGGAAGGGGAGACAAAGGAAACATAAAATCAATTAGGTTTGTCAGGGTACAATTGATGGAATATATGTACCAACCCTTGGCAGTCCATAGTACAATTCAGTGGTTGGCTAGGTTTCGCTTTATGTACCCCCTTGGTTTTTAAGAGATGGTTTCGCTTTATGTACCCCCTTGGTTTTTAAGAGATTTGTAATCAGCAATGCTATTTGGGAAAAATGGGATAAACTGCCTATAAAAGCTAGCGAACCCCAGGAAGCTCTACAATTGTTTGCAAGTATGGGGGGGGGGGGTGTTCCCACACTCAAGGACTGCTCTGACTTGTGCAGGGTCCACCCCCTGTTGACAGATTCTGTACCCTAGGTAATCTATCTTATCTTGGTGAAAATCACATTTGGAGAGTTTGGCAAACAACTTAGCTACCCTTAATTTCTTCAAAACCTCCCACACCAATTTAACATGTTGAGTCTTAGTTCCAGTATAAATCAACATATCATTAAGATAAACCAAAACTCCCTTATACAAGTGCTCATGTAGCATCTCATTAATTAGCTGCATGAAAATGGCGGGTGCCTCTTGGAATCTGAATGGCAAAACCTTGAACTGAAAACATCCCAATGGACAATTAAACACTGTTTTCCATTCATCCCCTTCTGGGATCCTGATCCGGTAATAAGCCTCCCACAAGTCTAGTTTCACCAGAACGGCCAACATGTCCTTCATTAAGGGTAGGGGATAAAGATTTTCCTTGCAAATAGCATTTAAATTCCTATAATCAACACATAAACATAACAAGCTGTCATTCTCCCAGAATAGATGGGGATGGCCACCTTGGATCTTGCCAGTTCGATGAACCAATGCTCAAGATTTTTATGTATGAATTGCTGCAGTTCACCCAGTTCCAGTCATCATGTAAAATTTTGGTTTAGGTAGTCGTCCCCCCTGTAAAAACTCGATGGCAAAATCTGTAGACCTATGGGGGGAGGAGAGTTCATATGAGGCTGCTGTTTTGAAAACATTCATCAAATCATGGAATTCCCTGGGGATGCCCAATAGGGCTCCATTCACCACAGCCACAGTTACCTCCTCACTCTGTGGTATTTCAGTCTGGTGGGGTTCCTGGTTCCAAATTAACTCATCATTAGGAAATTGGAGGGTTCCTTCTGTCCAGTCCACCCTAGGGTTCCATTTCTTTAACCACGTTAGCCCTAGAACTAGGGCCCAGTCCATCCCTGGTGTTACAATGAAAGCAATGGCGTTGGAGTGATTTACCATTGTTAGTTTGAGCAGTTCAGTGGCAAATGTGGCCAGGGCACCCCCTGCAATGGATCCATCAAGTTGGCAAAATGAGACTGGGGTCTTTAGTGGCCTTAATTGCCCAGTTGTCTGACCAGAGTTGAGCTTATTAGGTTTCTCATGCACTGAATCTAGCAATGCCTTAAATCTCACTTTTGTCCTTGTTACCGGAATTATAGGGGTTGTAAAGGGTTCGACAACCCCACTCACCAAATGGTCTTCTTGGTCATTCTCCAGATGACTGGGTTCATCCAATGGAGGGGTTGGAGTTCCTCACACCATAATTGGTTCCAGCAGGAGCTCAATGACTGCATGGGTCTTCCAGGCAATATCTTTGGAACAGGGTGGTGGCTTTGAGCGTTTTCCTCTGACCTGCTTCTCTCCCTTTTGAGTGGACATTCTCACATGACACTCATTTGAACAGTGGCCTTCATCCCCACAATGGAAGAAGGCAGCTGAATGTGGTGGGGCAGAGAGAGTTTTGTGTTGTGGCTCAACAGCGGCCGGCTGAGCTGTTGCTGGAATCTGACAGCGGTGAACACTATGGGACATGAGATACAATCTTAAGTCACGTCTTGTGTATGGTGTCGATGGGCCAAGTCAGCGATGTGAGCCCCCCCCCCCAGGTCTGCTCCAGCCTTTGAAGACACTGGAGAGACCCTGGGGGGCATTTCTATGGACTTTCTGACAGACTTGCCTCCGTCTTCTGGATTTACCACAGTGTTCATGGTGGTGAACATGCTGACGAAGATGGCACATTTTATCCCGTGTCTAAAATTACCAACAGCCCGCGCAACCACCCGCATGTTTATCCAACATGTTTTCAGGCTGCATGGCCTACCTGATAGGGTCGTGTCAGACAGAGGAACGCAATTTACAGCCCAGTTTTGGAAAGGGCTGATGAAGGCCTTGGATATAAAAATCTGCTTGTCCTCAGCATACCATACAGAAACTGACGGAGGGACAGAGAAAGTGATCAGGATCTTGGAGCAGTACCTGAGTTGTTTTGTGAACCAGCAGCAAAATGATTGGGCAGACTACCTGGCAGTGGTGGAGTTTGTGTTCAATAACTCGCAGCACACATCCACGCAAATGACGCCCTTCTTGGCCAATGTAGGGTATCATCCTTGGTTCTTTCCCCTCCCCTTGGGGTTCTTTCCCCAATTGAGTCACTGGTCCCTGCAGCTAAGGACTTTCTGTCAGAACTACAGGCGGTCCATCAAGCGGTGCAACGATGGCTGGATAAAGCCAAGGAGGACTATAAGAGAGTCGCGGACAGATCTCGGTGTGCAACACCGGCATTGACTGTGGGGGATCGAGTGTGGCTGTCCACTAGACACCTTCCATCAGACCGGCCGGTCAAGAAGTTAGACCACCGTTACCTTGGCCTGTTTCCTGTTGAAGCAGTCATCAATCCGGTCACCTGGTGTTGCCACATTCGATGCAAGTCCATCCGGTCTTTCATCAATCTCTCCTTGTTTCTGAAGCCAGCTTGTCCTCTTCACTGACCAGATCATCCCCAGCTTCGTGGTGATGAGGAGCTGCCCGAGTACAAAGTTGCCAGTATCCAGGATTTCCGATGGCTGAAAGGACGGTTCCAATACCTGATTGAATGGAAGGGCTATGGGCCGGAGGATTTTACCTGGGAGGATATGACCTTCATCCATGAACCTGCTTTGGTGCAGGCCTTCCATGAGCAATTCCCATCTAAGCCACACCCTTAGTGTCAGACCCGGGAGAAGGGCCCTGCAGTGAGGGATAGTGTTGTGGCATAACAGCGGCCAGCTGAGCTGTTGCTGGAATCTGACAGCGATGAACTCTATGGGACTGCCCTGGAGGCTGAGGAAGACTCTGGGGGGGGGGGGTGTTCGGAGTCAGAGCAGAGACTAGAGAGTCCTGTTGGCCACCAGATGGCTTCTGAGTCAGGGAGCAGTGATGAAGAACAGACAGAGGCTGTCCCTGACATACGTATGCGTAGGGTTGAGAGGAGGAGGGAGCAGCTTTGGAAAAAGGCTCAAAGAAGGAAATAGGGAACAGGTGGCTACTGATTGGCCCCTCCCGGAAAGCTTATAGGTGGGGCAATGGGAGGGGAATTTTGCAGGATACAACAGTTTATTAATCCAGGCGTAGTGAAAGAATTTCATGAGTTCAAGCCTTGTTTTCATAGAGACAATTTTCTGGGCTCCTAGCCAAGGGGTTGCTTATCTCCCTCCTTAGTTGTGGCAGACAGCCAAATCTGCATCAGTATAGATTAGAGGCTTGGGACAGAACAGATTTGGTTTCCTCCCTTCTCCCTTCTGGCAGGGATCTCTTCCAGGAGCAGTTTGTGTGGTCCTGGATTCGACCTTGGTCAATTTCTACTTCCTCAGCCAAGACACACTCACTGTGCAGGCAGACTGGAGCTCCACAGGCAGTGCATGCATTGTACAGGTCATCATTTAAGCCATCTTTGAACAACTCATGAGTATTTCCTCTGGCTAATCTACATTGTAAGTCAGATCACGAAACTCTTCGATGTATTCAGTGACTGGACAGTGTCCCTGTCTGTGCCTTATGTGGTCTCTAGCCTTGCAGTCAGCTAGGGGGTCGTTAAATCTCTATCTCAGGGCTGTCATGAAACAGTTGAAGTTGCAGAGCTCTGGTGCATCTGCATTACGGAGGGCTCACCATCATCAATGTGCAGCTGATCCTTCTAGAGCCAGGGTGACAATCTTCAACACCTTCTGTAGGGAGATCCCTCCCATACTTTTTTTTTTTCATTTTTTTTTTCATTTATTAAAATTTATAGGCCGCCCTTTTCCCTGAGGGGACTCAGGGCGGCTTACAATCACAAGGGAGGGGGGTGCAGTATCAAAAAACAAAACAAAATGTGAACAAAGAAAAATAATAAAACACAACTTTCGTTCAGCAATCAAACACTCGGGCGGGTGAATTGGGAACCTATCCCCAGGCCTGCTGGGAGAGCCAGATCTTGAGGGCTGCGCGGAAGGTCTGGATGGTGGTGAGGGTACGGATCTCAACGGGGAGATCGTTCCACAGGGTCGGAGCTGCAACAGAAAAGGCTCTCCTCCGTGTGGTCGCCAGTCGGCATTGACTGGCAGATGGGATTCGGAGGAGGCCCAGTCTGTGCGATCTAATTGGTCGAAGGGAGGTAATCGGCAGAAGGCGGTCTCTCAAGTACCCAGATCCACTACCATGGAGTGCTGCATGTAGGTCAGTATGTGTGTGAGGAGAAATCCCAGTTGCTGGGAATTGCCATGGAATTTGATGCCAAGAGGGGGCACCTTCCGTTGTAAGGGTGGAAGCCTCCTCTAGTCGAGTCACAAGCCCTGCTTTGCATTGAGATGTCTCCTGGGTGGAGCTTCCATGGTGGAAATGAGTTCAACAGTAGCCACTGCAGTTTCAGCCAATGCTCCTGGTGTTGGGGATCCCTTTTGTTCATTGGTAGTTCCCCTTTTGTACTCCTAACTAGCCTGCAGCGCAAGCATGGATCTGCATGCCATAGATGTCCTCCCTCATGAGGTTCATGGCTTCCCTCAGGAGTTGGTTGGGCTGGTCTGGGGCTCCTTCCTGTTCATCATTGTCATAAAGGTCTCCCATCTCCTGCTTCCAACCAGGACATTGGCTGCCACAGGTGAGGGTGTCATCTTTGGTTCTTCCACCCTAGCCTTCCATCTTCCCAACACCGATGGACCACCTTGGCTTGATAGGTGTTTGAGGCAATATTCACCTTGACCCAGGCCTTGAGGGCTTCAATTGAGATTTTTTGGGGGGTGGGGTTCTTCCCCTGAGTAGACATGGTGTGCACAGTCCCCATGGTATGGCTGTTACCTCTCTCGCTTAACCAGTTTGCAGGTCTTGCCTAATGTAAGGTCTTGCCTCTCCAATCTTCCCAAGAAAGCAGGACTCTCGAAACTGCAGTTGTTCCAAAAAGAGCTTTTATTGAAAGGTTTGTGATAACAAGAGATCTAGACAAGAACTGAAGCTTCTCACTTAAAACCAGCTATTTAAAGCAATGCTAACCAAACCCCTTCCACACTACATCATTTCAGGAAAACAGAAACCTCATATAGAGATTAGCACAGTAATGCAGGCAACAGAAACAGAAACTTCATATACAGATCACTCCATTCCACCTACCTTCTTCTCACCAAAATGCCAGCGTCCCTGTACAAATATCTGGGACCTGACAAAATCATTCCTTCATTTTCTGTGCAACATGCAGTGTTAAATCATTCTTCAGCAGAAAGAGATTTATTCATTCAAAAAAATTAAGTGCCATTTATTTCCTGATAGGATAGTGGTTATTTAAATATCAACACAATTATTCTTCATTGGAAAGGAAGCCATCTCAGTTGTTGATGTCATAATTAGAAAATGAAACGTCTGATATATCAAATCAAGGCTAGTTAATTTAACATCTTATTTTCTTTGCTGGCAACTAAGAAGTACTCTAGGAGTTCATAAGCAGATGGATTTCCATCATTCTTTCAACAGACTGAAGAAACATAGTATGTGGTGCTGGAAGTATCATCTCTGGATCCTCTTCCCTATTTTGATAATGTTAAATATGTAGAATGTTATAAAACATGTAGTAGTTGCAGAATTGATTGAGACAGTTAAGAAAATAGAAACAAAATTCAAAATCAAATTATTTGAATAATTAGATTAATGGATTGAAAGTCATAGAATGAAATTTAATGGATGTCAATACAGTTATTCATATGGGAAACAAAAATGAAATGCACAGGCATACCTAGGATAGGGATGCCTAGATAGTACTTCCAAAAATGATCTGGGGGTAATAATTGATTGCAAAAGGAATACAGGGCAGCAATCTAAATGTAATTTTAAATTTAATTTTAAACTCAATCAGATGACTATAATTTTCAGATCTCTCTGTCTCTGTCTCTTTCATTCATATATATATATATATATATATATATATATATATATATATATATATATATATATATATATATATATACACACACACACACCTAAAATTAAAAATAAATAAATATTTTGCTCTTTTGTGCTTCAGTTAAGATCCAGTATTTCCCAATGACACAGATACACAGAAATTATAACAACTTTTGACATTTATTTACTCATTTCAAATATTTATATAGTTGACCATCTTGTACCAAAATAATATCTATTTATGATAGAAAATATTAAAAGTATAATATTGAGTTCTAAATACCTGGAGCCATAGCTAAATTTCAAAACAGCTCATAACAAGCAGGCTATGCAGAGAAGCTTCTAGTGATGAATAGCAAATTGACATCCTATCCTATGGACAGCTAGTTGCTGGATCGAGACAGTAGAAACTCTTTAGAGCAAAAAGATATGGGCAGATTTTTGTGTGTGTGTGAATAGACAGAGGACCTGTGGTTTTATTGTGAAAGTCATGGAATTCCATCAAGCTCAGAGCCAATAATGTAGTCTTTTATGGTCTTAGGTTTTGAGCAAAGCACAATCTTTTAAAGCATTTTAGAGTAATTTTGTTGCTCGTAAAGATTGAAAACTTTCAGAACTGCAAATCAGGTTCTATTTGCTGGGTAGGTTCTCTTTCAATCATTTAACAAAGAAAATTATGAGGTTAAAATTTTATGCATTAAAATATTTTTGTGGAGAATATGCAGTAACAGGATGATTACGGTATTGATTTTAGAAGGTTTTAAGTGGCTTAGAGGCTCTAATGTATTTGAATTAAAGACTTTGAAATTAAATAAAAGAATCCTTTTTCATGGTAAATCACTTTTTTTTTATACCTAAGCAACTGTTATCAGAACAAACTGATGACTTTGAAATTTGGATAGTAAAGGGCATTAGCACAAAATAAATAATACTATTTTAGAGGACATTTTTGATGATGGGGATAATATGTAATTATAAAGTTATCTGCAATTATAGAATTGGAAAACAATATTGATGAGGAGCAAGCAAGTTCTACTGAGTAAAATTGAATTTAATGTGGATTAAAAATAATAGTTTATAAGAAAGAAATGGAAACAATGAATTTTAAGAGACAGGTATTTCAAATATTCCAATACTAAATTCAATAAATAAGTACACTGATGAATTGGTACAATCATTTAGTGAAATAGAACTAGATGTGTCAACAGAGACGTAAACAAACTGCTAATTATTGCAACAACTTGATAAAATTTAGATTTAGAATCTACATTTCTTTAATTTAATTAACTAAAATATAATTAAGAACAAATAAGTTCTGATGTCTTATAAACATAACATAACATAACATATATTCTTGCAATGCTACGGTTAAAAAATAGTCAACATGCTGGATGGTGAGATTGAAGTTCTGCCAGATTATTTGTGTTTCATAGATTATAAACTGTCAATTTGTAAAGCGTTACCATGACTATTATCAAGTTGACATTGGAGGGAGGATTCCATGCATACCTTCGGCCACAGTTGGATCTCATATTTCTACAACTTCATTGGTGGATATGATTTATGACACAGACTGAGGGAGGGGAGAGTTAGGGGTAAAGTGCAAAGACCATTAACAGGATATCAGTTTTGGCTCCACAGAAGAACATGCCAAAATGTGATCCTAATAAATGAATGGATTTCTTTTGAACTTTGTCTCGAGGCTCGTAAATTAATTAGGTCATCTTTTGGAAACTTCACATAAACATTGAAAAAAAAAGGCTGAGTTTCAATTGCACTATTATAGCCATCCTCTTCCTTTTTTATCATACCTTGAGGATATCTTTAAGTCCTTGTAATCTTAAGGAAAATTAACAATAGTACAAGATATTGCTACATAGTAGTATGAAGAGTTGTAGGTTCTACAGTTGCAACTTGTAATGAATACATTAGGATTTTTCTTTTTTATTTACCCAGGTTCTTTTCCTAACACTACTTTATGAAATGTAAAACATAATTGATTACTTACAAAATAAATACTCAAAAAATCATCAATTTAAGCTCATAAAAAGCTTCATTTTTGTATAGATATGTTGGAAGAAATATCCATCTGGTTCAGTTCCAAGTAGGGAGAAACATGGAAACATGGAAGCTGATTGGAAAGATGGTTTAATGGTGAAACAAAACCACCAAGCATGTGTGATTCTGGGTAGCTGAGCAATTGATTTGTTGAGTACGTGGATTTTTATACAGTTTGTTCTATAGCATTTTGAAATTTAGAGGCTTGTTTTGTGTATTTTGTTATTTGATTTTAATTAGTTTCTCTTGCAAAGCTTGGCAATTAGTTGGGGGTTTTAATCAGTGGTGGGATTCAATTTTGTTTTCTGTTGGTTCTGTGGGCATGGCTTGGTGGGCGTGGCATGTCTTAGTGGACATGGCATGGTTTGGTGGGTATGTCTTGGTGGGCGACTCCTACTCCATGCAAGGAGACCCAGCTTTGTAACCCAGCATCCTCAGCGATAGGATGGGAGACCACCAGGAGAGGTGAGGAGGAAGAGACAAGGGGGTGGCAAAAAGGCAGCAGAGCTGCTGGTGGCTGAGTACTAAACTTTCCTTCCTTCCTTCCTTCCTTCCTTCCTTCCTTCCTTCCTTCCTTCCTTCCTTCCTTCCTTCTTTCCTTCTTTCCTTCCTTCCTTCCTTCCTTCCTTCTTTTTCCTTCCTTCCTTTTCTTCTTTTAACTTCCCTCTTCATTCTCCTTTCTTCTTACCTTCCCCTCTTTCCTTCTTTTTCCTTCCTTGCTCTCTCCCCTACCCTTTTTCCTTCTTTCGCTTTGTCTTTCCTCTTTCCCTTTCTCCTTTCCTGTTCCTTCTTGGATGCTCAAATGCAAAAGGGGAAACATTTCTCCTTTTGTTTTGTTTTGCTTTTAGTTTGTTTTACTAGACCTCTGCCAATGAAAATGGAGCTCGGTGGGGGGGCACATTACTCCCCCAAAATTTGCAGCCTATGAACAAATATCTAATTGATAATTTCAAAGCAACATATGGTTTTCTATTACATGTAGAAAGTAATATATAATTACAATTAATAGGAATTACTAAATTGCGAAAAGTCTAAAAACCTAAAATTTGATAACTAACACCTAACAAATCTTTACATATTAAAAATGGAAGACCAAGCAAGAAAAATACCATTAAGAAATGTTACTATGGTTTTAAAGCTAGTATCTTTGCAGAACCTTTGTAGTATCATCAAAAATTATTAGATCAGTGTCACTGTTCGTATAGGTTAGATTACAGCCATACGTTTTGGCAAAGGAATAAAACAAATAAATAAACGAAGAAGCTATTTAAATTCTAATCCCAGTAAATGGCAAGTTTTAAACATAATTAGAACAGAGTTAAGAATAAGAATATATTTTTTTTTAAGTTATACTCTATTAGCACAAAAAGTTTTACCCATGGTTGTTTGTGCCACTTGCAAAATACATTTATCACTACTAGATTAGTTTACTTTTTACTGTTTTTTTATTGTTTTAGACATTAAAATTCTAATAGCAATAACTTCCTACCAGAAAATACTTATTAATTTTCCACTTGTTACATGCATTTCCTGTATAAATATAATTATTAAAAAGTTATTGAACTGTATTTTTTCAACAAACAGCCACATTTAATTATTGATTTCTTTTTATTTAAAATGCCATCCTAAAGAAAGTGAAAATTAATTTATACTTTCAGGAACACAACTTTATACAATATGGAATATAACAATAGTGAAGATAGATAGATAGATAGATAGATAGATAGATAGATAGATAGATAGATAGATAGATAGATAGATAGATAGATAGATAGATAGATATATTCACCCCTCTTAAGTAGAATAACTGTAGCATGTCTGCGGCCGTATCCATTTTCAACATAGCAGGAGTAATTTCCAAGATCCCCTTCTTCCACTGAATCAAGAATTAATGAGATGGAAACTTCTTGTTCTCCAAGATGTTCTTTAAGGATTCTAATAAAAAGAAAAATATTTTGTTGAAATATTTTTGCTTATTGAAAAATTGTTGAAAAACAATATTTTTGGAAGGAATCGAAGGAATCTTAATATGATCTTTATTTTAAAAAAAGTACATTGATGTAATTAAACCACTAGTTTACCTTATTATCAATATATATTTATACACATCTGTAGATGCTAATGAGATCTGAATTAAATTGATTTTTATAAATATTTTTTTTTGCTAAAATATAACTATCTTTTAAAACACTTTTTAAGATTGAAAAAAATTGAACCAAATAGAACAGGTTTTGTGAAAACAATTACCTAATTTTTTTGCAATTAAGGTGAAATATATTCTATTTTTAAAAAATAAAATATATTTCTGGATTATTCCATTTTTAAAGATTAAGTAACAAAGTTAATATTCTCAGAAGATGGATGCATTTCTTTGAGTAATTTAGGAGAAATAATTTTCTTTGGAAATTCATACTTTGTTTATAATTCTTTATGCACATAATACTTGTTTGTTTGAAAACAACATATATCCACAAATATAAACACCAAAAGAAATTACCACTATTTCCAAAGATTAAGAAACATCCCAATGAATATCACAAAAGGATTTTGTGTAAGTAATCAATTTATAATAGACACACACACGCATGGACACACACACACAATTTATCATGTAAATAGTTTCTAAACATTTTACAGTTGCTGAATCTTCATTCTTGCTTCAACATTAGATTCTAAAACTAGCAGTTTTAGAATAATTGCATATAATTTAATTTAATTTAATTTATTGAATTTATAGGCCGCCCAATCCCAGAGGACTCCGGGCAGCTTACCCAGAATAAGAAAAGAAAAGAAAAAAATAAAATAAAAATAAAAATAAAGATTAAAATTCTCCAACACGCATACATTAATATGAAACATCAATTTTCTATGCCATTCTCAATAATCATCCTGCAAAAGAACAAGGCTCAGTTGATTTTGTGCTCTGTAATAATGTCTATTCCTCTTTTAAATAGTATTTTATTCATTTAAGAAAAGTAGATATTAGTCTTGACAAAACATATGTATATATATTTTTTACCTAATATCACTCTCCCAAACCCGACTTTCATCCAAATCCTCAATAAACTTTTCGCCTTTCATCCAATACATTAAAGGACTGACTTCTCCACTGTATCCAAAGAATGCTCGACAAGTTAGATTAGGAGAATGGCCTGGAGAAAAGCATTAATAAAGAAAATACATTAGACTCGAACTGGCAAAACTAATGTATTACTGGGTTGACAATAAAGTAATAGTTTATCATATAAATCTTACATTACATGAAAGTTAACTTTAGGATTCTTATGTATTAGAAACATTTTTGACCAAATTATGAGCATAATACATGCTCAGTAGAAGAAAGTTAGGGTGGAGGAGGAAGGAAAGAAAGGAGAAAATATCGGGGTCATTCCAAACATAAAATTAATGAATTCCTAAATGAATGTTATAGAACAATTTTACATAATAAATGTCACTTCTCTTGCATATGTTTAATGTACTTGAAGATACACATTATAAAAGAAATCAAATATGGAAGTTTTTATGCATTAGTCCAAAAATATTTACAACCTATGACCAAATATGTAATTGATAATTTCAAAGCAATATCTAATATTTTAAAATAATGCAATCTTATTCTTTCTACTCAATATACACATACCTGAAGCAACTAAAATATTATTTTATTGACAATTATTCAAAAACAAATTAGTTATTTGGTTTCCTTTAAACAAAAAAAACATTTATATGTTGTAAGACACCTTCAAAGTCCATAAAATGTTTTTAAAAATCAAGAAACTCAATATTTTATTTTATTACTAGTAAGCAAAAATACTTGTTATGGGAAGTGGCTAGATCATCCAAGGCCTGCAAGTATAGTTAACTAGCTTAGCGACAACTTCTGCCTAGATCATTGCATTTCCTGACATGTTATTGGGTAAAGTGAACAGATTTTAAGATGGGTAAAGCGGGACACCATTGAGGGGGAGGGGCGCTCGGAGCACCTGAGCTGTAAAAATAAGCCTTCCCCAGATTGCCTTCCCCCAACGTCCCCCAACCTTTTCAAAAGCCACTCCCATCGCCAGCCTCTCCAAACCAGATCCCCGCCTGCCTCCCCTCGGCTCACCCAGACCAGGTTGCTGATGGTGGCTTGCATGGCATGGCTGCAGGGAGAGCGGCACCCGAGAGAAGCGGGCAAAAAAAAAAAACTTCCGACGGCTGAGCCGCTTGGCCCGGGACCAAGCCTCCTCCTCGCTGTGCTGCCGCCACCGGAAAGCCCCCCTGGCCGAGGCTGCCGGACAGCTGTCGCAAAAACATTGCGCATTGGCGCGTGCACACGAAGGAGGAGAAGAAGCCTTGCCCCTTGTCAGGCGCTGTGAGTGAGCTGAGCAGAGGGAGGGAAACCACTGCCCTCTGAAGGCCACATCAGGAACGACACTTCAGAGAAATAAAAACTTTTTTTTAACAGCGTCCTTTTTAAAATTGATGATTCAGCGTCTTTTCTTTTTTTTGGAAAATTGGGACTTTTTGAACACGCTGCAGGACACGGGACAAATTTTGAAAAATTGGGACTGTCCCGCCAAAAGCGGGACATCTGGTCACCTTATGTTGGGTACTCCTCTTCATTTGCTTTATTTTGCTTGCTGTCATCTGAATGTCAGGTTTTATGGAAAGAGTACAAGAAGTGAGTTCCTCATTTTGTCAAGTTCAACTTCATCCCAGAGAACTGAGACCCAGTTCTCAGATTATCAAAGCAGCATGATACTGTGCAGCTAAAAATGTCACTAGAACTATTATTAGATTAAAAATAGTTGATAAATACAAAGCATGCACAATCGCATGTTCAAGTGTGCAAAACACATACATATTTGCAGAGTTCAAACTATTCAGTAATGAGAAAAGAAAACACACATGAGTGTGAAACACCATTAAATATCACATTCTATCAATCAGTATGTGGTGCATAGTCAGTGGTGGGTTTCAAATTTTTTTAGAACCTCTTCTGTAGGTGTGGCCTGTTTTGTGGGTGTGGCTTGGTGGTCATGTGACTGGGTAGGTGTGGCCAAGTTGGAAAATGTGGTGAAACTCACTTAACAGCGCTCTTGCTTAGCAACCAAAATTTTGGGCTCAATTGTGATAAGTTCCCTTTCTTTCTTTCTTTCTTTCTTTCTTTCTTTCTTTCTTTCTTTCTTTCTTTCTTTCTTTCTTTCTTTCTGTCCCTCCCTCCCTCCCTCCCCTCCTTCCTTCTTTCTTAGCTCTCTCTCCAAATTTCTTTCTTTCTCTTTCTCATTCTCTCTCTCTCTCTCTCTCTCTCACACACACACACACACACACACACACACACACACACACACACACACATATTTCCCTCATGACTGCCACTGACAGCTCTCAAAGAAAAGGAAGGACTCCTGCCTTGGGAAAGGGTTGGACTAGATTACCTCCATGTTCCCTTACATGCTGCTAGGTCTACTCTACACATATATGTTCTGCTCTGTGCCAGTTAAAACTGTTTTGTGTTTGTGTGTGAGGGGATGTTCTTTTCCAATTTTTATTTTTTTTATAATTTAATTACTTAAAATACACTCTAATATATTTAGATAGCAAATGTAAGAACACTTCAATCATACAGTAAACAAAGGACTAAAAATTGAAATGTGGATTTGCAGAGCAATTTCTCTCTAGATATAAAGCTAAAGTCTTTCTTCAAAAACATCTACCACAAATTAGTATTCTTTTAAGGAGTGTTAAGAATTCCCTTTGAATAGGAATTTTCATGGTAGGTAGCTGGTGTAGGTGGCTACAGCAGACAACCAAAACAAATCCTTCCCATGATCAAGGTCATACATGGGTCAACCATTCATAGAATATTGCAAGCCCTCTTAAAGGCAGGAAGTGGTTGATATCTGTTTTCCCTTTCTACCATTCCTTAAGGAAAAATATATTTCCCTTTTTCTTTTCCTCAGGTAAAAGAGAAATCTGGAAGGACAACATTCTTATAAACATGGAATGGTTGATATACACCTGTAACAATATAATAGATAGCATAATGAAAAAAACTCTGGGAATTAATTTTTTATAGCAATCAAACCTCTCATGATCTATTTATCTATCCAAATAGATATAATATTAATACAATAATGTGCTTTAATTTATGGATAGTGGGAGGGTATAGTAATCTTACTCTTCATGGCAATGTATATTATGTCTATTATCAATCTAAATATAGATTTGGTTATACCAAGTAGACAAATAAAAATAACCTCCTGCTAGTTTTCATATTCCTGGTGACATTGAGCCAACTGAATGATTTACAGCTTCTTTTGAAAAGAGTCTCAAGTCTCCTCAGAACTGGGCACCAGTGACGTGCGGTGAGGTTTATGGCTGGTGAGGCAAGCAGGCAAAAGCCGCCCTATGTCGGACACAGCGCAGGGGCTTTGGCAGGCCTTTCTGAAAGCCCCGCCAAAGCCCCGGTGCTGTGTCTGACATAGAGGCATCCCACGGGATGCCTCTATGATGGACATAGCACCGGGGCTTTCGGAAGGGCTCTACCACACCAAGGGAGAACCCATCTTTCTCCCCTCTCCTACAAAACAGCATCAGAAGGAGAAAGGGGCAGATTATATTAATGAAGACACCCCACACTTAAAGTGGTTCCCCTTAGACAGGAAACAGAAAATGATTATGAACATGCCTGCTGAATGGTCAGCCTCCTCACTTTAACAGTTTTGGGTTGCCGAAACATAAAAAATAAAGTGCCAGCACACGGGCCAGCAGAGGCGGGTAAAACACACACACACACACACACACACACACACACACACACACACACACACTACTTACAATAATACAATTACTTACAAATTACATTAATTTTGAATTCCTCCCCCTCCCTCTGACCCACATACCTTTTCCAGCTGTTTCACAGAGGATTTCAACTCTGCTCTTGTCTGCCATGATGAAAATGTAAAAATGTAAAAGGAAAAATGCAAGAGCTGCTGAGGTCAGGCTGGGTTAGTTGCTGCCAGAATCTCCAATGGATGACTCTGCTTAACTGTTTAAAAAAGCTCTTTAAAAAGTGCCCTCTACAGGAGGAGTCGAGAGAACCACATGCCTCATCTACATAAGGAATTTTTCAGCTTTTAATCCTTGCTTAACTCTGCTCGAGTAAACATAGACTAAATGAGGCACGTGGTTCTCCTGCCTCCTCCTATAGAGGGCATTTTTTAAAGAGGCTTTTTTAAACAGTTAAGCACTAAGCAGAGTCATCCACTGTGACTCTGGCAGAAATGACCTCAGCCTTTTTCCTTTTACATTTTTTTCCTTTCATGATAACAGTGGGGAGGCCCTGCCTCCCCTGACTGCACGTCCCTTCTGGGTACCCTGTTTTCCATCTTTTGAAAATATTCCACTCATAGTGGAAAAAAAGTGCAACAAAGAGGTCAAACAGAAGGGAAGGTCTTAACTCACATTGTGAAACTAAAAACACACACAGAGACACACACAAATATATTCAATACTTTATTGAAAGTGAATATTAAATTGAATTGTAATATTTTTAGAACTGTTTTCTTTTTAATTAAACATTAAAATGGTAGAGTTAATACTAATTTAATTTTCATTTGATTGTTAGAAACCACCCTGAATATTCTGTCAAGGTAGGGCAGAGTATAAATAAAAATGAATAAATAATCCTGGCTCCTACCAGCTAAAAACATATTTTAGTATTGTTTAAGTGATGAAAAAGATGAATAGTTTTAAATAAATGAATAAATTACCTTTTTTAAAGGCAGGTTTTTACATACATAATATTTAGGCTCACCACTGAAATTGGGAATGAGAGTCTGTGGTTCTATGTCTCTTGATCTTCTTCCCTGCCTCGGTTCTGCGGGCGAGAGGTGCTGCTTCTGAGGTGATGCAGTGGTGGCGGCAGGGGAGTCGGGGTGCTGCCCACCGAGCAGTGCGACCCACAGCTAGCCCAGGAGCAGTAGCTATCCTGTGCTGCCATTGCTCGCTAGCACTCAGGCCGGAGGCCAGGTGGGCACGCAGAATGAACGTGGCAGCAGCGATGGCAGCTGAGCAGGGGGAACTGTTTGGTTGGCGCTGAGGGAAGGAAGGAATGAAGAAGGCTGCAGGCTCCTTTGCCTTCGGGTATGCTATCTCCTTTCGTTCTCTGCTCCCCAAACAAGTGAATGAGACAGACAGAGAACGAAAGGAGATAGTGTAGCAGAGGGCAAAAGAGCCTGCAGCCTCCTTCATTCACATGTTCAGGCAATGGGGGGGGGGTCTCACAGACCTTCAGAGAAAGAAAGAAGGCACGCGAGAAATCCCCCCCAATTCCTGAACATGTGAATGAAGGAGATGCAGCCTCCTTTGCCCTCTGCTATGCTATCTCCTTTTGTTCTCTGCTGCTCGAATGAGTGAATGAGGCAGATGGAGAATGAAAGGAGATAGTGTAGCAGAGGGCAAAAGAGCCTGCAGCATCCTTCATTCACATATTCGGGCAATGGGGGGGGGGGTTTCTCGCACGCCTTCGGAGAAAGAAAGAAGGCATGTGAGAAAGTCCCCCCCCACTGCCTCTCAGAGGGGGGCGATTGGTGATCAGTGAGTGGTGAGCATGACAAGCTTGGTGCGGACGGGTGGGGGGAGCAAGCGAGTGAGTGGTGATGGAATGGGTGGGACAAGTGAGCGAGCGCCGAGCAGCGACCAGATGGGTGGGGGGAGCGAGGGGGGTCAGGCGGGAGGAGCATTCCAGTACTATCCCACCAGACAAAGGGGTTCTAAAACATACGCTCAATTTCACTGGCGTACCGGTGCGAAGAGGGATCAACCCAACCCTTTGCATAGCCATTGTCCAACTGCTGGAAAAATCAAATATGATCATAACTAGTCAACTATAGAACTCAGTACTTCTCTTGACCCTTCAAAAATAAAATATACAGACAGTATAAAAAATATTATTTATTGTAGTTGCATTTATGAAAATGATGAGATAAATGCTAAGAATATTTGACGGTTGACTATAATAATAGAATCCAGGTCAGGAAAGGTTTGCAAAATTTATTGCCAATCAATCACACAGATAAGAATACAATTTTCAGATGAGCCAACTTCATACTGAGTGACTTTTTCTTAAAACATTTATGCAAGAGGGGATGATATTTAGGTCCAGGTTTCATATCAAGTTGTGTTTCTGACTAATAAACACCATGAAAAATTGTGAATCTCCAAACTAGAACATGCATAAATAAATACCCATATTCATACAGTCATAAATAAAATTCCCTTCTATAAATAACTTATGGCAATATTAAAAGCAGAAGAAAAATCAAGAAAAAATCATTTAAATACTCCCCTTGTTTACTGAAGTAAGCATGCTATTAAGATAATAGCAATAAAAGTTACAACTCTAAGAATATAACTAGTTATAGATATAGTTAACTGTCCATTTGCCCTGTGTCTCTTTGTCTGAAAAATAAAGCTTTAGTATCAGATGAAAAAATAAAGTAGTGTCATATGTCCATCTAAGAGGGCAAGACATGTGTCAGGAGATAGATGGCAAATCTTTTCATTTGTTGTGGTCCGCTGGCAGCCTGCAGAGCTGGCAGCAGAATCAGACAGCAAGCAGGTTGGTGAGGAGCATGGGCCAGTCCTGGAGTCTGGGGAAGTCTCGGAAGAGGGCTCTGCATTGGCAAAGAGGGGACCAGGGCCATCTGGGAGTTATGTGCTGCCTCTGGAATCTCCAGAGTTGGACATCAGCAAGGCAGAGGAACAGTCTCCCCCTGTTCCCAGTGTGCACATGCACAGAGCTGTCAGAAGGCAAGAAAGGTTAAGACAGAAGGGATGACTTGGGAGTAAGGTTTGGAGATGATTGCCCCCTCCCCCATAGGACATAAAGGAGGAGCAAAGGGACATGAGCCTTTGCAGGAAGCAACTTGGTTCATGCTGGTTATTTTACCTTCTGAAGTTCCATTTTGACTCTTTGCTCTATGTGGCCTTGCCAAGCTAATTCCCAATTAAGTCTTTGGCAACATTTCAAGGAAGACAAAGGTGAGTGCTTATCAGCCTTATCCTGAAAGACTTTGGCAGCCTACTCTTTACAACTATTCGAGACTCATTACGGGTTGTGAATGAACATAATTCACAGCCTTTGAAATAAAAAGAGGATTTTTGAGACTAAGTGTGTGCTTTTTACTGTATCAGGAAGCCTAGACCAGAACATCATTATCTGCATATACAGATACACAGAGATTAATAGAGTTGGGAGGGATTTTGTAGCTCATCTAATCCAACCTCTTGCCCAAGCAGACTCTACACTATTCTGACAGATGGCAGTCTAGTCTCTTCTTGAAAGCTTCCAGTGATGAAGCCCCCACAACTTCTGAAGGCAAGCTGTTCCATTGGTTGATTGCTCTCACAGTCAGAAAATTTCTCAGAGAAGGTGAAGCTGACATCACAACAATACAGGGACTCTTTTAATAGTGCTCTATGAAAGTTCACTGATGCCACAGGGTCCCAATGGACCTAGGCCACCTTGGAGGGGTGGTGGAGAAGAGAGGAAACCCTTGTAGATCAGAAGGCGATTGCTAACTCCTTGTTTGATTCGGGAGAAGCTCTGTGGCAACCCGAACGGAGAAGAATGAGGGAAGACTGAAGTGTGATTTCTGGATGAGAATTTTCTAACTTCTGTCAAATTTGCCCCTTTCAATATTGGCAGTAACAGTGGGACTGTAAGAGAAGGAGGTGGATCTGCTTATCTCCCACCCCCCTGAGAACAGTGGCGAATAAGCACAAACCCAAAATAGATCCAAATAAGAAATTTTAACTATTTGAATAATTTGAAGATATAAAAGAGGAAAATTGGATTGGTTAACCTGACTATAATAATTGGACATTATCAAACTAAAACTTTTGTTTGGGACTCTAAAACTTGGGCTCCAGTACTTTTAAAAGGAAAAAAAATGGTGTTTGTTAAGGAAATTAAAGGAGAGGAATAGAAGAGAAATAGAGCAACACTGACACCTGCTGTCCAGAAAAAAACCCACAGAGAAGTGATGAAAGTGAAGAAAAGAAAGTAGGATTTAAATTTGACCTTGGCAGTTTATTGGAAAAACATTGTTACAAGATTTAGATAAGCTGCCTGCACCTGGGAATGTTTACAGAGAAAACTACAGAGAAAAAATGGATCCAGTGTAAGCTCTAAATGCTGTAGCTCCTTGATTGGATATAGATCATAACAACTGAGCAACTTGAACAACTAAAATTGGGAAATAACAGAGGTTGCTTCTAAAATAAATTAAGATTTTTATATTTCAGCTTTTAGCCCTTTCCTTGGGGATTTATAAACTGCTGGATATAATTCTGGGGTTTTGGTGGGTCTTTGTGGATTACAATTTGGTGAGCCTTTGTGGATTATAATTTACAACTTTGTGGATTATAATGTACAAGACATTAAAAAGAAAAAAGTAACTTTTGTTGAAGAGAACTTGGTCTATGGATATTCTGGTTTTGTGAAATATAATACCCAAAAAAGAGAAGTGACTTGAGGCTTGAAAATAATAATTGGGAGCAAGAAAAAAAATTGTTGGAGTACATCAGGTATAATTTAAAAGTTGGATATTGTGGAGTACTGTTGTGTTTGATCTATTATTTATTGTTGGATTATTGATTGGCTGTTTTTGTTAAATAATTAATACTTAAAATATTTGACTATCCCAAACTACCAAAATGGCAAGCAACACAAATATAAGTAAAACAGGGAGGAAAACGATGGTAGATAAAATAGACAATATCCAGCAAATAATTACCAAAAATGAACCACGGAGCCAGAAAATGGAAGAAAAGACAGAGCAAACAGATAAGAAAGTAGAAGAGATGGAGAATAGATTAACCAAGGTAAATAACGATCCCTAATTATATTGGAGATGCATAAGGCAGAATATTTCTTAAAATTCCAGAATATTAATGAGGAAAAAGGGGAGGATCTTGCAGAAAAAAATGAATTATTGGCAGAGGCATTGGAAAAGAACAAACAGGAAGACATCTCTGGGATGGAAGAAATATTTAGAGTATATACAAGTTATGCGAGAAGAAACAAGCAATGAGAACAGAAATACTCCAAAGAGCAAGAGATGCATCATTAAAATATAAAGGAAGAGAAATAGTTCTGAAACAAATACCCAGAAGGGTAAGAGATACAAGAAAACAGTACCAATATAAAATATAAAATATGATGCTTCAGATGGCTAATACCTGAGCAACTATTGGTAACTTGGATGGAAAAAAGATATAGATTAGACATGGTAAAGAGAGCAGAACAATTTTACATCCGTACTTCACAGCACACAAGGAAGAAGAGAAAAGGGAGCAAGCAGAAATGCTGGAAGCAACAGTAGAAGGGAAACACACAACAAGAAGAAACCAAGACAGAGAAAAAAGAGAGAGGGGAAAGAGAAGGAGCAAGACAGAAAGAAAAGAGAAATAAGATCAACTAGGACAACAAATTCTATGTATCATTAAACAATGGAAGAAAAAATAAGATTACTATCAATTAATATAAATGGACTGAACTTATCAATGAAAAGGAAAAGATTTTTTAATAAATTAGAAAAATTAAAATTAGATTTAATCTGTCTTCAAGAAGTTCTTATTAAAAAGCAACATAGTAAACTATTAGAGTACCCCAAAATTTGGAAACTATATTTTTCATTAGCACATCAAAAGAAAAGGGTGGTGGTGTCTCTATATATTAAAGAAACAATAAAGGCTAGACAAATTTTTGCTGATTAATGCTGATGGTGGAACTAACTATGAATCAAAAACCGATGTTGTTGATAGTGATATATGCACCTAATAATAAACAAGATGAGTTTTATGGAAAATTGGAATATGAAAATATCTGTGTGGTAGGAGATTTTAATGCAACTGTAGATAGAGAACTTGACTATAAATGTAGTAAAAAAGGTTAAAAAAAAAGCTAGAAAAAAACTCCCAAAACCTTTTTTAAAAATGATGGAAGAAATAAGAACGCAAAATGTATAGAGAGAAATGCACCCTAAGAAAAATCAATATTCATTCTATTCAAATAGGCATAAATCCTGGTCCAGAATAGATATGATGGATGACAACAGAATTGAAAACGTGTCCAAGAGACAGAAATAGAACCCAATGTTTGAGCAGATCACAACCCAATGAAAGTTGTATGGAAAGGACAAAAAATAAAATTGAGATGGATTTTAAATCCATTTGCTGGTGGGAAGAGTGTACAATTCTTTGTGAAAGATAAAAAAGAAAGTGCAGGGGAGTTGCGGGATCCCCAACCACACCCACTTGCCCCCCCCCCTTCACTGTCTCTCCAGGGCAGCTATGGTGGGGTTAAAGGTAACCCCTCACCTGATAAAGCAGGAATCTGACAGTTCTTCAGAGAGCCCTCCGGAGAACACGTCCTGTTGCTGGGATTCAGGCCACACCCCTCCTAAACCATCTGTTCATTTAAAAGTGCTGTAATCCACCTTCTATTTTGCCTGCTGTAGCAATGTACTCTGTACTTTTTGCACTCCAGTTTCAACTATACTTACAGATAAACAAACTACAGATCATTTGGAGTGTATATTCATGTTACAAGTTCCTCTTAAATATCCTTGGAATGTGAAAGGAACTTTAAAGCCTGAAGTTCTTTTAAAGTTATGATTGTTCTCCATAAACATTAGGAATTCCTTCCCTCTCCCATCTTCAATAAGAGTTTTAAACACAAAACTCAATGTTTATGAGACTAGTTACTTCTATTCTTCCTAATGACGTTGTTAGTGAATTACTACTTATGAGAGAAAGGTAACAGGAACTTGTGTCATTTCTTACTTTCTGAAATTAGCATGTTCACTTACATATGTAATTTACACTAAAACAAATGTCATACTAGGAATTGCTCACACATGTCAAAATGGTACTTTTTAAAACAGGCATTGTTCAAAGATTTTTAAAAATTCTCAAGAGAAAGATACATACATAGGCTTTATTTAAACCAAATTTGTATATCAGTGATTGCATGATCTCTATAGTTGCCATACGGTAAATAAATAAAAATACATCCAGACAGGTATACATCATGGGGACATACATGGAAATATATGCATAGAATTAAACAAAGTGGACCATGTTCTGAATCAGCCTGGGAGGGGTATGGCATGGCTGGACATTGCAAGGAGAGATCAGGTGAGGCTCCCCTCAATGTGAGTGATGTTGAGTTGGCCAGGCCCACCAAGTCATATGACCCACCCAGCCATGCCTACCCAGCTGGTCATTGGGGCAGAGGACCGGTTATTAAATTATTTGAATCCCACTACTGAGAAAAAGGACACATTAGGTAAGACCTGGCTCAAAAACAGTAACTATGAGAGGGGCCTTGGAGTCCTAGAGGATGACCATTTGAGTACGGGTCAGCAGTGTGCAGCAGCGGTCAAAAAAGCTAATGCAATCCTGTGTTGTATAAACAGAGGCATAGAAGCAAGATCACATGAAGTATTAGTACCACTTTATAAATATACCACTTGGAATACTGCAACCCAATTTTGGTCACCATACTACAAAAAAGAGGTTGAGACTTTAGAAAAAGTTCAGAGAAGAGCAAACAAGATGATGAAAGGCCTGGAGACTAAAATACATTAAGATTTGTGTATGGCTAGTCTAGAGAAAAGAAGAAATAGGGTGACATGAAAGTAGTATTCTAATATTTGAAGGGCTGCCACAAAGAAGAGGGATTCAAGTCATTATTTTTTATGTAAAGTCACTCTTGACTTATATTTGGGGTGAAATAACTGATTAATGACTTATCAGTGTGAGCAAACTCTTCCCCTCTTAGCTACATTATTTACCTGAGGAGAAATCAATATCATTATATGAAATGAGACTTCAAAAATGAAGGTACACTTGTGCTTTTTAATAAATTGGATTTGGATAAAGTCTGTTTAAAATGAAGAATGGGGGAATCTCTAAAATTGGAACCATCTTTGTTCTGTGGTTTAGTTTAGCATTACATAGACAGTGTCGATTTTTGATCTCAGTGCTGTGTTTCTATAAAGAGTGAAGAGTTGTTTTCCAAGCTCTACTGTGACTTCTTTCCTCCACTAGAGGACAGTGTCTATCTTTAGAAGGAGTCACCATTTATTTTTAATCTAAAGAAATTGTTTGGTGTATAAACTTTAATTAAAAACATCAGCATTTGAATAACCTGCTAGTTGCAATTAGCAAATGGTGAATATTTTGAGCCTGAATAAAATGTCACCTTGTATGAACAGCCTAAATTATATTTGCACCATTTAGTCATACATGTTACTGTATCTTCCAATGAAATCTATGTCAATTTCTTATTATTGATGATTCATCACTGGTAGATCTTCCTTTTTCCTGAAGTGACAATAATTAGAAGAATACATAATAAAATGTCATTAAAATATCAAATATATTTTTCAAGCTTTTCATGCTAGATAATCTTACTCTGAATTAATATCCTGAAATGTCTTCAAATGAAGTTTGCTTTCTGATTACTGTTTTAATGCCATTTTCTTGAAAGTGGCTTGCTACTATTATCTTCCAGGATATTTTATCAACTGTCCAGTACAGACCTAGAATTCCCAAAAAGTCTCCCATCCAAGTAGAACCCAGAACTTATGAGATCAACCAAAATTGGCAGGTGCTGCCATGAAATTCTAAAAGTATTGTGGAAAATATAACGTTAAAAGTCATTTGACAAGAATAAACAGTGGATCACCCATATTATAGTACACATATTAAAACAAAGTGGATGTCACTTCTATTGCATTTGTTGATCCTTTAAACCAGGATATAATTAAGGTTAAATTACCTGCCACATAATCTCACTCTCTCTCCCCACTCCACCACTCCTTTTATTGATAGCAATAACAATAACAGCTTTCCAAATCATTTTTTAAAATTAGTTAGGGTTAAAGACATGACCATTTTACAGCTACAGGAAGAAGGATATTCAGTTGCTTTCTACCTATCAGTCACCAAACTTAAGAAGAGGCATTAAGACAGCTAAACAGAAATACAAACAAAAAGTAGAGAAGTATCTGGAAGATAATAACTCAAGACAGGAGTGGCAGGGGCTACAACACTTAACCAATTATAAGGGCAATACTAAAAAAATAGCCAATGCCCTGCTAGTAGAGGAGCTAAATAGCTTCTTCACCCGCTTTGAGGTCAAAAGATCAGTCTCTGTGGCTCTAGCCCAAAGGCCCTCTGACCTCCAGCCACTCACCCTGGATGAACATCAAGTGAGAGCTAAGCTGAAGGCTGTAAATCCCAACAAAGCTGCAGGTCCAGACGGGGTGTTGGGGAAAGTGGTAAAAACCTGTGCTGACCAATTAACAGGGGTCCCGACAAGGATTTTTAACCTCTCCCTGCAACAGGCTGGAGTCCCATCATGCTTGAAAGTAGCCACGATTATCCAAGTTCCAAAGAAAGCAGCCATAAAAAGCCTGAATGACTATAGACCTATTGCACTGATGTCTATAGTGATGAAGTGCTTTGAGAGACTGGTCCTGCAACACCTAAGTTCCTGTCTTCCACCAAATTTTGATCAACACCAGTTTGCTTATAGAAGCAACAGGTCGATAGGGGACGCCATCACCACTGCTCTACATATTGCACTAAGCCACCTTGAGAAATCTGGGAATTATGTCAGAATGCTTTTTATTGACTATAGCTTGGCCTTTAACACCATCTTACCAGGAATTCTCATTGAAAAGTTGACTGACTTGAATTTCCATCCCCTCACTTGTGAATGGATGAAAGACTTTCTGATGGATCATCCACAAACAGTAAGGGTTGGGTCCTTTACATCTTCCACGCTGAAGCTCAGCACAGGCTCTCCTCAGGGCTGCGTGCTCAGCCCATACCTGTACTCTCTGTATACATATGACTGCATATCCTCTGATCCATCCAATATCATAATAAAGTTTGCAGATGACACAACAGTACTGGGTCTCATAACTGGAGGGGACGAATCAGCATACAGGGAAGAAGTCCAGAAGGTATCCGCATGGTGCTCAAGAAACAACTTACATCTAAATACTAGTAAGACAAAGGAGATGGTGCTAGATTTCCGGAAGCACAGAGAGGAACCTGCCCCACTGTATATTGAGGGGGTTGTGTGGAGAGGGTTTCCTCCTTTAAATTCTTGGGAGTGCTTATTAGTCAAGATCTCACCTGGAAAAACAACACGTCTCTGGTGATTGGAAAGGCCCAACAGAGACTTCATTTCCTTAGAGTCCTGCGGAAAAAATCAGGTGGAACAATGGCTGATGACCACTTTCTATCAGTCCACCATAGAAAGTGTCCTCACATATTATATTACAGTATGGTATGCTGGTTTAACAGCTGTGGACAGGAAGGCACTACAGAGAGTGATCAATTCGGCACAAGAAACCATTGGTTGCCCTCTGACACCACTGGTGACATTGCCAGATCTCGCTGCTTTAACAGAGTAAGGAAGATACTCAGAAATGATTCACACCCTGGTCAGTGTCTCTTTGCACTTCTACCATTAGGCAGAAGACATCAAAGTATAGCCAGCCGAACAAACAGGTTTAAAGATAGTTTCTATCCTTGGGCTGTGAGACTTTTAAATACAACCACAATCACTCCATGCACACACTAGTTTTTGTTTCCTTTTCTTTGTTTTTTCGTTTCTGTTATAATTTTGCACCAGTGAGGTTAAAACCAATTTTGTTGTATTTAAGTACAATGACAATAAAGATTATACTTATACTTATACCATGATTGGAATGAGACAATTCACCATGATTTCTTGATAATGTGAAAACATGAGAATAGCTTTGTTAGATCATGTCTAGCTGATCAAACCAGAGTTATATCTCATTTGATGGCCTACTAAATCCATTTAGGAAGCCACAAATAGTTTCTCAGAGCAGACATTCACTCCCACTGCTGCTTCCATGCACCTAGCAAGTAGATTAGGTTCCTTCTATGCCTGTTATTAAACCCTGAGATCCTGCTACTATATTATGTAGATAAGTGGGATGCATTTTTTTTCATAGTACTAAATATAAGTAAGCCACCCAGCAGTGTATAACACATTTATTATTCTGCAAAATTGCTCATATTCATTTTAAAATGTTTTTGGACTGATGTGATAGTGGTTTTTTTATGGACCAAACCTCATGACAGTCTGATATCATTTAGAAATCTATTACAGTAAAGGTAATAAGGTCCAAGATTGCCCAGCCTTGTCAATCTTCAATGTTACAAAAAATATTTCATAGGACAATTTCATTTAAGTATTATCTGAATGCATGGAATTCATGTATAGGTAGGTGGTCAAAAATTATTTTTTGCCCAGATAGAGACAAAATATTACTGGACTATACCAGAAACTAATGGAACTATTGTAATTGTAAAATTCTCAGCAAGATATTTTCACACCACAATTATCCAAAATATTACCAACATACAAACTCAAATACAGTAAAGCTTTTGGGAATGTATTTTTAGATTAGTTGTATGTTCAGTCTCCAATTTCAGAATAGGTTTATGTTGTGGCCCAGCAGGAGCCGTTGGAGCTACCACCAGACTCTGACAGCAAGCGGCCCTATGAGTCGGCTCTGGAGGATGTGGAGGACCCTGGACAGGGTTCCGACTCCGAGCAGGGCACAGAGGGGCTGGTTGGCCACCAGGAGGCACCTGAGCCTTGGACCAGTGGGGACGAGACAAGGGAGAGTGAGCCGGAGGCCAGGAGTGAGTTGTTCCTGGATGCACGCCATCGAAGAGCTACTAGGCATCAGGAACAATTACGCAATTACAGAAGGTGATTGTGCTCAGCTGGTGGTCATTAGGCACCTCTCCAGACTATAAAAAGCTACTGGTGCACATGCCCCTCTTTGCAGAAGTCAACGCGGGATTGAATGTCGGAGGACATTACTGTGAGCATGGCAGGCTGGATTGCTGCCAAGCCTTATCTGTGTTTATTGCTGCCTGAGTTTGTCTGAGTTGCTGCCAAGGTCCTTATCTGTTTGTTCTGCTTGGCTTTCAGCCACCGTTGTCATGGTGTCTTCCTATTAAAGTACATTCCAGTTAAGCTTGTCTCGGCATTCATTACTGGACGGAGAAAGGGTCAGAACAGGTATATATATATATATATATATATATATATATATATATATATATATATATATATATATATATATATATATATATATATATATATATATATATATATATATATATATACTTGTACAAAGTAAAAGAAATATTTTTGTATACAACTTTTAATATTTTATTTATTTACTAAACAAATTTAGGTAGCTATCAATCTATAAGAAAGAACTCTAGGCAGTGAAGGAGAAACCACAGTATAAAATAAACAACAAACCAACCAACAAACCATTTAAAACAACACTGAACATCTTCCCTCTTGATAAAACATGTTTCCCTCAATCACACCATGCTAGTTCCATTAACATTCTGAGCCAAGTGCCTGAAGAAAAAACAGGTCCTCACTGCTTTTCAATAATGTTCGGAGTCAACATACAAAACTTTTTTTTCCTATCATCTTCTAATTTACAATTATAACCAAAGTTTTAGGTGTTTGGTCAAATTGTGAATTTCAAAAAATTTCTAAGTAATAGAAGCTGACACAAACTCTATATAATGAAAAGATAAACACAATACCTTTTTGCAAATGTGAATGATAATAATTATATGCAGTTGGTAATAGATTCAGATTCAAAACGGCTGTTGCTACTGAAGATGTATATGGCTTGGAAACAAAGATGAAATTAATTGTGTGTGGAGATGCAATTATTAACAAAAAAAACATGTTCATAGTTTGGGGATGCCCTTGAATTCCCATTTTTCCCATGGCACTAGCTATAACAAGGAGCACATTTGCACAACATTTGTGTCAGCCTCTATATCGTTTTCTTGCTATCGGCAGCCATAATAATGGGGGGAGGGGTTTTCAGTATTTGGGAGGGGAAGTGTGCTGGAGGAGATATCTCGGAGTGAAGAGGGAGTTTTGTTCTCACCATCTTCTGCGCATGCTGAATGGATTTGTTTAGACCTGGTCAAGGTCAACCATCTCTGCATACCAGATGGATTAAGCCACCTGAAGATGCACCCCACATGACACCCTTGGGGGTGGGAGATTGGACATTTAGCTTGGGGTTGTTGGGTGGAGGGATTTGGGTAAACTTTTGATATATACAATTTCGTGCCTTTAGCCTCAGATCTTGCTTTACTTTCATTGGAGTTGGGGGTTTCCTTTTTTGGATTTTGAAGGAGACACATCTGACACTATGTTTGTTGGTTAGTGTGCCAATAGTGATTCTCTTCAACTGTTGCTACTGACAATTTTATGTGCTTTGGTTATATACTATCTTACAACTGCAATGCACTTTATGTGGGGTTACTTTTGAGAAGTATCCAGAATTTATATCAGCTGTTAATCAGTGTAATAATGCCTGTATTGAAAGATATATGCTATATGCTATTGTTACTAAATCCAGTGTAAGGTGCCAGTTTAAAGCCTTAACCTGCTTAGAGCCCATCAATGTGAGGAACCACAAGGCAATGTACTAAAGTACCAAAGCAAATTTTAAAAAATCTATAAAGTCTGAAATACAAATTTTGATGCCAGTTGATCAGAAATGTATATGATGTTGTCAGCCCCACTTAGTTTATCAAATCTGGAAATCAATTTCATAGGATGATTAAAATGATTTTTATGGAGACCATCTATAACAACAGAATCTTACAACTGTATGATATACTCTTTTTACACTCTAGTGAATTGAGGTTTCTGCCTCACTTCCAAATAATATCTCATTGCTCAATACTTATTGTAAAAATGTTCCAATCTCTTTCATCTTAGTAACATTTTAAACTATTTTTTCTCTTTCTTCAAACATATATTGAAATACAACCTCCTACTTTGACATATATTATTTTACCCTGAAAAGAATGAGCAAAAAGAAACAAATTCATGGAACAAGTGATTGATACTATTGTAGTATGCGGACTTCCTGGGAGGAGCTTACTGATGGAAGCAGCTTAACATAGCTGCTCCCGAATTCCTGGTCACGTTATCTGTTAGACAATCATCTATCAGACGTCTGGCAGGTTGTTTACCTTACTCTTCGGGCAAAGAAGAGAAGGGGAGCGGGTTCTGTTGAGCAAGTGCCTTCTGATCTTTGCAGTTTGTGTGTCTGCCAGGAGAGGGGGGCCAGCTAAGGGCAGAACTGCCTCCGCGCCGGGGATCTCCAGCTGTTTTTGCAGCACGAAGTAAGCTCTCTCTTTCTCAGCACAAGGCTTGATTTATTTGATTTCAACACGAGCAGGACTGGTATGCGAGAACTTTAATTGTTTATTCAAATCTTAGCTTCATTTTTACAAGACCTTCTTCTGTTAACCTAATAAACTAACTAATAAAGAGACACTTAAAATGGCGACGAGCACGCTAAACTGCCTCGTAACAATGTTTATCTTTTGAAACTTTTTGTAAAGTCCTATGGAGCTTAAAAATCTCAAAGGGAAGGGGTGATTTATTACCTCGTTCCACAGCTGTATAGCTGGCCAGTAGAGTTTTACTAATTGCTTGAAGATAAAACTTGGAATGGCCTCAAAACCAAATCTTAATTTGAAGATGCCCCCCTTGGCCCCCAGAAGCGCTGGCACATTGCCCATACCTGGCAAAAAGTTGCAGCCTTCGCTCTCTGCGCCCCCTACTGGTGATTTACTAACGAAAGAATTTTTTCTGAAGGAACTGAATGAGGCTTTTAACACTCAGACAATTAAGGTGGAAGACAAACTTAAAGATCTTAAAGAGGAGATAAAAGAACTTAAGGAGGAGTTGTCTGATAAAATTGATACCCGGGTCTCTAAAATCAGAGATGATATGCTGGGGATTGTAAATATACTGACAGAACAGGTTTCCGGAATTGAAGATAGTCTAGAGGATCTTAATGAAGCCAATATTAATTTGACATCGAAAACAGAGGTGGTGCAACAAAAAGTTGAAAATGCTGAAAAAGAAATTATTATGATACAGTACAGACAAATGGAGCTGGCGTTAAGAGTAAGGGGGTTGCATGAAGAAAAGCAGGAAAACCTGAAACAGATTTTTTTCAGAAGCCTTTGATAGTCTGTTGGGAAGACCGGGGCTAATTTTGACTGGCAAATTGATAAAGTTTATCACGTTAATTCTTGGCTGGAAAAGCAGAAGCAGCTCCCTCGAGACATTGTTATATATTTTACCACAAGAGAGCTCAGAAATACGATATTACAAGAGACTTATAAAACTAAGCTCCAAATTGGGGGTCAGGACTTGACTGTTTTGAAAGAGATACCACCTCAAATGTTAAGAGCCAGGAAAGATTATATTTTTTTAGTTGAAGAGCTTAGAAATCGTTAGATACAGTACAGATGGGACGCACCATTTGGCATTATACTCACATTTGACAGGCAAAGATACCGTCTCAACTCAGTATGGAAAGCTCGAGATTTCTACCACAATATTTTGAAAGCTGGACATCCTGAATCATCTGGACCCAGAGAAAGACCACACGAAGGACAAGATAGATAGCAAACAACACAATTACCAGATAAGATGGATCATCTCTCTCTCCTAGAAGCGCAAGGAGCTATGGAACAAAGACCAAGTCGTATGATTACCAGACGAATGGAGCAACAAGCCAAAACGCAACAACTTCAACAATCACCTGCTATCGGTCAAGAAGCTACAGTAACCAGTCCAGAAGCAGTGGGAGGAGCCAGGCCAAAGGTTAAACAGGCTATGCAGGAGGCTCTAAAAAAGCTTCAGGAAACCAAAGATGACAATTAAGATTCTAACATGGAATGTCAATGGATTGAACTCTACACAGAAGAGAAAGAAAATATTTCACTATCTTAAACAGTTCAAGAATGATATAATTTATTTGCAAGAAACTCATATTAAATCAACCGATCAAAAATATTTGATTAACCCAAGACTTGGTCAACATTTTGTAGCTTCTGCTATGGAAAAGAAAAATGGTATAGTTATATACTTCAGAAAAGATATGAAAGCTGAATTAATTGAAGCAGATCCCCATGGAAGATACATCATGTTAGATTTGATCTTAGAAGGGAAAAAGACATTGATTTTGGGAATTTATGCTCCTAATCAACAACAAGATGGATTCTATAGTAATCTTCATGCTAAATTAGTACAGTGGGATTATAGGTCTTGCATACTATTGGGTGACTGGAATGGTGTTATAGATACCAAGAGAGATAAGAAAGTTTCTTGCCCAAATACTCAGATGCAAGCAAAGTTACCTAAATCCTTTTTCGATATGATGGATGACTTTGAACTGAGAGATATCTGGCGAGAAAGAAATGCAGAAGAATATGATTTTACCTTCTTTTCTGATAGGCATCAATCCTTTTCTAGGATTGATGTTATATTAATTACTAATGATTTGCTTTCCAGGGTGAAGAAGACAAAGATTGCGGCTAGAGTTTTTTCAGATCATAACCCAGTTTGGATGGAGTTGGGAGGGATGGTACAGGCAAGAAGGTCTTGGAGATTGAATGAAAACTTATTTAGATATGAGAAGTATATCAATGATTGTAAAAAATTGCTAACAGAATACTTGTTTTTAATATGAATAAGGGTACACCTATGGAATTCGTATGGGATGCAAGCAAAGCATATATGAGAGGAGTGTTGATAAATATAAATAAATCACATAGACACAAACAAGGGGTAAAACGAACAGAATTGGAAGATGAAATTAGGAGGAAAGAGCTAGAGTTAACATTAAACCCAGGGGATACAAAGGTTAAGGAAGCAATTACTATATTAAAGGCACAATTTAATATGTTGATTTTGGATCAGGTAGCGACTAGTTTGTCATACGCAAAACACAATACTTTCTGCAACGCAAATAAACCTGGCAGATGGTTAGCTTATCAGATTAGGAAAAAACAGAATTCTCGAAACATATCTAAATTGATCTACAGAGGGAAGGAGGTGTTCCAACAGGATGAGATTCAAAAAGCATTCCGGGAATTTTTTACAGAGTTGCATAAGGGGGATAAAATTAACGGTCTAGATATAGAGAGATATTTAGATAAAGAGAAAATACCCTTAGTTAAAGAAGAGCACAGGCAAAAATTGAATCAACCAATAACCTCGGGGGAAATTTTACAGGTAATTAAGCAGTTAAAGGCAGGGAAGGCACCAGGCACAGATGGCTTGACAGTTAGAAATGGTAGAACCTCTTAGAGAATTATTTAATAAGATTCAAACGGAAGGTAAGGTGCCTCCATCTTGGAAGACAGCTTTTATATCTCTGATACCCAAAGAAGATCAATATATTACTCAACCAAAAAACTATAGACCTATCTCATTACTTAATGTAGATTATAAAATCTTTACTAGATCCAACAAATCCGAATCGAGCCGAGCACTTTTAACATCGTGCACCAAGGATTACATCAGGGCAATTAGGACGGCAAAAAGATCTTATATTGCCACCTTGATTGCCTCCGCCGAGTCACGCCCTGCCGCCCTGTTTAGGATAACCCGTTCCCTCCTAAATAGGAGGGATACGGGGGACCCCTTGCAGGGTAGGGCTGAAGAGTACGTCCAGTTCTTGGCGGACAAAGTTGCTTGGTTTCGGTCGGAGTTGGACTCCGATCCTGCAGATCCAGCCGAGGCACAAGGGGATAATCTGGTAGACCATCGCTGGGTTGAGTTTCAGGATGTTGCCCCTGGGGCCGTGGACAAGGCCATGAGAGCTGTGAGTGCCTCCACATGTGTACTGGACCCGTGCCCCTCCTGGCTGGTTGTCAACAGCAGGGAGGTGACACGGGGCTGGATCCAGGCGGTTGTTACCGCCTCCCTTCGGGAGGAGGTCTTTCCCCCCGCCCTTAAGGCGGCGGTGGTGAGACCCCTCCTGAAGAAACCATCTTTGGATCCAGCCATTCTTAACAATTACCGTCCAGTCTCCAACCTCCCCTTTGTGGGGAAGGTTGTTGAGAAGGTGGTGGCCTTTCAGCTCCAGCGGGCCTTGGAGGAAACCAGCTATCTTGACCCATTCCAGTCCGGCTTCAGACCTGGCTACAGCACAGAAACCGCTTTGGTCGCATTGACCGATGACCTCTGGAGAGCCAGGGATCGAGGCCATGCCTCCATCCTGGTTCTCCTTGACCTCTCAGTGGCTTTCGATACCATCGACCATGGTATCCTTCTGCGACGACTGCGAGAGGTGGGGGTGGGAGGCACTGTTCTACAGTGGTTCTCCTCTTACCTCTCGGACAGGTCGCAGTCGGTGTTAGTTGGGGGGCAGAGATCGAACCCTAGGCCCCTAACATATGGGGTGCCACAGGGTTCGGTCCTGTCTCCCCTACTTTTCAACATCTACATGAAACCGCTGGGCGAGATCATTCGGCGGCACGGGATAAAATACTACCAGTATGCGGACGATACCCAGCTGTATCTGTCCGCCCCGTGCCAACTCAATGAAGCGGTGGACATGATGAACCAGGGACTTGAAGCCGTTAGGGACTGGATGAGGGCTAACAAACTCGTGCTCAACCCGGATAAGACCGAGTGGCTGTTGTGTTTCCCTCCCGCCAATTTGGCAAATATTCCATCTCTCAGGCTGGGGGTCAAACATTATACCCCTCAAACAGGGTCCGCAACTTGGGAGTCCTCCTGGACCCACAGCTGACTTTCGAACACCATTTGTCAGCTGTGACCAGGGGGGCATTTGCCCAGGTTCGCCTGGTGCACCAGTTGCGCCCCTACCTGAACCGGGAGGCTCTCACAAGTCACTCGTGCCCTTGTGACCTCTAGGCTGGAGTACTGCAATGTGCTCTACATGGGGCTGCCCTTGAGGAGTATTCGGCGACTTCAGCTAGTCCAGAATGCAGCTGCGTGAGCGATTGTGGGTGTACCTCGCTTCACCCACGTAACACCTATCCTCCGCGAGCTGCGCTGGCTACCTGTCGATCTCCGGATACGCTTCAAGGTGCTACTTGCCACCTATAAAGCCCTTCATGGTAGTGGATCTGGGTACTTGGGAGACCGCCTACTGCCAATCACCTCCACACGACCCATTAGATCTCATCGTTTAGGCCTCCTCCGAGTTCCATCCACTGGCCAATGCCGACTGGCCACCACGCGGAGGAGAGCCTTCTCGGTGGTTGCCCTGACCCAATGGAACGATCTCCCCGTGGAGCTTCAGACCTCCAGACCTTCCGCACAGCCCTTAGAATCTGGCTATCCCGTCAGGCCTGGGGCTAAAGATTGTGACCCACCCGAATGGTATGAATGTTGCGTTTTAATTATGTACTGTCTATATGTAAAAGTCTGTTTCCCCCCTTCCTTTTGATTGTGAGCCGCCCTGAGTCCCCCCAGGGAAAAGGGCGGCATACAAATAAACACAAATTCAAATTCAAATTCAAATTACTAAAATACTAGCAAACAGGTTAATGTTGGTTATTCAACAATTGATACACACTGACCAAACAGGTTTTATTCGAGGGAGACAAATGAAAAGTAATGTAAGATTAATTATTAATGCATTAGAATATTTTGGAAAGAACAATCAAATTCCTGCTGCGTTCATATTTCTGGATGCTGAGAAAGCCTTTGATTGAGTTAATTGGCAATTCTTGTTGAAGACATTGCAAAAAATGCAAAAAGGAGAAAGTTTTTTACAATCGATACTATTGTAGTATGCAATGTATATCCCATGTATGTGCTTATGCCCAAAGAACACCCAAATTCTACATGTATTAAATGTAAACTATGTGAACTACTAGAAGAAAAAGTAAGGAGTAGAGGCAACTCTAACCAAACTCCAACCTATGCAAGAAAGCTATTTTGAAACAAATAATGAACAAATAACTCCCAGAGGATTTGACTCTGCTGATAAACTCTTGGAGTAAGACAAATGTCACACGTAGAAGGAAACACAATAATCAAAGAAAGAAGCATCACACATATAACAAACTCCTACTGCCCAGTCTAACTGAACCAGAAGCAGCCCCATTAGAACTGAGCAATCAATTTCTCCTCCTAGATGCAAATATGCAGACCCACAACCTTTCCCTCAAAGAAAACATGTAGACACCTAGAAAAGAGATCTCATCAAATATCCCTTAAAAAGTCACATCAACAAACATAGCTGACATAAACAGAAAAGCAACCCAGACTGCACCTCCCAAAAAAGGAAGGAGAGTGTTGGTGATAGGAGATTCTATAATCAAAGCAAGAGAACCAGCCATCTAAAGACCAGACATGCAATCTAGGGAGGTATGTTATCTCCCTGGAGCAAAAATCAAAGATGTGGCTGAGAACCCAACCAAAATAATTAGGCCTACAAATTACTACCTTTCCTCCTCCTTCACATTGGGACGAATGACTTAATAAATAACCTGAGTACAATATTGAGAGATTATAAGCAACTATGCCCGTGATGGCAACCTATGGCATGTGTGCCACAGGTGGCACGCGGAGCCATTTGTTAAGGCACGTGAGGTGTTGCCCTGTCAGCTCCAGCGTGCATGTGCTGGCCAGCTGACTTGGGCCTTTATTTTTGGCTGATTTTTGCCCTCCAGAAACTTCAGGAGGCTTCCCTGAACCCTCCAGAGGGTGAAAAACAGCTCTATGGATAACCCAGAAATAGGGACATTTTTCGCCCTCTGGAGGATGAAAAACGCCCCTATGGGCAATCCGGAAGTCTGTTCCAGAACGTTGCTGGTAGGGCCATTTTTTGCCCTCCGGAGGCTTCAGGGAAGCTTCATAAAGTCTCTCGAGAGGCTCCGGAGGCCGTTTTCACCCTCTCCAGGCTCCTAGAAAGCTTCTGGAACCTGGGGAAGGCGAAAAACAAGTATATTGTCTGCCAAAAGCAAGGGGGAGGGTGGGGGCCATGTGCACATGTGTGTGGGGTTGTGCACATTGCATTGTGGATGTGGGCAGGCCCACGCACGACCCCTGTGCTCCCCCATTTTTGGCACATGATGGGGAAAAAGTTAGCCATCACTGAACTAGGCAACAAAGTTAAGGAGCTAGGAGCACAAGTGGTATTCTCATCAGTACTCCTAATGAAAGGTCAACATCCATTGGGGGGAAAAATTGGATCATGGATTGCATTACTTACACGAAGGACTCTTGGCAAGGGGTGGGCTGCACCTCATGAAAATGTGAAAATGTTCTCAGAAAAAGACTGGCCCAGCTCATCAGAAGGGCTTTAAACTAAAATTGAGGTGGGGGGAGGTGACCAATCTTCAGAAAATCTCTAGAACACAAAACCAATCATAAATCCCAAGAAAACAAATCAAATAATAAAGTAGGGAGTGATGAGGGGGAAAAAAATCTCAAACAACAATTAGGAGATGCAGGAAACATATGCATGGACAGGCATAAAAGTCTTAAATGCTTATAGACAAATGCTCAAAGCTTGGGGAGCAAACAGGGTGAAATAGGAGCAACAGTATATGAGGGCAAGTATGATATAGTTGACATTACAGAAACCTGATGGGATGAAACCCATGACTGGAATTTATTAATGGATACAAATTGTTCAAAAGAATCAGATCTAAGAAAATAGGACATAGAGTTGCACTATATGTAAGAGATCACTACATATCTACAGAAATACACATGATCAAAGATAAAATCCCTCCAGAATATATATGGATCAATATAAAAGGGGAAAAAAGTGACATTGTCATAAGTGTATTTATAGGCCACCCAATCAATCAGAAGAAATAGATGAACTCTTCGCCAAATAGTTAATAAATGTATGTAGGAAGGATACCACAGTAGTAGTGGGCAACTTTAACTATCCAGATATCAACTGGGAGGCAAACTCTGCAGCAAGTGGAAGATCAAACAGATTCCTAACCAAGCTAGCCAACAACTTTGTCATCCAAAAGCTAGAGCAAAGTAGAAGTAAAGATATACTGGACCTAATTCTTACTAATAGAGAAGACATGATAAAGGAGTGGAAGTTGCCAGAACCTTGGGTGAAAGTGACTATGCCATACTGGAATTCAATATAATACAAACACAAGAAGTAGAAAAAAAAACCCAACCAGTATCTTAAACTTTAAAAAAGCTGATTTTAACAAACTCAGGCAGATCCTAGGAAAGATTCCATGGATGAAAATCCTAAACTCAAGAAGCATGGAGAACTCTAAAAAATGCAATCATAAAAGCTCAGTCCAACACAATACCACACTGAATACCACTGAAAAATAAAAACAAGAAATTCAAGAAGAAACCAGCATGGCTGCACAAAGATATTTTTGACAAACTGAAAAACAAAAAGGGCAAGTACAAAAAAAGAAAAGAGGGACACTTAATTAAGGCTGATTATCAGCAGGTAGCCAGAACATGCAAAGATGAAGTCAGGAAAGCAAAGGCTCAGAATTAACAAAGACTTGCAACAAAAGTCAAAGATAATTTAAAAGTTTCTTTCAACATATTAATGACAAGAAAAAAGGCAAAGAAACAGTCAGTCCACTAAAGAGAGAAGATGGCAAGGAAGTAACAGGTAGTAGGGAGAAAGCAGAGCTGATTAACTCATGCTTTGCATGAGTCATCAATCACAAAAAGAAATTATAGACCAATGTACTAAAACATAACTAAAAGACAAATTAAAATAAGCAAGACAATGGTAAGAAAACACCTATCTGATTTTGACGAATATAAATCACCTGACAGATTACATCCCAAAGGAGCTGGCAGATGTTATCTCAGAACAATTGTACCATATCTTTCAAAAATCCTGGAGCACCGAGGAAATACCTGAGGATTGGAAAAGGTCTGATGTGGTTCTCATGCTCAAAAAAAGAGGGGGGGGGAACCAGACCCAGGAAACTACAGACCAATAAGTCTAACATCAATACCTGGGAAGATCCTGGAAAAGATAATCAAAAAATAGATATGTGAACAACTAGAAGCAAATAAAGTTATAACTCCTAGCCAGCATGGGTTTGTTAAAAACAGATCATGCCAAAACAATCTTATTACATTCTTTGATAAAGTGACTAAATTTGTAGACCAGTGAAATACTGGGGACATAGTATATTTAGATTTGAGTAAGGCATTTGACAAAGTGGACCACAGCTTACTTCTTGGTAAACTAGAAAAATGTGAAATAGACAACATCACCACCAAGAGCCGAGGTGGTGCAGTGGTTAGAGTGCAGTACTGCAGGCCACTTCAGCTGACTGTTAGCTGCAGTTCGGCGGTTCAAATCTCACCGGCTCAAGGTTGATTCAGCCTTCCATCCTTCTGAGGTGAGTGAAATGAGGACCCAGACTGTGGGGGCAATATGCTGACTCTGTAAACTGCTTAGAGAGGGCTGAAAGCCCTATGAAGCAGTTTATAAGTCTAACTGCTATTGCTATTGCTAAGTTTTACATTTAGGCAGGAAAAATGAAAGATATGACACAGATTAGGCAAGACTTAGCTCAAAAACAGAAACTTGAATATGAGCCAGGAGTTTGCAGTAGCAGTCAAAAAAGCTAATACAATCCTGGGTTGCATAAACAAAAGCATAGAATCAAGATCACTTGAAGTATTAGTAATGTTTATAACCATACTAATACTTCAGTATTATGGTACTATGTATTTGTAAGATCACACTTGGAATACTGTTACCAAGTTTGGTCACCATACTACAAAAAAGATGTTGAGATTTTGGAAAAAGTTCAGAAAGAAGAGCAACTAAGCTGATCAAAGGCCTGAACACTAAAATATAAGGACAACTGCAGCATTTGGGTTTCGCTAATCTAAAGAAAAGAATTAGTAACATGATAGCAGTATTTCAGTATTTGAGGGGCTGCCACAAAGAAGGGGGGGTCAAATTATCCTCCAAAGCACCAGAAGGCAGGATAAGAAACAATTATTAGAAACTAACCAAAGAGAGAAGCAATCTGGAATTAAGGAGAAACTTCCTAACAGTGAGGACAATTAACCAGTGCAACAGTTTGTCTTCAGAAATTGGGGGTGCTCCATCACTGGAGGTTTTTAAGAAGAGATTAGATAGCCACTTATCTGAAATGGTATAGGTTGTTCTGCTTGAGCAGAGGCCTGGACTAGAAGACTTCCAAGGTCCCTTCCAATTCTATTCTATTCTAACTTCAAAGCACTGATGCTACATTCTTCAGAATAATCACTCACAGTTTATCCTAGCATGTGAGCAAGAAGACATGGGGATCAAATTTTATTTATTTCAATGCAAGGTCTTCCTACCTAAATTGTTGGCTTCCTTGACTGTATGCAGCAACTGGAGCATTCTGAAGCTTCAGTTAGTGCAAAATGCAGCGCCCCACAGTGTTTTGATGTGCACATGTATCACCTCTCCTGCAGGAACTGCATTGGTTGCCAATTTGCTTCTGGGTACAATTCAAGGTGCTGGTTGTCACCTTTAGAACCCTTCATGGCTTAGGACCAGATTATCTGAGGGACAGTCTCTTGCCGGTCACATCTACCCAACCCACTAGAACCGGGAAGCAAGGAATGTTGCGGGTCCTATCTCCTAAGGAGATACATCTGGCGGGACCCAACAAAAGGCCCTTCTCCATGGTGGCTCCCTCCCTCTGCAACATCATTCCTCTGCACAGAGCTCAACAGACACCTGGATCAAGGAGAAACTGACCTATACATCGACTACTGTGCTGACTGTATCAAACACAAGACCAATGGCTCACATCCCTTTAACCACTCCAACAACCCAATGACCACCAACAACAACCCCAACAACCCAACATATCAACAACCCCAACATACTAACAACCAAAACTAGGCATGCATGTCCCCAAGTTCATTCAGATCCACCGCTACAGATCTCAAATGCAAACTACTCAACGCAAGAAGCCTTGCAAACAAAATGTCAGAATTCCTACTGCTACTAAATATGGCTCAATTCGACCTTATATTTGTCTGCAAAACATGATTAAACAAATCCTTTCCAGACTCCATTTCAGACTTTCCAGACTCTACAAGTGACTACCATGTCCACAGGTCTGACTGTGAAATCTGAAGGAGGTAGTGTTCTTATTTTCTATAAAAAGTCCCTAGATCTGAAAAATATTCAAGTTACACAAGAGCTTGCTCTTCCTGAGATCATTATCTGCGATCTGTCACTAAATACCACAATTCACTTCCTATTATATTACAGAGCCCCTGATTATGACCTTGATCATGTGAACAAACTAACTGCATTACTAATGTGGGCAGCCTCATCCCATTATTTTTCTTGGTGATCTCAATTTACCTCTTATTAATTGGACCGTAAATGAATGCACAACCGAAACTATACATAAGACCCTGTACATGACCATCACTACTTTGGGACTGGATCAATTGATAACTAACAACACTAGACTCAGCAACTGCCTCGATCTCATCTTCTGCAACAGTTTAAACTCAATTTATAACTACAAATCAAAGAACCTTTTTCCAACAATGACCATAGTATGATTGACTTCTGTCTAAATTTACATCCATACAAAGAATATCATATAAGAACTCCTAAATATAACTTCAAAAAAGCAAAGTACGATCTCATAGCTGCCAACCTCTCATTTATAGATTGACAAATCCTATTCAATGACTGCAGAAGACCATTATAACATTTTTTTTACTCAAACTCCAAAGAATCATTAAACTATATGTACCTTTAGTAACACCCCAAGCCAAAAAGAACAATTACCCATATCAATAAGGAAACTCCAATCCAAAAAGAAAACCCTTTGGCAAAAAAACGAAACTGGCTACGTAGCTAACTTCAAAAACCAATACAAAACTTTATGCCACCAAATAAAAGCAGAATGTACCAATTACCACTGCAGACAGGAAGAAGAGCTGTTACACACGAAATCCACCCAAGCCTTCTATAATTTCGTAAACATCAAACTTAAAGATTCAAAAACTATCCCACCTTTAAAAGGGCATAACGGGGAAGACTGTAACAATGAAGCTGTTAAGGCCAATCTCTTCAACATAATTTTCAATTCAGTCTTTGTCAACAGGAATGGCATCTCCCCTTCATTTCCTAGTCGTACCTCAACCAATTGCAACAATCACCACCAAAAGGGCACTATGCAACCTAAAACCATCTCTATCTATTGGTCCTGATGGAATATATAAAGAACTTAGTTCCATGCTTCATTCCAATCTAGTTATATCCCTAGCTCTTACTTGGAATATAACTAGAGGGATCTTGGAGAGATTTTGCAGTCCTTAAGTGGACAATCATTTAAATATGAGCCAACGGAGGACATGATAGCACTGTTACAATTTTTTTTAAAAAAAATTAATATAATAATTCCATCTTCAATTAAACAGTGTGTCCTCTGGGTACAAATATCTTTGTAAAATGATAATCAAAATGTACAACAATATTCATTACATTAGCATTAATTCTATAATATTAAAATGATAATATTAAACATAATAATCATAATATTTGCTTCTCTCTCTTAACATATCTTCTTTACTTCACAAATCTTTTTCTTTTTTTTTCTCACTATTTCTAACTTTCATTTTTGTTATCTAACCATTGATAAAATAAGTCCCATGTCATATAATATTCAGTTTGTTCTTTCTCTTTAATTGCTAGCATTAATCTATTCATTCTAATATTTTCCTAGTCACATTCTCATCTGTGGGAATCTCTTCACTTTACCAATTTTGTGCAAATACAATTCTAGATGCAGTTAATATATGAACAATGAGATAAGTATTTCCCTTACTATATTTTTTGGGTGAAATCCCCAACAAGAATGTTTCTGGCTTTAAATCAATATGCTGCTTTATCATTTTTTCCTGCCACATATGTATTTTTGTCCAATATTTTTTTGCTTTTGAGCATGTCCACCACATATGATAATAAGACTCAGCTTTCTGGTGTCACTTCCAGCATTTAGCTGACTTATCTTTAAACATCTTTGCCAACCTCACTGGTGCAAACTGCCATCTATAAAACATCTTATACAAATTTTGTTTGTTTGCAGTTCACATTGTTAATTTATAGTTCCTGTCCTACAGTTTCTGTCATTTATCTAACTTTGTGTAACCGTTTTTTGCCCATCATTGTCTCCTTCACTTATTCATCTTCCAATTTAATGCCTAATAAGTAGCTGTACAGTTTCCTTATCAATTTTTCTTCTGTCCGTTAATATCTTGTCTAATTCTGTCAGTTCTTTATAAAAACCATATAGTTTAACATCTTTCTGATATCTAGAATGTCTCATATCTAGAATCCCATATCTAGGATCTGCACTTGTGAGTACCATGCCATATCAATCCCTTGATCACTCAATTATTGTTTAACTTTGAGTTCCCCCTTTTCATTCAAAATATCTTTGTATCTAACAATATTTTCCATGTTAATAACATTTGCGTGAATCAGTGCTCCCATTGTTGAAAGCCAAACAAGTAAAGTTGTTCTATAATTTTCTCCCACACTAACAATAATGCATTCCTAATGTAATGTAACCAAATATTTTATTTTCCCCATACCACAAGAAGGCATGCCAGCCCAATTACAAATCATGCCCCTCCAATGTCAATAGTCTTGTATGCCTCAATACAGTCCATTCTTTCCTATGTGAGTACCCCAGCCTGATAATACAATTCCCAATTCGATAGCCCCAAACCTCCTCTATTTCTCAAATACAGCAGCATTTTAGGCTTATTCTTCCATTTCTCGCTTGTCAGATATATCTTAATATTACTTTATTGAGTTCCTCAAAATATTTTTTCCCAATTATATTAGAATTGTTTGAAATAAGTATAGTAATCTCGGTAATATATTCATTTTTATTGTAGCTATTCTACCTATCAATGATAATTGCAGATTTTTCCATTTCTCCAAATCTGCTTTAATTTGTTGCATCCGTTTATAATAATTATCTTCCTTAATAGTTACACATCTTTCTGTCAGATAGATACCTACGTATTTTATTTTCTTTTTTTAAAATATTTTTTTTATTTACAAACAAACACAAACATACAAGACATAACATAAAAACCTCTTCAACAGCATACAGTGTGTCAATTGGTTACAAGGTCTTTCTGCATCCTTTTCATAGTCATCATTTGAGCTTTATCAAAATTCACATATTGTCAATCAAATATCTTTGTATACATTATTATTATACTTCAATTGTTTGCTTATCACTATTGTTTCTCCATTTTAAACAAGGTATTCTAAATATGTATCCATTTAATTATAATGATTCATTATATCATCTTCAATATATCCAATAATAAAGAATTTGTTATATCCTATTCTAAATCATTCTATTATTTTAGCATTTAACTGACCCTTTCAGTAAACAAAGCCAATAGCTTTGTATTATCAAAAGTTACCAAGCCTTTAGTCTCTAGATGGCAGTGTTACATTCTTTCCCTCTGTTTTTGCCTCCCTTTCTAAACTCTGAACTCTGGAACAGAAAAAAAAATGTTTAAAGATTACGATCCAGCCGAGCCTTGCGAGTAAAGAAACTTTTAATCCACAAATACAAAAAATGGAAGAAGTATAAAGGAAGCAGGGGAAAAAAAGACCAGTCCAGTTTAAAAGTAAGAGGCATTTGTAAAAAGTCCATCCATAGAAAACAAACAAAATTAAAGTGAAAAAGATAGCACGATAGTTTTAAACCAGTGTTAATTTGCTGCTTACTTCCTTCTGTCTTCAATTTTATTTTAACTAAGTCTTTTGGATTTTCTCTTCTCTAATATTAAGAATTTTTCTCACCATTTCAACACACTGTCTCTCCTGTTCTGCTTCCGTTTCAGGGGACTGTCCCAACCTTCTGCAGCCATTATGACTGCTTCTCTTGTAGCCGGCAAAAAGAGCTTTCTCCTGAATCCAGGTATTTTATTTTCTTAGCAATCTGGATATCTATTCTCATCATTAACTCTTTTTTCTGCATGTCTGTAAAATGTTTAACTAATATGTTAGTTTTCTCTTTATTTATTTTCAATCCTGCAACTTTGCCATATTCCTCTATTTTTTATTAATTTAGGCCCTGTTTCTTGTGAATCTTCCAGAATGTCTGCAAATGCCTGTAATTTATATTTTTACTTTTTTATTTCTATACCTTTTATCTCTATATTTTGTCTAATATTTCTGTTTAATACTTCCAGTGTCAATATGAATAATAGGGGAGACAAGCATCCTTGTCTTGTACCTTTTTAATGCTAACCTTCTCTGTCATATCTCCATTTACCATCACCTTTACTGTTTGCTTATAATATATCACCTTAATCATGTTGATAAATCTCTCCCCAAGATCCATATCTTTTAATTGTGCTAGCATAAATTGCCAATTCACATTGTCTAATGCTTTCTGTGCATCTAGAAAAATCAACACCATTTGCTTCCCTGGATGTACTTCGTAGTACTCATATTGTCTTTAATTTGTCTCTTTTGAACTGAATATATAAATTGATTTAAGAACCTTTTTAGTCTTTCTACAATTATTGAGGCGTATATTTTATAGTCAGCATTCAATAAGGATATCAAGCTGTAGTTTTTTATCTGTTGTAAGTCTGAATCTTCTTTGGGTATGAAAGTGATATATGCTTCCGTCCATGAATTTGGTACTTTCATTTCTAACAATACTTCATTGAATACTTCCAACATTGGTATACTAAGAGTATTTTGTAAGTATTTATAGAGTTCTGCTGGTAGACCATCTGGGTCTGGTGTTTTGCCATTATTTTGTCTCTTAATTGCTTCTGTTAGTTACATCATAGTTATTTGCTCATCTAACAGTTTCACTGTTTCAGGTATTACGTAATGCTGTCTTTTCTAGGTATTGTTTTATTTTATCTTCTGAAACTGTCTCTTGATCATATAATTTTTTACTTTCTTTTTATGATCATTTTGAGGGTGAAGGTTTCTTTCCTCATCCATTGATTGTTGTATCGTTTTTTTTCTTTCTCCTTTTTCAATTTATATGCCAGCCATCTTCCTGGTTTATTGGCATTTTCAAAGAAATTTTGTTTAGAATTTTTAATTTTTTGTGCTAATTCTTCTTTATTTATTAAATTCAGCTTATGTTTTATTAATTCCATTTGATTTTTTAAATTCTTTCTTTGCTATTCTTTTTGTAGTTCTATCTCAAGCCTCTTATATTCTTCTTCTAATATCTTTTGGTTTTGTTTCTTCTTCTTATTTTTAAGTTATAGTTAAACCTCTAATATATACCTTAGCTGTATCCCATACATTTTGTAAGAGGTGTCTTCTTATCTATTCTCTTTAAAGAAAAAGTCTAGTTCTTTTTCCATGAATTGAATAAATTCCTTATCTTTTAATATAGATTGGTTCAACATCCATCTTAATTTTCTTTTTTGTTCTTTCCATTTGACTTTTATTGGATTGCTTGCTTCTATGTTTATTTCTTGTATATTAGATTTTAGTTCAGCTGACATCCATATCATATCTATTCTTGACCAAGACAATAGAATGAATATTGATTTTCCTTAGGATGTATCTCTTGCTATACCTCTTGGATCCTAGTTTCCCAATTTCCCAATAGTTTATTGTGTTGTTTTTTTAATAATTTGCCTCTTGCAGGCAAATTATATCCAACTTTAATTTTTCTAGTTTAATAAAAAATATTTTTCCTTTTTATAGAAGAATTCAATCCATTTATATTAATTGACAATAATTTTATTTCTTCTTCCATGGTTTTACTTATAGATGAGTTTTGTTGTTCTAGTTGCTCTTGTCTCTCTCTGTTCTTTTGCCTTTGCTCCTTCTCTCTTTGCTATTTCCTCTAACTCGTTTTCGACTTATTTTTGTTGTGTATCTATCTCTCCTATGGTTTCCTCTTCTTGTCTATCCTCTTTTTCCTCTCTTACTCTCATTTCCTCTCGTGGTCCAAAATAGTGATCATAAAATTATTCTGATTTTTCTATGGATTCCAATCTATGTCTTTGCTCCATCCAGGTCAACAATATTTCCTCCAATATCAGCCATCTACTCTGTTCTTAATGAGTTGTCTTGTCAGAAATTGATATTTCATTCTTATTTCTCTTGTGGGAATCTCTTTTAGGACTTCTATTTCTTTCTCTTTATATTTTAAAGGGTCATCTCTTGCTCTTTGTAGTATCTCTGATTTTATTGCTTTTTTAGTGAATCTCACATGTACCTCTCTGGGGAGTTTGTTTCTTGTCACATATCTGGTGTAGACTCTAAATATTTCATCCATCTAAGCAAGCACCTTTTCTTTGGTCACCTCTAAAGCATTTGCCAGCAGCTCTGCCATTATCTCCATCAGGTTTTCTCCCTTTCCTTCCTCAATATTCTGAATCTGCAAATAATAATCAGCCATATCCATTTTAAGTGATATTATTGTTCTCTCATTACTTTTGTCTGCCGGGGTAAGTCTGTAATCAATCTCTTCCATTCTTTTCTCTGTTTATTCAACTTTCTCTTCTACTTTCTGAATGCGTTGTTCATTTTAAATCATTATTTGTTGAAGACTCTCTATTTTATCCTCTACTTTTCCTATTCTTTCCTTAATGTCTTCATGCATGGCTTGAATCATAGCTTTCACCTCTGACTGCATCATATTCATTTTCTCTTGCTGCAACATAATGTCCAATGACCTTTGACCTGCTGTGCTAGATGTTGCTGCTGCTGAGGATGGCGAAGATGTAGTTTTCTTCATTTTGAGATGCTTTAATGTATGTAACCCAATTATTGAAAATAATAACTACGATGTCCCAACAGCCCCAGTATTGACTGCCAAATTCACTATCTCCTTCCAATTTTCCCTTTTACAAAGCTATTCAGAAGTCAGAATATTCAATGTTACAGTATCCCTTTTCCTTCTTCTTATTCTCAATCTCCAAACAATAGTCACTGTTTGTTTGTTTTTAATTGTAATCCCAGAGGAGTATAATTATAATCCACAAAAAAGAAGAAATGAGACTGTTAATTGTAATCCAAGAGGAAAGTGAAAATATAAATTGCAATCCAACAATTATTAGACTGTTAATCCCTTCATTCTTCAACAAGTATTCTCTTCTTTTCTTGTTAAGTTTGTAATCCACATAGGCCCACCGAACCCCAGAATTCAACCACCAACTGTCTTATATCTTCAGAGGGAGAGTTCACAGAGCAGAAAATAAAAGAGAAGGAAAATATTTTACTGTTCTCAGCTTCTGTTCACTTTATGTGTTTAGCTTCTGCTTGAGTTCCGAGAGCTGCACCATTTTAAAAAGTCTCAGCTATCTAACATGAACAGCTTACTAGTGCAGGTGTTATTTGTTTTAACAGCAAATCTTTATCTTCTTCAGCCTCTCAAGGTTATGTTTTCTTTTCCTTTCTCACTTGCACCTCTCAACATTTCCTTCTGCCTGTAGGTGTCACTGTTGCTCTGCTTCTCTCCCTTTTAATTTTATATTGTATTATGCAGTCCAAGTTTTTCAAAAAAACATTCTCTAAGTCCAAATTTTATAGTCCCTAAAAGCTTTCAAGTTAGTCAATATTATATTTGAGGTCCCCAGTCCAGCTTCCTAGTTTAAAAGTTATTTCACTTTTTAAAGAATTTCTCTTGTCTTTCTTTCCAGTTTTAAAAAATGGCTCTCATGCTTGCTTGCCACTTTTCTTGGGAGGTGGAAGGAAAACAATTCCTTTTTGGGCCCCACTTTCACCCAGGCTAATTTCCAGGGGGCTCATTTCTCAATAGAAGTTAGAAGTTAGAAATCTCTCACCCAGATCGTGCACACTGTTCCTCAGTCTTTCATGCTTTCTTCATCGGTCGACTGTCACAGCTTCGGTCAGGCATGTAATGGCCGTCTTCTTCTTCCTGCTGGATTGAGAGCCTTCTCCAGATCGATCAAGGACTTTGCAGACTCCTTGAGATCAATGCAATGTGCTCTCTTACTTCATTATCACTCCAAAGTGATTTAGGTCCATCAGAATCTCCCTGCAGTTCAAATTTCAGCACAATCCCATGGAGCCCTGTGGGGATGCGTTTTGTTGCCATGATGTCAGTCCTGCCCTCTACATTGTTACAATATTTGAGAGGCTCCAGGAGACAGGAGATAGCAATAGCAATAGCAATAGCAGTTAGACTTATATACCACTTCATAGGGCTTTCGGCCCTCTCTAAGCGGTTTACAGAGTCAGCATATTGCCCTCAACAACAATCTGGGTCCTCATTTTACCTACCTCGGAAGGATGGAAGGCTGAGTCAACCCTGAGCCGGTGAGATTTGAACAGCCGAACTGCAGAACTGCAGTCAGCTGAAGTAGCCTGCAGTGCTGCATTTAACCACCACGCCACCTCAGTTCCTTGGCCTTGCAACTGTACGATGTGCGATCTTGGAGCTCCAAGATCCCAGTCAATTTTTTTTTGCTGCTGGACGGTCCTTTTGGACCTAAACCATCCCGAAGAGATGGTGACAGGGAAGAGTACGTCTTGTTGATCTCAGGGACATCGCAAAGTCCCTGATTGATTCTAGAGAATCTCTTCTTCCCAGCGACAAAAGCACAGCCAAAAGCTTCTGAAGTTGGGACAGCTCCATAATGGGAGGAAAGCGGAAAGAGAAAGTGTGTCCATCTGGTGAGGAAATTTTATTGTTATAAAAAAGACTGCCCCCCCCCCAAATTAAAGCTAAATTAAACTTGCAAAGAAAAGAAAATGAGCAGCGAAATTAAGCTATATTGGACAGTGTATTATCCTTTTTTTACGAATGAAAGTTTTGCAAATATTTCCTACTTTTTAAAGTGAAAGTATTGGTTTTTCTTCTTCTATTTCTTTTTTTTACCTATGGATTAAATTTTCTTTATTTTTATAATATTGGTTTGGATTGGTTTTTTTTCTTTACTTTGCTCCATTTAAGAATTTTGTTTCTTTTAAGCCTGGAATATAAAGAAGATATAAAAGGAATACAAAGAGGGTATAACATCAGAGGGAAAAGAAGTTACATTGCCACTTGGAGGTTGGAGGTTGAGTCCTGGAAATATTGCCTTCTCTTTTTTCTCTTTGATCATTTTGACTTTGTACTTCAAAGGCTTCCGCTTGTTTACAGAAGAGATCAGGAGAAAAGCATGGGTTGTTTATGCAGGTGCTCTTTGGATGCTTCTTTGGCATCTGGAGAGAAGTGAAAACAAAACCTTGTTTTGAAACTAGAGTGGCAGTGTTTACTAGTTGGAAGAATGGCACAACACCAAAAAGAAACCATAACATTACGATTATGTTTGAGATTCAAAAATTATTAGAAACACAGAGAGAATTGAGAAGAGATTGGAAAATATAGATTGCAATGCAGTAAAATTCGATGGAAAAATTGAAGATATCCAGCAAATGGAAAAAGTGGAGGTTAGAGTCCTAAAAACTCAAGGGAAAAGTGAACAAAGAGGCAAGATAATTGTGGATATTGACAGTGAACTGAGTGTGGTTGGAGATGGAAAGAGTGGAACATGAAAAGGGAAGATAGATGGAAAGGAGCTCTACCCCAGATTTCAAGGTATAGAAGAAGAAGAAAGAGAAGAATAGATGGATTCAAGGAGAGAAACTTTGACAAAAGCACTACTGATAACAAAAGATAAGCTGATTAAAGAAGCTGATGGAGGGTCTCAAGATTTTACAAGATATGTAAAAAAGCAATAAGTTGTGAAGAGAAGTCCACACAAATTTGATTAAGGAAATAACCAGAAAACTAATTCCACAAATGGCAAAAGACATAAGACTGCACTATTACTGGAAAGACACAGGTTGAGATATGAAATCTAATAACAAAATATTAGTCAAATTTAGTTAAAATTAGAGCATTATGTTAAAAATGAAGTGATAATGTTAGATAAATAATTGTTAATGATAACAATGTACACATATGTATTGGTTTGATAAGAGGAAATTTGGTATAAATTCTAAATGGTGATCATTCAGTTAAACTAAGACCAAAAAAATGAAAAAAAATATGAAATGATGATGGATATTGTTAAATAAATAATTGATAATGATAATAATGTAGTATTTGTATTGACATGATAAAAGGGAAATTGGATATAAATTGTAAACAGTGATTAATAAAGGAGGTCTAGAAACTTTGTTATTAAACATAATTAATTTTTATTTAGAAAGCGTTATAAAGATGTAATGTTGCTGGATGATATTGAAAATAGATAATGGAATGCCATCATGTGGTTTTGCTTTAAATTTTGGAATATTTTATATAAAGAGATGTAAAAACAATTATAGTCATATGAAGATTGAGGTATGATGATTGTAATATATATCAATATATTTGATTTAAAATATATAACTTGATATGAATTGTAGGTGATGACTGTGGAAGGGATGCACGAAAGCTCTTTGTAACAATTGACACACTTTTTACAATTTGTAATGGAAGATATTTTTGTGGTGTTTGTTGTGTTTTGTCTGTTTGTGTTTATTCAAAAATAAAAAATGTATATTTAAAAAATATTTGAGGGGCTCCTACAAATGTGAGGGGGGTTAACCTATTTTTCAAAGCACCAATAGGCAAGACAAGAAACAATAGTTGGAAACTGAATTGGAGCTGAATCCACTCCAATTCCAGTGAGTTTCTATAGAAACTTAATTATACTGTAAGCGATTCAGTGGACACAGAAGGTAAAATATTCTATTACATTGAAACCATCATTAGATGCCCAGGTGCACTTCTATATATAGATGTGCTACAGAAGTATCCAGTGGCACACTTCCCACAAGTATTGACTGTTAAAATAAGGGATAAGTAAACCATTTATTCAGTGAAAAATTGCCTTCAATTTTAATCTTATCATCCTTTGATAAATAGGATGATTTAGAAATTGCAATTCTATTTTTTAAAGGTTACTTAAAAGTCACTATTTCATACACTGAAAAACTGCAGTACATCCTCTTTGGCATCAGAACAAGGTATAGGAAGACTTAAATAGTTATTTTGAGATTGTCATGCAGTTATTAACTTCTTACATAAGTGTCAGATCCCTAAAAGTGATACTGCCATTCAATTGGGAGGAGGGGCTTTATTGACTCCCAGGGCAGAAGAGTTAAGGAAGCATCTTCACACTTGTGTATTAGTCAGAATCTGCATTCGGACAAAGGGGAGGGGTCATTATCAGCTTAATCCCATTTGCATGGCCTAAAGGTTTTCAGATGCTGCTTTGCTTCTAATGGTTTCCATCCTGCTTGATTAAAGGTTCCTTTTGAAATAATCCATTTCAAGAGTCTTTATTTTCTCAAGTTAGGAGAGGAGCCATTACAATAAGAATGACTACCAACATTTAAAACTTGAGGTAGTCATCTGTCATATTACTCTTGTTCTTTCATTTTCTTATGTGAATGTAAGGAAAAAACACTTAATTTTCAGTGTATCTATGTAGGAAACCAACTTCTTTATAATCTGAAACACTGAGGTTGTTAATCAGAAAGGTCGGCAGGTCAGCAGGTCAAATCCCTAGTACAGGTCTTCTGCATGAGCAGGGTGTTGGAATAGATGACCTCCAAGATCCCTTTCAATTCTGTTACTGTTTATGTTTACTTTATGGATTCAGAGCTCCTTATTTTTTTTAGGATTTTATTTATGATTTATAGGCCGCCCTTTTCCCTGAGGGGACTCAGGGCGGCTTACAATACATGGGAAGGGGGGTGCAACACAAAAAACATAAGACAGTGCATAAATAAAAAATAAAACAATAAAACGCAACTTTCATTCAACATTCGGGTGGGGCGAATCAGAATCTTATCCCCAGGCCTGACGGGATAGCCAGATCCTAAGGGCTGTGCGGAAAGTCTGGACGGTGGTGAGGGTACGAATCTCCATGGGGAGGTCGTTCCAAAGGGTCGGAGCTGCTACTGAGAAGGCTCTCCTCCGCGTAGTCGCCAGTCGGCACTGACTGGCGGATGGAACTCGGAGGAGGCCTAATCTGTGCAATCTAATCGGTCAAAGGGAGGTAATCGGCAGGAGGCGGTCTCTCAAGTACTCAGATCCACTACCATGGAGAGATTTATGAATAGTAAGTAGCACCTTGAAGCGCACCCGGAGATCAACAGGTAGCCAGCGCAGCTCGCAGAGGATAGGTGTTATGTGGGCGAACCGCGGTGCGCCCACAATCACTCGTGCGGCCGCATTCTGGACTAGCTGAAGTCGCCGGATGCTCTTCAAGGGCAGCCCCATGTAGAGCACATTGCAGTATTCCAGTCTAGCGATCACGAGGGCTTGAGTGACTGTTGTGAGGGCCTCCCGGTTCAGGTAGGGTCGCAACTGGCGCACCAGGCGAACCTGGGCAAATGCCCCCCTGGTCACAGCCGACAAATGATGGTCGAAAGTCAGCTGTGGGTCCAGGAGGACTCCCAAGTTGCGAACCCTATCTGAGGGGTGTAAAATTTGACCCCCCAGCCTGAGCGATGGAACACAAGCCAAATTATTGGGAGGAAAACACAACAGCCACTCGGTCTTGTCTGGGTTGAGTACCAGTTTGTTAGCTCTCATCCAGTTCTTAACGGCCTCAAGACCCTGGTTCATCACGTCCACCGCTTCATTGAGTTGGCACGGGGCGGACAGATACAGCTGAGTATCGTCCGCGTCTTGGTGGTATTTTATCCCGTGCCTCCGAATGATCTCGCCCAGCGGTTTCATGTAAATGTTAAATAGTAGGGGTGATAAGACCGAGCCCTGCGGCACCCCACATGTTAGGGGCCTCGGGGACGATCTCTGCCCCCCAACCAACACCGACTGCGACCTGTCCGAGAGGTAGGAGGAGAACCACTGCAAAACAGTGCCTCCCACCCCCACCTCCCGCAGTCGTCGCAGAAGGATACCATGGTCGATGGTATCGAAAGCTGCCGAGAGGTCAAGGAGAACCAGGATGGACACATGGCCTCCATCCCTGGCTCTCCAGAGATCATCGGTCAATGCGACCAAGGCGGTTTCAGTGCTTTAACCAGGTCTGAAGTCGGACTGGAAGGGGTCAAGATAGCTAGCTTCCTCCAAGGACCGTTGAAGCTGGAAGGCCACCACCTTCTCAACAACCTTCCCAACAAAGGGGAGGTTGGAGACTGGACGGTAATTGTTAAAAACGGCTGGATCCAAAGATGGTTTCTTCAGGAGGGGTCTCACCACCGCCTCTTTAAGTGCGGCGGGGAAGTTGTTATGAATAACAACATTCAGTACTAACTCACAGGTTACACCTGAATTTGGACTTTATTTAAAAATTCAAAGTATGAATCCACTTCTGCGATACCTGAGATACTAGAAGTTCTTAAATCCTTTAAATTAAAAAAATACAAACCAATATTGCTTTTTATAGATATTTGTTATCAATAAATGAATTTTATATACATTAAAAAATGAGTGGAAGAAAGAACTAGTGGTATTGTCTAGACCATGGGTCCTCAAACAAAGGCCTGTGGGCCAGATATGGCCTGCTGAAGCCATTAATCTTGCCAGCACAGGACCACGAGGCTGCCCCCCCCATTGCCCTTCCTCCCCCCTGGCCCCCACCCTTCAATTGAGCACAGGACTTACTTTTGCGAGCTGGAAGTGGAAGGTAAGGCAGAGAGCGGGAGGTCAAAATGCAGCCATTTTAGGCTGGCAGAAGACTTCTGGGGGCTGGGAAGGCCAAAAAGGCCCAGCATTGCAGCCTGTGTGGCTTCCCTTTCACTGGGACAGCCCTCACCCCACCCCATGTGGGCAAAAGCCACAGCCGGAAGCATTGCCAAACTCTGAAATGGGAATGAAAAGGAGACAGACAGGGAAGGAAGGAAGGAAGATGAGAAGGAAGGAAGGAAGGAAGGAAGGAAGGAAGGAAGGAGAAAAAGAGAGGTTCTTTTTGTGACGAGGCAGCAAAAGAAGCAGCATTCCTTGGCTGGGAAGTGGGCAAAGGCAGAAAGGAAAAGTAAATTTCAAACCCTGCAAACTGCTGCTCACTGGAAAGGAAGGAAGAAAAAGGGGAGCTCAAAGCTTAAATGCCTAGGGCTGGCATTTGATCTCTCCCACTCTAGCTTCCCTGCTCAATTACTAGCCTTCTTTAGTTCAGAACCACCTGAGTTTTTAAAAGTGAGGTTTTTCTTCCTACTCTATTGCAAATGCAGCTCTCACCTCTGGGAGCTGTCAGCCTCTATATCACTTGCTTGCTATCAGCTGCCATAGTAACGGGGAGGGAGGGGATACGTGCTGCTGATGGAGACATCTTGAAAGAGGGAGCTTTGTTCTCACCATCTTCTGCACATGCTGAAGGCTCGTGTTTGATTTTGGTCAAGGTCAACTGTCTCTGCGTACTAGCTGAATGAGGCCACCTGAAGATGCACCCCACATGACACCCTTGGGGGTTGGAGATTGGACATTGGGCCGGGGTAACTGGGGGGAGGGATTTGGGTAAACATTTGATATGTACAAGTTTGTGCCTTTTTGCCCCAGATCTTGCTTCACTTTCGCTGTTTTTATTTCATATTCAGTAAAAGTACCTTTTCTCTAACTATTTGGAGTTGGGGGTTTCCTTTCTTGGATGTTGAATGAGGCATGCCGGACAGGAGCATTGTTTCTGGTCTGGGAGATTTGTAAAGGTCTCTTCTCTGACTCTGGATTCGTCATCTCTGTGTGTGTGTGTGCACGCATGGACATGTGTGGCTGGTTGCTAAGGTGAACATTTTGCTAAGGATCTTTCACACTCTGGCTTCCCTGCTCAATAGCTTTAGTTCAGAAGCAGCAACATGGGGGAGAGGTTTTTATTGTTGTTGTTTCATTGCCTGTGTTCTGGGACCTAAATTGATTAGCTGTGTAATTACCAGAGTAAGCCTATTTAACTTAAAAGCTTTTTTCTTTCTTTGTCACCCCTCCAATTCTAAATGAAACTTAAGGTGCACCTGTCCAGAGTTATCAGGGAGTCACTTTCTGATCAGTCCTCCTGATCTGGCCTCTTTTAGATTTAATCAGCATTAAGGTATTGCCTGTAACATTTACTTTATATATAATATTTAACCTTTAATTATTTACAGATTGGTGTGTGTGTGAGAGAGAGCAAATTGGTGGGGGTTGTGTTTGGCTACAGATAATCTCAATAAGATTTACATAATTTGAAATCTGTTCATTTTAAATAAAGTAAGAAATGTAGATTAATATTGCTGGAAGTAGTAACAAAAGATAATTCCATAAGTTAAATGCATAATAAATCAATTTACAATACATAAGATAAAGATATATGGTACATTCAGAGAAATGCAATGCTATTGGATTTTAGAGAGATTCTCCCGAACATATGATCAGGAGTTATTTTGAAGGAAATCCTGTTTGTTTTATTCTTTTAATAGCCTATTTTAGGAAGCCTGAAGCTTCTTCCAAAATGGAAAAAAACCCATGCTTTCTGCACCTCATTTTGGGCCTGGAGTGACTCCTGCACCAACCTGGAAGCCAAAAAAAAAAAACCAAAAAACCAACCCTGCAACTGTTTGAAGGCTGAAGGAAGCCTCCAACTGAGCGAGGAAGCACTGTGTGGCCAGGCCATTCACACTCACATGCAGCCCACTGCAGTTCGCTGCACTAGGGCAGGAATGAGACCCTGTCCTGTGGAGCCCGCTGCTGCTTCGGTGAGGAGGACAATGACAAAGACTAGGAGAAGAATGGCAAGACTTTGTGCAAGCTGGCAGAGAGCAGGTCAGGTGGGGCTGGCTGGCTGGGGAGGGGTAATCATGGTGCTTAGGTTGCTGCCGCTGCCAGTAGCTTGCATGCTCCACTGAAGCTGGAATTCACCGGGTTGGGGGGGGGGGAAATGAGAGGTCCTGCTTGAATGGGGAGGATGAGGAGAAAAACAGCTGCTCAGTTGGCTCTTCCCTCCCCCTCCCCCACCATTGCCAGCAGCTTGAGTGCCCTGACTAAAGGGCGACATGCATTCTCATTCTCTCTCTCTCTCTCTCTCTCTCTCTCTCTCTCTCTCTCTCTCTCTCTCTCCTCTCTCTCTCTCTCTCCCTCTCTCCCTCCCTCCCTCCCTCCCTCCCCCCCTCTCTCTCTCACACACACACAGAAAGAGAGAAAGAAAGAGAGAGAGAGAGTTTGGAGAGCTCCCCTCCTCTTTCTCTGTCTTGCTGCAGGCGGCAGTTGTGGTGTTTCAGTGCCTGGCTGTTTGCAAGGTAAGTGAGTCCTTGTTGCAGGAAGAGAGGGAGAAGCAGGAGATATCTTAGAGGGTTGGGGAGGCGTGAGGGTCTGTTTTATCACTAGGATTCCCATGGCCTTCCCCACCCTGAGATACCTGATGGGCACATTGGTATTTTTAAATTGTGACCTCTTACAAAAGTATCCCTTCCATGTGTTTCAAACTGCTATTTCCAGTGGGGAAAACAGGACAAAGCAAGAGGGGAAAATATTTTCCTTTGCTATATTTCCAGTCTGAATTAGAGCATGGCAGGGTCCCTACAGAAGAATTATTTTAAGGATCATTATATATTTATATAAGGCAACTAACTTATCTCTGTTCTTAAATACTAAAACTGTTGCACATAAAAAACAGAGGAGCTCTGATCAACTATCAGAGCCATCATTTTGACAGTTTTGCTGTACTGTAGTCTGATCCCACGAAATGCAAGCATGGAATAAACTGAGCCTGGTTTGTTCTCGGTCTTTTAAGTGGCCACAAACTTCTAGCAAAAGTGGAATTTGATCACAAGGCAAGGAATGTGTCTCCTTTTGCTTTTGAGCATCCAAGAAGGGACAGGAAAGACAGAGACAAAGAAGGAAAGCAGGAAAGAGAGCAAGGAACAAAAAGAAGGGAAGAGGGGAAGGAAGAAGAAAGAATGAGGAGGGAAAGAAAAAGAAGGGAAGGAAGGAGATTATAATGAGAGAGAGTGAGAGTGTGAGGTAAAATCCTGTCTTAGCACTTGATCAGCAGCAGCCCTGCTGCCTTTTACCATCACCTTGTCCCCTCCTCCTGACCTCTCCTGGTCTCCCATCCTATCACTGAGCATGCTTTGGTTACAAAGACATATCTCGTAAGGAGATGGAGTGGGCCTCCCTTCGACCCACATACTTTGCCCTCCTGCACACACCATGGGCAACCAATGAGAGCAAGCACAGCAGCAATGGGAGTTGGCCATGTCCACCATACCCACGCCTACCCTGGACCCTGATGTCAACCACAATGGGGCCCTCATTGAAATTGAGTTTGATACCCCTGGACTTACAAATGACCTGAGTGCTGCATGTGTTGCTTTCAAACTTACAAGTATGAGTCAAAGTTAGAAAAATTATCAGCATGCATACAACAGCAAAGTCAGATTAATCAAAAGTATGCCAAATGCAAACATTTAGCTTTCAATAAAAAGGTGTTTGTATCATTGAAAGTGCTGTTATTGTGTTTTTTCCCCAGAGAAAAGACATTAATCACGTGTGAGTTGTTTTTTTAAAATGAAAATCTCATTATTCAGGTTAAATTGTCGTGTTGGCATTCTGAGATAAATAAGTGGGTTTTGGGTTGCAGTTTGGGCACTTGGTCTCTAAAAGGTTTGCCATCACTAGACTAGTTATATATTTATTGAATTTTAACTTTGCTACAAAATAGGAAATTCTGGTACTGCAGATATAAAGCTTTAACAATACTGAAGCCCTCAAAAACATTCAGATTAAATTATTTATTTTCTCTAGCACTTTTTATGACTTTCTTCTACCCTCCTCTTATATTTGTTTATTGCTTAACAGGTGATCCAGAAACAAGATTTAGGAGTATTTTCTCCCTTGATAAATGTAATTAATTACTCTTGTTTCTCCCAAAAGATTTCATTTTCAGATCATTTATTTTCTAGTGTCACTGATGAGCTGACTGGGAAAATGAAGCACTTGAGTTTAATTACCAGTTAAAATTGCAGTTTTGCAAAGCAGGTACTTCATCTTCTACATTTTTTAATAATTGTACCTTCTTATGGTATAATATGGAGTTGTATCTCCTATATTTCACAATATAATAATATATTACTAACACTTTCCTGATGAAAAAACAGATATGATTATGTGATTAATTAAGGGTAGCCATAAGCATTCTGCTTAGAGTGAGTTCAGGCCTTCCACATATGCTTTCAATAGTTTTCAATAACACACTGTATTAGAGAATGGTAAAGACTGGAAAATGCTACAGACTGAAAAGCAGCAAGTCAATTTATTATTTCCTGTGGAGCATTAAGATTTTGAGTGGCTATTTTTAAGATCTGACAGTCCATCCCATATTGTAAAATAAATGAAATATTTTTTATGAATCCATGCTGTGAAATAAAGGGTGGCATTTAATGTCAATGATTTTTATTTTTAAGACTTTTAGTTAGTTGGTTGTTTTTCTGTACAATAGGCATATTTAAATGATTTTAAATATTGAAAAAGAACAAGAACAAGTTAGAGGTATACATTGGAAAATGAAAATAATAGGTTTAGAAATATATGCTAATTTATTTTATCTTTTCTTTTTCTATAAATGCTTCTCTAGTCTGCATCTGCTGAAAAACAAAAGTAGTTTTATAGTAGTGATAGAAGGTAAAAAAAGAAAAAATGAACACATTAATTCAAATACAAATTATTATTTAGGAGAATACGGATCAAAATCAGGAGATATATTTAGCTATGTCATCAACTTGTTTTCTTCCTTTGACAAGGATTTGCCAACAGTGAGTGCATAAATGGTTAGAGTTCTCTTTGGTTAAAATTGAAAGTAAAAATGATATTCATGTTTAAGTGAAGAAATAAGAGTTGATAAATCCTGTTGATTCATACTTTTTGTATGATTCAAAGCATTATGTATATTCTACTGTATATAGCAACAGCAATAGATAATATAGCACTTCACAGTGCTTTACAGCCCTCTCTAAGCGGTTTACAGAATCAGCATATTGCCCAATCTCGATCCTCATTTTATTGACCTCGGATTGAAAGGCTAAGTCAACCTTGAAGCCTGGTGGGATTTGAATGACTTGACTTAGGGATATCACACACACAGACACACACACACACATACAAACACACGGCATCGTATTGCTCCCGCTCTCCCTCTCTTCCCCCCCCTCTGTCTCTTGCCCCATTTGCATACAAGCATGCTCCTTCAGATAACTCATTAAGGTCTCATTAAGGAATTAAGTGGAAAGTATTTTGCAGGGGGGAGAAGTAGACTAGCAAACACTTTTGTGCCAACAATGAAAGCTTCTGGGTCCCTGACTCTCTACAAAAGAGGATGGGTGCCTGACTTCTGTAATATTATAGCATCCAGGAGCGTCTATTCTCAGCACAAAAAGCATTTCCAAGCCATCTCTCCTCATAGGAATGCTTAGCCCTGGCCTCAATCCCACAAGTGCACACTCCAGCCACAAGTGGGACAAAGAGCACCCCGTTGAAAACCACCCAACAAGAATCACCTCATCAACCAAACTGATGAAGTTCCTCTCCAGTCTGAAGAAGAATCTCCTGATGGTGAAACCCCTCCAAGCCCAGAGGAAGAAAGCAGCAGCAAAGACGACCCGATAGTAAGTGGAGCCATCTGCCCCTTTGCCATCAAACCCAAACTTATAGTGCATGAGACAGGGGTAGAAGGGGAAGTAGAGGCAGTCATTAAAATGGGCTGCATTCAGTGCATTGTAGAGCTGTTGGGTATATGCACAAGACTCTTGGCCCATCCCATCCACTTTGAGCAAGTTGACAGGATGCTATCAGAAGGACCCCTGCCAAGCTAATCACAGAGTTTGTGGAGATTGCAGATAGAGTGTGACTGGGAGCTCCTCAGATACAACATAGTGTCAAAAATGAACAAATTGATTATCTTTGGGCTTGCATGTCTAGACAAATGGGGACCCACCATAAAGTGGGTTGACGGCTACCAAAATGTAACTATATGCATCGGGCCATTGCCTCCAGTGAGGCCAGATCGCAACCCAGTGACCATCACCTCCAACAGGACAAATGGTCCAGAAACTGCAGCTCCAGTATCAGATGCCAAACTGCCAGGCTGTCAGCAAATACAAAAAGAATACCAGGACTTAGATGGGTTTTCAGCGAGGAAGATTGCAACTATCTCCCCCTTCATCGACCAACTGACTGCATGATAGAGTTTGTGCCTGGGGCAAAGCTACTGAAGCCTAAGATATATTCCATGACCCCTAAGGAGATGGCAGAATTAAGGTAATACATCAATGCTAACTTAAGAGTGGGGCTTCATCCAACCAGCCTAGTCCAAGGTAACTGCCCCTCTCTGCTTTAAGGAGAAGAAAGATGGGGGGGGGGTGAGGTTGTGCAATATCAATGCTGTTTGCATGGAAAACACCTACCCTCTCCCCCTCATGACGGACGTGTTGAATCACTTGTCCAAGGACAAGGTGTTCACAAAATTTGACTTAGAGAAGCATGCTACCTCATACAAATCAGGGAGGGGTATAATGGAAAACTGCATTCAACAGCCCCCTTGGTAGTTTCCAATTCAAAGTCATGCTGTTTGGCTTACAAACGGCCCCTGCAGTTTTATGCAATTAATCAACGAGGTGCTGCATGAGCACCTTTACAAAGGGGTGCTCATTTATCTTGACAACATTCCCTTTTTTACTGAGACCCAAGAGGAACACGTAAAGCTGGTGCGGCAAGTTATGAAGAAACTTCTGGACACCAAGCTCTATGCAAAACTATCAAAGTGTGAATATCACAAAACCTCCCTGGATTAATTTGGATATTGGATTTCCAGCAAAGGGATAGGAATGGACCCAGGGAAAGTGAAAACTATGCTGGACTGGCAACCCCCATGCATCCACAGGCAATACAGATGTCAGGCCTGCAGCCATATTCCTCTTGGATCTTGGCCTGCTACACTTTCTATTATTCTACTATGCCTTTTCTATTGTGGGAAAATGGAAGGGGGATTGTATGGAGTTAGATGCTATGTAGCCAAAACAAAATTGTTTCTAGAAATCCAAGGTTATCCTTATCTTTGCACCTCTGCACCTGACTGGAAGTGGATGGGTGGAACTGCCGCATGGCAGTGGAAGATTGGACTATGTGATGGGCTGGTGGGTGTGTGGCAGGATGTGAACTTTCACTGGGTGGGGAAAACTGGGAAGCTTTCAGATTTGGGTTTTCCTAGATGTGCCAACATGGTTCTCTTAATAAATTGGACTTTGAGCAATACTTTGCCTTGGACTCTGATTTAATTTTGGATGCTATTTGGAACCTGAATCTCCCTTAAAATACTTCACCAGCTATCCCAAAATTCGGAGTGCTGTCCAGGGTCCTGTGCCCAGCACCGACCTGAGGTTGGGCAGTGCAAAGACTCAGGGAAGATGGAAGAGGAGAAGAAAGACACAGAGAAAGCAGTATCGCCTATTTATGTTGAGACCATCTGCACCCCTTCCAAAGCTGTGGTGGAAGCTGTGGAGGCCACGGAGAGGGAACGCCAGCTGGGAGCCAGGCGCAAAAAGCCGGCACCTAGGCATCTCTCACAATTGGAACTATCTCTGCAGATGAAGCCTTGTAATTTACCTCCCCTAAGGAGTTGCTGTTGGAGCCACAGGGGGATGCGAGATTAGCCTTGACCCATGAGTGGAGGGGACCAAACCAGATGCCGACCAGGTGCTCCGATGATTGGGGATCTCAGACACCCTCATGCAGTCAGTCTATAACCAACCTCCCAGTCCAATTTGGACAGCTAAATGTGAGTTGAATCAACCATTGCCTTAGCTCCAAACCACGCAGTTGGACCATAGCCCAGCCAACATTTGCCTTCGAGACTCCGCAATGCAATTGAGTGGGGATTTATGCTCCTTCCACACAGCGTCAAGCAGGTCAGCCCACAATTTGGCGGTGCCCCTCCACCCGGGGGCGCAGATGGTACTAAACTGGGATGCGGAAGTCAATCCAGCCAGCAACAAAAGGGATGGGGGAATTCTCCCCCTAGCCAGCCACTGATGAGTGGACTGTAACCTGCGAGTGTGGGGTGGGCTTTCTTCCTGGGCCATGATATGGGCACAATACCAACAGATGCCGCCCCTCCTCAGCAGATGACACCATTTCAGATAACTGGCCCGGGGCAACCCCAGGGATTGACTCCATAACTGGTTCAGCCCCAGTCACAATGCCCCCAACAGGGAGAACTAGAAGACCAGAAGAAGCAAGCTGAGCGCCCCTCTTCCTTGCCACCACCCACACCAGTGTGAGACCACTGTCAGGCATGGCAGCTCTTCCCCCCCCCCCATTCACAGAGCAGCATGAGGGAAGAGCTTGGAAAGGTTGTTGGGGGAGCTCCCCCTTCCAGAGATGATTCCCTGCAAATAGCAAGACAGGGAAAAGTGCTGAAGGGACAGATCCTCCACAAACCTCAGTCAGCAGTGAGGCAAATGAAGCCACCTGAAAGAAGAAAGGCCAGAAAATTTGCTAAAGAAGCTACGGAGATACAAACCCTTTCCCGAAGAATCAGTGGAGGCCCAGCCAAAGGGCCCCTTGCTGTCAGCCTCTGCTTTGCTGTTGCTTCGGCTGCCATGAAACAGGGAGGGAGGGCACGGTATTTGGGAGGGGTTACTCATTGTGCTGGAGGAAGGTTCTGGAGTTCAGCTGCTGGTCGGGACTATGCATGCGTGGGAGATTCCCGCCAGGACTAATGGCACCGACATTCCATCTTCATGACGCCTTTTGAAGTTATCTCACACCTGACACTTGAGAGAATTATGATTGGACTGTAACTGTGATGCCAAGGGGTGGGGAATGGGCTATTCTATATATCAATCGCTTTCACGCCTAAATAATCAGATTTCGCTTTGCTATGCCTTTAATCATTTATAATTAGTAAAAGTACACTTGATTTCTACACATGGAGTCTTGTGGTCTTCTTTCCTAATTATCTAATGGAGAGGTGCTGACAACCTGGATGAAGGAAGCAGGGGGGGTGATGACATGATGGTAAGTGCACCCATCCACCATTTGCCATCAAAGCCAAACTGAGTGCCTGAGACAGGGGTTAAAGGGGAAGTTGAGGCAATCGTGGACATAGGCTGCACTCAATAGGCTTAATCAGAATGTCTATCATGGAGCAGCTAGGCATATGCAGAAGACCCCTTGCCAATCCCATTTGGTTTGAGCAAGTGGATGGAACGCTAACTGTAGGGGCCCCTGCTGAGCTAATTACTGATTTGGTGAAGTTGCAGATGAGGCACCACTATGAACTTCTCAGATTCATCATAGCTCCAAAATGCATGGATCAATTATGCTGGGACTTGCATGGCTGGATAAGTGGGCACCTACCATAAAGTGGGAGGACAGCATTCAAAAACTGATCATAGGCTTTGGGCCTTTAACCCCTGTGAAGCCTGAAGGCCACCCAGGGACTATTGAACCCAATAAAGCTGATCGTTCAGAGCCTGCAGCCCCCGCAGCAGACACAAACCCCCAGGCATCCAGCAAGTGCCAAAAGAATACTGGGATTTGGGATAATACTGGGATTTCAGTGAAAAAGATTGCAACTATCTCCCCCCCGCCACGGCCCACTGACTGTGTGATAGAGTTCGTGCCTAGGGCCACCCTACGAAGCCAAAAATGTACTCCATGACTCCTAAAGATATGGTAGAATTAAGAAAGGACATTGACATCAATTTGAAGTGGGGTTTTATCCAACCAGCAAAGTCAGAAGTAGCAGCTCCCATGCTCTTCAAAGACAAGAAAGCTCTGCATTGATCTTCGTGGGATTAACACCATATGTGTAAAGAACACCTACCCCCCCTAAACCTCATGAGAGACATGTTGAACCACTTGGCTAAAGGCAAAGTGTTCACCAAATTGGACTTGAGAGAAGTGTATTACTGCATACATATCAAGGAGGGGGATTAATGGAAGACAGCCTTTAACTGCACCCTTGCCAGCTTCCAATTCAAAGTTATGCCATTTTGGCTACAAGGGGCCCCTGCAGTCTTCATGCAATACATAAATAAGGTGCTCCATTAGCACCTATACCAAGGGGTGCTTGTTACCTTGATGACATCCTCATTTTTTCTGAGACCCTAGAAGAGCATGTGAAGCTGGTACGACAGGTCCTGGAAAAAACTTCTAGCTGCAAGCTATATGTTAAATTATCGAAGTGTGAAATCCAAAAAAATCACTAGATTACTTTGGCTATCGCATTTCCAGTGAGGGGATAGAGATGGACCCAGGGAAAGTGCAAGCAGTGTTAGACTGGCAACCCCCATGCACCCGCAAACAGCTACAAAGCTTTCTTGGATTTGCCAAATTCTATAGGCAATCATCCTGCTTTGCAGAAGTTGCCCTGCCATTGACTGAACTGTTAAAAACAGGGCCTTCCCCGACAAAGCCAAAGGCAAACCAACCTATTGGGTGGACAATGGATTGTCAAAAAGCATTTGAGAAATTAAACAGCTCTCTGTCCGAGAGCCCATACTGCAACACCCCGACCCATAACAATAATTCATTATTCCAGACAGATGCCAGTGATGTGGCTGCAGCGGCAATGCTGTTGCAAAAGAACAAAGAAGGACATCTCTTGCCATGCGCTTATGTCTCCAAAAAACTCACTGCTACTGAAAGAAGGTGGACCATTTGGGAGAAAGAAGCATATGTGGTCAAGTGGGCCCTGCTCACTGGAGACATTTCCTGGAGGAGGGGATGTGCCATTTGAAGTCTGGACTGACCATAAAAACCCTGAAGCCCCTCAAAAGCCCCCGAAAACTGTCCCCAAAGCAAATTCGCTGGGTACATACTTCCAAAGGTTCAAATTCAAACTGAAGCACATCCTGCAGGAAAGAACTTGCTGACAGATGCTTTATCAAGAAAACCACAATCCAACAGTAAAGGGAAATAAGTGGTTCACCCCATCCTTCCCCCTCCCCACCAAAAGGTGGCTCAAGTCACCACCAGAGGTCAGACTAACTGGCCACCTACCCTCAGCCAGGACAAGCTGACCGCAGCAATGAAATCGGCGCCACCGGCAGACCCCTGGCTCAAGGACAACAAGGACATTCTGACAATGAGAAATGGCTTAGCCTGGAAAGGATCCAAGCTGTTCGTTCCTGCGAACTTGAGGCTGGAAGTACTACAGCGAAGCCACAACATGAAATTAGGAGGCCACTTTGGACTCCTAAAAATGCTCCACCTCACCAGGCATCAATTTTAGCAGCCAAGATGAAGCTGAAGTGGAAGACTATGTAAAAAGCTGTGCCACTTGCTCAATCATGAAAACACGGATGGGGAAATCCCCTGGATTACTGCAATGGGTGGCCAATCCTAGCAGACCATGAAAAGAGATTGCAATGGACTTCATCGTAGAGCTCCCAGACAGTGGTGGTAATAAAGTAATTTGGACAGTCATTGACTTATTCTCCAAGCAAGCCCATTTCATTGCTTGCTCAGGATTACCATCCTCAAAGAAGCTAACAAAAACATTTGTTAAATACATATTGCACTGAGTACCCAGGAGAATCATCTTAGACTGTGGAGTTCAGTTCACCACCAAGTTCTAGAGCGAGTTCCTGAGGTCCATTGAGTCCACACAAGGACTTAGCTTGGCCTTTCATCCAAGTACGAATGAGGCAGCAGAGAAAGCTAATGTGATGGTGGAGCAATACATCCATTGTTATGTGGATTACCAGCAGGAAATCTGGTCGGATTTGCTACCTTTTGTTGAAGTCACGTACAACAATGCTGTCCACAGCAGCACTGGATTAACTCATTTTTCAAGTTACCAGTGGCATGGAATTTGTTCCCATGTCTGAACTGCCCAGAGGAACCCCCTCCTCCCTCTTCCATGTTTCTGACTGAATGGATGGACACTCTTAAAAAGGAGTGGGAAAATACAAAAAAAGCTCTGGCAGAAGCAGCAGAAGAGTACAAGAAACAAGCTGATAAAAAACGCTTGCTCCAACCACCCTTCCATATGGGGGATACAGTTTTCTTGTTTACCCCAATACATAAAGTTAAGAATGCCTAGAAAGAAATTAGGGCCAAATTTCTAGGGTCCTTCCCAATAGTGAAAATAATTAACCCAGTTATGGTTCAGCTCAGTCTGCCCAGAATTCTAGAAAAAATTCACCTGGTCTTTCATTGCAGCTTACTGAAGTGATTGATTGTGTCCAGCCTAAGACCTTCGGCCCCAGCCTCCCCCTCCTCCAGTAGTGATAGAAGGAGAAACTCACTATGAAGTGAAGAAAATTTTAGACTCCAGGTTGTATAGAAGTCATTTGCAATATTTAGTGCATTAGATTTAGTACCCTTTGTCTGAAGCTACTTAGGTGAAAAATTGTTATGTAAAAGTTGATACATTAATAAAACAAAGGGAGAGATGTGGTTAGTTGTGCTTATGTTAACCTCCACATTATTCTCTTTTCAGGAAACACTTTTCTTCTGAGGAGACGCCCCTGTCAGGCCTGCAGCCATATTCCTCTTGGATCTTTGGCCTGCCACACTTTCTATTATTCTACTATGCCTTTTATATTGTGGGAAAATAGGACGGGGGATTGTACGGAGTTAGATGCTATGTAGCCAAACCAAAATTCCTTTCTAAAAAGCCAAGGTCATCCTTTGTCTCTGCACCTCTGCACCTGACCGAAGTGGATGGGTGGAATTGCCAGCATGGCAGTGGAAGATTGGACTATGTGATGGGCTGCTGCGTGTGGGGCAAGATCATGAACTTTCAACTGGGTGGGGAAAACTGGGAAGCTTTCAGATTTGGGTTTTCCCAGATGTGACAACATGGTTCTCTTAATAAATTGGAACTTTGAGCAATACTTTGCCTTGGACTCTGATTTAATTTTGGATGCTATTTGGAACCCTGACAACAGAGTTTCCTGGGCTTCACTACCTTTGATCGGCAGTTCATCCCAGCATTTGTGGGACTGAATGTTAAAAACAGGGCCATCACCAACAAAGCCAAAGCTGAACCAACCAATTGTGTGGACAATGGACTGCTAAAAAGCCTTTGAGAAATTAAAATTATTCTTTGCCCAGGAATCCATTTTGTAACAACCGGATCCAGAACAGCAATTCATAATACAGGCAGATGCCAGTGATGTGGCTGTAGTGGCAGTGCTGCTGCAAAGAAACAAAAAAGAACAACTCTTGCCTTGTTGGTTATATCTCCTGAAAACTCACAGACCCTGAAAGAAGGTGGGTGATCTGGGAAAAGAAGCCTATGCAATCCGCTGGGCATTGCTCACTTGGAAACATTTCCTAGAAAGGGTGAAAGTGCCGTTTGAGATCTGGACTGACCTTCAAAATCTTAAAGTCCTAAAGGCCCCCAAGAAACTATCTCCAAAATAAGTCCATTAGGTGCAGTACTTCAGGAGATTTAAGTTCAAACTGGAGTATATGCCTGCAGGGAAGAACTTGCTAGCAGATGCCTTGTCAAGAAAACTGCTGTTTGACAGTCAGAGGGAGGACATGGTTCATGCCATGACCCCCCCCCCCAAACAAACAGCAGCACATGTCACCACCAGAGGCCAGACCAGATGGCCGACTGATCCCAGCCAGGACAAACTGATCACCACACTGAAAGCAGTGCTGCTACCCAGCCCTTGGCTGACCGATAACAAAGACATCTTAATGATGAAATATGGGCTAGCCTGGAAAGGATCTAAACTATACATTCCTGCCAACTTAAGGCTAGATGTGCTCCACCAGAGTCATGATGCAAAGCTAGGAAGCCACTTTGGATTCCTAAAAATGCTCCACCTCGCTAGACGTCAATTTTGGTAGCCTAAGTATAATAAGTATAAATCTTTATTAAAGTCAAAGACCAGCAATACACAATACTTTTTACAATATATTTAAAAGTATTAACATTAAAATATAATAACATACATGGATAATAACATACATGTTCACGAATTATTTGGGTCACTTCCTGATTTACGTGGGTGATAAAGAAGCTGGAGACGAGTTCCTGATAAGAAAAGTTTGTTAGTACAAATTGGGGTCTGGCTTATCTCTTATGAACCCTAAACAATCTTTCTCTTACAATTTATTCCCCTTCAGACATCATTTTAACGAACATGTATGCTATTATCCTGTCCAATCAAATTTCCTCTTTCAGACTTCTTTGTTATGTTAACTATAAAAGGGGATGTAAGCTAAAGACTGGTATTTCTTCTTTGATTGAGAAATCCCTTTTGTCTGACTATTCTGATAAATAGAGGGAATAGTGCAGCTAATAAAGAAGCGAGACTAGCAGCTACCAGGGACAATCAGGGCTACCCTGACATATCAGTTTATGTAGCGCTAGAAATGCCAAAAGAACTCAGCCCTAGATATTCCAGGGCAACTGTAGACTTGAATGGACTAAAGAAGGAAGAATGGTATGTACTTGCAGATGGGAGAAGCTTTGTACCTGCTAATATTGCCTGGCAAGTGGTGGAGTCCCATTCAACAACGCACATGGGGAAAACTGCATTAGCCGAGGCACTGCAACATATAGCGTATATCGGTCACCTTCACTCTCTATGTGCTCATGCCACCAAAGATTAACATGTGCCCAAGTTAATCCAAGGCAAGGACCTAGACTTCCCCTGGGAGCCAACCTAAAGGGTATTACCCCATGGATTCGTTAATTGTTGACTTCACAGATATGCCCAAGTGTGACTTTATAAAGCTATGTTGGTCATGATGTGCAATTACACTGGGTGGCCTGAGTGCTTCCCCACAAAGATGAAGCAAGCCCATGAAGTAGCTAGTATCCTACTTAAAGACATCATGCCCCGATATGGAATTCCCTCATTCATATCATCAGATAATGGCCTAGAGTTTGGGCATCATGTAACCCAAAAGCTAGCAGGGACCCAATGGAGTCTCCACTGTTCTTTGTACCCCAGAGCACTGGCTGCTCAGAATGCACACACCGCACTATTAAGGAAATAACTAAGGTGTGTCTCGAAACCCACCTTAAATGGGTAGACGCCTTACCTTTAGCCCTTTGTCTGTAAGATGTACTCCACATAAAGGACTTAAACTGTCCCCTTTTGAAATGATGCTTGGACAGCCACCGGTAATAAGTTCTAATTTGAAAAAATCATGTAGGGGACCTGGGACAACTGGGTCCTCATGGGTGAATCAAATGGTGGGAGAATTAAATAAGCAAGTACAAGAAATCCAACAGTATTGTCTCCCTTATCCCTCCTTTTTAACCAATTCTAGTCATAATATTCAGGTGGGGGACAGAGTGTGGGTAAAACATTGGAAAAGGGAGAATTTGAAACCTAGGTGGAAGGGCCCGTATACTGTAGTTATGTGTTCTCCACTTCCAGTAAAAGTTTTAGAATCCAAGTCTTGGATTCATTGGACCCTCATTAAACCAGCCACTGAAGAATACTGGGAGGCTGACTCAGACGAATACTGTCCCTTAGTAGTATGTTTAAAGAAACGCCTCCTATAAGCTTCCCTACGGGTAGCTCTTATGGGGCAGAAGAAGCCCTACTGAAATCACAACTGGAAGCTGGTTTCTCAACATACGGCTGAAGAATTGAAGGAAGGAAAACACCGTTCTGACTTATCAGTTGCAAGATGAATTAGAGAATTTGAGCACCTGTCAGAATATGGCGGTGCAAGCTTTTCTTGTGTAAGGGATAATTATGAGTTGTTTGTTGCTTTGGCTGGTGTTGGCAAAAGGCATGCTAAGTGATAACTTCCTGACTATTAACTCCCCATGTTACGAAAATACCCAAGAAACACCCTTAGCTCTTGAAGAAGGATCCGAGGATGTCAAAAATCCCAGAGAATAAGATAAAAACTCATTACAGGGTGGGGAATTGGTCCGCTCCCGTCAGCGGCACATTCTTTATGCTTGGGGACGAAACCGCAAGCCAATTCCAACCCTTCCAGCCAACTATTTGACAAACCATGTCAAAAAAGAGCAAAGCCTAGGGAAAACGGACCCCTGCAACAATTGAGAAAAGGGGACTATATGTTAAGAGTGTTGGAATTAGGACAAAGCTTAATCAATCAGTTTGACCCTGCCCTGGGTCAGAAATGCTGGTTGTGTTTGTCTGCCGGATCCTCATCTTATCATGTGGTGCCAGTTGAGTCAGATTTCTGGGAAAAGACCAGAGCTACGATAGTTTTTGACAAGGGAGGTATATGGGGAACTAAAACGGCAGAAGCCCAGCTACATGGCGATCTGTATTGGGAATAGGGACAGCAGTGTAGGTGGAATGACCCATTACATTACACAGTTCAGGTAACTGTCGGAAGAATTCCAAAAAAACCTGAACCAAATTGCTGGCATCTTGGTTGAAGTTCAAGACCAAATAGATTCCTTAGCAGCCGTTGTGTTACAGAACCGGCGTGCCATCGATCTTTTAACTGCTGAAAAGGGTGGGCTATGTGTATTCCTGGGAGAAGATTGTTGTTTCTATATGAATAGATCAGGAGCAGTCTGGGGGGGGGGTCCAAAAACTACAAGATCAAGCTTCCTCTATTGGTCAAAAAATACAAGGAACAGATGTGTGATTCTCTTGGCTACCAGGAACAGGTTGGATTAAGCAAATGCTATTTCTTTTATTATGTGGAATTGCAAGTTTAGCCTTCCTCCCTTACATAATACCCTTGCTTAAACAGCTCGTTATGAGGTCTGTAAAATAAATACAGGCTGAAAAAGTTAATGTTAATGGAAAGCCTAATCCCTCATACCCTCAAGGAAGATGACGTTTCAAATATTAGCTCCTATATTCAAATTGCACTCTTAGAAGTAGAGAAAGTGATTCCGGAAGATAAGCTCTAAAATGTGTATTGCTTGTATCCTTGCTTTTTTTGCTATTATGTATCCTGCATGCTTATATTGTTAATCTAACAGACTAGACTCAATCCCTAATAGAGTCTAGAAGGGGGGATAAAGTAGAATAAAATATGAATTAAAATATAAGAATGAAGACGTGGCATAAAAGGGACAGTTAGAAGCTTGCTTAAAGGAAATGTCATCAGCCTCTAACCACAAGATGTTCTAGCCAATGTCCCTATGTCAAAAGTCCAAACCACAAGGTTCAGATAAAGTTCATTAATGACACGTAGTCCATACCTGTAACAAAAGGAGAAGTAAGACCCTCATCTACTTATAAGGCTTTCCCCCCAAAATACCAATAAGAAATGAATTAAGTATTTCCATGTTGTGCTGCTTTTGAGAATGTATAAAAACGTGTGCTTTGATAATGAAGGTTGTTCAGAATTTGCAATGTTAGCCATTTTGCTAATTTTCTGAACCTGGCTGCCAAATAAACTTTTCCTGTATCCTGAGAAGTCTAAAGCCTATCAGTTTCTACAACAATGAGGCATGTAATTGCCTTACATGAAGTTGAGTCATGCTCATTTGAAAATAAATCAGATCATAATTCTGTCTCTTAAGCTTTCAGTCACTATGTGTAATATTTATGCTGTGATTATAAGGATAGCTACAATTGTATTTCTACTTCATAACCTACTCTAAAGTTCACTATGTATAGGCTCACAGTGAATAGAGACTCATCCTTCTCAATAATTTTAATGTACTTTTATTGAAAAGAAAACACACCTCCGGGGCTGTTGTGCACATACTGTAGATGTCCATGTATTAATTGCTTCATTTAAAAGAGGCAGGGAAGAGAGAAAAAGATCACTTGAATCTGGTCCTGTACAAGACAAATCCAACTCTCTTAAGTTTCTTTGCTTCTTAATATTGCCCTATTTTCTAACTTTTAAAAACAATTTAAATATAATCAAGATTAGAAAATATTTTTTTTTCCATTGAAAGGAGCACAATCTTAATTGGCACAGTTAGTGTTTGCTGGAAATACAAGAAGAAATGCCTCATTTGCTTTTAAAATTGATACACTGAATATAACACATGTAGGGAAGAATTAACTAACTGTAGCGAAATGTTTTTCTCAACTGCTTTTCTCTGTTGGAAATTCTATTTTTTTAAAAAGCAGATAATGAGAAATGCTATAAGCTACACAAAAACACTATTTTTATTCATTTCAATCTGCTTTGATGTGAATGTAAAATATTGTAATAGACCTGTCTTCCTTACCTTAGCTTCATATTTAACATTACCATGATGGTGTTCATGTTCATAATTTTAAAAGGTTTTGTACCCATAACAGAACCAGAATTAGCCGAAACCATTTGCCACAATGCTATATGAGCGTATATGTTGCCAGTAGCATAATGCAACTGAGGAAGGCATGGAGCCCTCAGAAGTCACTTGCTCATAGGGCTGGTTTTAGTTCTTCGGATCCTTCAGGGGCCTCCAGGAAGCTTCCCTGAAGGCTCCAGAGGGCTAAAACCGATCCTATGAGCAAACTTCCAGTTTGATAAGCTGATCTTCATTGTTGCCCTGAACAGGAGAATGGAACTGGAAAGCAGGTTAGTGGGGTGGGGAGGGAATGGAATTTTGCAGTATCCTTCCCCTGCCATTGCCACAAACCCATGCCCGCAGAGCCACGCCACCCCCACAAGCCATGTCCAGAGAACTGGTAGTAAAAAATTTTGAATTGCACCACTGAGACAGTTCCTACAGTTCTAAAGGGAAAAAGCTGACCAATCAGTCCTGCCATAGGAATATATTACAAGTGTCATATTGAATAGAATATAGCATAATGGATATAAGTTAAGGCATTATAAAAGTTATTTTATAAGCAAAGGGAGATTAATATACATAGATTAACACATTTCCTTTCAATTTCTAATATTGTGGGATATATTCAGCTAAACTGTTTTTGTTTTTTTTCCCAGTTGTTTGACATATCAGTCCTTCTAGCAAAATTAAAGGCAAACTCAAAAAAACCGCCAAAACATCTGCACACTTAGGAACAATTCTGAAAGATGATTATTACCCATGGTATAATTTGGAAAGATATGATAAGATAATTATCTTTTGAGAATCTTCATTAGCAAGCAATCTTTTTCTACATATAGAAGCTTGGCAAGTACAATTATCTAAAAGGTTTGTTATGTTAATTAACTTTTTTCACATTTTGCCACGTGCAGCAGAGCACTGAAAAAGCTGAACAGAATGTAATAGATGTTTAAATAAGACTCATGAACTCACAAATGACTACATTAAATCTATTCATCTCATGCCTTTAGTTCTCTGTTTCATTCTGCTCATTGTTTGGTTTTTGTTATGTATCAAATGTATATAATTTAAAGTGACCAGATTTTAAAATTGGTAAAGTGGGACACCATTGGCGGGGGGGAGGGCGGGGGGGGGATGTTCTTGATTAAATTTTTTGCTGCCTGGCACTGTGGCTGAGGTGAAGCCGCCAAAGCTCCTGCTGGCACCCCTGCCTATGGCAGCAGCAGTGCTGCCTCCCCCTCCGCTCGGAGCACCTGAGCTGGGCACCTCATTCCCCCTGCCGCCGCCTCCTCCTCCTCCACCGTGCTTTTGAGAAGCCATGCCTTAAAATGCTGGAGGGAGGATGATGGACCGATGACAGGGACCGGCAGTCAGAGGGATCTGAGGAAAGGAAGGAATGTGAAACTCCACCAAAGAGGCGACAAACTGGAGAGCCAAAACTCTCAAACCTTTGAATCCTCTCGGACCCGTGCACCGGTCAAGGGGAAGCACCGGGGAGGGGAGGCCGGGGATATTGGGGGTCCGGGGCTCATGGGAAGGAAGCCGCCTCAGAGTTTAGCAACCTCAGACTTCAACTCCCAGAATTCCCAGCCAGCAGGCAACGCATCCAGGATCCTAGGACTTGCAGTCCGCAGCCCTGGAAAGTGGCGGAGCTGCATAAAACTGAGCAACAGAACCGGATTCCCGCAAAATGTGGAGAAATTCCTCCGCAAAGCCCGCAGGGAAGGCGGTTCACAAAGGCCACCAGTGAGGATTCTTGCCTTCCGATCGGCGCAGGGAGAGCGCAGGGAGAGCGGCGCAGGGTCGCCCAGGCGCGCAGTGAAGGCAGCGGATCCTGGGGGCCTCTGAGGCCATCGTGCTTGCGGGAACGGCCCAGCTCGCCGGCATTCAGACCCAGGCAGCCCTGCAGAGACCCTCGCAGGCGGCTCCCAAGGGGCTCCACAAGTTGGGCTGCAACCGCCGCGCTTCTGGTCGGGAAGCGGCGCCCACCCACCCGTGGCTGGAAGGGATCCGGGGGTGAGGGGGGGAGTGGAGCACCTGCAGCCGGCCTGTTGGCGCCTCCTGAGGGAGGTTGGGAGCCGAGGGGCACCAGCGGAAGGCTCCCTTCCTGCAGGGCTGTGGTCGCCGTTCATGCCCGCCACCGGGTGGAAGCCATGGCGAGAATCCTGGAGAAAAGCAGAAGCTTTTGTTGTTCAATCAGGGAAGGGCACTTGGCACAACCAGTATCTCAAGGCCTTGCAGCAAAGAAAGAAAGAAAGAGCGGGCAGAAAAAGCACTGGAATCTGTAACTGCGCCTCCCATCCCCTCCGAGCCCTGAATGAAACTAAGCCTTAATTGGATTGTGTAGAAGGGCCGTTCACTGGAATCTACTTACCGCCGGCTTCCGCAAGGCCCAATTCTGCTTCTCGGAACCCCGCCCAGCACATCCCTCCCTTTTTCACTCCCCCCTTCCGCAATTCCGCATCGACAGGGGAGCCCAGCACATCGCCTCCGAATTTAAGCACAGCAGCTGCCCTTCCAAGTTCCGGGCTATGAAGGTGGAGTTTAGCTGGCTGAATGTGTGGGCGGGTCCAACGGAGCTTGGGCTGCGGGAGGGGCGGAGTATTTAAAGGCGCTGCCACTGTGTCGGGTTGCGAGAGTTCACAGGGAGTGCAACAGCTCTGCTGCAAAAATTGGTGTTGGACAGTACGAAACGAGACGCCCCGGCTCCTTTCGCCATACAACCCGTAAATCATAAATCGTCAGATACCGATTGATCTAACTAAATTTGCCGCTGGAGCTGCCACCACCCTCACTCCAGAAACACAGCGTCCGCCCTTTAAAAGTGTCCGTCTGGCTCTCCGGTGAGGGGAAGGATCGTTCCACTGTGCAACAGGGAAAAACGTCCTGTGCCCTTTGCTAATTACTTTATGTGTGCTTTGGAAAGAAGAGCGGGTGAAAAGCAGGACTTTTTTGAAACGCTACGGGAGGCGGGACAAATTATTAATAATCGGGAGTATCCCGCCAAAAGCGGGACATCTGGTCACCTTAATATAATTATGCTAAAGGGAATTAACCTTTAGATGACCCTGACTGTTAAATTGTGCAAAAGTGAAACTAATCTTTACATGACTCCAACTGTTGGAAGGAAGTTCAGAACAATTATGTGGGGGCAGGTTTTTTCTAGTTTATGATTGGTTAAGGCCCTATGGCCTAGTATAAATAATAGGCATTTGCCTGCAGTTCCTCAGTTCTATTTTTGAGTCAATAAAAGTTGTTGCAGCTATGCTGGCCTGGTTCTTGCCCACTACACAATACTGACGACAAAGGTGGGATTCTGCAAGAGAGAGAGCTGCTGCTAACCGAGAGACTGAAGTCACTGGATGATAGGCTGGATAACAAATCCCTGCCAGGACTAGTCCTCACCCCCGCCTTCCAGTAAGCCACACTGGAGGCACGCTCAAACCACTGGGTGTCAGATCAGATAAAAAGTCCTGGTGGGACTGTAGTAAGGTAACAGAAATAACCCAGAAAGCATGTACAGAAAAATTAATAAACACACAGCCAGGAGCCATAGCCAGAGAAAACCACACACATAGCGAGGAAAAGGTTACACTCAGTCACAAAAGAAACATGAGATAATAGGATTAGGAAATTGGGGAAAACCCCGAATCTAGCAATGACCAGTCAGAATAACAAAAACACAAAATTCAATTCCAAGATAACACAAACATGACTATTTACATAGAGCAGACACCTTTGTATAAGCACCCAAACAGGAAAACACCCTCCTCGTGACTTATAATAGGATTAGCCCAAGGTCAAGACACCGGACATACGAAATCTGAAGACAAGAGAATCAAGATCAGAGCAATCATCCAGAATAAAAGAACTTTGTAAAATCCGAATTTACACAATAAGAAAAACTGTATAAAAGGGAAAACCAAACTGTATATGGGATGCTGCAGACCCGGGAAACGGAGCTGTGTCTCATCCTTCCCGTTCTTTTTTTCTTCAAATAAAACTCATAACTTCCAGGCAGCTGTCTTCATGAAACTTTCTTTTAGCGTAGATGGTGACTCCTGGCTGGGAACAGACCAGAAACCTTTGCCTTCCAACAGGACCATGTTCCCCACCCTGCCTGCCAGTAAGACACACTGGAGGCACAGATGCACCTGAGGGATTGGTCCCCCAGACTCCTAAGTGCAACCCAGCTCCACCCGCATTAGGACAGGCATTAACCAGCACCACAATGGCTAAAATGGCTAAACTGGGAAGACTCAACAAGTTCAACATTACACACCCGGAACAGTGGAGCTCATACATCTCCCAAGTAGACAACTATCTCCGGGCTAACCAGATCACAGATGATAGCCTGAAGGTGGCAACCCTGTTATGTGTCTGTGGACAACCCACATTTAATATCACTGAAAACTTGATAGCACCAACAGGCATAGAGACAGTGGCCTACACAGACCTCAAGAAAAATTTAAAGGAACATTTTGAGCCTAGATTCTCAGTCATCGCCTGGCGCCATGCATTCTAGCAATGAGAACAGGGATCCAGGGAATCTGCAGTAGAGTTTGTGACAGCTCTTTGACAAACTTCATGCCAATGTGAGTTCCCTGATCTGGAAGACCATCTCAGAGACAGGTTTGATTGCGGCCTGCGTAATAGTGAATTACACCAATGCCTATTCGCCATGGAAAAACTGACTTTCCAAGATGCATTGAAGGAAATCATGGCAGATGAGGCTGGCGGAGGGGTCATGAAGACTTTCCAACCACCAAAAGCACACACCAGTCCCCCAGTGATCCACCAAGAGACCACAGAAGGCTCAGGGGAGGCCAGTGAGACAAAATTGACCACTTGTGGAGAGATACACCCAGATGGCCATGCTCCACAGAGCAAGCAATTCCCCTACATTCAAGAGAAGCAATTCTGGGATCCTGTCATCATTCTTGCCATCCTGCCATCCTTTACCTTTCAGCCAACAAGACCAAACGAAATGAATTCTCTGTCAGATCCCTAAAAGTGATACTGCCATTCAATTGGGAGGAGAGGAGCCTCAGAGTAAAATCACTAGCGTATCTGTAACAACTGAGTTTTACAACTTTACAACTGGTTTCTTGTCACTGGAAAACTGAAGGTCCCAACATCTCTGGGGGGATGTTTATGAGAGCCATGTGGGATAACTTACTTTAATGTCTAACTAGAGATAGCCATGGGAACGTGTGTTTTATTGACTCTCAGGGCAGAAGAGTTAAGGAAACATCTTCACACTTGTGTATTGGTTAGAATCTGCATTTGGACAAAGGGGAGAGTCATTATCAGCTTAATCCCATTTGCATTGCCTAAAGGGTTTCAGATGCTGCTTTGCTTCTAATAGTTTCCATCCTGACTGATTAAAGGTTCCTTTTGAAATAATCTGTTTCAAGAGTCTTTACTTTCTCAAGTTAGGAGAAGAGCCATTACATTCTCTCTCCTGACTGTGGGATTGGAGATTCAAGCTTTACTTGTTATTATTTGTTTAGCTTTATTTTTTTATTACTTACTATGTACTCCTTCTGACAGAGACTAATTCCTTTTTGTTTTGACAGAGACTGGTCAGAGAAATAGAGTACCTTGTCAACCTACCTCCCACAAAGTCTGCTTCAATGATCAAAATAGAAAATTTGAATGGAGAGCAAAGGAGTCTGAACAAGGTATCTTATTTACCCTCATTTGCCTCTGGGGCTTCCTTTACTTTCTTCTTGATACCAGTCCATGAAAAGATTTGGTCAGACATAGAGGCTCTTCTCACTACCTGCTTGTTATCTAGTTTTGTCTGTGTCACACACTTTACAATATTCTGAGTTCTTGCATAATTCAGTATATAGACTTGTATATAGACAGCCCTCTCCACACCCAAAATGCCTGGTGGGCTGATCTGATGACCTTTAAGGAGTTTGATATTCTATTGTAAATGGAAAATAACCAGCTCATTTACAATGACTGTGGAATTGCAATGTATAGGATTTGGATAGGAGGGAGCTATTTCCATAATAAACTAGATCCACCAATTGAAGCTCAGCAGATTTCTGTCTCTGAATATGAATACCCAGAACAGTCTCAAAACACTCTAGATTAGGGGTGTCAAACTCGATTTCATTGAGCCTCACATCAGCATTGTGTTTGACCTCAGAGGGCTGGGGTGGGTGTGGCCAGTTCGACGTCACTTGTGTCAAGTGGTGCCTCTTTTTTTCCTATTAAAGTTTTTATTTTTCCATTTTCATAACATATAATCACATGTATACTATTACATAACCAACATCATATTGTATTAATAAATGTTTACATCAATTCATCTTACCAACAACTCCCAAAAACCAATTATTGGCTCTTCTGCTCTCCACCATATTTGTACTTTATCCATCACTTCCTACTCCCTCTCTCATCCCCCTCCCTACCTCCTTTCTTCCCTCTGTCCTTCTCTTCTCAACTTCCCCTTCCTCTCTCCTCCGCTTTCCCCTCTCCACTCCTCATTTCTCTCCTCCTCTTCCCCCCACTTGCCCTCTCTCCTGTCCCTCTCTCCTTCCCTTCCCTTTCTCCTCTACTCCACACGTCATCTCATTAACTTGGTGTATTTCAGCTTCTGAGCAAGCTCCCTTTTATGTTATAGTATTTATAATTCTTTTTCAATATGCATATTTATGCATATGCATAAAAGTGATATAACAGAAAAGTACACACACACACCACACACACACACACACACAGACATATATTACCCCACCACCTAATTTGGTCAAGCTGTAGGCCAATTCTCAATTCTCATCATTATCATTATAGTTATACATCCTTACATGCCCCAATTTGTGATTCAGTCTTTTTATCACAATAATTTCCCATTGTAGGTATATTTCATATCCCCACTCCATTTTTCTATGCTTTGAATTAGATTATCCTTAGTTATCTCTAGATGACAATCTTTGCTGTTCAGTGTTCATTACACTTCCCTTAATGTATTATATAAAGTAACAAGCGGTAAACATCCCGCTTTGTTCATCATCTTAAAGGTTCTATATATGTCCATGTTACATAGATTTTGACCCATGCTTAGTTGTCCTTCTATTGTCATATTCACTTAATTCACAATTCAATTTAATTATCATGTTAAAAAGTAAATCACAAACCTCTTCTTTATAAGCTCCCCATATCAGTTTCATATTTATCCATATTACATATATTTTAACTTTTATTTAGTTATCTTTCCATTAGCATGTTCAACCAGATAGCAACTCCATTTTATTATCATATTTAGGAATTAAGCTCTTATCTTAACTTTATATTTTCCCATATAGTAGTTTCTAATTATCTGTTTTTTTCCTGGTAAATCTTTTGTCCCACTTTTCTGTTCCTGTCTTCTCCCTTTTCTTTATTTAACACATCCACTCCCTTCAAATTTTCCTGGGTGACCAAAGGAATAATTTTATTCCTCTTTGTTGGGGGATAACCTCCTGCTTCAATTTTCCTTATACCCCTAGTAGCCTCCAAGACCACTTTTGTCAGCTTTCTTTTCCCTTTTGTCCTCCCCTTTTCACAATTTTCCCTATACCATTGCTGGGACCAAAGGAGTTTTTTCTGTTTGTTATTTCCCTCTGCTTCTACCCCTTCAATGTCTTGGCCCCCTTCTTCTTTGAGTTCTTCTATAGTTATCTCCTTCTATGGATTCAAAATTCTAATTAGGCTTGATTTTACTGATTTTACTGATTTATGTATATTCTTTAAAATTCCACATAGTTCTTCAAATTCCCAGTTTTCCATGATGTCCAGTTCCAAAGTTACAGTTAATTATATAGTTATGCAGTTCTTATTGCAGAGTTCTGTTCCACCTCAGGTTTGACTGCTTCAATTGCTGTGGAGAAAATGATGGTGGCCATCTTAGTCTTTTGTTCTAACTTAATGTCCAGATCCAAAATTGCAGTTAGTTATACAAATCCCACTTCTGGACCATCTTAAATTCAAACCAGAAGAGAAGCTGGGGCCATCTTACTCATTTGCCGAGCAAAAAGAAAGAAGAAGAAAGCAAAGCAAAACAACAAAAACCTTCATATTTCCCAGTTTGGGTTCTATTATTATTCTGTTGTTATTCTTTCCCTTACTGGGTCCAGTCTCTTGTGGCTGCTCACAATAGATCACTTGAAACAGGTTTGCAATCAATGAGATTCGGGTGTTCTTCTTTGGTTCCTACTTGTCAAAGTTCTGATTTATGGCAGTTGGTTAATTAAAACTTCCCGCACAATCAAAGTTAGGTTGTCAGTTATCAGTAAGAAGAAGTGCTTTTTTTGTGGGGAGGGGGAGTTAAGATTTGTCAATTGGAAAAAGTTCAAACAGAAGAAATCTTCAAAGTATTTGGTTTCTTTTTCAAAATCAGGTTTAAAGTTTATATTTGAGAGGGTTTGTCATTTCTCTGCTTTCTCCTTTCTGTCCAAAATTGTTTCGAGTAAATAACTTGGGGGGGGGTTTGTTGTTTCAATCCTCCATTTTCCCTTCCTTCCTTCCTTCCTTTCTTTCTTTCTTCTTGGAAAAGTCCTGATCTGACCATCAATATTATGTCAGCGTTCCAAATATCATCCAGAATTAAATCAGAGTTCAAGGCATAACTTTCATCAAAATTCCAATTTAATAAGACAGACATGTTGGCACATCTGTGGAATCCCAAATCTGAAAGCTTCCTGGGTTTTCACTCAGGTGAAAGTTCATGAACTTGTCCCCACATCCACAAGTTCATCACATGATCCAATCTTCCTCTGCCATGTTGGCATTTCCACCCATCTAGTTCCGGTCAGATGCAGAGGTGCAGAAACAAAGAATGACCTTGATTTCTGGAAAGGATTTTTTTTTTTGAAAACAAACAAACACATTCTACTCCTACCCCTCCCAATTCCCCACTAATGAAACAGCATAACAGAAAGAGAGAGAGTGTGGCTGGCCAAAGATCCTAAAAGGAATATAACTGCGGGCCTTACAGGCGGCCTCTCCTCAGAAGAAAAACATTTCCTGCAAAGAGAATAACATAAAAGTTAATTTAACACAATTAACCACCTCTCCCCACCTCTCCAGGGAACCCTTTGGCTTATCGGGAAACTTCTCATGAAATTGTTTTACTAACTTATCCGCTTTTAGATCCCAACTTTTCACCCAAGTAGCCTTGGACAAAGGGTGCCCCTTCCAACGCACTAAATATTGTAAGCAACCTCTATACATCCTGGAATCTAAGATTTTTTTCACCTCATAATGTGTTTCCCCTTCTACCACTACAGGAGGATGGGGAGCTTTGGTGGATGGTCTTATACTGGACCCAATTACTGGTTTCAACAAGCTACAATGAAATACTGGGTAAATTTTCCCTAGACTTCTGGGGGAGGGTTCATTATCAGTTTAATCCCATTTGCATTGCCTAAAGGATTTCAGATGCTGCTTTGCTTCTAATGGTTTCCATTCTGCTTAATTAAAGGTTCCTTTTGAAATAATCCGTTTCAAGAGTCTTTACTTTCTTAAGTTAGGCGAGAAGCCATTACATAAAGCGGCATCTGTGAATTGGTCAACCAGGAGATGACATTTGCTCTACCGAGGGGATCCTGCAAACCATGTCTGAGCACAACAGCGAAAAAGGAGAAGCTGATTGCTGGAGGGAGATGACAACCCCTTCCCAACCAGACATCTGTTCCATATACCCTGTTTGAGAGGTTGAGGTGAGCCTAGAGGACCCCAAATAACCCCGCGGGTCCATCAGCATCAGGATGAAAGACAGATGGACGGGAGATCCAGGGGAGTCATTCTTACCCGAGGGAGCCAAAACCCAGGGTGGAAAGTGGAGCTAGAAGCCCCCTCTGACCAGGAGGAGCAAAATGAAGCCTCACTGAGAGAGAATCGTCTGAAGAATCATGTAACCCAGTTGGTGATGGAGATTTTGGAAAATCTCAACATCCGGGGGGAGCCAGAACGGCAACCAAGAGGCATGGGAAGGGTGGCAACTACGGAGGAGGCCAGGGGAGCTAACCCCCATCTGGGTCCTACTGATCAAGCAGATGACACAGCAGCAACAGCTAGTAACCCAGCGAGGATCCCGAGTAAGAGTAGTTACCCTAGTCCTGGAATGAGCTGCCGTCTGATGGATGGTGACACTACATGATGCCGATGCACCAGAACTGCGGGACTTCGACCGTTTCATGATAGCCCTGTGACAATGTTTCAAAGACCCCCTCGCAGACTGCAAAGCACGCAACCATATTAAAGTTGTGAATCAGGGACGCCGGCTAGTGACAGAGTATACAGAATTCGGAGACTTGGCATGTCGTGTGAACTGGCCAGAAGATATCCTGGTAAGCTGGTTCAAAGAAGGGCTGAGTGATGACCTCTACAATGCCTGCATGGCCCGAGGGGCACTGAACCACCTACATGAGTGGTATCTCACTGCTGAAGAGGCAGAGATTGACATGGCCAGGAACCAGTACCAATCGGAGCGAATGTGGAAGAAATTCTCATCCCAATAGAAGCAAGAGCCTTCCAACCCGCAACGGCATTTTCTCCGAAACCCTCAGTCTGTTTCAAGTGTGGAAAAGAGGCGTACCGAGCTGCAGAATGCCATTCTCAAGCACCGACCAGGAAACCAGAGCACCCATTGGGGGAAACCTATGAAACTGGGTCAACGTGGGAAGGAAATGACCCTGAAGAGCATGGAGTCATAGAATCTTCACTCCCTCCCCTCTTTGAGGAGGATACCCCGGCCTCTCGGAAATAGGAACCATACTCACCCCTGCCCTGTTGAAAAAATTTCACTCCCAAAACCCTGACAAACCTTGTTAAAATACTATGATTCAATTTCTTTTCCTATCTTTTTACAGGTGGATCTCTCCTTTTTCTAAAGAACGGCAGCATGTCAGATCCCTTACATGATACTGCCATTCAATTGGGAGGAGGGGGGGCCTTGGAGTTAAATTACTAGCAATACCTGTGACAACTCAGATTTAAAACTGCTTTCCTGTCACTGGAAGACTGGAGGTCCCAGCACCTCTGGAGGGATGTTTATGATGGCCATGTGGGATATCTTACTTTAATGTCAAACTAGAGATAGCCATGGGAACGTGTGTTTTATTCGACTCTCAGGGCAGAAGAGTTAAGGAAACATCTTCACACTTATGTATTGGCCAGAATCTGCATTTCTGACCAAGGGAAGGGGTCATTATCAGTTTAATCCCACTTGCATTGCCTAAGGGTTTCAGATGCTGCTTTGCCTCTAATGGTTTTTATTCTGCTTAATTAAAGGTTCCTTATGAAATAATCCGTTTCAAGAGTCCTTACTTTCTTAAGTTAGGCGAGGAGCCATTACATACATTCATCATTAGCTTCTTTTCTCTTAATTGTTTGCTGATATTTTCACTGACCGGGTCAGGTCAGGTGTTGGGAATCTGCACCCCTTGCCAGCCCCATGCCGGGGTGCTGGTGATTTATTTTAAGGGAGATTCAGGTTAATGTCAGTGTTCCAAATATCATCCAGAATTAAATCAGAGTTCAAGGCATAACTTTCATCAAAATTCCAATTTAATAAGACAGACATGTTGGCACATCTGTGGAATCCCAAATCTGAAAGCTTCCTGGGTTTTCACTCAGGTGAAAGTTCATGAACTTGTCCCCACATCCACAGTTCATCACATGATCCAATCTTCCTCTGCCATGTTGGCATTTCCCCCATCTAGTTCCGGTCAGATGCAGAGGTGCAGAGACAAAGAATGACCTTGATTTCTAGAAAGGAATTTTTATTTTGAAAACAAACACATTCTACTCCTACCCCTCCCAATCCCTACTAAAAACAGCATAGTAAGAAAGAGAGAGAGTGTGGCAGGCCAAGATCCTAAAAGGAATGTGATTGCAGGCCTGACGTATAATTTATGTTTTCAAGATTTCTTTGCCTGTTCCAGGTTTGATTTATGGCTGTGGGTTAGATAAACCTTATTGGCCATTCATCTCTTCCTTAAACCTCCTGTTCCTTTCGCTTTGACAAGAAGTTCAGTGTCTTGTCAGCATATTTATAGGCTGTTGCCTTGACTCCAATTCAAAAGTCAAATCTCTGACCTGTGAGGGATCTGTTTCCTCCCCCTGTCCTCTTCACACACACCGTCCAGGGGAGTTCAGGTCCAAATGGACTTCAAATTTGGTTTGTCAGACAGGGTTCATGTGAGGCTCTTGAGAGCCCACACCAGGGTGAGTTCCTGCCAGTTTTAACCTCTTCTATTGAAGAGGTTCCACAAATCTACCGTGCCGTATAGAACCAGTTCCAACTCCCTCCCCCAGCCCATCTGCACCACAGATGCCCCGCCCACCGCTCACTGATTGGCTGGTTCAACAATTGCACTGCCTGCCTCTAAGAGTCCTATCTAAACCTTAAAATCTTAAAGCTGTCAAGTTTGAACATCCCTGGGGTTTTTTTCTAAAGGGTTAGGGGTGCAAAGGTCTTGTAACTTGACAGCTTTAAGACTTGTGTGCTTCAAATGCCAGAGTTTCTGAGCCAACATTTTGGTTGCCAAGCAAGAGCATTCTTAATTGAGTTTTACCAAATTTTACAAGTTGGCCATGCCGACCCAGTCACATGACTGCCAAGCCACTCCCACCCCATCACATGGCCAGCAAGCCACTCCCACAAAGCAGGCCACACCTACAGAAGAGGTTCTAAAAAATTGAAACCCACACCCCCATGTCTGTCCAGCTGAAGAATTGCCTGTCAACCACTGTGCTTTGCCAGTGAAAATGGGCTCCCGAGCTCCATTTTTGGATGTGACTGTCAGGTTTTCAAAAAATGCCCTGATTTATGAGCCTCAGACAAAACTTCTAAGGAAAATTAGTCCTTTTGTAGGAGCATTTTTGGGGGCATGGTCTTTTCGCAGTCAGATCTAAGCTTTGTGCCAGGCCTGCCGTTATATTCCTTTTAGGATCCTGGCCTGCCACACTCTCTATTATTTTTCTATGCTGTTTCATTAGTGTAGTAATTGGGAGGGGGAATAGTAAGGAGTAGAATTGTAGAATGTGTTGTTGTCAATCCTTTCTAGAAGCCCAAGGTCATTCTTGTCTCTGCACCTCTGCACCTAACTGGAACTAGATGGGTGGAAATGCCAGCGTGGCAGAGGAAGGTTGGACCATGTGATGAACTTGTGGTGTGGGGGCAAGATATTGAACTTTCAACTGGGTGGGAACCCAGGAAATTTTCAGATTCGGGATTATCACAGATGGGCCAACATGTCTGTCTTATTAAATTGGAACTTTAAGGATAGCTCTGCCTTGGACTCTGATTTAATTCTGCATGATATTTGGAACACTGACACTTTGTTTGAATTATATGTGAACTTTACCCCTGTTCCTTCCCTCCCCTCAATCTGTGTCATAAATCACATTCCCCAATGAGGTGCATCCCTCCCAAACCTACTGCAGTAATCTGAGCTGAAAGTATGTACTGAATGTGCTCCCCCCCCCCCCTTCTTTCATTATGACAACTTTTGGAGTTGACAGTGACAGTTTCTGCAACCCTCTGCCAGTAGAAACAGAGCTCGGGAGAGCCGCATGTGGCTCTGCAGAGCTCTGTTTTCACTGGTAGAGGCACTGTGGGCCAGTCCATCACTGTTTCCGAGATGGCCATGTGGGCCAGATCTAGGCACCCCATGGACCAAATCTGGCTCCTGGGCCTTGAGTTTGACACCCCTGCTCTAGATGGTCTGTAAATTAAGTTTTGTTTCAGAAAGAGGAAACATTATTTTCCAACTGGAAAAGTGGCTCAAGGGAGGGAGGGAGGGAAGAACGGAGAGAGAGAGAGAAAGGAGAGGTAGGAACGAAGGACCATTAATCCTGGAAATAGACATGGCTTCAGAAGATGCTTTGAAACAGCACAGCAACCTAGGGCTGGAAGGGATCTTGGAGGTTATCTAATCCAACCCCCTACTTCAGCAGGAGATCCTTACAGAATCATAGAATAGCAAGGTTAGAAGGGACCTTGGAGGCCATCTAGTCCAACCCCCTCCTCCAGCAGGAATTCTTATATCTTCTGGATTATTTTGGTGCCTTTAATATAGAGAAAAATTGCCAGAAAGGAGAGTTTCCTAGGGCAAGGCTGCCATGCAGAGGATGGCAAAGATAGTCCTTGACTTATGACCACAATTGAGCCCCAAATTTTGGTTGCTATGCAAGAGTGTTGTTAAGTGAGGTTCACCACATTTTACACAATTTGTGACATCTCCTGGTTCTAACAGTCGTGTGCAGGCTAGGGAAGAACATCTGAAGGTGTTTGTAATGTTCTAATGTACAAATATTATAGTTAAATATTTGGCAGAAAGTGGACTCTGGGTGTGTTTTCCAAATGCAGTAAGTGAGGTTGGATGTGTATAGATTTAGAAGAGGAATGAGTGTGTGTGTGTGTGTGTACACATATGGTATATAGTAGATAATGTATCTTTTGTGTGCCTATACACACTCTATACTATGCTATAAGTATGTACACATACGGCATATATACATAGGATTAAATAGTGTATTTTGTATGTTTAGTAGTAGTGAATAAATAGATAAGGAAATAGTATCTCATTGAAGCCTTTGAGGCAAGGAGAGACCAGGCAAGGCACCTCTTGATGTGAGTGATGTCAAGTTGGCTATGCCCACCCAGTCATATGCCCCCCCAGCCTTCCCCCCAGTCACATGACCACCAAGCCACACCCATCAAGCCCCACTCACAGAATCGGTTGTTAAAAAATTTGAATCCCACCACTAGTTCTTCCCCTTGGATCAGATCTGCTTGTGAAAAAATTGTCAATTTGTTCATATGTTAATGTAATTTTTGAAATGTTCATGATATATCATGGATTCCTTGTTATATTTTATAATAAGTAAACCACAGAATACAGAAACTGTGCTGACATTAAGTAGTTTCATCTTTAGCAGGAAGCATATTAACTCTAAATCAACTATGGAAAATTATGGCTACTGTATTTAATAGATCCAGTTTTTGCACAGAGAGTTTATGTTGCTGCACTGAATATTTTAATAACATTCATACACAAATGCTGAAGATATTATAGCAAACTCATTCATTTTAATTAGTCATCATATAAATTATGCTAGTGACATCCCCAGCTGTCTAAAAGCTAGTAAAATGCTGTTTTTTGTACTCATATGTAAATAAGGGACATAGCAATCTAAGAAATGTTGATAAAGGACCATGTAATTACCAGTATTATTACTAATCTTAAAAATAACTGAGACATGTTTTATACCTGAACAAAGAGAAGACTGCTTTGTACTAAAGAATAAAAGCTTCATCTCTTAGACTAGCTTTTTTTTTAACCTGGCAGCTACTCATTTAGATGTACTACCAGAGGAAAAAAGGATGATCTAATAGTCAATACTAGAATACTGCAATTTTAGAAATTATGCCAAATTAAGACAAGACTACTCTGAACATTTTTTATTTTTTTTCAGAATGAGCAGTAAACATTTAAATAAAAAGAAAGTACTACTATGTATCCAACATTATATAGTTATTAGATTAGGTATCAGAAATCTCAAGTTGAAATTTGTTATGTACTCTTGTGTTGGTAGGCCTGGATATTACTCCTTAGAAGATGTTCTACAGACTCACAGTAGCAATAAAGCTAAACTATTTTTTAAAAAAATAAAATCAAGTACTCAGATCATTGAGTGCCAAGTTAAAAATCTGTTCAGCTGTCATCAGAGAGCTCTCCAAATAAGTTTGGGCATGCAATTCTCTCTTTTAAATTTATTTAAATCTTTATTGAAAATTAAAAACTTTTAAAATACAACTACCTTTAAAAATAGTTTTGTATAAATTACAGTCCTTTTTGATGTATACATAACCATTTGTTATTCCAAATACATTTTTATATATTCCTAATTATTATTCCTATATACATCTATGTTTCTAAGGTATACATTTCATGTTCCTTTGTTTATCCATTGATACCAGTTTCCCCAAACTTTATAATATTCTGTCGTCCTTGTCCCTTAAGTCCAATGTGAGTTTATCCATTTCTGCGCAATCAAAAATCTTTTGGATTATCAAACAGTCTGTCAGCATGGTATCACTTTTCCAACATTGTGCTAGCACTATTCTCGCTGCTGTAATTATGTGCAAAATTAATATTTTATCTCTTTCATATACTTTCCCTTAATAATTCCCAAAAGGAAAAATTCTTCTTTGGACTCTATTTGGGTGTTTGTAATTTCCTGTAACCATTTTTGTATTTTGGCCAATATTTTTTAGCTTTCGGGCATAACCACCATGCCTGTTTACATTTCCAACAATTTGGATTTAATTTCGGATACATTTTTTCCAATCTCGTGGCAGCTCACTGATAAAACATTTTGTATTGGTTTTCTTTGTACATGACAGTTTTTGTCATTGTGTAATTTTTATTCCAAATTCTTTTCCAATCTTCCAGCTGAATATTATGACCAACATTTTTAGCCCAAGCTATCATTGGTCCCTTTACTATTTCCTCTGCCATATCAAAATTTAGTAAATATATCCTCGATATTAATTCTCTTCTGTACCTAACAACAGTTTGTCTAACTGCTTTGGATCTATATCAATTCCAAATTCCTCTCGATCTTTTTTACATCTGGATTGTAATTGGAGGTATGGCTACCAGTCTATATGCACTCCCTGGTATTTACTTCTTGATTAGTTTTTAGTGTTCCTTGGATGTCTAAAATTTCTTAGTATTTGGCCATTCTACCTAGATTGGGGTAGATCATTGCCTCCATAGTGGATAGCCAGCCCGGGATTTTCATATAATGTTTACTTTTAATCTGTAAAAAACTGTTTAAAAATATGCTGGTATTCCACATGAAGCCAGGGCATGCCCTTCTCAATGGTACTCTGTCAGAATAGTAATCTCTATACAGTTTATAAAGTCTAGCCAGTTTTTCAGTATTCATCCTTGAAAGAAAGGAAAATGCAATATTTCCCCAAGTAAATGTCTAATAAAACAAACAAAACAAACAAAGTGAGATATTTCTTTCAGATAGATATGAGCTGAAAGATATATTAGGCCAAACTTTATAAATTTCTATTATAGTTCGCTCCCACATGTCTCAAGAAACATGTTTTGTGCATCAGAAAACAATGGAAATAGTCTTTAAACATTGCCTTATTAACATCTTTTAGAAGGAACCTTGGAAGGAGTTTGAAAGAGTTTGTATGTCCTGATACATACAAATCTATCTACTCTAAGCTTAACAAAGTTGATATAGAATTTTTAAATCACCCTCTCCTTAAGCAGAATTTGCCTATCTCATATGTTCAAACAGAGAAAGGCTGCCTATAGTTCCACTCTGACAAGAATTAAAAAGACCTGGCTTTCGGTTTGGACGTTGTCTGTGAGGGGTTGTTTTTTTAACAGCTCCGGACCCTTGGCTGTGTTAAGCTGTCTAAACAGCATCCATCAACTGTTTGACAGTTTGATTACCTCTCCTCCAGGCATAGAAAAAGAGGTGAGAAAGCTGTGTTTGGGAAGTGCTCCATTCAACCCCCCCAGAACATAAATCTGGGGGTGGAAGGTGTGAGCCGCTCGGTAACGCAGTGAATTCTCCACGCCAAGGACTTTTTCTGCCTTTTTGCAGAACGAAGGCATACGTCCACCCTCAGCTCAATGATTGATTTATTACTGATTCCAACACGGGCAGACTGATACTGGAGAACTTCTAATTCTATGTATCAGACTTTAAATCCATTTCTTAAAAAATTCCTTCTGATAAACTACTTGCCGGAAACACAAAGAAAATGGTGCCAAACAGCTTTGTAGACGGGGTCAGGCTTTGATGTTACAGAGTTTCACGGAGCTCAGACCATTTAAAGATTATTAACTCAGTAGTGATTTATTACTAAACTAAATAGTAATTGCTGGACAAGTGGCTTGCCTGGATTTAGTAACTGGGTGGAGAAGATTAAATGAGAAATGGCCTCTAAGCAGCAAAAAATAAACACCTCTAAAAGCGCTGGTAATTCACCTGCTCCGGGATCTAAATTACAGTCACTACTCCCCCCACCCCCTCCTACTCCTGCAGGGGAACCTTTGACTCGAAAAATACTGCAAAAAGAACTAAGTGTGGCCTTAGCTGAGGCCTTAAAAAATCATGCAGCTGCGATGGAAATTAAAATACAGGAAAAGATATCTGTTGCCCTTAAAGAACTGTCAGAAGAAGTTATGAATTCGGTCCAGATCCGTAATCAACAAATTAGAGATGATATTCTGGAGGCTTTTAAATGCTTATCTGGCTATGTATCAGGAATTGAGGATAAATTGGAAGATCTTAATGATTCCAATATTAACCTGGTAACGAAAATGGATGTGGTCCAACAAAAGGCTGGTGATGCAGAAAGTGAAATTATAATGTTGCAGTACAGACAGGTGGAATTTGCTTTAAGGATGAGAGGCCTCAAAGAAAAAAAATCAAGAAAATTTGAAGCAAATCTTTTCAGAAGCTTTTGATCAATTGATGGGATGGTCAGGAGGGATTTTCGATTGGCAGATTGACAACCATGTGCACAGAGGATGGCAAGCATGCGATGGCTGACTGTTTCTAGCACTAGCCACTCCAAACCCTGCATTGCTTCACCTCACCTCCTCCTGAGGGATGATCCTCCCGTCCACCCACTTCCCCAACAGCAGAGACCCATGGATTACCTCCCCAACACCACCCAGCCCATGCAATTGATGTCGAGCTGGACATGCCCTGTGGACCTCACCCAGTCGGCCGTGACCACCCCAGCCACACCCCCACACCAAACCCTGTCCTCCTGAGAACAACCACAATGCTGATGTGGCCCGCAATGAAATCAAGTTTGACACCCCTGACCTACATCAACTTCACTTACTTATGGGGTCATGTTATGTACAGTTTCTTTAATATAAACTATACTACTTACAAGCTCTCTGATCAAATTCTTCTTGCCTTTTATGATAAACAAAGCAATTTAGAGTTTCACCAGAGAAAATTTCTTCCCAAATACCTGAGTTTATTCATGACACCAATAGGTTAAATGAAATCAATCATTTGTCTAAGCAATAACAATATCTTTTATGCCAGTTTATCTGCACACATTTCTTTATTAAAGTCTAAGACCAGCTGTCATGCATCTTTATACAAATGAAGCACATTTAAAATGCAGAAGTATCATACATTATCTCATTTAGAATTTAAACAATTCCTTTAGAATATTCCAATGGTTTCTATAAGAACAAAGAAAAATTGGCTGCCTTGTAGGTAAGATCTTAATGATATTCATTAATTTTTTTCTCCTGACATAGAGACATGAAAGTAAAGTATACTCATGTATGTGTGTTTCTGTGTGCATATTCTTTTTAAATTGTGAATGCCCTCTATAAATCAGAACAAAAAACAGGCGGAACAGAAAAATACATATAGAGGTAGTCCTCAACATACAACAGTTCATTTAGTGATCTTCAAAGTTACAACATCAATGAAAAAGTGACTTATAACTGTTTTTCACATTTATGACCTTTATAGCATTCCTTTGGTCACTTGATCAAATTCAGATGCTTGGCAACTGGTTCATATTGATCACCATTGCTGTGTCCCAATGTCATGTGGTCACATTTTGCCACCTTTTGACATGCAAAATCAATGGAAAAGCCACATTCACTTAACAACCATGTTACTAACTTACCAATTGCAGTGTTTTACTTAACAACTGTAGCAAGAAAGGTCATAAAATGGGGCAAAACTCACTTAACAAATGTCTCACGTAAACATAGAAATTTTGGGTTCAATTGTAGTTATAATTTAAGGTCTCCCTATAGTACCAATTATTTATATGATTAGTCTTTGTGAGATGTAAACAATTAGCACAAGCAAAGAAGCTTTTTGTATTTTTATATAGGTAATCCTTGACTTACTTTGACTTACAACAGTTATTTAGTTCATTCAAAGTTACAATGGCAGTGTTTTTCACACTTGTAATAGCATCCCCATGGTCACAAGAGGTCAAGCTAGGTGAAGTGCCCCCTGACATGAGTGACATCGAGTTGGCCATGCCCATCCAGTCACATGACCGCCCAGCCACACCCACCCAGCCACACCCACAGAACAGGTAGAAAAAAATGTGAATTCCAACACTTGTCAATGGCCCTTCGCCCCTTTGCCCTTTGCCCTTTGTCCCTGCCCTTTTTTCCAAACACAATTTGACACAGGCCTTTGGCTACATGGTGCAACTAGCCCTAGCAAATCAGGAGGAAGGCAAAAGCAATGGTACTGCAGGAGCAGTGTGCTATGCAAGATTTTTTTTAAAGAAAATACTGTGGCTGCTCCACAAGTTTGGGGTCTTGCAGATCTGTTGCCAGGAGCAGAGGGAGGGGCAGGGTCAGATGCCAGGGCCACTGGGGGGAAAGGCAGGTGAGAGTGTTGTGGGGCACCAGGAAGGGAGGGAGGGGCCCCTCAAGGGAGCTTTACAAAGACAGCTTAGTTCACAACTCAGCCAACTCCAATGAAAGAGAGGAAGAGAATCAAGACAGGCACAACTTCTGGTGTTGCAGGAAGGGCTGGGGGTGCATAGGTGAGGCTGGGGCAGAGGTGGGTTCCTCCTGGTACAGTACGGTACGCCAGAAGAAGTAGTGAAAATCTGGCATACTGGACCAGCCCGGACGCGATGGTGGCCTGGCCATGCCCCCGTACTAGTGAAAGAAAGAATATCCTGCTGTCCCAGGACTGTCACTCTGGGGAGTTCTCCTGCATGTACACACCTGACTGCAGCAGCGGCAACAGCAGTAGCAGAGCACACCCTGCCTTCAGGGACCCATTCCCCAACCGAATCAACCGTGGCGGCACCAACGGGCAGCAGGAGAAGGAAGAAAGTGCTCCAGGAGGCCAGGCAGTGCACATGTGCAGCAGCCCCAGGACATCCGCCTGGAGCCTGCCCTCCTGGAACGCTTTCTACCTTCTCCCACCAGTGAAAGAAAGAATATCCCACCGTCTCTGGTGCTGCTGCAGTTGATTCAGGTGGAGGAACCGGCCTCCGAAGATAGGGTGTGGTCTGCTGCCACTGCTGCACCTGCTGCTGTCAGGTGCATTCATGCAGGAGAACTCCCCAGTGCGGCACAATTCCGGGATGGCAGAGAGCCCAGGCAAGCTCTTCTCCCACCCCTGCTGCCACCGCTGCTGCCGGGTGTGTCCGAGGCTGGAGGGAGCTTCAACGTGGCACTGGCCTTGACTCCACTGAAGAAAATGTCAGAAAATTCCCCATTTTGCAAGGCATTCTCAAAGAGAAGGAAGTGGGTGGGGCTCCTTCAGAGGAGCTGAGGCTGAGGCGGGGCTTCATGGACACCCCGCTGCCACCAATGCCACTAGCAGCCAATGCGCCCAAGCCGCATGCTAAAACTCCACAGGAGTTCCGGGCGCCACGCCACCACCGCTAGCTGCCAGTGCGCCCAAGCCGTGCGCTAAAAATCTTCAGGAATTTGGGGATGCCCTGCTGCCACTGCTGCCACCAGCCACCAGTGCACTCAAGCCACACAATAAAATTCCCCACCTGGCTGTACAGCCCCTCATGCTGATGAAAACAACCGGACCATGCTCCCCACCACTGCCACCACCCTCAGGTATGGAGAGCTCCTGATTGGGACTTGATACACAGGGCATTGCTGTAGCTGAAGGGGCTGACCTTCCCCTCTGCCACCAGATGTGGGAGGAAGGTAAACCCAAACCTTACCCAGGCAAGAGCCGCCGGGGGGTTGGATGAGGCTGCAGGGCGAACCTAGCGGGAAGTTGTTTGTATATTTCCACAAAAGAGGGAGAGGAGGAAGTCCCGCCACTGTCCAGGTTGATTTTATAATAAGAGAAGACCTGGGTACATTTTTATTAGACAGCCTTTCCTAACAAGACGGATTTTTGCTTGTATCACTGTTCATCTCAAACTCATTGCTTAATTCATTTGTTAAGTCTCCAAAATTCATAATTATGTTTATGAATTGTTAATATCACCATCCTGAGTAATTCCCATTGGAGCACTTTCCATTTTGACAATTTAGGAAAGAAGTGTTGTCTTTTGGGTTTACCTGAATGAAATTCAAGTGTAGACATCAGGGGAGGATTAATTTGAAACTGAGCAATGAAAGAGAAGCACATTTCTGTACATAACAGAAAGGAAAGGAAAACATTGAGAAGTGTTGAAAAGCTGAGAGGTGTGTGTGTGTGAGTCAGGGAATTCCAGACCAGAAAGATTGGTTTGTATTCTATTCCAATTAAATTAGAACTGGTTCTTTGTGAAGGATCTGTGAGAATTTTGAAATATTGCAATAAGGCCCAAGAGAAAAATAAATAAAGCAGAAATATTTAATTAAAGGAGAAGAGAAAGAATGGTAAAGCATCCACTAACTGTTTTGAAAATGCCTTTGTAATGTGTTTTCAATTGTAGGATGGGAAACATTTGATTGACTATGCTTTAATGTTCAAAAAGAATAATCTTTATCAGTATAAGCAGAGGTGTATTCTTCAAGCTTTAATGCAGTTTGCAAAAACATTGTAGTAAACTGAATACCACTGTAGAACATCATTTCTCACCAAAAATGCAATTTAATGGAGATTTTAAAGTAAGATTTTACAGAGGCAAGAAAAAATGTATAGAATAGATGGTGCTTGGCTCAACTGGAAGTAACTGTGAGATGGATCTATTAGATGGAAACTTATCAAACAGATCCAACCTAAAATGATCGTTGGTACTCACTTGAACGTCAATTCTAATGATGAGAGTGGGAGGTGCTACCATTGGCCTATCATCAATCCTGATTGGTCCATAGACTGAGAGAAATTGTTGCAGCCATGCCTCTACTCCTTCTGCTCCAGTTCCTCAAGGTTGCAGGGAGTAATTCTGTGAAATAAATATCACAACAAGGATACCTCCTCCCCCGCCACTACACTAGTTAGGGTCGGAGGTAGCACCTCCCGCTCTCATCATTAGAATCGACATTCAGGTAAGTACCAACAATCGTTCTCAATGATGAAGAGCAGGAGATGTTATCATCGGGACGTACCCAAGCTGCTGTCCCTAGAGCGCGGGGAATAAATTATGGATCTGTAGCAGCTGCGGGAGCCACTACCTGCTGCAACACTACGTCCAAAAGAAGCTTCAGCAGATACATAAGCATTCAGTCTATCTAATAAAAGAAGTAGGGGATGCCCAGGAGGCAGCCCTACAGATGTCTTCAAATGGCGCTCTAGTCGCCCACGCCGCCGTGGTGGCCGCACTGTGAGTAGAGTGTGCGGTAATACCCTGAGGTGGAACCTTGCCTTTAGTTTCGTAAGCCAAAAAATAGCCTTCCTTAACCATCGACCTATCGTGTTTGAAGTCACCCTAGCTCCCTGTGTGGATGGCTGGAATGACACCAGAAGGGCCTCTGACTTACGAAACGAAGCCGTTCACTTGAGGTAAATCCTCAGTGCTCTATGAACATCCAGCCTGTGCCAGAAACATTCCCTAGCGTGCGAAGGAGCTGGACAAAAATTGGCCAACACTATCTCCTGCGTCCTGTAGAATAATTAATTTTGTGCAGGAAGGCAAGATCTAACCGTAAGGTTACCCTGTCCTGATGGAAAACGCATAAATCGTTGCAAGAAGATAGAGCCCCAAGCTCCGAAATGCATCTAGCCGATGTAATGGCAATCAAAAATGTCACTTTCAGTGTCAAGAACTGAAGGGAGACTGTGCAAATAGGCTCAAATGGAGGTTCTGTCTTCGTTTGTAGGACTAAAGGTAAATCCCATGTAGGGAACCTATGTATAACAAGAGGCACAAGATTGGCTGCCCCCTTCAAAAACCTCTTAACTAAAGGAAGATGAGACAAAGGAACCTGACCTTCACCTGGCAGAATAGTGGAAAGCGCAGCTGTTTGGTATTGCAAAGTGTTGTGGGAAAGAGCCCTGTCTAAACTGTCTTGCCAAAAGTCTAAAACCTGAGGCACTGAAGTGTCCTCTGCAGTAATGGATGCCGCTTTGCACTTCTTGACAAATGCTGACCACGTGGCATTGTATATCCTAGTGGTCGACAGTCGCCTGGATGCCTCCAAAGTGGAGATGACCCTATCAGAAATCTTGGTCCTGCTTAGGATGTCCCGTTCAAGTGCCAGGTGGTTAATTTGAGCCACTGGGGCTCGGGTGTAACAATACCCCCTGACACAGACAAATCTCCTCCCTGGGAATCCTGCAAGGTGGAGACACTGACAGTTGGATCAGATACACATACCACGGTCTCCTGGGCCAGTCTGGTGCTAATAAGATTATCTCCGCTCCTTCTGTCACCACCCTCCTGATGGTCCCTGGAAGAAGAGGGAGGGGAGGAAAAGCATATAGAAGACCCGGTGGCCACCGGCATCTCAAAGCATCAGTGTCCTAGGCTCCTCACGTCTGATATCTGGTCACAAATCTTGAGAGTTGTGCATTCACTGGGGTCGCAAACAGATCAATTACCGGCATCCCAAACCTGTGACAGATGCATTGAAAAATGTCCAAATGGAGCTTCCACTCCCTGTGGTCCACTGTGGACTGAGCCAATCCGCCTGGTGATTGGAAGTCCTAGAAATGTGGTCTTGTATGATCGAGACCACATGTCTCTGCCCATGAAATCAGTCTGTATGCCTCTGTCCACAGAGCTTTGGATGAGTCCCTCCCTGCCTGTTTATATGAGGCTTCATGGCGATGTTGTTGGTGAGAAGTAACACGTGCTTGTGCTGCAAGTCTCTCTGGAAGTGACGTAAGGCTAGACATGCCGTCTTGAGCTTGATGCAGATGTGTGGCTGACCAGCATCCTTGCGTCATCTTTGAGCCCATCAATGCCCCCCAGCCATAAAGACTTGTGTTGTGGTCCAGCAGGATCCGGTTGAGCTGCTGATGGACTCGGATAGCGAGGAACCATATGAGTCTGCCCTGGACGATGTGGAGGACCCTGGGCAGGGTTCAGACTCAGAACAGGGACCAGAGAGGCTGGTTGGCCACCAGGAGGCATCTGAGGCATAGAGCAGTGGGGAGGATCAAAGGAAGTTTGTCCCTGATGCTACATTGAGAAGGGCTGAGAAACAGAAGCAGCAATTCTGTAGGCAGACTCATAGAAGATGATTAAACACAGGTGGTTGTTGATTGACCCCTCCCAAGAGAGATTATAGGTGAGGCATTGGGAGGGGACATTTGCAGGAAACAACTGTTCGAATTAGTCGTTAAGAAAATCTATCTGTGTATTCTAGTCATGTCTGTTCGTTTGGACTGTCTGCGTTGCTTCGTTTGAACATCTGGGTTGCTGCAGAGCTACTTTATTGAATGTGAGTTGCCTGGGCCCTCAGCCAAAGGATTCGTTATCTTAGTAATTGAACAGTGGCAAACAGCCAAGCCTGTGTTCTGGTTTATTCACAGGCTGGGGAGTTAGAACAGACTTGCATCTGTAGTCACGGTTACTCTCGTCGGCTCTCTAAACTGTGACCCCCAGTTGAGTGCTGCGGATAGCCACCACCAGAGTGACAGGTGGACCTACAGAGACACTGGAATGGCTAAAGGTGAGTTGCTCATTATCTCTCTTTGTTATGGGATTAAGGCCCACTGTAAGGTCCTGGCATGAAAACATGCCCAGGGAACTATTCCTGTACATGATATTATAGTATCTAAAAGGCGGGAGAGAACTAAGATAGGTACCACTCGCTTGAAACGTAACTTCCATACTAACTGTTGTAACTTAGACCTACGGTCCTGTGATAGAAAAACCACCCCCTCCCCAGAGTCAATTACTGCTCCTAGATGTAATAATCTCGTGGTGGGAGTGAGGTGACTCTTAGCAAAGTTGACTGAGAACCCCATCTGCTGGAGGTTGTGAATGGTGAAGTAGAGGTCTTTCACCGCTTGCTCATAAGAATAGGCCTGAACTAGGACATCATCCAGGTAGAATTGAAGTCGTATCAGAATAGAACGGAGGTAGGCTGCTACCACAACCAAAACTTTGGTAAATGATCTAGGTGCAGAGGCCAGACCAAAAGGTAAGACTCTATATTGGTAATGGAACCCTCTTGTGCGAACCGGAGATACCTATGGTGCAGGTAAGATAGGGATATGCAAATACGCTTTGGTGAGATCTTTGTTGGCCGTGAAATCACCCTGTCTAATCCCTTGCAATATGAACTGCAAAGAGGCCATTTTAAAGTGCCAGTATACAATATACCTGTTCAAACGTTTCAGATCTAAGATCGCTCTCCACCCCCACCCCCAAACTCTTTGGGACTATGAATAGGTTGGAATAAAAACCCAATCCTTGCTCCTGCAAAGGAACTGGCTCTATTGCTTGAATTTCCAATAAGTGTTGAATTGCAAGCCTTACCATATCATCTTTTACTGGATTCCGAGAGGAAGGGAGGCATCTAAAGAGATTCGGAGGGAGGAGAGAAACTCCAGTCTGAGACCCTGTTGTACAGTAGCGAGGACCCAAGCGTCCGTCGTTATGTGTTTCCATTGTGATGCAAAGTGATACAGGCAGCCTATGGGAAGTGTGGGATTAGATTCACTTCCCTCTGCGGAAGGGTCAACTGCCTCCCCCACGAAAAGGCTGTTTATACTGGCCCTGGCCTCTGTTCCTGTCATGGAAGTAATTCCTAGCCTGGAACCTATCCTCCCTGGATACATAATACCTGCTTTGTTGGAATCCAGATTCATTGGGATGGAAGAAGGGACGTCTGCGGTAAGGTGCGGGGTGGTTCTCCTGCCGTTTGGTTGTAGATGGAAGTACCTTCTTTATGTCCTTGTTCTCGATCAAAATCGGATCCAAGGACTCACCAAAGAGGTGCAGATGTTAGATGGAACTTCGATTTTTATCCACCTGCCAGTTTTTCAGCCACAGGAGACGTCTGGATGCTACGGAGGCAGACAATGCACGAGAGGCAAATTTAACAGAGTCAAATGTGGCATCCACTGAATATTGGGTTGCCACAGTGATCTTACTGAGGTCCTTCAAAGTACAGGTGTCCTCAGGAGGAGTGCGCTCCTGCAATTGTTGTAGCCATAGTAACATAGTTCTATTAAAGAATGAGGCAGCAGCCGCCGCATTTATGGACCAAGCTGAAGCCTGAAACCCTTTTCTTAGAATGAGTTCAACAGTTGGTACTTGGAGTGCCTGGGAAAAGGCTTGATCCAGGTTGTAAAACTGTCTGTCATTTGCCCCAGGATTCGGAAAGGTACCTGGGTTGGTCCAATGACTTTTGACTACCTCAAGAAAGAGGTAGTCAAAAGACCTCCTCCTTGTCCAAGGCAGTTTTGGCAAACATAGTTTGCGTTAAATCTTTCTGGGTACCCAAAGTGGAGGCTTTAACATTGCTGCCCCGCTTAGTGGTAGATTTAGCCTCGCCTAATAGTTGTTTAAACAGGGAAGGCTAGAAGAGGCCCACAAATGCTGGGGTGTCTGGCTTCCCAGAATCCTCATCATTTGACTTTACCAAACCCTGTATGGGTTCTTCCCCTGTTACTGAACCCTCACTAGCTAAGGAGGATGACCCAGGCCTATCACTTTTATTTGGTTGGAGAAGTGCACCTGCTGGATTGTGTACTGTAGCAGTACTGCATGGGAGAATCTTGGACTTCTTGGGGGCTTGACCCTGCTTGTTTTGTTGCTTCATGCGAGATTGCAGATGCAATCAATTTCTGGAGATTGGGTGGTAAACTCTGCAACTCTTCAAAACCCTCATCTAGATCCCCCTCCAGATCCTCTACTGCAGGGAGGTCAGATTGGGGTGCTAAGACTGGATGTGGGACCAGAAAATCCTGTGACGAACCCTCAAGAGGATCGCCCATCACCCCCGATAGCTGGGGTGAAACAGAGGGGAAGGGAAGACATCCATCCTTAAACTTCCTCCCCCCCCAACAGGAGATGGAGCTTGAGAAGAACCAGGACTGGAGGCTCTGGAGGAAGCCCTGGATTCCCGCTCCTGCTGAACCTGCAGCAGACGTTCAGCCTGGGCTACATGTTTTTCCAAGGCCCACTGCCTGCGCTGCTCATCACGCAGCGTGGCCCTGGAAAGTCTCTGCGCTGCTGTGGGTTTAGTGGCCTTAACTCTGGCCTAGATAGAGCTTAATCCATTTCCTGACGACCAGCTGTGCTCTCAGATCTTTCTGCTATTTTTTATATTTATATATTCCTGCCTGCTGAGTGGCAATGTGCACCCTTTCCGAAGATAACTTGAACACTAAAGTCTCCTTCCCTCTTTCTCTATCAGATAATAGATCAAATGAGTATATATAATGGTCTTTGTGCCAGGGGAGGTTCAAGCCTCCAAAGCATGCCTCGTGGCCAGATACAAAATGACCACCGTCCTTAAATGGCACACAAAATGGCCACCTGACCCAGATAATGGCCTCCTGCTTTGTTGAAAATGGTGGGAGACTGCGCGCTCGCTTCAGAGACTAATGGCTAGCAAGGAGAACCCTTAAACGGTCCCTGAACAACCCAAACTAAGCCAGCGAAGAGCATTCGTTAATAGGTGGCTGGCGAGCTGCGTTGACATGGATCAATGGCTGACAGGCTCGCTAAAAGGGAAGGAGAGAGATTTGTGTCAGCAAGGTTCTTTTAACAAGTGGCTTTTCCCGCTATACGGGCCTACAGCCGCGCGAGCCACCTAACTAATTTTAAAGCCAGCCATCTCTTACCTCTATCTACTCCTCGAGATTGTCAGGCTGCCAGATTTATGCCTGTCGGTGATACAGCACCTTTGCAAAGGCAGCAGCAATGCCCAGCGTCCCCTTCGCTCTCAGCTATCTTCTCATCAATTTGGAACTTAATTTGAGTGAAAGCCAATTGAATCGAATTAGTAGTCAAAAGAGGTGAAAATTCCCGAATTCACACTAGCTAAAGGACTAACAGCCTAATCGGACCATAGACTGAGAGGAACTGGGCAGAAGGAGTAGAGGTATGGCTGCAACAATTTCTCTCAATCTATGGACCAATCAGGATTGACGATAGCCCAATGGTAGCACCTCCCGCTCTCCATTATTGAAAAATGAGAAATTTCTTGACAGAACAATTAGAGAAATGGGATGCCTTCAGACATTGTGGATATACCATCACTAAGATTTTTAAGAAGAAATTTATCCATAATAGTATAGGGTCTCATCTCATCCCTTCCAACTCTGTTATTCTTTATAAATCTCTTCACTCAGTCTTACCAAGAGAATGGTGATAAACAATATTTGGAAATGTAAATCAGGCGGTCTTCTGCCAGCAAAATCTCATCTTATTGGCTAGTATCAAGGGGAAGATGACTTTGAAAATGCTTTCTCTCCCACCATAACATGCAAGACGAGACGAGGATTGGCTGGAGGGGAGGGGCAAGAAGAAGCCAGGCAAGGTGCCCCTCCATGTGAGTGACATCAAATTGTCCATGCCCACCCAATCACATTACCACACCCACCTAGTCATGCCCACCCAGTCACATGACTACCAAGCAACTCCCACAAAATAGGCCACACCCACAGAATAGGTAGTAGAATTTTTTTGAAACCCACCCATGGGCTAGGGGTGCACAGGTGAATGGTAAGGCTGGAACTGCTTCTGCAGTTGCTGGGGGTTGGGGGGCTGAGCGTAACAGAGCAGATTAGATGGTGGAGCTGAGCCAACCAAAAAACTAAACAACAGTCTGACCAGAGTAGAGACAAGGCCGAAAAGACCCAAGCCCTGTAGGAAAGCAGGGATCTGGCAGAGAAAATGACACAAGGCCGGAGCAGCAAATGACGCAAGTGAAGGCAACAATTAAGTTTGAGGTCCCAATATGAAGGGAGAGGAAACCCCAATAGAAAAAAATAAACATAAGACAGAAAATAAAGAAAAATAATAAGGACAAGAGTAGAACATTAGAAACCAAGAAAGATCAATCAAATAAATAAGGCAAATCTTAAACAATAAAATAGGGAGGAATTGGAGCTCAAAATTTAAAAAAAAACTATAGGGAAGAAAAGTCATTTTTTTTTAAAGTCATTTATTTGACATTTATAGGCCGCCCTTTTCCCTGAGGGGACTCAGGGCGGCTTACAATTAATAGGGAGGGAGTGCAAGACAGAACACAAGAAAAAAAATGTGAATAAAAAAAATAAACCAGTAAAACACAACATTCATTCAGCATTCAGGTGGGGCGAGATTAGGGTCTTATCCCCAGGCCTGACGGGATAGCCAGATCTTGAGGGCTGTGCGGAAGGTCTGGACGGTGGTGAGAAAAGAATAAATAAAACTAAAACCATAGTAAGCAAGTTACATAAATAACAAAGTAGAAGTTAACATTTTTCTTCTGGAAAATTGTGGCAAAATCTTCCACATCCTTAAATGAAACATTTTTAAACTATTTTTTATTTTTTTCTTGAAAAATATATTGAGATAAAAATCTCCTACTATTACATACTGTTTTATCCTAAAAAGAACCAGCAAAAAGAACAAACTAATGGTACAGGTGACTGATACTATCGTGGTATGCAATATATGTTCCATGTATGTGCTTATGCCCAAACATCACCCAAAGTATACATGTATTAAATGTAAACTATGTGAACTGCTAGAGGAAAAATAAGGAATCTAGAGGGAACTCCAGCCAAACTCCAATCTATGCAAGAAAGCTATGCCCAAATCAAACCATATAATGAATCAATAACTCCCAGAGGATTTGACCCTGCAGATAAACCCTTGAGGGGAGATTAATGGAGGTATGTCACACATAGAAGGAAACATAATAAGCAAAGAAAAAAGCAGCATGCATCTAATAAACCCTATTGCCCAATCTAACCCAACCAGAAGCAGCCCCATTAAAACTAAGCAATCAATTTCTCCCCCTAGAGGAAAATGTGCAGGCCCACAATCCCCTCTTAAAGAAAACACGCAGACACTTAGAAAAGAGACATCATCAAATCTCCCTTAAAAAGTCACATCAACAAACACACCTAAGATAAACAGAAAAGGAGCCAAGACTGCACCCCCTAAAAAGGAAGGCAAGTGTGGGTGATAGGAGATTCTATTCACAAAGGAACAGAACCAGCCATCTGCAGACTAGACATATAGTTTAGGGCAGTGGTGGATTCCTACCAGTTTGGCCAAACCAGTAATGGTTTAGCAGCTTGGGTGGCTGGAACCAGCAGCAACCCAGGTCTGCCATGTCCCTGAACTGGTTCTCTGGGTGGCACCACAGGCAGCGCTATCTTGTTTTTGATTGCATTTTGCATGTGTGTGTAAAGAGTGCACACGAGCGAACTGGCAGTAGTGCCTGCTGGAATCCATCCCAGGTCTAGGGTGGTATGTTGTTTCCTTGGAGCAAAAATTAAAGATGTGGCTGAGAACTTAACCAAAATAATTAGGCCCATAGATTATTAAACTTTCCTCCTCTTTCACATTGGGACAAATGACACAACAAAGAACCTAAGTACAATATTAAGAGATTATAAGCAACTAGGCGATAAAGATAAGGAGCTAGGAGCACATGGAGTGTTCTCATCAGTACTCCCAGTACTGATGGCCAATACCCATTGAGTGAAATCAAAGACATAAACCACTGGCTAAAGGGTTGGTGTCGCCAAGAAAACTTTGGTTTCCTGGACCATGGACTATGGATTGCCTTACCTACCAGAAGGACTCTTGGCAAAGGATGGACTACATCTCATGAAAACAGGGTATTTGGAAAAAAACTAGCCCAACTCCTCAGAAGGACTTTAAACTAAAATTAAGGGTAGTGAGTGACCAATCATTAAAATCTCTAGAACACAAGCCAAACATAAATCTCAAGATTTATGACATGAACAGGCATAAAAGTCTTAAATGCATATATACAAATGCTTATATACAAATGTAATTTCCACCATTATGTACATAACACACTGATGATAACTTATGTCACAAAGTACTGTATATTTTTGAATACTCACACTGGGTGTCAAAGAACATTTCCATCTGTAAGATATTAATGTTTGTATAACTTCAGGAATTAATTGATATAAATTGACCCATATTCTCTTAAAGTCAATGGACTGCCTTGAGAAGATAAATCAATTATTTGGCTAATATAAAGTCACTTTATAATAATACAGAAGTTAAGATTGTTGGGTTCATTCAGCAGTAATCTATTGTGCAACCTTTTTATAAATACATATGTGCATATGTCAGAATCAGATATTATTAGCATAGCAAAAACTCCAGCTTGGTACCAATGCCCAAATCTCTGATTTTTAGTATCCATCAGAATGTAGCAGAATGGAAAAAAAGTTTGAATAATTATAGCCCAAAACATATTTCCTTACCATCAACTCTTAGTTCATATGGATAGTGATTGACCTCTTCTCTAAGCAAGCCCATTTCATACCTTGCCCCGGTCTTCCATCAGCCCATTAAATTTGAGTTATTCCTAACACATCTACATCAATACCACTTATAAAACCTTTGTAAGACCACACCTAGAATACTACATCCAGTTTTCATCACAACAATAAAAAAGATGTTGAGACTCTAGAAAAAGTGCAGAGATGCACTAGATGATTAGGGGACAGGAGACTAAAACATATGAAGAATGTTACAGGAACTGGGCATGCCTGTCTCTTAGGGAAAAATAAAAGGACATTTTACATCAAAAGATCACACATTTGCAGAGAGAACTTAAAACAAGGGGAGCAGGATGCTATAATAAAAGCAATAGATAAGGTAACTGAAAAATTTATCTACTACTTGTAGAGTAATAATATTACAGTTTATAGTCTGGCACAAAGATGTAAACCATTCCCCTGTGTGCTGCTTGGAGAATCCAAGCATGAGTTTAACTTCTGTCTGTCTGCCTGATGACTGAATTGGAAAGTTTTGGCCATGCCTCCCTGGTTCAACTGCTTGCAGTTTCTCAACTCAGCCTGAGCCCGAAAAACGTGTCTAAAATTTCTCTCATGTCAATCAAGCAGTTTAGATAGAAAATCACCTACATTCAGATTCTTCAAACAAGCACAGTGGAAATTATAAGGAGCAGGTGATTTGGAGGATGCAGAGCCGCCTCGTGGCTACTCTCTCCTCCACAAAAGCATTGTCCGCTTGTCATTGTGGTGAGCAATCACATCCTCCTCTTGTCATTGCGGCGAGAGCAGTGCTGCCGTCAAACCTCTATTTGAGGCCAGAAAATTTCAGTGAGTACCGATCATTATACTCAGAGTGGCATTATGGCAATGTCGGAGTAGTCTGAGGCCAATTCCCAGTTCATGCCAAAAGCCATTCCTAGAGTCCGCCACTATTTTGGATCATCGGCAGGGTGGCCATTTTGATCATGCACACCCGGGAAGGTGCCAAAGCTGCTCTCCTTAGAGTTTGAATCTGTTGGCAGGGCTGCCATTCCTTGGGCACACCTCAAGGCTGCGGCAATTATGGCAAGTGTCTCCAGCACTGAAGCAATGGCGGAAGTTTGTCTGGTTTCTTCATCTGGTGCTTACATCAGTGGACCAGCGCTGACCGAGGACAAACAGCAGAGGACTTGATTCACAGGGTCACTGTCCGAGAACTTGGAAATACTCTGGTGATTAATCAGCAATTGTTTTCTGATGCTGCAGAAGGCCAATACCTAGGGAGGTGGTGAGTCTTTGCGTTCGAGGCTAGTTTGATTGGCCCCTTTTAAAATGGCTGAAGGCTGAGTAGGAAAAGCTGTCAGGTCTGAATCATCTTCCAGCCACCAAGGAAGTCCAGGTTCCAAGCAGCCCAGATCCAGTTCTAAGAGGTCTTCAAGGTCTACTAAAACTCAGGGCCCTTCATGTAGCAAATCATCGAATATTTATGACAGGGATTCCAGAAGATGCCAAAAGGTGTTGGAAAAACAATTTGCAAAAACACAAAAGGCTTCATAGTTCCCCTTTCACATCAGGTTGACACCAATCCCCAACAGGTGGAGGGACCCCAGAGTTGGCCTCCTGAGGACACAGCTGAACCTCAGGTACTGCAGGCTGCCTGCTTTGTGGAAGACTTCACCCCTTTTGCTTGCAGGAAAGAGCAGGCAGAGATACAGCGGGACCCTGGGCCCTCAGTGACCTTTATTCTAACAGCAGCAGGACTCCAAATGATGGAGAACCAGGGTCCGGGCCTGACCCAGGAGCTATGAGATTACATCTCTGAGGCCATTGTCCAGGGAGTAGAGGCAGCTTTTCAGCGTAGGGGCCTCCTCATTCCTAATCAATTGGGAACGATTCCCCCCATTGGAGGACAGGCTCCCCCCATTGGAGGAGGATCTGATATCTTTGCAGGAAACCCATTCCCCCAGGCCCTCTGTCTGGGGGGAGAAGAGATTGCTGATTAAGATCTATCAGAGGACGAAGGCATGGCCCCAGATAGGCCCACCTTTACTGGTCTTTTTAAGCAAGTGTTTTTTAAATCCCTCCTTTATAAAGCAAAATCTGTCACTATTATGGGGGTCACTGGAGGTTACTCGGAACCACCCAAGGATCTTCAGGATCAGAGTGAACGGCTGTTCACTGAACCTCTTGCAGAACATGAAATAGTTCCTTCCCCTCAGTTGTTCATGGATGTAGTCCAACATCAATGGACCCAGCCTTGTTCTGTCACAACTCCTAGTGGAAGTGGCAAACAGCTCTATTCGGTTGGCCCCGAATTAGAACAACTCCTTCAGTGGCCAAAGGTGGATGCTCCAGTGGATGCCCTAGCATCCTCAGCCCTCATTCCTTCTGACTTGATTGAGGGTGTAAAGGTAGAGGACAAAAAGCAGAGACTTCCATCCACAAAACTCACCAAGCCTCCGCTTGTGCAATCAGGGCAGCTCCCTTGGCATCCTTCTTCAATAGAGCCATCTTACTCTGGCTCTGCCAGTTATTAGCCAGGCTTTCTCTTGAGGACTCCTGACTGTGCCAGGATATAAACAAGCTGGCTGCAGCCCCCAAGTATTCTGTGGATGCCACACTCAACATGGCTAAGTTTGCATTGCGGGTGTTGGCATCTAATGTCACCTCACATAGATTCTCATGGCTCAGTCACTGGCAGACCGACATGAGGTCCAAGTGGCATCTGGCCTCAGCTCCCTTCAAAGGAGGCAATCTCTTCAGGGAGTCCCTAGAGCCAATTTTAGTCTATACCAAAGACAAAAAGAAAGTCATGCCATTCAGCTACAGGCATGTGGACCATAGGCCTTATGGTCATAGGTAGCCCTTTCGTTCCACTGATTCTGGATTCCCTGCCTCCCAGTTTCAGTGACCTTACTCTCAAGCATTTGACCGGTCTTAGGACAGGTGTTCCTTCAGGGACAGAGGCAGACAGCATCCCTATGCCAAGAGAACTTTCTGACTGTCTGGCAAGAGGCCTTTTCATAGGGCTAAATGACTTCCAACACAATCTGCCCATTGGTGGTTGTTTGCAGTTCTTCATCAGTCAGTGGGGGAAAAAACCTGACTTCAGATGCCTCCACAGATGTGTGGGTTCTGCAGACAGGGAAGCGTGCCTCACCCTAGAATTTGTGCCTCACCTCCACAGCATTTCATCAGCTGCCCCAGTCCAAGAGGCTCCTCAAAAGGGGGGCTCATGATTGCTGAGATCCAACATCTAATAGAGATCAAGGCAATCAAGCCGGTCCCGGCAGGTCAGGAGGGTTGAAGGTTTTACTCAATTCTCTTCCTGGTCCCAAAGAGCTCGGGGGTGGGAGTGGGGTTGGAGAGCCATTCTAGATCTCAAATGGCTAAATGCCCATGTGGCATACAAACACTTCAAAATGCAGTCCCTACAATCCATCTTGGGTTGCATTCCAGAAGGAGTTCTCCTGACATCTATAGATCTCAAAGAGACCTAACTGCATATTCCCATATGCCCATCCCACAGAAGGTTCCTGAGGTTTTGTTTCACAGGGCACTACTATCAGTACAGGGTCCTGCCATTTGGCCTGTCATCGGCCCCCAGGACCTTCACCAAACTACAGTCATGGCGCACCTATGATCACAACCAGTGCGCATGGAATGTTACCTGGGTGACAATCTCATTCAATCGCCCCCTCCCCAAGCACAGCAGAACCTACACATCACGATTTGAGCATTACAGATACATGGATCTGTGAATGTAGAAAAGAGTCTTCTGATACCCAGTACCAGACTTCTTCACTTGGGGGCAGTAATAGACACAACATCCTGCAGGCTCTCACTCTCCCAAAATTGCCGTTCCAGCATAGCCTCAATCCAATCACAACAATCTGTATCTCTGATCCTTCTTTCCCACCTATTGGGAAAGATGATTTCCTGTATCTCATTAGTACCATGAGCATGATTACACACTCAACCATTTCAATGGCTTCTGTTGCTTCAGCAAAGATCGGCAGGAGCAACTCCAATTCCAAGGTATGGGTGCCCCTGAGACTATGGCAGTCATTCCTCTGGTGGACTTACCCTGCCATAGAGAAGGAGCCCAGGCACATGACCATGACTTCAGATGCCAGTCTATTCAGCTGGGGTGCCCATCTCCAGTCTCAGATAACACAGGGACAATGGTCGCAGGAGGAGCTGGAGAACAACATCAACTCGCTGGAACTCAGGGCAGCTAATCTGGCCCTATGTTGGTTCTAGGACAGGATAGCTGGTCAACATGTTCTCCTGCTGATGGACAATGTGGCCACCAAGGCACATATGAATCAACAAGGGAGCATCCACTCCAAGGCCATGTTGCAAGAGGCAGAAGACTAGGTCTTTGGGCAGAGGCCCACATCCTCTCCATTCGAGCAGAACATATTTCTGGAAAACCCAATGTCCAAGCAGACTGGTTGAGCAGGGTCACCATGGACTACTTAGAAAGCCACCTGCATCCAGATCTCTTCTACCATCTGTCCAAGAGTTTTGGCTGACTGATAGTGGACCTGTTCACCCGACTGTAGAATACTCATCTTCCAAGGTTTTTCTCCAGGCTCCAGACACCAGGAGCAGAAGGAGTCGATGGTCTCTGCAGTCCTTGGCCTCAGAGTCTCCTGTACACCTCCCCTCCCCTCCATCCTGAAGGTGATAAGGAAGGTGCTCACAGAGGGAGTGGAGATTCTTCTAGTCGCTCCTCACTGGCCCCAATGCCCATGGCTCGGGGATTTAGTCAGCCTATCCATGTCACAACCCTGGAGGATACCCCAGGACAGGATCTCTCTCAGCCAGGGGGTACTGGTCCACCAGGAACCTCAGTGGCTCCAGTTAACTGTCTGTCACTTGAGAGGGACATCCTGAGAAGGGATAACTTCTCTGGGTGAGTTATCCATACCATCCAAGCATCTAGACAGGTGTCCACAAACCACATTTACAATGCAACCTGGACTGCATTCTGCACATGGTGCTCCAAGGGCCTTATCAACCCTCTTTCAGCATCGATTCCTCAGATCCTTGACTTCTTACAACACAAACCTGACAAAGGTTTATCTCCCAACATACTTGGAGGCAGGTGACCGATTTGTCCACAATTGTGATGAATGACTACAGTCACCCAACATCTAAGGGTGCCCAGTTTCTTGAAGGGAGCAGTGAATCTGAGACCACCGGTGGTATATCACTACCCCTCATGGGACCTCTCCATCATTTTGCAGGCCCTCACTTCTCCATTGTTCAAGCCATTGAAAACAATGAGTCTCAAGCTTTTGACCTTTAAAGTCGCCTTCCCATGGCTGTTACCTGAGCCAGGAGTATTTCTGAACTAGTGGCACTTTCTCTCTGTGATGACCTGTGTATCATATGACCAGACAGGATCATTCTGAGACTAGACACATCCTTTATTCCTAAAGTGAACTCCTGGTTTCACAAGGCCCAGGAGGTCATTTTATCAGACTTTTGTCCAGACGCAAGACATCCTACTGAAAGATGATGCCATAAACTGGATGGCAGAAGAGAGATTCACTGATATATTACAAGGATGGCTTCCTTTTGACGAACAGAAGGGCTCTTTGTTTCTTTCCAGCCTGCGTCAAAGGGCAAGAAAGTGATTCCATCCACAATTGGTTGATGGCTGAAAGCCTGCATAGCAATGACCTACGAACATCAAGCCAGAAGGGTACCAGGCAGAGGTGGGTTCCTACCAGTTCGCACCTATTCGGTAGAAACGGTTCGTCAAATCTACTGAACCGGTTAGAAGAGGTTCCACCTGTGGACCCGGAAAGGAGGCCACACCTACAGAAGAGGTTCCAAAATTTTTTGAAACCCACCACTGGTGCTTGGATATGATTATTCTACACTATCATGCTCATATTTATAAAACTCAGTGCCTCTGTGAAAGGTAAGGATGACTGCTGCGTTTGTTGTGCAATCAGAACATTGCATGTATTGAAGTTGCCAAAGATGTCTTTTAAAAAACAAGTTTACATCAATTCTTATGCATGCCAGTGCTGTGTGTGAGGTAATTTAAGGTGGTTCTGCCAAGTGTCGTCGGCATCTTCATATCCAGTCACATGAGCGGCAAGCCACTCCCATCTGGTCACATGGGCGGCAAGCCACTCTCACAAAGGAGGCCACGCCCACAGAGTAGGTTCGCACAATTTTTGAAACCCACCACTGGTACCAGGTCACATTACAGTCTCCACAAGGAGCGCAACAACCACCGCTTGGGCTATGCAACATCAGTAGAGGAAATTTGTAGAGCAGCAACCTGGTCTTCACCATTGCTTTTTTTCAGGCATTACAAGCTGGACTCATTCGCCTCAGCCAAGTTATCATTTGGATGACAGGTACTTCAGAGGATTCATTTGACGGAGAGGACCCTGGACCAGCCTGTTGCCCGCCCTTGAGACTCTAAGCTTGGTATATTCCACGCTTGGATTCTCCAAGCACACAGAAGAAAGACTGTTGTCTTACATGAATGATAGTTCTCTGTGCACTACAGGAGAATCCAATCCCACCAAAAAAGGATCTGGGTCAGCGTCCAAGGGCAAATTAATTTATGAATATTAGGAGTATCATTCTGGTCTATGCCTTCATTGAGAAACTGGAAGCAGTTGAATCAGGGAGGTGTGGCCAAAACTTTTCAACTCAGTCATCGGGCAGACAGAAGTAAAACCCACACTTGGTAGAGTTTGGGGACCAAGATGGACTGCCTGTGGTTTAAGGTAAACCCTAGCTATGTGGCATGCTTATCCAGCGCTACATCAGTATTTTCATGCAAATCTATCTATTTTATAAGTGATTGGGCATTGATCGGCTAAATAAAATTTCTCTTCTGTCAAATGCACTGCAAGGAAGAAATACAAACATCATAAAGGCTGAAAACCTTGTACTGAGATCTATTAAAGCATTTGAAATGCTTAGACAGGGATAGGGGCCATACAAAAAAAAGGTTGATGGAATATTTACTTTTGAAACCTTCAAAAATATAAAATTTGTAGAAAATCATCAATTTGATGGACTTCCTCAGGAAAGACTTTTGGAAATCAACATAATAAATTTGAAGAAAAGACTAATGGACCGTGAACATTTAAAAACAGGTAGCCAATTGCAAGACACAAAAAATTACGATTTCTCATTTTTTTGGAGCCAGATTACTGGAATACTGAAGACATAGTAGTTCCATGGCCAGAAGCTGAAGAACAATTGCTTGAATTTGGTGAAATTTTTAATTATGAAATTAATATGAACAATTATAGAGATTTCATAGAAAATGTTTTAAAAGATTCAAAGAACTATGCAATTCCTCACAGTACTAAAAAAGCTAAAGATATTGTCAGAACAATTGCTGTAAGTTCAGCAGAAGCAGAGTTTTTTTAAAAAAATGAATCTCATATGTTCAGAACTCCCCTAACTGTTTCCAACATAACCATCTCATGGCCATTAGTGTACTTGGCCTACTTCTAATTGGCCTACTTCCGTCAAAAAATGGTTACGAGCATACCCACACAACCAATGATCCAAGAGTCAAGATGAAAAAAAGTGCAAGTGAGGAGGGTGCCAATGAAAGAATGATGTGTAAACATCTTAAAATTAAAGACAATTAACACTTTTATGTAAGTACTTGTGTACCTCTTTTATTGTTTTTTCTTATTTAAGTATTAAATGCATGAAATTAAAAAACTTTCTTTTTGTATATCTTCTTTTTGCAGGTCATTCATTAGGGCAAGGAAGTCAGGTTGAAGACACACAACACTTTTATCTTATTAGTAAGTACTTGTGTACCTGTTTTATTGTTTTGTGTACATATTTTATTCTTATTTAAGTAGTAAGTGCACAAAATAATAAACTACCTTTTTGTATATCTTCTTTTTGTAGGTCATTCATTAGGGCAAAGAAGTCAATGATGTTGACTTGGCCACACCCACCCAGTCATATGATCACCAAGCCACACCCATCCACTCACATGACCACCAAGCCACACCCACCCACTCACATGACCACCAAGCCACACCCACTCACATGACCCTAGCCAGCCCATCCTGTCCCATGGCCACCTAGCCATGCCCACCCAGTCACATGACCACCACGCCATGCCCACCCAGTCACATGACCACCAAGCCACACCCACCAACTCACATGATCACCAAGCGATGCCCACTAAGCAAGCCATGTCCACAGAACCGGTAGTAAAAAAATTGAATCCCACCAGTGGCTGAGGTGTAGCTGGAAGAAGTCTGAAACATCTCTAAGGGACTGCTTTGAGCATCTGCAATTGAGGATATTATTTGGTGCACACACACAAAATCTAATGTAATATAATGTAATCTGATGAAGGGAGAAAAACAAGAGATCTATTACTTTCCCTTGTGTTATTGTTGGGAAAAAGATCTTTCACAGTGCTAATGATGTAATTATATTTAAGCCTTTGAGGTATTTTGTTGTTGATGTTTCCATACACACAATAAAATTCAAAGCTGCAAAGATAGAATTGCAATAGGAACATAGAACTTAAATACAACATGGGAAAGCCCCAATACAATGAAAGAGGAATTGAAATGAATACAAACTGATATGTTAAGCATTAATAAATTGAGAAAGACCTGGGTCAAACACAGTCAGTGTGAAGATCACAATGTTTATTATTGAAGACATGAAAAACAAAGAAGAAATGTGTGGCTTTTGTTTTTGGAAGGGCATAACAAGATCATAGCACGGATAATATCAATTAGACTTCATGGACAACTATTTTATATGACAATCATCTAAATTTATGCTCCACCTACCAATGCAGAAGAAGATGATCAAATTCAAGTTGAATCAAGTTCAATTTGAAATCTACAGAATTTCAAAACCAAGATCTACAGGATTTCAAAAGCAAGCAACATGTGCTGATTGTGCTTAGTGACTGAAGTCAAAGTTGGAAACACTAAAGAGGACAATGTAGTTGGATTGTATGGCTTAGGAAACTGAAATGAAGTAGGAGACTAGCTTATAAATTTCTGCTTATAAAATTTTTATAGAAGAGCTCAACATCAAAGACATGAGCAGATACTGACTGTGAAATACATCACAAGCTGATCATGTGCAAGTTCTAAGTTAGACTTTCTAACTTCCTTTTAAAATGAAGAAAGCCAGTTAGTTCCCAAGACATGATCTTGAATATATACCCACAATTTTCAAGTGGAACATCAGGAATCTCTTTGAAGTCCTGAAACTCATTGACAGGACAGCAGAGATTTGTGGAATGAATATTGCTAAGAAAAGAAGACATAGGCAAGAAAGACAAAATCTCAGAAAGGAACTTTAAAAAAAATGTTTCAGAGAAAATAAGAATAATATAGCGACATTTGTGAAGACATGGAAAATGAAAACAGACATAAAAAACAAAATATTTCAAAATAACTCTGAAAGGAGATTTCAACCTCAAACTGGTATGCAGATGCAAATAGAGAGTAATTGATTCAAAAAAGATCAAAGCAAGATGTAAGGACCTACCTCACACACCCCTCAAAAAAGTGTAGTTCTTGAAAACCTGGTATTTCAAAAGAAATCTTTTATTCGAAAGGAGTGAAAGCAAATCAACATTCAAAACAGGCTCTGGGACCCTCAGGCTGTACAATCTATGATAAAGGGACTTAGGAACCCCGTCCCAATGTGGATTCCCACCAATCCACAGGTGTAAAGATGTTTTCGTACTAACTTCTTTGAGAAACAGATAAGCAGGGATTCTCAAGGATCATCTTCTTGAGTTTCAAACTACATGGCTCCCCCCCCCTTGCATCCTCCAAGAGGTGAGGATTTTCTAGACCTCCTGAGGCACCAGACAACAGTTATAAATTGGGATAAAGGTTATATAAACAGGCAAGGCAAGACATAGAAAGGAGAAATAACAAAATGCATTACCCCCACCCCCACCCCCATCGTCCACCGAAGAATGGCAGATACACGGATCTGACATACTGCCTTCCTCAGAAAAATGGAAAGTCCACCTGGAAAGACATAAAACATATTCCACTATAATGGGGGTTGGGTGTGTAGGCAAGGAAGTCTGAACTTTAAAGTGATTTCTGGCTTGAGTAGGCTACAGTGAAACACTAGATGAACCTGTCTAAGTGTTTTAGAAAAGAGGAGTTCTACCGTGATGGGGTTAATGATTCTGGTGATGTGGAATTGACCAATGAATCATGGTCCCATTTTCTTAGAAGGATTGTAGAAACTTTGTGGATAATTATACACGGTCCCCCACTTTGAATGGTTTGGGTTCACAGCATTTCTTGTCAGCATGAACTTTAAAAGCTGCTCTAGCTTCTTGTAGAGCTAGTCTGATCACTGGCCAAGTGGATTGTAGATTGTTTATCCACTACTTAACGAGGGGATGTCAGGTTCCTTAGCTGATAGCTCTGGCATGGGGTTGAATTCTTGTCCTGTGGGAACCTGAAATGGGGTGAAACCAGTGCTCCTGTGTACAAAGTTTTTGTAAGCTACTTCAGCAAATGGTAACAGGTCAGTCCAGTTGTCCTGTTTGTAGTTAATGAAACATCTTAAATTTTGTTCTAACACTCCATTAGCCCTTTCAACCCTGTCATTTGTCTGAGGATGACGTGAAGAGGACAGTCCCTGGGCGGAGCCTAACAGGTTTAATAAAGCCCACCAAAATGTGGAGGTGAATTGGACACCCCTATCTGAAATAATCCATTGGGTAGCTCCATGGAGGCGATAAATGTGGACTAAAAACATTTTTGCTAGTGCCTTAGCTGTTGGGATCTTCTGACAGGGTATAAAATGGACCTGTTTTGAAAAGAAGTCCATTACAACCCAAATAACTTTGTTTCCTGTGCTTTCAGGCAGCTCCACTATAACATCCATATAAATCTCTCTCCAGGTGCTGAAAGCTCTGCTACAGTTTGTAAAAGTCCTGGGGATTTTCCTTGTCATCTTTTTGCAGCTGCGCAAGTGGGACAGCTAGCAACATAGCTCTCAATGTCTTTTTTAAGGGGTGGCCATGAGAATTGTCTTTTGATGAGATGTAGAGTTTTGACAAATCCAAAATATCCAGCTATGCTGGATTCATGGCATCACTTCATGAAATTCAGTCTTTGACTAGCAAGGATATAAAGTTAGTTTTCTACCAAGGCTAAGTTGTCTTTGAGCAAACAAATGTTTTTGTGTGCTTTGAACCAATCATCCTTAAGTAGAGCCTCCTTAAATTTGGAGACTGTTGCATTGTCAGCAAGCGGTTCTTTTTTGGCTTGTGCTTGGGTAATTACTTTGGCAGCTGGGGTGTTTGGAACATAGGTTTAACAATTTCAGTCTTTTTGCTGTTGTATTGGGGTTTTCTGGACAGGACATCAGCTAAAATGTTTTTCCCTCCTGGGAGATATTTGAGGGTGAAATTAAACCATTTAAAGTATTGTGCCCAGCATACTTGTTTGGGGGAGAGTTTTCATTGGGTCTTCAGAGCTTCTAGGTTTTTATGATCAGTTCAGACTTCAAAGAGGATGTTGTTCCCTTCTAAGAATTAGCTGCATGTGAGGGGGCCCATCATACTGCATAAGTCTCCTTCTCCCATATGACCCATCTTTGCTTGGTTTCAATTTTTTGGATGTGTTTGCATACGGTTGCAATTGTCCCTGTTCATTGCTTTGCAGTAAGACTGATCCTACTGCCACGTCACTGGCATCTGCTTGGATGACAAATGGTTGTTTCAGATCTGGATGTTTTGGGATTGGTTTGGCTGAGAATAATTGTTTAAGTTTTTCAAATGCCACTTGGCATTCTATGGTCCAGTTAAGGGGTTGCTTGGTTTTGATTTCTCCTCCCATCCTTTTTGTCTTTAGCAAGTTCATAATGCGGAGAGCGAGTCTCGCAAAGGCTGGAATGAATTGACTGTAAAGGTTAGCAAATCCCAGGAAACTTTGTAGTTGTTTATGGGTTTGGGGTCACTCCCAATCAATGACAGCTTTTACTTTTTGTAGGATCCATCTCTATTCTGTATCCCAGTAGTAAATTTCTTGGTGGAACTCACATTTAGAGAGTTTTGCATAGAGTTTGGTGGCTTGGAGTTTAGTGAGAATGCTCAGATTAGTTTTATGTGTTCTGCTTTTGTTTCAGTGTAAATGAAAATGTCATCAAGATAAACCAGGACCCCTTTGTATAAATGGACATGGAGCATCTTGTTAATTAGTTGCATAAACAGGGCAGGGTCCCCTTGTAGTCCAAAAGGGAGTACTTTAAATTGGTAAAACCCCAGTGGGTGTTAAATGCAGTCTTCCAATCACTCCTTTCCTAATTCTGATGCAGTGATATATCTCTTGTAAATCTAGCTTTGAAAATATTTTTCCTTTAGAGAGGTGGGCCAGCATATTCTTCATGAGGGGGAGGGGGTACATACTTTCCATACTAATTGAGGTTGAGGTTATGGTAGTTGACAAAGGTGTAAGGAGCCATCTTTCTTTACGTGGAATAATACAGGAGTCACTATTTTTGGTTGAATTGAATTTATGCATTTATATGCCGCCCTTTTCCCCGAAGGGGTTGGGTGGGTTCGAAGAAATCTTGTTTTAGATTTTTGTGAATAAATGCTGAGTTCATCTATTTCTCTGGGGGACATGCAGTGCATCTTTGGTTTTGTCCCTGGTAAGATCTCAATGGCACAATCTGTGGTGCGATGATGTGGGAGTTCATCCAACACCTCCTCACTAAATACTTCGTCCAAATCCTGGTATTCTTGAGGATGCTAGTGGCCTCGGCAGGGTGGCCAGCCATGGCCAGTTCCCTGTCCCTTTCTCCACTTTCCTTCCCTCTGGGGGTTTGCAAATGTTATATGTCTCTGGAATTTTACATTTCCACTAATCCGGTTTACTTTAGAGTTCCATTTCCATAGCCATGCAAGCCCTAGGACTAGTGGCCATTCAGTGGTGGGTTCTGGATCCCGTTGCAATCAGAATGGTGCAACAGGGCCGGGCGTCCACCACATGAACGTGCACAGTTTTATTTGTAATGGTTCTGTGGCAAAAATGGCTGGTTCCCTCCTGCTACTGTGCCGTATAGCTGGCAGAAAGCGATGGGGGTTTTCATTTTCTTTTTTCTTTTTTGTTGTTTTTTTTTCTCAAAATACTTTTTTTATTTTCCATTTTCATAACATAATCGCATGTATACTATTACATAGCCAATATCATATTGTATTAAGTAGTAATTACATCCGTTCCTCTTGCCATCAACTCTCAGAAAGATAAAACCCATTATTAGCTCTTCTGCTCTCCATACACCTTTCTTCTGCCTCTCTCCTACCTCCTTTCTTCCCTCCATCAACTTTTTCTACTCTACTTCCCCTTCCTTTCTCCTTCTCCTCTCTTCATTCCACCTCCTTATTCTCCACATCTTCCCCCCTTACCCTCTCTTCCTATCTTTCTTCTCTCCTCTGCTTCCCACTCTTCCTCTCATTCACTTGGTGTATTTCAGCTTCTGAGCAAATGCCATTCTGCTGATGGTATTTATGCTTCCATATCAATATACTTAACATATCTTAGTTTTAAAGAAAAATAAGAGAAGACAGTATACATGTGCAATCATATTTCTTTAAAATCTAACACCCCTCATCAAGCCTAATATACATCCCGGCCTCCCCCCTCCCCCCAATCCCCCCAGCCTTCCCTACCCCAACTTCCCAGAACCCATACACGATGTCAGCCTCTGCTTTGCTGCTGCTTCGGCTGTCATTGAAACGGGGGGGGGCATGGTATTTGGGAAGGGAATCATTATGTGCTGAGGAAGATTCTAGACGCTGGCCTGACCATCTCATTGCGCATGCGGAGGAAGGGAGTTTCCCGCCAAGGTTAACTGTCCAGCATTCCATCCTGGTGATGTTTTTTGAAGATATCTCCCACCTGACAGTTGGGTGAATTATAATTGGACTATGGACTGGGGTGCCAAGGGGAGGGGATTGAACTATACATGATATTCTTTGCTTTCGCGCCTAATTAACCAGATTCAGCTTTGCTTCGCTACTATTTGTTTGTAATTAGTAAAGTACACTTAATTTCAAGCAAATGGAGTTGAGTGGTTTCTTCCTGATTATTAAATGAAGTAGCATCTGACACACGGTATAAATCTTTAACAAAAACAGTCTAAAATATTTGAAAAAAGAATAGAAAATTGATAACATCTTTAAATGGAACTTAGCTCCTCCTTGCTAAGCTAACTTTAAAAATTTATATCATTCCTGATCTTAATCATAAGCTGTCTGGAATTTCTTAGTCCCATATTTATTTTGAATATAATCGATCCATTTTTTCCAGTCTCGTTTATATCTCTCATTTGAGTAGTCCTTAAGATATGCAGATATTTAGCCATCTCAGCTAAATTTGTGACTTTCAATGTCCATTCTTGAATTGTAGGCAAATCTTCCTTTTTCCAGTATTGCGCCACCAACAATCTAGCTGCAGTTATTAAGTGCAAAATCAAATTAATCTCTACAACTATACAATCATAATTATACCTAACAAAAATAACTGAGGGGTAAACTTTATCCTTTTTTAAAGAACATTTTGCATAATCCACTATATTTTTATCCAAAATGCCTTAACCTTTTTGCAAGTCCACCATATATGAAAATATGTAGTGTCGAGAGAATCACATCTCCAGCATTTGGGTTGTAAGTTCGGATACATAGAAGCCAATTTTTTAGGATCTAAATGCCATCTATAAAACATCTTGTAAAAGTTTCTCTCAAGTTTTGGGCTTGTGTAAATTTTACATTTCTTACACAAATCCTTTCCCATGTATCCAACATTATTGGTTCTTCAATATTTTGAGCCCACTTTATCATACAGTTTTAGCTAATTCTGTTTCAGAGTCCACTGTATTAATACATTGTATAGTCTCTTTATATGCATTAAGCTTTGACCTCTTATTTGTTTAAATAAATTATCCTCGACTTGCATAAAACCAATTTTTTGATCTGTTTTCCACCTGGCCTGTAGCTGTCCATACTGGAACCATGTTTGAATTACCTTTTCCTCTTTTAATTCATCCAAGGATTTTAGTTGTAATACACCCCTTTCTAGGGTAAGAAGCTGTCTGTAAGTAATTATATCCTGTTTTTGTATTATGTTCATATTTCTATTGCATGTCTAGGAATTGCCCACATGGGTATCTTATCATTTAATTTTATTGATATTTTTCCAGACCGCAGTAAAGCATTCCTTAAAATATGACTTTTAAAATTCTTGTCCACTTTTTTGTTATATAGCAGGTAATATGCCAGCCATATACCAGATCATACCCCTCGATATTAAGTATTCTATCATTTGTTAAATTAATCCAATCACTAATTACAGATAAAGCTATGCGTCATAGTATAGTTTTAAATTGGGTAATTTCAAACCTCCCTCTCACGCGCATCTTGCATTATTTTTAGTTTTACTCTCGGCTTCTTCCCTGCCCATACAAATAATACCCTTCTGCCATTCTAACAGGTTCACATCTTTTTTAAGTATAGGTAGCATTTGGAAAAGAAATAAAATTTAGGTAAAATATTCTTTCACTGCTGCTATTCTTCCCAGCAAGGATAACTGTAACTTCTCCATTTTTTCATCTCTGTCTGTATACTATGCCAAAGTGGTTCATAATTATACTTATATAACTTCCCGTTTGAGGTTGAAATATGAACTCCTAAATATTTGACCTTTTTAACTATTTCGCATCCTATCATTCCTTCTAGTTCTTCCTTTTGTTTAGTATTCATTTGTAGCTAATATTTTTGTTTTCCCTAGATTTATTTTAAATCCTGACACTTGACCATATTGATTAATCATATTCATTAAGATTACTAGATTCCTGCGGTTGGGTTAATATTATAACCAGATCATCCACGAAAGAAAGTACTCTATATTCTTGCTGCCTAATCTTAATTCCCTTTAGGCCCTCCAAGCCCCATATTTTATTCAACAATATTTCCAAAGTTATAATAAACAATAATGGGGACAAGGGAAACCCTGTCTTGTACCTTTTTCAATTTGAAAAGAATCTGTTAAACTTCCATTAACTATAATTTGAGCTTTTGCTGTTGATATATTGCTTTAATTGATTGTAAGAAACGTTCTCCTATTTGCATTTTTTGCAGTGTTTTCAACAGGAATTGCCAGTTAACTCGATCAAAGGCTTTCTCAGCATCCAGAAATATGACGCAGCAGGAATTTGGTTATTCTTTCCCAAATATTCTAGTGCATTAACAATTAATCTTACGTTACTTCTCATTTGTCTCCCTTGAATAAAACCTGTTTGATCATTATGAATCAATTGTTGAATAACCAACATTAACCTATTTGCTAGTATTTTAGTAAAGATTTTATAATCTAGATTAAGTAGTGATATAGGTCTGTAGTTTTTTGGTTGGGTAATATCTTGGTCTTCTTTGGGTATCAGGGATATAAAAGCTGTCTTCCAAGATGGAGGTACCTTACCTTCGTTTGAATCTTATTAAATAATTCCTTAAGAGGTTCTACCATTTCTAATTGTAGATTTTTATAGTAAGCCGCTGTCAAGCCATCTGTACCAGGTGCCTTCCCTGCCTTTAACTGCTTAATTACCTGTAGAATTTCCCCGAAGTTATTGGTTGATTCAATCTTTCCCTCTGCTCTTCTTTAACTATGGGTTTTTCTTTATCCAAGTATCTCTATATCTAGACCTTTAATTTTGTCACCCTTGTACAATGCTGTAAAGAATTCACGGAAGACCTTTTGAATCTCACCCTGTTGATACACTTCTTTCCCTCTGTAGTGCAATTTGGCTATGTTACGAAATTTTTGTTTTTTCCTAATCTGATATGCTAACCATCTACCAGATTTATTTGCATTGCAAAAGTGTTATGTTTGCATATAACAGACTAGTGGCTACCTGGTCTGAGATCGCATATTAAATTGTTTTAATAAGGTAATTGCTTCTTTAATCTTTATATCTCCTGGTTTTAAAGTTAACTCTTGCTCTTTCTTCCTAATTTCATCTTCCAGTTCTGTTCGCTTTTCCCCTTGTTTACGTCTATGTAATCTATTTAGATTTATCAAAGCTCCTCTATATACGCTTTACTTGCATCCCATACAATTTCCATAGATGTACCCTTATTCATATTAAAAACAAAGTATTCTGTTAACAATTTTACATTCATTAGTATATTCTCATATCTAAATAAATTTTCATTCAATCTCCAAGACCTTCTTGCTTGCGTCACCCTCCCACTCCATCCAAACTGGATTATGATCTGATAAAACTCTGGCACATATCTTTGTCTTCTTCACCCTAGAAAGCAAATCATTGGTAGTTAGTATGAAATCAATTCTGGAAAAGGATTGATGTCTATCAGAAAAGAAGGTAAAATATGTTCTTCTGCATTTCTTTCTCGCCAAATATCTCTCAGTTCGAAATCATCATTGTATCGAAAAAGGATTTAGGTAGTTTCGCTCGCATTTGAGTATTTGGCCGAGAAGCCTTCTTATCTTTCTTAGTGTCCATAACACGTTCCAGTCACCCAATAGTATGCAGGACCTATAATCCCACTGTACTAATTTGGCATGAAGCTTTCTATAAAATCCATCTTGTTGTTGATTGGGAGCATATATTCCCAATAGCAATGTCCTTTTCCCTTCTAATACCAAGTCTATTGGGTTTTTTTTTTTTTTTTTTTTTTTTTTTCTTACCGATATTTATCTTACCTGTGGGATCTGCTTCGATTAATTCAGCTTTCATATCCTTCCTTAAGTATATAACTATATAATTTTTCTTCTCTGAAGCAGAAGCTATAAAATGTTGTCCAAATCTTGTATTAATCTGATATTTTTGATCAGTTGATCTAATGTGAGTTTCTTGCAAACAATTACATCATTCTTGAACTATTTAAGATAATGATTTATTTCTTTCTTTTCTGTGGAGAGTTTAATCCATTGACGTTCCATGTTAGGAACTTAGTTGTCATCTTTGGCTCCCTGAAGCTTTTTTAGAGCCATCTGAACATCCTGGAATTTAACCTTTGGTCTGGCTCCTCCCACTGCTTCTAAGCTGGTACCTGTAGCATCTTGACCGGTAACAGGGGTTTGTTGTGACTGTCGCTTTTTTAATGTTGGTCCATTCGTCTGGTAATCACATGGGTTTGTCTTCGTTCCTTGGCTCCGTGCTTCTGAGAGAGAAAGATGATCCATCCTTATTGATAATTGTGTAGTTTGCTGTCTATCTTGTCCTTCTTGTTCTCTTTCTCTAGGTCCAGGGGGGGGGTGTCCGGCCTTCAAGATATTATGGCAAAAATCTCAGGCCTTCCATATTGAATTAAAACCATATCTTTGCCCCTGAAAAATTAGTGCTAGTCCAACTGGTGCATCCCATCTGAACTGTAGCTGACGATTTTTAAGCTCTTCGACTAAAAAGCATAGTCTTTTCTAGATCTTAGCATTTGAGGTGGTATCTCTTTCAAAACACTCACTTCCTGACCCCCAATTTGAAGCTTGGTTTTATAGGACTCTTGCAATATCATATTCCTCATGTCTCTTGTGGTAAACCACAATGTCCCTTGGAAGTTGCTTCTGTTTAGCAAGCCAGGAGTTAACACGATAGACCTTATCAATTTGCCAATCAAAATTCCCCCCCTGGCCTTCCCATCAGACTATCGAAAGCTTTTGAGAGAATCTGTTTCAGATTTTCCTGGTTATTTTCACGCAAACCTCTTATTCTTAGAGCAAGTTCCATTTGTCTATACTGTAACATAATAATTTCTTTTTCAGCATCTCCAACTTTTTGTTGAACCATGTCTATTTTGGATACCAAATTAATATTAGAGTCATTAAGATCTTCTAATCTGCTTTCAATTCCGGACACATAATCTGAAAATGAATTAAGAACCCCCAACATCATCCCTGATCTTCTGAACCCGGGTCTCAAGTTTATCAGACAGTTCTTTATGAGCAACGGATATCTCCTCCTTAATTTTTGTTTCCATCGTAACTACATGATTTTTAAAGGCTTCAGCCAGTTCCTTCTGAAAAGTTTCTTTAGTTAACGGCTCCCCTATGGGGGGAAGAAGTAATGACTGTAGTTTCGTGCCGGGGGGGGGAACTGCCCGCACTTTTGAAACGGGGGGGGGGGACCTTTTGGATAGGGTTTTGCTTAGAAGCCATTCCAAGTTTTAATCTTCTTCAGCCAATTAATAAGTCTATGCTGGTCGATTGTACAGCAATTGCTGTTTAATTTAGTAATAAATCACTCCTTTTCTTTGAAGTTTTAAACTCCGTAGAAGTTCAAAGCCCGATCAGTGTTACGAAGCTGCTTGGCACCATTTTGTATATCTCTTTAGCAAGTAAGATATCAGAAGGAATTCTTGTAAAATGAAGGTAAGGATTAATACAAACAATTAAAAGTTCACGTGTATAGGCTCTGCTCGTCTTGAATTCAGTAGATCAAATTTTTGTTCTGAGGGTGGGTTTTGTTTTGTGCTGCTAATAAACAGCAGGAATTCCTGGCACGGAGACAATTCTGCTCTCGGGTGCCCTTCCTCCCCTCCCAGAGTTGGTCTGAGAAAGTTAGTTGGCACGTTGCCCAGCACAATTAGCTCACCTTATCTCCTTAGCCCGAAGGAAAGATAAACAAGCTGTCAAACGGCTGATGGATTGCTGTTCAGACAGTTTAACGCAACCAGAATTCCGGAGCTGTTAACGACCAGCTCCCACCAGCAAGCCCCCCCCAGGAAGCCCGGGGGTTTTCATTTTCCTTAGGCGAATTCACAATCTCCCTGCCAGTGTTGGGCTAATTAGGCATCAGGTGCACCCCAAATCCAATAATGCTGCTACTTCCTCCCCTTTCTTTCAGTTGGGGATAAAAAGTCGTAGGAGTGGGGTGAGTGGTTCGATTGGGTTGCTTACCAGTGGGTCATCTTCTGGATCATTTTTGGACGGGCTCAAGTCTTCTAGGGGTGCTGGAGTTTCTTCCTCTGGGTTTGGGGGGAATGAAACTCCATGGCATCCTGGCTTCTCTTTTCCTCAGGGGTGGGTCTTGCAGGTTCCTCCCTGACAGGCAATCAGGCTTTCTGGTGGGGTTTTCGAATGGCACTGCTGTGTGATGCCCCTCCTTCCCACACTTGAAGCAACCTAATGGCATCAGTGCCATGGCTGTTTGGGACTTGAATGGTTCCTGCCATCCCTGGGGTGGGGATCTTCTCCAGGCTTTGACAGTGTGGTGCTGGCTTCAGGTCATGTTAATCTCTGCCTCCTCTGCCACCAGGTACCATTCATGCAGGGGGTTAGGGCCCCCTCCCCCTGGGCCAGGCAGGCAGTGCACAGGCCATCATTGAGCCTGTCTTTGAACCCAGACTAGGATATCTTCTGGCCAATTGACTCAGGCGGCCAGGTTATGGAATTCCTTAGTGTATTCAGCTATAGGGCGATGGCCCTGCTTTATGACTCTAATACGGTTATGAGCTTTGCAATCAGCGAGCGGGTCTTCGAAGCAGTGATGCAGGGCTGACTTGAATCGATCAAACTCCTGCAGCTCTACAGTATCAGAATTGTAAAGGATCACCATCCATCTGGCAGCAGCCCCTTCTACGGCTAGGGTGATAAATCACACTTATGCTCTGGGTTGGAAAATTGCATCCATATTCTTGCATATAGGTGAGGATCTGAGCCAGGAAAACCCCCAATTTCTGGGATCGCCATCAAATGTTACCCCCAAGGGGGGAGTTTTCCTCTCCAGCCATGGGTTCCTGGGTTGGCCGGGAAACATCACCTAGATTGGAATGGCAGGAGACTGGATCCCTCGCTGCTCTTCCAGCTTGGTTGGCTGCTTGGTCATTTGTGGTTGGATCGGGGTGCATTCTCAGGGTGCTTTGGGTGCTGGATCACCCATTCTCATCCATTGGCATTCTGGTTCACCTCGGACATTGAGGTTTTGCAGGGCTTCCATCATGAGGTGGTTGATGTGCTGCTTCAAATGACCATCTGTTAGGGGTTCCCTGATCAATTCCTCCTGATTGGAAAGGGCTTCCAGTTCCTTTTTCCATACAGCTGCCATGAGGGTCGCCCCCCTAGTTCTTCTGTCCCAGCTGTCCCTTTTTCCTACACCAACAAACCATCAGGGCTTCATGGAACTTTCAAAGACAGCTTCGATGTCTTCTATCGGGTTGGGTATTTGTCAAGGTTTCTCACCAGCACTCGGCTTCCCCTTGTTCACTGCTCTATTTGGACATTTTTGCAGGGACCTCTTGGTAGAGTATAAATTTGGAAGAAATGTTGGAATATAAATATTTGGAGTATAAATTTGGAAGAAAAAAGTTTCTTCTCCAGGTTGACTACTATTGCAGAGCCTACTTTATGTAAGGATCTGCCTCACACACACACCCTTCAAAAAAGTATATACTCTTGAAAACCTGGTATTTCAAAAGGAATCTTTTATTGAAAAGGAGTGAAAGCAAATCAACATTCAAAGCAGGCTATGGGACCTCAGGCTATACAATCCATGATAAAGGGATGTAGGAACCTCTCCCAATGTGGTTTCCCACCAATCCGGAGGTGTGAAGACGTTTTTGTACTGGCCTCTCTGAGAAGAATGTCAGATTCACGGATGTGACAGAGTATGTTGAAACATTGTATGTTAGAGCTGTCAAAATCTAAGATACCATATAATATATTCCCTACTTACAAGAACTTAGAAAATAAAGTTAGATCAGCACTCCAATCATTGGAAGCTGGAAGACTACAGGAATTGATGGGAAACTCCATGTAATATGGCAAGAATCAATCAAGCTTCTAACCAACATATGCAGCAAATCTATAGGTAGTGCAGTCAAGAATTGAGTCTAAAGCTTGAGACCTAGATCTCATTGTAGACTAATTTCTTTTCATATCAATTTAATAGTCAGTGATGGCTGCTCCATCATATATTTTTTTCCTTTTCTGTCAAAAGTTGCCCTCTTTATGACAGTGTGTGTATTCTGATTATCTCCAGGTGGAAATAAAGTAATTTATGTCAGGCAAATTGGATAATGAAGAATTTAGCAGCATGGATTGTCAAGCCACTGCTCTAACACTTATCATTCTTCAGAAACCTTGTTAGCTCCTAATTACTTTATAGCTGTATGTCAATATTTTAATCATTTTATATAAAGCCTGCATATTTTGGGATCTGTATATTTCACTGACCACCTTACACACACTCTCCCTGATGCCCCATCTCCAATTCCTGTGAAGACTGAGTTCTCATAGCAAGGTGTTCTTCCCATTCCATGCTACCTGATAGAATGTGTATGATGTGAACTTTATTTAAAATATATTCATTATATTTGATTCTACACTTCTGTTTATATACAAAAATAAACTGTATAGGTAGCTAAGTTAATAAAATAGAAAGGTAAATCTTTCCTCTGAATATATGTATTCCTATCAGGCTGGGCTATATAAGATTTAATAAAGGGTTTTTTAAATTGTTATCTGTTTCCCTATGTATGTCCTGCTTAGATAGAGACTATGAAGTAGATAATCCTATGTTATTTATATATGTAGTTCTACTACCACATATAAAATAGGGGTTTGTAAAATGAAGTCTTCAAATTTAATTATAGTATATTAAGAATATAAAACTCAGACCTTGGGGGAGTACTTCAAAATAAATTAATTGAGACGGAGAAACCTGACAGTAATTAATAAAAGAACATTCAAAACTTTTAGCTTTCAAAGAAATTTCTGCTACTATGTTACAAACTAATTGTAACATCTGACACAATTACAGCAATATGTTGTAGCCATTATTATGTTTTGATAGAAAACCTTGTAATTAATAATGTGACCATCATGTGGGAAAATTTTTGCAGGAAATTTTATTAGTTTATTTATTAACCTTGTATGCCAGTTGACTCCCAATAATTTACCTAGTACTGCATAATCATAAATGTTAGGAAAGACAATTTTAGCACTATTTTTTAAAAAAATAATATTCAAAGAAAGTATAGCTTTACCATGAAATATTTGTTCTCATGAAAGAAAGAGGAACATAGAGCCATGATGGCATTTGACAGATCGAATCTCACCAGGCTCAAGGTTGACTCAGCTTCCATCCTTCTGAAGTGAGTAAAATGAGGACACAGGTTGTTAGGGCAATATGCTGATGTAAAAGCATTGTGAAACAGTATTTGAGTCTACGTGCTATTGCTAAATGCTATATCTGTATGGACAAAGTATATTGAAAAATGAAACTAACAAAAAGGCTTTCATAGCTATCTTTTAATTAAGAAACCATGTATTCATCATAAAAAGGGAAGATTCGTGGTGACTGGAAAGTTCAGCAAGTTTTCTACATTATTACTTCATTAAAACTATTTCTTAAAAGAAAAAATGGAAGACACTCAATTTGTATGGCTGTCCTTTGCTTTAACAACTAGTGTTCATTACTAGGAGAAAGAACAGGCCCACTAATGTACTAGTGAAACAGAGATAAATGAGCTACAACCACCAAGGTTATTCATTTCCTGAAATGTAATTTCCAAGACACCTTTGAGATAATTTTCTATTGGGAAATATACTTGACCATTGGCATTTAGCAATAATCTCAACAAAAACAAGGACAATGATTTATTGCTCATACTATACCATAATGAAGGGGTTTTTTCCCCATGAAACTGCATAGCGTGGAACTTGGTTGACTGATCTGAATCAAAGTACAGTGGAATAATTTAAAGTGTAGTATTTCCTAGCCCAAAGAAAAAAGGAAACATGCTGTTTTTCTATCAAGAATTATAGGGTTCTAGCCTTTCTTTTATAGGGGACGTGGTGGCTCAGTGGCAAAGATGCTGAGCTTGTCGATCAGAAAGTTTGACAGTTCAGTAGTTCAAATCCCTAGCACCGCATAATGGAATGAGCGCCCATTACTTGTCCCAGTTTCTGCTAACCTAGTAGTTCAAAAGCATAAAAATGCAAGTAGAAAAATAGGAACCATCTTTGGTGGGTTGCCAATTTTTTTACTACCTGTTTGGGCGCGCACGTGCAACACTTCTGTGCATGCACAGAAGCATCCAGATGGGTGGGCAGAACCTCCCGCCACCACTACTACCAGTTCACCCAATCCGGGCCAAACTGGCAGCAACCCACCTCTGCTGGGAAGGTAAAGTATTCTGTGCACCTTTGTCATTTAGTCATGCCGGCCACATGACCATGGAGATGTCTTCGGATAGCACTGGCTCTTCAGCTTTGAAATGGAGATGAACACTGCCCCCTAGAGTTGGGAACGACTAGCACATCTGTGCGAGGGGAACCTTTCCCTTTAGTCCTTTTTAAAGGCTAGAGTCACAAACATAGTCTGTTATGTTTGATTATCTATAACCAGTGGTGGGATTCAAACAATTTAACAACCTGTTCTCTGCCCTAATGATTTCTTCCAACAATCAGTTCACCAAACTGCTCAGCAACTTAACAATCGGTTCTCCTGAAGTGGTATGAAATGGTTGAATCCCGCCACTGTATACAGGGGTGGATTCCAGCAGTCGCTACTGCCGGTTCACTCATGGCTGTGCCACATGCATGTGCATGCTGCATGCACCTGCACAGTACAATTAAAATTGCTCTGTGCATGCACAGAAGCAAAAACTAAGATGGTGGCGCCTATGGCACCACCCAGAGAACCAGTTCAGGGGCATGGCGGGCTTGGGTCACTGCTGGTTCCAGTGACCCAGGCCACCAAACCACTACCGGTTCAACTGAACCGGTCCAAACCAGTAGGAACCCACACTGTGTCAACTCTCTGTGTTGACATTCCATGCAGAGCATCGGAGGAGCCGGATCTCAGATTACAGTAGCTGGGTTGAGATGGATGAAGCTATTGGGTAACATGATTTATGACAAAGACTGAAGAAAGGACAGTAATACGGGCTGCGAATAAGAAATGCCTAATGAAGAATGCCTAATGAAGCTGTTATTAAATCACTGCTTTTTGTATTACAATATTGGGTCGCTTATTATGAATCAGGCAGTTAGAGGAACTTTACAGACAGCCATCTTTTGATTTTAAATATCGGGGGTGCCAAGGGGGAACTCAGAAGACCATGGCAAAAGGCCACCTATCCGAAGAGAGCTGGAGGGCAGCCAGACTTCAAAGCCGAGATGAGCAAAACAACAAGAGATAAGTAAATAACCCCTAAAAACAGGTAAAGTTGAGCCCCCACTGCACCCCTAAAGGCCCTGAGCGAGCTGGGAAGAGTGGAGGGGATGCTGGACTGGAATCAAGCCAGGCTCCCAAGGCCCCAAATGGAGCCCTTGGGAAGTTCTATAGAGCAACGGATGGAGGAATTTGACTGGGTCCCTCTGTGAAGAAAGGCCGTTATGTATGCCAAAAGAGAGGAGAGGAGCAGTGGATCCTCTTGAGGTGATGAGAATGCAACCCCCCTCTCTACCCATTAGAAGGAAGATGAAGCCAGTGCCTCTCCCACGTAGCAGCCCAGGGCAAATAACCCCCCCCACACACACACACTGCAAGGCGTAGATGACTTCCTACGACTGCTAGAGGCCAGATTTGAGGAGGTGGAGGAGGACCTGTATGTGGAAGATGAGCTCAGCGACGTAAAGCAAAGGGGCCGCCCCATCAAAGAGCACATCTGCAAATTTAGGAGTTATTGGAAGGCTACCCCATTTGCCAAAGCGTCTGTTAGCGTATTTTTTTCAGAACAAGTCTGGACCAGCAGATTGCCCAAGTAACTGCCTACTGCGACATTCCAAACAGACTCTCTGAGTGGTTCTGAGTAGCAATAAAAGTCGACAGCAGGCTGCATGCCAACGACATGAGAAAGCAACCGGACACAAAAGAGAGAGGTCAACCTGACCTAAAACCACCCAGCGGATGGGGAACCACAGCACGACAGCGGGCCCTGAGACCAGTCCTCCCTCGAAGTCTGCTGAAATGCTACAGATACGGGGAATGGACCACATGGCATCTGCATGCACAACCCCAACCCCGATGCCGAGGCCAGAGCTACTATCCAGGGCACAACTGGAACACGACCACAAACAGGCTACCCACACATCTTGAAAGGTCCTCCAAGTTGCCAAGGTCCCTCCCCAACCAGATGAATTGGGGGGAACCCAAGGCAACAATGACCAGTCACCAGAATCCTATGACAGTGACGACGAGAGCAAAAATGACCAAATGGTGAGAGGGCCAATTTGCCCTTTCCTTTTTCCAATACACCTCACAGCCCCAGAGACAGGAAGCCAAGGGGATTTTCAAGTCCTAAAAGACTAAGGCTACACTAGATGCTTGATCAACCTAACCACAATCCTGAAACTGGGGATCAGAGCAAAAAGACTGGCCCACCCAATCCAGTTCAAACAGGTTGACGGGTCCCTAATGGGGGAGCCTATGTCACCCACCTGACTGAACCAGTAAGACTAGAGCTAGTGGATCACTGGGAAGTAATTTGATTCATAATAGCCCCCAAAATGACAGGTGCAGTCATACTGGGACTCCCCTGGCTAGACAAGTGGGGACTGACCATCTGATGGCAAGGGGGTACCCACAGACTTAGGATAGAAAAGGGGCCCCAACCCCTTTTCCAACAGCAAGCAGAAGCACCACCTAAGCAGGGAAACCACCCAAAACAGCACACCAGAACATCTGGGAGCCACATCCGACAAAAACCCAGAGATCGAACAGATCCCAGGGGAATATCAGGACCTCGCAGAAGTATTCAGTAAGACAGAATGCAACATTCTGCCCCACCCCCACTGTGAGGCACATTGTGCCATCAAAATTATTCCCAGGGCAAAACTACCAACCCAAGCTGTATGCCATGATGCCCCGGAAAATACAAGAAATGCACAAATACATAGACAAAAACCTAGCACGAGCATTCATCGAGCAGCCAAGCCACGGGTTGTGGCATCAGTCCTCTCAAAGAGAAAAAAGACAGAACTATGAGACTGTGTTGGGCTTTCGAGGGATAAATGCTGTGTGCGTACACAACCTATACCCCCTCCCCGTCATGAAAGATATGCTATCTCACTTAGCCAAGGGGAAAGTGTTCACCAAATTAGACCTCAGACAGGCATACTACTGAATATGGATCAGGGAGATGAGTGGAAAACAGTGTTCAACTACCCCCTAGGGAGCTTCCAATTCAAAGTGATGCCTTTCTGACTACAGGGAGCCCCAGCAGTGTTCATGCAGTTAATACACGAGGTGCTGCATGAGCACCACTACAAGAGGGTCCTTGTCTACCTGGTTGACATCCTCATCTACATTGAGACCATGGACGACCACATACCCCTGGTCCACCAAGTGCTGGAAAAACTTCTGGCAGCCAACCTATACGTCAAGCTATCAAAATGTGAATTCCACTGTGAACAACTAGACTACTTAGGCTACTGAGTGTCAAATGAGGATAGAGATGGACCCAGCCAAAGTGCAAGCCATCCTAAGCTGGCAACCCCCTCGCACCCACAGACAGCTACAAAGCTTCCTAGGTTTTTGCAAACTTCTATAGGCAATTCATCCCCTGCTTTACGAAGATTGCCAAACCCCTGACAGACCTCCTGAAGGGAGCCCAGGAACAAAACCTCACCCAGGACAACCTATACAGTGGGACCTAAACTGCCCAAAGCATACGAGTCACGAAAATAAATGTTTGCAAAGGAACCGGTGCTGAAGCATCCTGACCCTGAGCAACCCTTCATGATCCAAGCAGATACCAGCGACATGCATGGCAGTGGGAGCGGTACTACTCCAAAGAAACAATCAAGAAAATTTACAACCCTGTCCCTATACCTCCCACAAGCTCACAGACACAGAGAGACAATGGGCTGCATGGGAAAAGGAGGCTTTCACAGTGAGATGGGCTAACCTGGAGACACCTGTTGGAAGGGGGCTAGAAACCGTTTTGGACTGACCATAAGAATCTGGAGGCTCTCAGGACCCCACAGAAACCCAAACAAGTCCGCTGGGCTCAATATTTCAACCACTTTGACTTCGTGCTAAAGCACATTCTAGGGCAGAAGAACTTTTTAGCTGACACCCTCTCCCTCATGCCCCAGTACAAATGTGAATGGAAGCAGGTGGTGGACGCCATCAATCCCTCTATCCAAATAGCTGCCCAAGTGACCACCAGATGACAATGCCATGACCGGCACGACCAACCAGCTTGCAACCTAACCATGAGACTCAAACCTGAACTGCTAGCAGACCCCTGGTTCCAAAACCAACACATCTTGACAAAAAGATGACCTTGCATGGAAGGGGATGAAACTCTATGTCCAGGAATCCCTACGCACCCTAATTCTCGACGCCAAACTGCCAGGACACTTTGGATTCCTAAAGATGTTAAATTTAGACTGGATGCACTTCTGATGGCCCAAAATAAAGATATGGACAGTTATGTAAAAAGTTGCACCATCTGTGCCACAATGAAGAAGCAATTGGGACACCCCCTCTCCCCCCCAGATTGCTGCAACCAGTAGCAGAGCCAACAAGGCCGTGGAAAAAAAATCCAAACAAGCCTGGGAGAAGGACATAGCCTTGAATCCTATACTGGTACTCAATTGTTTTTGCTTGCACAGATTGCCTTTGAAAAGTGAGGGGAGCCAGATGTCAACTTTCTGTGTTGACATTCCATGCAGAGCATCGGAGGAGCCGGATCTCAGATTACAGTAGCTGGGTTGAGATGGATGAAGCTATTGGGTAACGTGATTTGTGACAAAGACTGAAGGGAGGACAGAAACATGGGCAAAGTTCAGAAGCAGATAAAGAAAGCAAAAAAGATGGCTGCGAATAAGAAATGCCTAATGAAGAATGCCTAATGAAGCTGTTAATACAATACAATAGCAGAGTTGGAAGATACCTGGGGGTCTTCTAGTCCAACCCCCTGCCTAGGCAGGAACCCTATACCATTTCAGACAAATGACTATCCAACATCTTCTTAAAGACTTCCAGTGTTGGGGCATTCACAACTTCTGGAGGCAAGCTGTTTCACTGATTAATTATTCTGTCAGGAAATTTCTCCTCAGTTCTACGTTGCTTCTCTCCTTGATGTTGAAGAATACTGGGCCCAAAACAGAGCTTTGGGGTACTCCACTGCATACTTCCCTCCATGAAGATGCAGTTCCATTGAGGACTACACGTTGAGTGCAGTTGGTCAGTCAGTTACAAATCCATCTGGTGGTGATGCTGTCTAACCCACATTCTTCTACTTTATCTAGTAGTAGGTTATGGCCTACCTTATCAAATGCCTTACTGAAGTCCAAGTAAACTATATGACGGCATTCCTCTGGTCCACTAATTTTGTTACATTATCAAAGAATGTAATAAGATTAGTCTGGCATGATCTGTTTTTGACAAACCCATGTTGGCTTTTGTCTATTACTTTGTTTGCTTCTAGTGTTTGCTAATTCGTTGCTTGATTATCTTTTCCAGAATCTTTCCTGGTATTGAGGTCAGGCTGATAGGTCTGTAGTTTCCTGGATCTGTTCCCCCCCCTTTTTTTGAAGATGGGAACCACATCAGCTCTTTTCCAATCCTCTGGTAGTTCCCCAGTGCTCCAGGATCTCTAAAAGATATAGTTCAGTGGTTCTGAGATCTCGTCTGCCAGTTCCTTCAGAACCCTGGGGTATAATCCATTCGGTCCTGGTGATTTGAACTCATCTAGGGAAGACAGGTGCTCCTTTACCATTTTTTCCCTATTTCAACTTGTGTTCCTAATCTGATTTTTGTGGTGCTGTTTTTGATAGGTTGGACTGTTTTATCCCTTTGTGTAAAGACAGATGCAAAATATGAGTTAAATAGTTCTGCTTTCTCCCTGTTGCTTGTCACCTTCTTGCCACTTTCTCCCAGCAATGGACCAATTGTTTCCTTAACTTTTTTCGTGTTTTTAACATGTTGGAAGAAGCTTTTTTTTGATATTTTTTAAATATTTTTTAAATAAATAACTGCTCTTTGTATTACAATATCGGGTCGCTTATTATGAATCAGGCATCATTAGGGAACTTTACACACTGACTGTATATAACAATTCCTGTAGTTCATATTAACTTCCTCAGCAGTTCTTGAATTTGAAATGCTGTCTTAAGTAACTTGGAAAATTAATTTGAGCTTAATGCATATGGTAAAAATTTCCCAATTGCTAGTATGAAAGTGGAGTCTACAATGTTTAGCTGCTAACTGTGTCTAATATATTATGACAAATATACAGTTCTCTGGGAAATTATCTAAGGATGCTTGTGCCTAAGGATGTTTTTCTACGTATAATTATGAGAGACTTTTATGGAAGCTATTTCAGGGCTTTGAATGTTTTTCTGCTTTAAGGAGGAATGGATATTATGCAGTATCTATTTTAACCAATATGTAGAGTGCCAAATACACATTGTTACTGTATTCATGCATAAACTACACCATAATAGGGTTTTCTTGCTTGATCTGTAAGCCATGATATTATTTAGTCAATATTCAAATTTAATCAAATTATAGCTTAACTTTTAAAAACATTGAAGCTTCTTTTTAAAACAACAAGAAAAAAATAGCAAACAAACATTTAGAATAAAAACTTTACAAAATGGTAAGCTTTTTGTCCGTTTGGCAGTAAGCACTAAAAATGTAATGGTCTCACTTTGTCCCACTTCCTGTCATAAATATTTGGCCTAAAGCCTAATTCATGTCTCCTCCCCTCAAAAAACCATATTCCAGAAATTCTGAAATGTCAACATCTTATAATTTTTTTCCTTATGCAGAATTTTAAAATCTAACCAATTTTGAATCCCCATTTTGAATTCATATGGACTATGCTGATGATGTTATTCTTGCTTCCACCAACAGAGGCGATCTACAGCAGCAACTTTAAACATGGAATGATCGCCTCAACCATTTTGGACTCTGCCTCAACATCAAGAAAACTGAATACTTAGAGATTGTCACCACCCCTGGAATGCTTCAAATCAAGAAGGTGGATATTTTTTGATATCTGGGATCCCACCTACTAGGCAACAGTGACATCAATGGCAAGGTGTGAACAAGGGTGAATGCAGCCTGGATGCATTGCTGAGAACTCACTGGTCTGTTATGTGACAGACAAATGCCAACCTACCTTAAATCTAAGATTTACAAGACAACCATCCGTCCTATTGCACTATATGGCACTGAATGCTGGACAGCAACAACAGGGACTGAAAACTATCTCCATGCTATGGAAATGCAAATGCTCCATTGGCTATCAGGCATCTCCCTTCTTGACCACATCACAAATGACACCATTCGACAACATTTTGATGTGGCATCAATAATAGAAAAGATGTCAGATCCCTAAAAGTGATACTGCCATTCAATTGGGAGGAGGGGAACCTCGGAGTTAAATCATTAGCTACATCTGAAACAACTGAGTTTTGCAACTTTACAACTGGTTTCCTGTCACCAGGTGACTGAAGGTCCTAACATCTCTGATGGAATGTTTATGGTAGCCATGTGGGATGTATAACTTTGATATCTAACTAGAGATAGCCATGGGAACGTGTGCTTTATTGACTCCCAGGGCAGAAGAGTTAAGGAAGCATCACACTTGTGTATTGATCAGAATCTGCATTCGGACAAAGGGGGGGGTCATTATCAGCTTAATCCCATTTGCATGGCCTAAAGGTTTTCAAATGCTGCTTTTCTTCTAATGGTTTCAATCCTGCTTGATTATAGTTCCTTTTGAAATAATCCGTTTCAAGAGTCTTTACTTTCTCAAGTTAGGAGAGGAGCCATTACAGAAGATGAGAGAAGGCTTGCTCCGCTGGTATGGACACGTCTTGAGATCAGTACTTTACACTGTTGCCAAGACTGCCTACCAACTAAAAGTCAATGGCCGGCAACCATGCGAGTGCTCAAAAAAGAGATGGCAAGACACCATCAACAAAGATATGCAAGCTGCAGGCCTGCACCCTGAAGACGCAGCTGACTGTGTAAAGTGGTGTTCAATGATCTGAAAAGTGGAGCATGCATTTGCAGGAACATGCAGAGGAGGAGGAGGAGGAGGAGGAGGAGGAGGAGGAGAAGAAGAAGAAGAAGATGATGATGATTCAGAATTCATATAGTGAGAATGATCTACCACAGACTATATCAGCTATTCTCCTTTTACTGTCAGCACTTAGGTGTAGGGAACTATGGTATTTTATGACATTGGAAATCCATAAGTCATAAAAAGGCTATAGTTTCCCACATCTGCCTTAGAATATGTGCTTTTCCTATATCTAGGCTGAAAGATAAAATGTTTTGCATTAAAAACTGCACCCAGACGGGCCCAGTTCATCGAGCTACCAGTTCACCCGAACCGGTCCCAAACGGGTAGAATCCCACCCCTGATGATAGGGTATATAAACTTCCAATTTTTTAAATCAGTGATTTTGTGGGGATAATATGCAGACACATTCTTGACAATCAGTGTAGATGGCTTAAAAAAATAAAGCTGACTCTTTCTGAAAATCAACTTTCAAGGACAGTAACTTTGCTAGTTTGAGACACCTCTGAAAACTAGTTTCTATGTTCATGAAACAAGTCCTTCAAAAGCCTAAAATATGAGAATTGGCTTAATTGTGCAATACAACCATTTCCCATTGCAAACAGATTGCTTTGTTGGACAACAGAGTTCACTGTATCTGCTATTACTTGGAAAACCAATATACGCAAAATTAGATTGTTTCCAGAAATACAACTTTATTGAGAAGGTAAGAAAAAGTGGAAACATGATTTAAACACACTCGTGAAGACTTATAAAACTTATAAATCTTTAGGGTTACATATGAACTTGTGCCAATACTACTTAAACACCACACATACTAGTTCAGATGTATTCCACCTGCATGTGTTTAATACCAATTTACTAATTTTATCCTTCATGTTTTATTTATGTAAATATATTCAAATTAAAATCCAATGTCTGTATAGATCACAGTTTTGCCAATATTGTGAGTTAATAACTAGGACTTTGTAAGCACAATTGAAGGGCAAAGAAATATAAAATTCTTTTCCACTGCAGAGAGGCACCTAGAAATGATATCTGGCCAGGGAAATGTTTCACATAAATATAGTTGACCAAAGTTAGCAAAATTTATAGGATTATGTAGTTTTCTATGATCAGACACTACTATTGTATAAAGAGGAAACAAGATAATGATCTTAGAAAGCAAGCTAGTATGAGATTATAAAGGAAGCAAGCACATTAGCATATAAATATAACCCAGGGATAATTAGCCTATTTAAAATGCTTAATTAGCTGTATTTTACCATGTTTCAAGAACCATGGCTTTTGACTAACATCTATTAAAACAAGCATATGCATGTGCTGAATACTTACAATCTAAAAGTGAGCTTGCATAATTAAATAGTTATTGCATAAATATTGAAACTTATTATTAAAAAAATATTTAGATTAGATGTTTAAAGATGACAATTAGTTTATTTTTCTCTGACATCCATCACTGTTCTGCTTTTCAATAATATATTTTGAATTTCCCATCAGAACATCCAAATTTATCCAAATGTTAAAATTGGATGCTTCATTGACCATGTTAAACTTAGGGTGAAGCACCTCCAACATTTCTTCAAATTTACGATGCGATTTGCTACTGTTTCTTATTACTGCATGCATATATTAGGGCCAGTAATATTTTACAGAATATTTAACAAAGCTAAATAGAAAACCACTTCCCAAATCCTTTTTTAAAATGATTGATGAAATAGACTTAAAAGATGTTTGGAGAGAAAGAAACCCTACATAAAAAAGAATATACTTTTTTACTCAAATAGACATTTATCATGTTCCAGAATTGACATGATATGGGTTACAACAGATCTGATTTGTAACATACAGGAAGTTGAGATTGAACAAGTACCTGGGGCGGACCATAATCCAATGACAATCAAATGGAAAAGACAAAGGAAAAGATAGTAATGTATACAATGTTGAGCTATTATGATAAGTAATGGATATGAAAAAGGGAAGGTTAGAAATATTTTGGACTATATATAAAGATTATTAATAACAATAATAATTATAATAAAAAAACAAAGACAAAACTATATATAGTTAAGTTTTAACTAATAGGGGAAATGTTATGATATAGGATATAGTTAAATAAAGAAAGGATAATGATAATAAATTATATACATGGAGGATTAGAAAATTTTGGCATTAAATATTATGGATGTTTAGCTAAAACAGGATATGAGGACTTAATGTTAATGGAGGATTTTACAAATAAGTAAATGAAATGCCAGCACTGTGGTTATGTATTGAATCTTGGTATACTTAAGGATGAAGGATGTTTTAAATAACTGTAGTCAAATAAAAGTGGAGGTATGATGATGTTAATATAGTAAATATTTGAGTTAAGATATTGAATTAATATGAATTAATTTGATGACAGTGGAAGAGATGCACAAAAGTTTTTTGTAACCAGCTGATATACTTTCTACAATATATGTTTGTTTTGAAAATAAATAAATAAAAAAATTTATTAAAAAAAACACCAAAATAATGGAAAGGCCCCAGGCCCGGATGGGCTTCCAGTGGAATTTTACAAGACATTGCAGGAATTGTTGTCCCTTCCATTACTAGAAGTTATGAATGAGGTGATGTCAAAGAGGAGGATATCTAAATCATGATCAGAAGCATATATTACAACTCCTGCCAAAAGAGGAGACTGATTTACTACACATCAAGAACTATAGACCTATCTCCCTAATAAACTCAGATTGTAAGTTATTTCCTTCAATATTAGCAGAAATGATTCAAAAATATTTAAATAATTTTATTCACCCTGATAAAATGGGTTTTACCAAAGAGACAAATTAAAGAAAAGCAAATGGCATTGATGTTCTTAGATGCACAGAAAGCTTTTGATAATGTGAACTGGCGATTTATGTTCCTACAATTAGAACGGATGGGCTTTGGTAAGAAATTTATCCAAGCCATTCAAACCATATACCACAAACAAACAGCAGAGATAATGATAAATGGAGAATTGACAGACTCTATTGAAATAAAGAAAGGGACAAGACAAGGCTGCCCATTATCACCTCTACTCTTGTTTTAATATTAGAAGTTCTAAGTAGAAACATCAGAGAAGAAAAAGAAATAAAAGGAATGAAATCAGAAGGGAAGAATGCAAACTACAGGCTTTTGCAGATGACCTAGTTTTCATCTTAGAGGATCCATTAGAAACTGTACCTAAATTGAAAGAAAAAAATAGAGGAATATGGAAAAGTAGCAGGTTTGAAAATAAACAAAGATAAAATGAAGATTTTGACAAAGAATATATCATTAAGACAAAAGGAAGAACTGGAGGAAGCCTTGGAGATTCAAGTCACGAATAAGGTTAAATACTTGGGAATATGCTTAACAGCAAGATGCAGTGAGCTCAAAGAGAACAACTACCATAAACTTAAACAGTAGATAGCAATAGATTTGATGAAATGGGAAAATCTACAATTATCAATGACAAGGAGAATATCTACAATCAAAATGAATATTTTGCCCAGAATCTTATACTTGTTCCAGACAAGGCAACATTATTTGAAATTTCCAGTCTGGCTATCAACTATTCAAGCTTTTTCATATCCAATAATATACAAAAAGAAACAAACAGTTAGATATGTTTACAGTTATTATTTATTATATAATAATAAATTTTATTAATAAATATGGTGAAATATTGAATGCAGAGGGTGAACTTAAATCTATTCAAGACTTGGAACAGGAAAGGATAAAGATGAATTGGTTTTCATATGTTCAAATACAATCTAAAGATCATAAAATGGAAGGTTTCTATGACAAAATGACTGAGCTAGATAAACTTCTGACAGGTACTGATGAAAAAGTAATTAAAAATTATATGGACATTTGCTAGAGGTTAAACTAGAGGAAGAACAAGTTAACATAGGAAAAACCTATGATAGCTTGGGGGGGGGAATTTTGGACATGGGATTGAAGTAGAGAAGTGGCAGAAATTGTGGTCTCAAAATTACAAAATGACAATATCAACAGCATATAAGGAAAATTTGTATAAGATGTTTTACAGGTGGCATCTACCCTCGACGAGAAGAGCAAGAATGTTCAAGAACAAATTGGAAAGTGTTGGAAATATCATCAGACACTGGACTCATACTACCATAAGTGGTGGACTTGCACAGAAGCTAAAAGATATTGGACTAAAATCCACATGTGGTTGGAGAAAATAATACAAATTGTACCAGAAATATATAATAGAGATCTGAAATATTTGATTGTAAATGTCTTAACGGCAGCTAGAATTGTATTTGCAAAAAATTGGAAGAATGAGAAAATATCAACGCAGGAGGAAGTTATTCAAAAAATAATGGAATGTGCTGAAATGAGTAAATTGACATTTGAAATTAGAAAACAAGAAGATGAACAATTTTATAAGATATGGGATTTGTTCTATCAGTGGTTAGAAAAAAACATGGAAATGAATAATGTTGCAGATTTTTTTAATACTGTAAGAATAATAAAATCACCACGCTGAGGCTGACAGCCCCCTAACGGTTTCTTATGCCCCCCCCCCCAAGGGGGTTAAGGCAGGCAGACATCATCCCAATAGGGATATTGGTAGGAAAGGAGGAGCTACTCACAAATAGATAGAACAAAATTCACAATTAAATTTGCAATAACTCAATTCTAATAAAAATTTCTCTGGAGAAACTAGATGACCAACTATCCAGTTGATGGACTGAGTCGAAGCTGGGAGTCTGCCTGGCAATAGTGGCATGGTTTAAAGGTCTCATCAGGCTCAGTGCAATCATTGAGTGGATGAAGTCAACACAGTCTGGATACTCCTCCCCCCACTATGGAGAATGATATAGGTGACATTATAAAGCAATATTATTATTAAATAGACTAAGAATGATGCAATGGAATGTTGGTATATATATGAACCTAATACCTGGAATACTTTCTTTAAAATGAAGGAATAACAATTGTAACTGAACAAATGATGTACAATGATAATAATGTATCTATGCATATTTAATGGATAATTTGTGATTTTATATACAACTGAAAGTGATGATTATGGAAAGAATGCATAAAAGCCTGTAACCAAATGACATGCTATATATAATTGATGTAATTGATGAAGGTTTTATGTTTTATGTTGTTTGTCTTTGTTTGTTTAAAAATAAAAACTTTTACAAAAAAAGTTTTTTTTCCAGAATTTACCAAAATAAAAGGGCATATCTAATTATCAGCTATATTCAGTGGTGGGATTCAAATAATTTAATGTGCCCTAATGACTGGGTGAGTGTGACCATGGTGTGTGTGGCCAGGGAGTGTGACAGGAAACACTTGGCTTCCTGCACACCCCTGGGAGCAAAAATGGGCTCTCCCAGCACCTCGTTTTGGGCCTTGTTGGCCTCCTTGCAGCCTCCTTGGAGCAAAAATGGACTGGGGGGGCACCACACATCCCCTGTGCCCTGTTTTGGGCCTAGTAGGCCTTTCTGCACTTATCTGGGAGCATGGCAGTGACATGCGGTGAAGTTTATGGCTGATGAGGCAAAAAGAAAGAAAGCGACTTTTGGCTGCTGTCAAGAAAGAGGCTTTTGGCCGTTCCGGCACTATGTCTGACATTAGAAGCGGGATGCTTCCCGCCTCTAATGGCGGACATAGCACCAGCGCAGTCAAAAAGCCTCTTTCTTGACAGTAGCCAAAAGCCACAGGACAATCCAAATTAATACACACACAGAGAGAGACCTGCCTTTGAGACTCTTGAGTCCTAGGTGTCCTTCAGATTTTAAGGACACCGATTTTAATCGCGATGCACAAGCTCCACCGAAAGTAAGTTTTTCGAAAGTTTGCAAACCTCCCAACGTGAAGGGCTTCAGCCTGAGCCGTTCAGAGGGGGGAGGGCAGGGGTGGGACTGGGAGAGCCAGTGGCCCTTTGTTGCTTCAAAAAATCTTTGGGGGGGAGGGAATGGGGGAAGCCCTGGAACCCTTCCCCCTCTCTCCTGAAAGAAGTCACCCCGATTTCCTCAAGGGCCTCCCCAGTTGCAAATATAGCCACGTACAAAAAAAGGGGGAGGGAGGCAGGGAGCCCTAAATTGAAACTTCAGGAGACTTTCGAGGGGGGCGGATAACGGGGGTACCTCCAAGCGCCCACCCATCAAAGCCTTCTTCTCCCCTTAGGGCACGTCCTGCCTCTAATGGCGGACATAACGCTGGAGCAGCCAAAAGCCTCTTTCTTGACAGCAGCCAAAAGCCGCTTTCAAGAAAGAGGCTTTTGGCTGCTCCGGCGCTATGTCTGCCATAGAGGTGGGACGCATCCCACCTTTAATGGTGGACACAGCGCCGGGGCTTTTGGACGTCCAAAAGCCACAGCGCTGTGTCTGCCATAAAGGAAAAGCTTCCTTAGACCAACGAAAGACTTTAAAAGCAGAGAGGACCTATGGAAAGCTTCAAAAAATCAATGCTGGATGGAACCAAAGCCGCCCTTCCGCCCCGGCGCTAGAAGCAAAAGCCACCCTGCCGCTATGTCCAAAAGCCTTGGCCTGCTGTTATGTCCTAAAGCCCTGCAGGCCGCTATGTCCCACATAAAAAATAAACTGCCAGCCCGCGTGCCAGCAGAGGCGGTAAACACACACACACACACACACACACACACACACACACACACACACAAATTACTTACAATAATACAATTACTTACAAATTACATTAATTTTGAATTCCTCCCCTTTTCCAGCTGTGTCACAAAGGATTTCAACTCTGCTCTTGTCTGCCATGATGAAAATGTAAAAATGTAAAAAGAAAAAGGCAAGAGCTGCTGAGGTCAGGCTGGGGTAGCTGCTGCCAGAGTTTCCAATGGATGACTCTACTTAACTGTTTTAAAAAAGCCTCTAAAAAGTGCCCTCTATAGGAGGAGGTGAGAGAACCACGTGCCTCATCTACATAAGGATTTTTTCAGCTTTTAACCCTTGCTTAACTCTGTTCGAGTGATCATAAAGATAGACTAAATGAGGCATGTGGTTCTTTCGCCTCCTCCTGTAGAGGGCACTTTTTAAGAGGCTTTTTTAAACAGTTAAGCACTAAGCAGAGTCATCCACTGTGACTCTGGCAGCGACTACCTCAGCCTTTTTCCTTTTATTTTTTTTTCTTTTCATGATGACAGTGGTGAGACCCTGCCTCCCCTGCCTCCCCTGACTGCACGTCACTGGAGCATGGGGATTCCTGGAAGTGTGTGTCAGGAAGGGGAGGGTCAGGAAGGGGTGGGGCCAGCCAGAAATTTTACAACCGGTTCACCCGAACTGATCCGAAGTGGCTGAATCCCACCACTGGCTAGATTTCTTTTTCTGTTTTGCTTCTCAATACATAGAAGTTACAATTGTACATGTAATTCCAGGTTTTGATTTTGAAATCAATATTATGATTATTAGTTCTAACACTTTTTTCTGTGATGCTTGGTAGCTGAGAACTCACTATATTATCACTTAGGTGAGAAATGTGATGAATAGATTTAAAAAATCATTCTTGATTAGATGCAAAAAAAAGTTATTCATTGGTTGGAAGCATTATTCAGAACCATGATATTAAACCAACACCCCTAAAACTTGTCAAACTTCCAGGACCCTGAGCTACGGCCTTCCATCCCAGTCAATTCATGGGGAAGGGAAGAGATGGCTACGAAGAAGAGAAAAGAGGCTGCCAGCAATCCAGTGGAGGGGCCGGTGACGATGCAAGCGGGAGCCCAAGTGAGTGAGGTTATCCCACTGGTGATCATATGGCCAAAAATGTGGGAAAATCCAATCTGACAGAGACATGGGAGGAAGCGGTGAGTGGGAAAAACCCCTTTCTCGCGGATGAATTCTGGTAGAGGAGAGCCCCTGGAACAGTGCAAGTCAAGTTCTCCATGGCGGTGCCCATGTGCACAGGATGCCAACCCTCACAGTGGAGGGAAAGGAGAGCAGTGTCAGACCTGGAAGCCATCTTTTACTTTTTGGATTTCAAGCCTGCCACACTTTTTACTGTGGGAAAATGGGAGGAGGGAATTATACAGAGAATGGGTGATGTGTAGCCATAATAACATTCTTTTGCAGAAATCACCCTGCCCCTAATTGAACTATTAAAAATGGGGTCTCCACCGACTAAGCAAAAGCCGACCCAACCAATTGTGTAGACAATGGACTGCCAAAAAGCCTTTGAGAAGTTGAAAAGGCACTTCGCCCAAGAGCCAATTTTGCAACACCTGGATCTAGAGCGGCATTTTATAATACAGGCAGATGCCAGTGATGTGGCCATAGCAGCAGTACTTTTGCAAAGGGACCCAAAAGGACAACTCCTGCCTTGTAACTACGTCTCCAAAAAGTTCATTGACACCAAAAGACTGCAGCAGGTGGCAAGCCCCAGCTGACCCTGGGAAGAAATAACAATGGATTTCATTGTTGAGCTCCCAGAAAGTGGGGGGGGGCACAATAATCTGGACAATCATTGACTTGTTTTCCAAGCAACCCTACTTTATTGCTTGCTCAGGATTGCCATCAGCGAAGAAACTAGTGAAGCTGTTTGTCAAGCATATCTACAGCCTGCATGGAGTTCCTCAGAAAATCATCTCTGACAGAGGAGTCCAGTTCACTGCCCAATTCTGGAGGCAGTTCGTTCATGAGGTCCATTCATTCATGAGGTCCATTGGGTTCATGCATGTACTCAACTTGGCTTTCCATCCAAGCACGAATGGAGCAGCAGAACATACAAACACAATGGTTGAACCATACATCCATTGTTATGTGGATTACCAACAGGACAATTGGTCAGACCTACTACCATTTGCCAAAGTGACGTACAACAATGCTGTCCATAGCAGCACTGGATTAACTCCCTTCCAAGTTACCACCAACATGGAATTTGGGGAGAGGGGGTGGAAAGAGGTGGTTAGTTATGTAATGTTAACCCCCTGCATTATTCTTGTTACAGAACATGCTTGTCTTCTGAGGGGAGGCCGCCTGTCAGATCTGGAAGCCATCTTTTACTTTTTGAATCTCAAGCCTGCCAGACTTTCTATTATGGGAAAATGGGAGGGGGGATTATACAGAGAATGGGTGATGTGTAGCCATAATAACATTCTTTCTCAGAAAGTGAAGGCCACTTTATCCCTTACTTCATGGCAATGAAGAATTGGACCATGTGATAGACTTGTAGATGTGGGGCAGGATTTTGAACTTTCAACTGGGTGAGAAAACCTGGAAGCTTTCAGATTCGGGTTTTTCCAGATGCACCAACATGTCATCTCTAATAAAGTGGTATTTTGAGTAACTTCAAGCCTCAGCATTTGCTTTTATTGGGGGTGTTACTTGGAACCCTTACAAGCAGTATTCTTGGATGAGCCAAGGGAGTGGAAATATTTGATCACGCTTCAGAGCCTTCAGTACAGCAGCTGAGAGAGCGGTTCAACCACACAACCATCTGTGGTGTAGAACCTTTGTACCAGCTGGAGGTAAAGGAGGAAGTGATCAACCAAGCTACCCAGCCACTTCTGGGACAATGGCGCCTAAGTCATCCTGCCACATTCTGCCTTGCCAGCTTGACGTTTTGACTGATGGAGAGGGCAGGAGCCCAGAGTGAGCTGCTCCAGCACAGCAGAGAGTTGTGTTGGTGGGAAGAAGCCCCAGGAAAAGCCCCAAATCCTTACCAGAGGCAGCGATGAGGGTGAGTCCCGGTGCCAGCCAGGGGCTCTAGCAGCCGCCAGGAGCAGTCACCCTGGCCCAAAAGCCACTGAAGCCCCTCTTCCATAGCCCCAGATGGTATCAGAGTCCCTTCCCTCCTGGGGTCTGGGTAGCACCAGGATATTGACCACCAGCACCCCACTACATGGTGCCTCCCACCCACCCACCCCATTCAATAGGAACACCAACCGGCTGGTGATCTTCCTTGACAATGTCCTGGCTCACCTAGACCATTACCACCTGACCTACCTGACCCAAGATCAATGGTGAGCATGAAAACTGCCAAGTTGAGGGGGAAGCAGCAGAATGAGTGGCTACCCTGCATAATAAGAACACCCCTGAACTGAGAGAGGCTGGAAGATTCCTGGGAGAGCTGAGAGCAAGATTTGAAGAGGAGGCGAAAGCCCAATAGGCGAGGGGAAGATAGGGGAGTTAAAGCAGAGGGGACAGCAAGTGAAGGAATACATTTGAGAGTTCCAGAGGGTCACAGGGAGGCTGTTGCACTGGCCAGAATGGATGCTCATCTACCACTTCAAAGTGGGCCTTGACAGAGGCCTACAACAGGCTTGCACATACCGAGGCCACCCTGATCGGCTGCAAGAGTGGTACCAGGCTGCCACAGAACTGGATGTGGAATTGCAAGCCTGCAAGTTGAGTAGCAATGCTGAAGTGAGGATGCAAAAGAGCCAAGAGAGCCGACCAGCCAGGAAGCAATCAGCCTCAGCCATACCCACCAGCACTCATGCAAGACCACCCATCCAGTGCTTCTGATCCAGTCAGCCAGGGCACTGAGCAGCCGAATGCTTGGCAGTGGCACCCATACAAAAAGTACCAGCAAAGCCAAAAAATCACCATGGAACCACCAGAGAAATACAGCTTGGGATGTCAGGCCACTGAGATCTCCTCTTCCCTGCCCAAGGGGGAGGGAACTCCAGCCGAAGGAGATCAGCCATAAGACATATGACAGCAAGGATGGGGAGAAAGAGACCCGTTAGTGAGTCATCCACCCTTTTGTGATCCCCATGAGAATTGTAGCACCCAAATTGGGGGCTCGGGGTTGAGGCCCTAATAGATTCAGACTGCACCCGATGTTTAATAAGCCTGCCCACAGTGCTGGGGCTGGAAATCCAGGCGAGGAGGCTATCCAGGGCTATCCAGGGCCATGAGGTTTGAACAAGTCAATGCCTCACTAATAGTACTCCATTTGACTGAGCCCGTGAGGCTGGAGATGGAGCAGCACTGGGAGCTGATCCGGTTCATGATTGTCCTGAAGATAACATAAGTTGGGGTAATGATGATTATTAATGTTATGAATATTATTGTCATTATCATTACACAAAATTCACAACTGCGGTGCCTCACTTCACCATAATGACAAAATAGATCGTAAAACAGGGGCAAAACTCACTTTGAACAAATGTCTCACTTAAGCAACAGAAACCTTGGGCTCAGTTGTGGTCATGATTTGAGGACTAGCTGAATTTTATTTCCCTACACATAGGGACTATTCAGAGGACTGAAAAAGTGAATTATGACTGGCCCTCACACTTATGACCATCACAGCATCCTCACACTCACATGATCAAAAATTTGGCTGTTTGGCAATTGGAATGTGTTTATGACCATTGCACTGTCTGGGGGGGGGGGGGTGTCATGTGATTGCCATTTGTTACCATCCCAGCAGACCTTCAACAAGGAAGTGGGTGGCTTTGATCAGGAAGTTATTTGTCTTATTTTTACACACCTGCTGGTGACTGACCTGGCTTGGTACTCATGGACAGGAGGAAATTGCAATCTGTTCAGAAAAATATCAGTTATTTTGTATGGGTTCCCCCCTTCTCGATGACAATAAGATTTCTAATGTCATTCTTTCAGCTAATAAAAATACTTTAAAAAGGAATTTCATTCTTGGTTGTGACAAGAATTTGTCCTCTTCGCTCCTGTTTCCGCGAATTGCAGCCTACTCCTTCAGGGCCACTAAACTTAATAATTCTGGGGTATCAAAAAATAATCCAATGGGATCATAAGCCGATAACTACCTTAATTAGTGGAAAGTGTTCAATCACTGGAGGGTTTCAAGAAGAGACTGGACAGCCATTTGTCTGAAATGGTATAGAGCTGTGATGGCAAACCTATGGCGTGTGTGCCACAAGTGGCATGCAGAGTTCTTGTTGCGGGCATGGCAGCTGCCCCAGCCCAGCTCCATTAGCATGCACATGTAGGTGCGCCTCCTGCTGACCAGCTGGTTTTCGCGCCTTTGTCGAGGGCCAGGGCGGGGGATGCATGAGCATGCGCGGGGGGTGGAGGCTCACATTGCACAGCAAACTGCAGCGGGCTGGAAGTGAGTGTGAATGGCCTGGCCCCACAGTGCTTCCTCACTCAGTTGGAGGGGGTCTTACTTCCAGGTTGGTGCAGGAGGCTTTCCAGGGCCAAAACAGAAAAAAAAACTATGCTTTCCACATCTCATTTTGGCCCTGGAAAGCCTCCTGCACCAATCTGGAAGCAAAAAAAAAACATTTGCAACTGTTTGAAGGCTGAAGGAAGCCTCCAAATGAGCAAGGAAGCACTGCGAGGCCAGGCGATTCACACTCACTTCCTGCCCACTGGAGTTCGCTGCCCCAGGGCAGAAATGAAACCCTGTCCTGTGGAGCCCACTGCTGCTTGGGCAAGAAGGACAATGATTAAGAAGATGAGGATAAGAATGGCGAGGCTTTGCAGAAGCTGGTAGGGAGTAGGTCAGATTGGGCTGGCTGGCTGGGGAGGGGGCAATCATGATGCTTAGGTGGATGCCACCACCAGCAGCTTTCATGCCCCAACTGTGCTGGGGAGAAATGAGATGCCCTGCTTGAATGGGGAGAACAAGGAGAAAAGTATTCAAACCCTCCACCGCCCACACACAGACACTTAGATTGCTCTCTTACTCTCCCTGTCTCTATTTGCATGCATGCGTGCTCCATGAGACAAAGAAGCCTCATTAAATAGTTAAGTGGAAAGTAGTTGGGGGGGGGAGGAGCAGGAGATGGGCAGGCAACCAGTTTTTGCATCAACAATGAAAGTTTCTGAGTCCCTGACTCTGCAAAAGAGAATGGGTGCCTGAATCTGCACAATATTATAGCACCCAGGAACATCTATTCTCGGCATGAAAAGCATTTCCCAGCCAACTCTCCTCTCCCTTCTTCAAAGGCAAAGAAGCAGAGAAACAAGAGAGGAGACAGATGTTTGCAAGGTAAGTGAGTCCTTGTTGCAGGAAGGGAGGAAGAAGTAGGAGGTATCTTAGTGGGTTGGGGAGGTCTTTAGGGTCTGTTCCATCACTAGGATTCCCATGGCCTTCCCCACCTTCAGATACCTCATGGGCACATTGGTATTCTTGAATTGTGAGCTCTTACGAAAGTATCCCTTGCTGGTATGTTGCAAACAGCTATTTCCAGTGGGGAAAACAGGACAAAGCAATTGGGGAAAATTAGTTTCCTTTGCTATATTTCCAGTTTGAATTAGAGCATGGCAGGGTCCCCACAGAAGAGCTCTTTTAAGGATCCATATGTATTAATAGAAAAGCAACTAACTTAGCTCTGTTCTTAAATGCTAAAGCTGTTGCACATAAAAAAGTAGAGCTCTGATCAACTATCAGCACCATCATTTTGACAGTTTTGCTGTACTGTAGTCTGTCCCCATGAAAATGCAGGCATGGAATAAACTGAGCCTGGTTTGTTCTCAGTCTTTTAAGTGGCCACAAACTATTAGCAAAAGTGGCATTTGATCACAAGGCATGGAATCTTTTCCCTTTTGCATTTGAGCATCCAAGAAGGGACAGGAAAGACAGAGAAAAAGAAGGAAAGAGGCGAAGAGTGCAAGGAGGCAAAAGAAGGAAAGAGGGGAAGAAAGAAAAAAGAATGAAGAGGGAAGGAAAAAGAAGGGAAGGAAGGAGATTATACGGGGCTTGGATGGTCTAAAAGGGATCAAGATTAGGCAGCAAGAATACAGAGTGTGCGCTTTTGCGGATGATTTGGTCATAATATTGGAACAACCGCAGGAATCCAGTAGGGTTTTAATGAATACGATTAATCAATATGGTCAAGTATCTGGTTTTAAAATAAATTTAGGAAAAACCAAAGTATTAGCTATAAATATGAATACTAAACAAAAGGAAGAACTAGGAGGGACGCTAGGATGTGAGGTGGTTAAAAAAGTCAAATATCTTGGAGTCAATATTTTAACCTCAAATGGGAAATTATATAAGCATAATTATGAACCACTTTGGCATAGTATACAGATAAAGATGAAAAAATGGGAGAAATTGCACTTATCTTTGCTGGGTAGGATAGCGGCAGTGAAAATGAACATTTAACCAAAATTTTTATTTCTCTTCCAAATGTTACCTATACTTTAAAAAGATGCGAATCTTTTAGAATGGCAGAAGGGTATCAACAAATTTGTATGGTCAGGAAAGAAGCCGAGGGTAAAGATGAAAATAATGCAAGATGTACGGGAGAGAGGAGGCTTGAAATTATCTAACCTAAAATTATATTACAATGCAGTGGCGCTATCTGTAATTAGTGATTGGACTCATTTAACTAATGATAGAATACTGAATATCGAGGGACACGATCTGGTATATGGTTGGCATGCTTATCTGTTATTCAACAAAAAACTGGATAAGAAGTTTAAAAGTCATATTTTAAGAAATGCTTTACTGCGGGTCTGGAAAAAATACCAATATAAATTAAATGATAAAATACCCATGTGGGCAATTCCTAGACATGCAATTGAAAATATGAACATAGCACAAAAACAGGATAGAACTACCTATAGACAGCTTCTCATTTTGGAAAGGGGGGTACTACAACTAAAATCTTTAGAGGTATTAAAAGAGGAGAAGGTAGTTCAAACATGGTTCCAGTATGGCCAATTACAGGCCAGGTGGAAAATAGATCAAAAAATTGGTTTTATCCAAGCTGAAGATAATTTGTTTAAACAAATAAGAGATCAAAGCTTAATGCATATAAAGAGGATATATAATGTATTAATACAGATGGATTCGGAAACAGAATTAGTTAAAGATTGTATGATAAAGTGGGCTCAAAATATTGAAGAACCAATAATGTTGGATACATGGGAAAGAATATGGGTAACAAATGTGAAATTCACACAAGCTCAAAATCTGAAAGAAAATTTTTATAAGATGTTCTATAGATGGCATTTAGATCCTAAAAAGCTGGCTTCTATGTATCCGAATGTACAGCCTAAATGTTGGAGGTGTGGTTCTCTCGATGCTACATATTATCATATATGGTGGACCTGCCAAAAGGTTAAGGCATTCTGGATAAAAATATGGTGGATTATGCAAAATATCCTTAAAAGAAGGATAAAGTTTACTCCTCAGTTATTCTTACTAGGTATATGTACTGACTTTACAGTGGTAGAGACTAACTTGATTCTGCACCTAATAACGGCAGCAAGACTGTTGGTGGCGCACTACTGGAAGAAGGAAGACTTGCCTACAGCTCAAGAATGGACACTGAAAGTTACAAACTTAGCCGAGATGGCTAAAATATCGGCATATATTAAAGATCACTCAAATGAGAGATATAAACGAGACTGGAAAAAATGGATTGACTACATACAAAATAAATATGGGACCAAGAAATTCCAGTTAGCCTATGCTTAAGATCAGAAATGATTTAAATTGTTTAAAGTTAGTTCAGCAAGAAGAAGCTAAGGTCAATGTAGAATGTCATTAATTTCTTTATTTCTTTTTTCTCAATAGATTTTAGACTGTGTTTGTTAAAAATCCATACCGTGTACGGGTTCTGGGAAGTCGGGGGGGGGGAAGTCGGAGGGGGGTTGGGGAGGAGGGTGGAGGGAGGGAGGGGTATACATTGGTGGTAAACTAGAACTATTTTGACACACAAAAAATTGTACTTCGATGTCTTATTGATTGAGGAATGATGAAATGTTTGTTTTAAAAGACATAAAACTTTTGAACCAAAAAAAAAGAAAAGAAAAGAAAATGCAGGCATGGAATAAACTGAGCTTGGTTTGTTCTCAGTCTTTTAAGTGGCCACAAACTATTAGCAAAAGTGGCATTTGATCACAAGGCATGGAATCTTTTCCCTTTTGCATTTGAGCATCCAAGAAGGGACAGGAAAGACAGAGAAAAAGAAGGAAAGAGGCGAAGAGTGCAAGGAGGCAAAAGAAGGAAAGAGGGGAAGAAAGAAAAAATAATGAAGAGGGAAGGAAAAAGAAGGGAAGGAAGGAGATTATAATGAGAGAGAGAGTGAGGGTTTGAGGTAAATCCTGCCATAGCCCTTGATCACCAGCAGCCCTGCTGCCTTTTACCATCCCTTGTCCCCTCCTCATGACCTCTCCTGGTGATCTCCAATCCTATCACTGCTTTAGTTACAAAGCTAGGTCTTGTAAGGAGAGGAAGTGGGCCTCCCTCTGATCCACATACTTTGCCCTTTTGCACACACCATGGGCAACCAAGGAGAGCGAGCACAGCAGCAGTTGGAGCTGGCCATGCCCACCATGGGTACGCCCCCCATGCCCCCCAAGGTCAACCACAATGGGGCCCTCATTGAAATTTAGTTTGACACCCCTAGACTAACCAGTGGCCTGAGTGCTGCATGTGTTGCTCTCAAACTTACAAAATATGAGCCAAGGTTAGAAAAATTATCAGCATTCATACAACAGCAAAAGTCACATTAACCAAAAGCATGCCAAATGCAAACATTTACCTTTCAATAAAAAGGTGTATCATTGAAAGTGCTGTTATTGTGGCGGGGGGGGGGGGGGTTTCCAGAGAAAAGACATTAATCACATATGAGTTGTTTTTCTAAACTAAAACCTCATTATTCAGATTAAATTGTTGTGTTGGCACTGCGAGATAAATACTGTATATACTCGAGTATAAGCCTAGTTTTTCAGCCCACTTTTTGGGCTGAAAAAAGCCGCCTCGGCTTATACTCGAGTCAGTGAAAAATTTACCCGAAATGGAGGAGAAAAAGGGGCGGGGCCATGCCGCTGGGTGACACTCGTGAATGGCCCAGTGCCCCTGTGAGTTTCCCCTCCCTCTGTGTCAGTTTGCCGCGCAGTGCGCACCGCACCATCCCCCCTCCTCACGTTCTAATGTAATGCAGGGCTGTCTTACGATTCCCCTTCCTCCCCCTCCTGCCGCTCTGCAACGATGTCCCACCTCCTCCTTGTTATGGCAAGCAGCCACATAGCGATGTCCCACCTCCTCTGGTACAGTGATCCAATGATAGGAATCACTGTGCCGTGTGTCATAGGAGGCGGGACATCGCTCCCGCGGCTGCACGGGACATCATCATCTCAGCGGGACATCAGCATCATGAGGTGAGTGAAGTATTTCATTGAATACACCGCTAGTTTACTGTTTTTCTTTGAAATAAATATTCAAAAACATTATTGGTATCTATTTTTATTTTTGAAATTTACCGGTAGCTGCTGCATTTCCCACCCTAGGCTTATACTCGAGTCAATAACTTTTCCAGTTTTTTGTGGTAAAATTAGGTGCCTCGGCTTATATTCGGGTCGGCCTATACTCGAGTATATACGGTAAGTGGGTTTGGGGTTGAGATTTGCTCATTCAGTCTGTAAAAGGTTTGTCATCACTGGTATAGAGTCTCCTGCTTGAGCAGGGAGTTGGATTAGAAGACCTCTGAGTTCCTTCCAATCCTGTTATTCTGTAATTCTATAAGGGTCTCCTGCTTGAGCAGGGGTTTGGACTAGAAGACCCAAGGAATAAGCCCAGCAATAGATCCAGAGTTGGAAGGGACTGTGGAGGTCTTAGTCCAACCTCCTGCTCAGGCAGGAAGCCCTATACCATTTCAGACAATTTGTATTTGTACATACATTTGTACATAGCAATGGATGAAAACAGACTGTACAATGTTGGGTGAAAACAGATCCCTTCCATTACCTGTAGTCCTCAACTTACAACCACAGTCAAGTCCAAACTATATCATTGTTGTTGTTTTTTTACAGTATCCTAACAGGATGAAAAGGCAATAGAGTTTGTGCACTTTTTTCAGAAAGAAAACAAGATTGGAAACAAGATTGGAAGATCCAAAAGAGTCACAACAACCTCAACTACTCCAACTTGAAGAAAGTACTTCCAAAAGCAGCATGAGCACAGCAAGTACTTCCAATAACTCGGACATTGCAAGTAATCTCCCTGACTGCTGGATATTGCATAACTTTAGGGAGAAATACTGGCAGTTTCCCCCAAAAAATTAGTTTGTAAGTATTGCAAAAATTTGACATTAGCAGAAAAAAGTGTTCACATAGCTAACGAGTGGAAACATTTCAAAATAGAGGCTGCTGGGGAAAGTAAAGAACTGCAATAGGCCTCACTTAGGAAAAAGATGAAAGCACTTCTTATCCAAAGCTCACATCTTCTGCACAAAGAAGTTGAAGCAGTGTGAGCAGGATGAAATTAGTAAAGGACTGGACAACACAACAGAACAGTATTTAGGTAGTACTTGTCGAGTATTCAATATAGTTTATGACCCGGCCCAAAGATCAAAACCATTTTCTGACATAGAAGGTGCGATAGTATCACAAATTAAAAATGGAGTAGATCTGGGAATAGGAACCTTCAAAGATATAAAATTTGTAGAAAATCTTCTATTTGTTAGCCTTCTTCAGGAAAGACTTTTAGAAAGCATCATAACCAATTTAAAGAAAAGACTAATGGATTGTGAACATTTAAAAGCAGGTAGCCAATCTCAAGACATGAATAAATTACAATTTCTAAAATTTTTGGAGCCAGATTAATGAAATATTGAAGAAATAGTAGTTCCATGGAAAGCAGCTGAAAAAGAATTGGATGAATTAATGACATTTTTAATTACAAAATTAATATAAACGATTGTAGAGATTTTATAGAAAATATTTTGAAAGATTCAGAGAAATATGCAATTCCTGACAGTGTCAAAAAAGCAAAAGCTATTGTCAGAACAATTGCTGTAAGTTCGGCAGAAGCAGAAAGGGTTTTTTTCACAAATGAACATCATATGTTCAGAGAGAAGTCACCTAACTGTTTCTAATGTAACCAACTTAATGATCATTAATTTAATTGGCCTACCCCTACAGGAATGGGACTCCATTCCTATAGTTAAGAAATTGTTGAGAGCAAATCACAGTGCTGATGATGCTCGCGTAAAAGTGAAAAAAGGGGCAATTGAGGACACCAATAAAACTGTGATTTGGCAATACCTTAAATACCGTTTTTGTTTTTTTGTTAAGTATTTAATAGTTTTTCATTAATATTTTAAAACTCTTGCAACAATCTAGTTTTGTGTACCTCTTTTATAATAAACTAATAATAAACCATCTTTGGTATATGATATCTTTTTTTATACTTAAAACTGTCATTAGGGCAAAGAAGTGATGTTGGTACAGTTGGCCATGCCCACCCAGTCACATGATCACCTAGCCATGCCCACCCAGTCACATGACCACCTAACCATGCACACCCAGTCACATGACCATCTAGTCATGCCCACCAAGCCATGCCCACAGAGTCAGTTGTTAAAAAAATTGAATCCCACCACTGGATGCCAGTGACATAGACATAGGGGCCATCGTCCTCCAGAGGAATAAGGAGGGGAACCTGCAACCATGCACCTACATCTCCCAAAAACTCACTGACACTGAGAGGTGCTGGGCTGTATGGGAAAATGAGGCTTTTGTGGTCCGGTGGGAACTATTGACCTGGTGCCACTTCCTAGAGTGGCATCACATACTGTTTGAAGTGTGCACTGACAATAAAAATTTGGAAATTCTGGTTTGGGCATTACCTGAAGGAGTTGTTTCGTTTTAAGTAGCTCCGGACCCTTGGCTGCATTAAGCTGTCTAAACAGTATCCATCAACTGTTTCACAGTTTGATTACCTCTCCTTCGGGCATAGAAGGAGGGGTGAGAAGCTATGTTTGGGAAGTGCTCCATTCAACCTTCCCCAGAACATAAATCTGGGGTGTGGAAGGTGTGAGCCGCCCTATAACTCAGTGAATTCTCCACGCCAAGGATTTTTTCTGCCTTTTTGCAGAATGAAGGCATACGTCCACCCTCAGCTCAATGATTGATTTATACCTGATTCCAACACAGGCAGACAGATACCGGAGAACTTCTAATTGTATGTATTACAGACTTTAACTCCATTTTTCTAAAAATTCCTTCTGATAAACTACGTGGCAGAAAGACAAAGACAAAGATGGCGCCGAATAGCTTTGTAGGCGTGGTTATGCTGTGATGTTACATATTTTTACAGAGCTTAAACTATTATAGAGTTCAAGACCATCTAAAGATCATTAAATCAGTAGTGATTTATTAGTAAACTACATAGTAATTATTGGAACAAGCAGCTTGCCTGAATTTAGTAACTGGGTGCAAGAGAAGATTAAATGAGAAATGGCCTCTAAGCATAAATCAAACGCCTTTAAAAGGGCAGGCAGTTCACCTGCTCCAGCATCTAAATTACAGTCATTACTCCCTCCCAACCCCCTCCTACTCCTGCTGGGGAACCTTTGACTTGAGAAATACTGCAAAAAGAATTAACTGAGGCTTTAACTGAGGCTTTAAAAAATCATGCAACTGCGATGGAAATTAAAATACAGGAAAAGATCTCTGTTGCTTTTAAGGAATTGTCAGAAGAAGTTATGAGTTCGGTCCAGATTCGTAATCAAGAAATTAGAGATGATATTTTAGAGGCTTTTAAATGCTTATCTGGCTACGTATCAGGAACTGAGGACAAATTGGAAGATCTTAGTGATTCCAATATTAACCTGGTAACAAAAATTGATGTGGTCCAATGCAAGGTTGATGATGCAGAAAATGATATTGTAATGTTGCAGTATAGACAGATGGAATTTGCTTTAAGGATAAGAGGCCTTAAAGAGAAAAATCAAGAAAATTTGAAGCATATCTTCTCAGAAGCTTTTGATCAATTGATGGGACAGCCAGGAGGGGATTTTGACTGGCAAATTGACAAGATATATCATGTTAATTCCTGGATTACCAGACAAAAACAACTCCCAAGGGACATTGTGGTGTATTTTGCCACAAGAGATACGAGAAATTTGATATTGCAAGAGTCTTATAAAACCAAGTTGCAAATTGGAGGTCAGGAGGTGACTGTTTTGAAGGAAATACCACCCAAAATGTTGAGATCAAGGAAAAACTATGCCTTTTTAGTGGATGAACTCAAAAACCATCAGTTACAGTTCAGATGGGAAGCTCCAGTTGGGTTAGCAGTTAATTACCAGGGACAAAGATATCATCTTAACTCAGTATGGAAGGCTCAAGTTTTTTATAATAATATACTGAAGGCTGGACATCCCCCCCTTCCAGGACCCAGATAAAGAGAACAAGAAGGAAAGAACAGACAGCAAGATATCCAAGAATCATTAAGGCTGGACCAACCTCCTCTCTCAGTACTAGAAGGAGCAAAGGCAAACCCGCGTGGTCACTAAGCGTATGGAACAGGAGTTAAAAAAAGCTTTGCAACAAACACACGCAATGGTTCAAGAACTCACAGGTTTTAGCTCAGAAGCAGTGGGAGGAACCAGGCCAAAAACCAAACTACAGGATTTTCAGATGGCTCTTATAAAGCTTCAGGGAGCTAAAGATGACAACTAAGTTCTTAACCTGGAATGTTAATGGCTTAAATTCTCCACAGAAAAGGAAGAAAATAAATCATTATTTGAAACAATTTAAGAATGACATAATTTGCCTGCAAGAGACACATATTAGATTAACTGACCAGAAATATTTGATCAATACAAGACTTGGACAACGCCTCGGAGAAGAAAAATGGTACAGACAGAAGTCCTTTCAAGTTTGTCTGCCTGCGTTTGTTAACGAGCCCTCAAGGGGGGGGGGGTCAGAACAGTTATATACTTAAGAAAACATGAAAGCTGAATTAATTGAAGCAGATTCCCAAGGAAGATATATTGCAATAGAACTGGTATTAGAAGGGAAAAAGATGCTTTTAATGGGAGTATATGCTCCCAATCAACAAGATAAATTTTACAAAATGCTCCATACTAAGTTAATACAGTGGGACTATAGATCTTGCATATTAATGGGTGATTGGAACGGTATTCTGGATACCAAGAAAGACAAGAAGGGTCTCCTGCAAAACATCCAAACGCGAGCGAAATTACCTTTTTTCGATATGATGGATGATATGGAGCTAAGAGACATCTGGCGAGAAAGAAATGCAAGAGAACAGGACTTTACATTCTTTTCTGATAGACATCAATCCCTTTCCAGGATTGACTTTATATTAACAACCAATGATTTGCTTTCTAGGGTAAAGAAGACGAAGATATGTTCCAGAGCTTTAACAGATCATAACCCGGTATGGATGGAGTTGGAATTTGGGAAGGAAGCTAGAAGGACTTGGAGATTAAATGAAAATTTATTTAGATATGAGAAAAATGTTAATGAATGTAAAAAATTGTTGAGAGAATATTTTGTCTTTAATATGAATAAGGGCACATCTATGGAAATGGTCTGGGATGCAAGTAAAGCGTACATGCGAGGAGTCCTAATAAATTTAAATAGGTTACATAGACGTAAACAGGGGGGGGGAAGAAATGAACTAGAGGAAGAGAGAACATGAGTTAATATTAAACCCAGGAGATAAGATTAAAGAAGCAATTACCTTATTACAAGTGCAATTTAATATGCTGATGTCAGACCAGGTGGCTACTAATTTGTTATATGCAAAACATAATACTTTCTGTAACACAAATAAACCTGGCAGATGGTTAGCATACTTGACTAGGAAGAAACAAAAATCTCGCAATATATCAAAAATACATTATAAAGGGAAGGAAGTGTATCAACAGGATGTGATTCAAAAGGCCTTTCGTGAATTTTTTACAGGATTGGGAAAGATTGAATCAACCAATAACCTCAGGGGAAATCCTCCAGGTAATTAATTAAACAGCTAAAGGCAGGGAAAGCACCGAGCACAGATGGTTTGACAGTGGCCTATTACACCTCTTAAGGAATTATTTAATAAAATCCAAGTGGAAAGGAAGGTACCCCCATCTTGGAAGACAGATTTCATATCCCTGGTACCTAAAGAAGATCAAGATCTTAGTCAACCAAAAAATTATAGACCTATATCATTACTTAATATAGATTATAAAATTTTTACAAAAATATTAGTGAATAGGTTAATGTTTGTTATTCAGCAATTGATTCATAATGATCAAACCGGTTTTATACAAGGGAGACAAATGAAAAGTAATGTAAGACAAATTGTTAATATACTGGAATATTTGAGAAAGAATAATCAAATCCCCGCAGCACTTATATTCTTAGATGCCGAGAAAGCCTTTGATTGAGTGAATTGGCAATTTTTAATGAAAACAATGCAAAAGATGCAAATAGGAGAGTATTTTCTACAATCATTTAAAGCAATATATCAGGAACAAACAGCACAAACATTAGTCAATGGAAGTTTAACAGACCCATTTAAAATCGAGAAAGGTATAAGACAGGGTTGCCCCCTATCCCCATTATTGTTTATTATAACCCTGGAATTATTGTTGAATAAAATACGGGGGTCAGATGATTTACAGGGAATCAAGATTAGGCATCAAGAATATAGACTACGTGCATTTGCGGATGACTTGATTATAACATTTAATCCAACCAGGGAAATCTATTAAGGTTTTAATGAATATGATTAATCAATATGGCCAAGTATCTGGATTTAAAATAAACCTGGGAAAAACAAAGATGCTAGTTAAAAATATGAACACTAATCAAAGGGAAGACTTAGAAAAAATGACAGGATGTGAAATAATTAAAAAGGTTAAATATCTAGGAGTCTACATCTCAACCTCAAACGGGAAACTATATAAGCATAATTATGAGCCACTATGGCATAGTATACAGGCAGAGATGAAAAATTGGGAAAAATTACAATTATCTTTGTTGGGAAGAATAGCAGCAGTGAAAATGAATGTCTTGCTTAAATTTCTATTTCTTTTTCAAATGATACCAATACTTAAAAAAGATGCAAATTTGCTAGAATGGCAGAAGGGTATTAACAAATTTATTTGGGCAGGGAAGAAGCTGAGAATAAAACTTAAAATAATGCAAGATGTACGTGAGAGAGGAGGTTTGAAATTGCCAAATCTAAAATTATATTATGAAGCAGTAATTTTATCACTAATCAGTGATTGGATTAACTCAACAGATGATAGAATACTTAATATCGAAGGGCATAATTTGGTATATGGTTGGCATGCTTATTTGTTATATGACAAGAAGGTGCATAAGAATTTCAAGTCATATTTTAAGGAATGCTCTACTGCGGGTCTGGAAAAAATATCAACATAAACTAAACGACAAGATATCTATGTGGGCAATTCCCAGACATGAAATAGAGAACATAAGTATAGTACAAAAACAGTATGTAACCACGTACAGACAACTTATCACTATAGAAAGATGTATTACAGCTAAAACCTTTGAATGTACTGAAAGAGGAAAAGGTAATTCAAACATGGTTTCAGTATGGACAGTTACAGGCCAGATGGAAAAAAGATCAAAAAATTGGTTTTACACAAAATGAGGATAATTTACTAAAACAAATTAGGGATCAAAGTCAAATGCATATAAAAAGGTTATATAATGTATTAATAGAAATGAACTCGGAAACAGAATTAGTCTAAGATTGTATGATAAAGTGGGCACAAAATTTTGAAGAACCAATAATGTTGGATGCATGGGAAAAGATATGGGTAAGAAATGTAAAATTCACACAAGCCCAAAATTTGAGAGAGAACTTTTATAAGATGTTTTATAGATGGCATTTAGATCCTAAAAAACTGGCTTATATGTATCCAAATTTACAACCTAAATGCTGGAGATGTGATTGTGTTGATGCTACATATTACCATATATGGTGGGCTTCTAAAAAGGTTAAAGCATTTTGGATAAAAATATGGTGGATTATGCAAAATGTTCTTTAAAAAAGGATAAAGTTTACCCCTCAGTTATTCCTGTTAGGTATAACTACTGATTGTACTTTTATAGAGACTAACTTGATTTTGTACTTAATAACGGCAGCAAGACTGTTGGTGGCGCAATACTGGAAGAAGGAAGATTTGCCTACTATTCAAGAATGGACATTAAAAGTAACAAACTTAGCAGAGATGGCTAAAATATCAGCATATTTTAAGGACCACTCAAATGAGAAATATAAACTGGAGTGGAGAAGATGGATTGACTATATTCAAAATAAGCAGACTACCTAGACCCCTTCCAGTCAGGCTTCAGACCTGGCTACAGCACAGAAACCGCTTTGGTCGCATTGATGGATGATCTCTGGAGAGCCAGAGATGAAGGACATTCCTCCATCCTGGTCCTCCTTGACCTCTCAGCGGCTTTCGATACCGTCGACCATGGTATCCTTCTGCGACGACTGCGGGAGGTGGGAGTGGGAGGCACCGTGCTACGGTGGTTCTCCTCCTACCTCTCGGACAGGTCGCAGTCGGTGTTAGTGGGGGGGCAGAGATCGTCCCCTAGGCCCCTAAATTATGGGGTGCCTCAGGGTTCGGTCTTATCCCCCCTACTATTCAACATCTACATGAAACCGCTGGGAGAGATCATCCGCAGGCACGGGATTAGATACCATCAATATGCGGACGATACTCAATTGTATCTGTCCGCCCCGTGCCAACTCAATGAAGCGGTAGATGTGATGAGCCGGGGTCTTGAGGCCGTTATGGGCTGGATGAGGGCTAACAAGCTTGTGCTCAACCCAGAAAAGACCGAGTGGCTGTTGTGTTTCCCTCCCAAAGATCTGACTAGTATACCATCACTCAGGCTGGGGGGTCAAATTGTATACCCCTCAGAGAGGGTTCGCAACTTGGGAGTCCTCCTGGATCCGCAGCTGTCATTTGACCACCACCTAACGGCTGTGACCAGGGGGGCATTCGCCCAGGTTCGCCTGGTGCGCCAGTTGCGACCCTACCTGAATCGGGAGGCGCTCACAACAGTCACTCGGGCCCTAGTGATCTCCAGGCTGGAATACTGCAATGTGCTCTACATGGGGCTGCCCTTGAAGAGCATCCGGCGACTTCAGCTAGTGCAGAACGCAGCCGCGCGAGTGATTGCGGGTGTACCTCGATTCACCCGCATAACACCTATCCTCCGCGAGCTGCGCTGGCTACCTGTCGATCTCCGGATGCGCTTCAAGGTGCTATTAATCACCCATAAAGCCCTACATGGCAGTGGATCTGGATACTTGAGAGACCGCCTTCTGCCAATTACCTCCCTGCGACCAATAAGATCACATAGATTAGGCCTCCTCCGTATTCCATCGGCCAGCCAGTGTCGGCTGGCAACCACAAGGAGGAGGGCCTTCTCAGCAGTAGCCCCGGCCCTTTGGAACGAGCTCCCTGTGGAGATTCGTACCCTCTCCACCGTCCAAGCCTTCCGCACAGCCCTGAAGAACTGGCTCGCCCGTCAGGCCTGGGGATAAGGATAATTGCCCCTCCCGAATGTTGTATGGATGTTGCCTACTATTTTTAGTATATGTCTCTATTTTGTTGTCTGTATCCCCCCTTCCTAGTTTTATGTGAGCCGCCCTGAGTCCCCTCAGGGAAAAGGGCGGCCTACAAATTCTAATAAAACTACAAAACTACAAAACTACAAAATAAATACGGGACTAAGAAATTCCAGATCATTTATGATTGAAAAAGCAAGGAATGATATAATCTGTTTAGAGTTAGCCTAACAAAAGAAGAGTTAAAGCTCAATTGAAAGATGATACTAACTTTCTTTAAGTTTATTTTAGAACATCTTTGTTAAAGATTTATATCCTGTATTTGTTCTGAGAAGTCGAGGGGGGGGGAGGTTGGGAAGTGGGGCTGGGCTCAGGTGGGGAGGGTGGGGGAGGGAAGGTAAATATTTGTAAAAGCCTTTTTTAAAATTTTCAATAAAAATAAAAATTTGGAGGCACTTAGAACACCTCACAAACTCTCACTGAAGCAGGTTCATTGGTGCAGTACTTCAACCAATTTAATTTCACCTTGAAGTACCTCCCAGGAGGAAAAAACTTTCTGGAAGACGCCCTCTCAAGAATGCCCCAGTACAAGAGCAATTGAGAGAAGATGGTTAATGCAATTATTCCCCTACCCCAGATAGTGGCCCAGGTGATCATGCGCTGATAAACCACATGACAACTGAGCACACCAGAGGAAGAACTGACCCAGAAACTCAAAACCAAGTTGCAAAGTGACTCCTAGTTCAAGGAACACCCACAGTTCTTGACCAGTAGGGATGAGCTGGCCTGGAAGGGGACTAAATTATATGTTCCTAACAGACTGCAGATTCAGGTCCTATGAAAGAGCCATGCCGCCAGACTGTCAGGAGACTCTGGCTTCCTGAAAACCCAGAGACAGTTCCGGTGGCCAGGGATGAAAAAAGACATTGAGAGCTATGTAGAGTTGTACAACCTATGCAAAGATGACAAAAAGACCAGGAAAGCTCCCTGGGTTGCTGCAGCATGTAGTCTAGCCCATCTGGCCGTGTCAGGAGATTGCAATTGACTTTATAGTTGAGCTTCCACAAACTGGAGGGAATACCGTGATTTGGACAGTGATCAACCTATTTTCCAAGCAGGCTTATTTCATCACCTTCCCTAGATTACCGTCTGCCCACAAACTGGTGAAGTTGTTCCTGAGGCATATATACTGATTGCATGGAGTCACATGCAGAATTATTTCAGATCAGGGGATCCAACTCATGGCTAGGTTCTGGAGGAAGTTCTTAAAGTCCATTGGGTGCTCCCAGGGCGGATGGCAGCAATCTGTAGCTCCAGTGCTGCATATGGCTTTTTTTGGCCCTCTGCTGTGGCTCCCTGTTGGGTGATCCCACCTTGCCCTCCCCTCCCAGTCACTCCTCACCTGAGAAGGTAAGTGTGACGGCGCGGGATGGAGAAGCAGCTGGGGCTGATTCTCCGGTGCCTTACTCTTGCTGGAGCTTCTTCCAGCCCTTGTTGGTGCTGAGCATGCCTCGGTCACTTGGGGAGATGCACAACCTGGCCTCTGTCCCAAGACATTGGCCTGACCTGCCTGTGATCAATGCTGGTCTTGCTTACAAAATGACTGACAGGGTAGGAATGGGATCTGGGAGGAGGGGATGTCAGAAAGGGGGACGGGCCTGCAGCATCCAGCACTTGGACACTTTTGTTGCTTGGAGGACGCTTTTCAATGAAAGCTGGTGGCAGCACCGCTCTGCTGGAGGAGTAAAGAAGCTTATGGCAGTGGGAAAAGAGATCTGGCCCCGCCAAACCTTGCACGTCCATGCTCAGAGAAAGCCAGAGCGCCCTTGCCAAAGACACTCCCCCATCAACTGATTCCCCCCCCCCTCTCGTTCTCTGTGTAGCACTCCCTTGTGCCATTGCTAGGACACACTTATTTGGCCTTGGTCCTCCGGAGCCTTAGCATTGTTATGTTTGGCACATTGGGGGAAAACATTCTACATTCCATAAGCCCCCCCCCCATAAGTATGGCAATTAAGAAATTAAGCAAGAAAAATATGGCTTCATCTAGAGTCATTTCGAGAGTTGACAGTTGGCTCCCCTTATGTGGAAAGGAGCATCTGTAAGATATAAATCACAAACAGCAATTAAACCCCTTTCAGTCACACACACACCCATCTATTGATGCTTTGGGTTTTTGAGGGTTCTTATCATGGAATTTCTTTACTAGTCTGTCTGCTCTCACGTTGGCAATCTTAACCCGGGTGGCCTCTGATAAAGGATATCCTTTCCATTGCCCTAAATATTGTAACTTTCCTTTATAGAGCCTAGAATCTAAAATCCGCTTTACTTCATAGTGGGTCTCCCCTTTCACTACTATGGTGGAGCTATTGGTCTCAATGTAGAGCCAACTACAGGTTTTATCAAGCTACTGTGGAACACTGGGTGCATCTTCACTAAAATGCAGGGGAGTTTTAGTTCCATGGTAACTGGATTGATTACCTTTACAATGGGGAATGCCCCCTAAGAACTTAGGACCCAGTTGTTTGCAAGGCAACTTTAGCCTTAAGTACTTTGTGGAGAGGTAAACCTTCTTCTCCATCTGGAAGGGTGTCTGCGGGACCTGTTTCTTCTGTTTGCTCTTTGTAGACTTCTGTTTCTTTTGCCAGTGCTCATCTTACATTTCCCCATGCATTCTGCAATGAACCAACCCACTCCATTACACTAATGGAAGAGGGAGGCTCCTGGAGGTATTCTGGCATGGGGACCAAGTCTACCTTGAAGGGAGTAAGCCCAGTGTTGCTGTGCACTCAGAGATGGGTTCCTACCTATTTGGTCTGATTCATCCGAATAGGTAGTAAAAATCTGGTGTACCTTTCCGAACCAGTAGTAATTGCAGCCTGGCCACATCCCCAAACTGGTTCCCTCAGTCACCACTGCCATTGCTGGAATGTTTTTTGGCTGGGAAAGGAGGCGGAGAGAAACAGTCCTGTTGCCAAGGTGTGCAACAGGGGGGGAAAAATTGCAACTTCAGCCTCCTGGTGCGGTGCAAGGCTATGGGTAAAGGTGGGAGGGAGGTTGAGCAGCAGGTTGAGTGAGGGATGGGAGGCGGCTCCTCCTTAGCATGTGTTGAAAGGCCTTTTGAAAGTGAAAAAGAGGGCAGAAAAACAAAGCGTAGGGGGGGGAGGGTGCCCCATGCATGTGGTTGGTGGCTTTTGCTTCCCCTCTGTTAAAGCCCACACTTTGGGAAAGAGAAGAGGGGAAAGTCTCAAACCCTACAGGGGCCATGAGGGGAATGGTGAGGGGGGAGGGGGAAAGAAGAAGAGAGCGTGACCACAACAAGAGGGGGGGAAGAGGAAGGGGCAGTTGTGATGTTGGCGCTCAGGGCTGCAATGCTTTCTCAAACCCCTTCCTGTGCCTGGGAAGTGAATGGTTGTGTCATCAATCAGGCTTGGGTATGTGCGTACGTGCTTTTACACACACATGAGAGTGGGGGAGAAAGAGGAAGGGGCAGCTGTCCTTTATAAGGCTTGCACCCCGCACGCATGTGCACGCATGCACACATACACACCCACACACACGAGAGGGGTGGAGAAGAGGAAGGGGTAGTTGTCCTCTATCAGGCTTGCACTGCACGCATGCACGCACGTGGATACAAACACACACGAGAGAGGGGGAGAAAGAGGAAGGGGCAGTTGTCCTCTATCAGGCTTGCACTGCACGCATGCACGTACGTGCATACACACACACACGAGAGAGGGGGAGAAAGAGGAAGGGGCAGTTGTCCTCTATTAAGCTTGCGCATAAGGAAGAAGAAGCTGCTTCTCTCCCCCAAACCAGCTTGCCTGTCTCTTTAAATCGTGCCTCTTTGTCACTCAGCTGGTCGGAGGGATGCAGGGCATCCCAACACAGCAACCTCCACTGGAAAAGCTGTCAAGATGCTTCAGTTTCTCCTCCTTAGTACCTTATTTCCCTTCCCTAGCCACCCACCAATCCTTTCCTAATTGCTTTGTCAAGCTTGGGCCCTTGAGAGGCAATTTAAAGAGACAGGCGAGGAAGGGGCAGAGAAAGAGTGGGGGAAAGAAAGAAGGGGAGGAGGGAGGGAAAGAGAGTGAGAGATAAGAAGGGGGAAGAGAGAAGTAGGGAGGAAGGGAGGGAAAGAGAGAGGAAGGGGAGAAAGAGAGAAAGAAGGATGGGGAAAGAGAAAGAAAGAGGGAAAAAGAGTTAAAGAGAGGGGGAAGGAGGGAAAGAGAGAAAGAGAGAAGAAGGGGAGAAGATAGAATGAGGGAGGGACAGTGAAAAAGGGAGGAAGGGGGAAAAGAGAGAAAGAGAGGGGGAAGAGAAAAAGAGAGGGGAGGGAGGGAGAGAGAAAGAGAAATGGTATTAGAAAAGTTTTTCTTTTTCATTGTTGCTAAACCTAATATTTCAAAAGCAGAAAAAGGGGGGCATAAAAGTGCATTTATCACATTTTTCTTAGAAAAATTAGCTGAACTCTGCCTTGTTCATTATTTTAGGTAGTAAAACTTCATTATTCAGGTTAAATTGCTGTGATGGCACTTTGCGATAAATGAATGGGTTTTGGGTTGCAGTTTGGGCACTCGGTGCCGAAAAGTTTGCCACCACTGATCATGTGACGCCTCCCAGTCACATGACCATGAAGCCATGCCACCCAGTTATAAATGACATTTATGCCGGCTGAACCGTTGCCCAGATGAACAAGGATTCCGTTGGATGCTATGGTTCCTGGACATTCTCTGCAAAATGAGCTACAGGGCTCAGCTCCCTCTGCTAGGCAACCAGGGCATGGAGATGATGAGCTACTGGTAGAAAAAGTGAAAAATCTCTATCATGGAAGCTTACAATCCTCTGACGTTACCTTAACACTTCCTAGGTTCTTGGTTAGGACTTGAGATGTTGAATCTCACCAAAGATTAATATTAATTATACGACTGTGGAAGAAAAATTGCCTGGAAAGTGACATAACCGAACAAAGATTAATGGATCAAAGATGCTTCAACATCCATAATAAATAGAAATAGCAATAGCAGTTAGACTTATATACCGCTTCATAGGGCTTTCAGCCCTCTCTAAGCAGTTTACAGAGTCAGCATATTGCCTCCACAGTCTGGGTCCTCATTTCACCCACCTCGGAAGGATGGAAGGCTAAGTCAACCTTGAGCCGGTGAGATTTGAACCACCGAACTGCAGATAGCAGTCAGCTGAAGTGGCCTGCAGTACTGCACTCTAACCACTGCGCCACTTCATTTTCATAGATGTGGAAATGCAATTATCTAGAAATATTGGCTAAAAAGAAAACAAGTAATAATGAACCAGCTGAAGAAACTTCAACACCTGAACAAACCTGAACAAACTGACCAGCCAGTGGAAGAAACCAACATACAGGAAAAAGATCCTCTTGTGCAACAACTTGAAAGTGTAGATCTAAGTGATCTAGCAAAAATGCGGAAAGAAAAAAATTGAAAACCACATCAAAGAAAACATAGAAAGAAAAAGACTACCTACTATTTTGTGAAGTGCATAGCAAACGAGTGAAAGATCTGTTAATTGCTATGAACAACATTTTAACTTCCATCCTATCCAGCACACTATATGAAACCAACCAACTAATGTATAGCACAGCCGCCGTTATAACTGCAGAACTGGGTTATAAAATGCCAAAAAAGAAACCCACTTGAACACCAAAGTAGAAAATTCAACTTTAAAATAAAATAAAATAACTATGCGGGGATGTCAGCAATCTGAAATACTGAAGTAAAATGAAAGAACAAAAAGCTGAAAAATAGTTTACACAAAAAATACAACCTGGAGGAAAAAACAATAATGGAAATCATGGAAGAACTAAAACAACGTACAATAGCAAAGAAAATTGAAAAATGCGAAGGACGAATAAAACAATATCATGAAAATGTCGAGTCCAACACCAACACCCTAATGGTTAACAGCTAGCTGAACGTATATGATAATGAAAGATCCAGAAAAGGGCTGACCAAGCAACCATTGCCCAATTACTTGTTTGCCAACAACGTTCAAACTTTTTACAAGAATACTGGCAAATTCAATATTCAATCATTTGATGGAAAACAGGTTGTATCCAGTAGAACAAAAAGGAAATCATAAAATATCAAGGGGAACAAAATATCAGCTGCTCATTGACAAAATGGTACTAAAAATGCAAAATGAAGAAAAACAAATTTAAATATAGCATGGATTGATTACAAGAAGGCATTTGACTCATTACCCTGTTTGGAAAACTTTGGAATCAGCAAATATATCTGTACATTTTTGAAAGCAAATATGCAAAAAAGAAAACAGTTCTAACAGCAAATGGGGAGAACATTGGTGAAGTCAATATTAGATGAGGAATCTTCCAGGGGGACTCACTTTCACCACTACTCTTCAACATCGCATTAATTCCACTGACAATAATCCTAAGAAACACAAAACTGGGATACCAAATCTCAAGCCAACATGGCAAGATGAACCATCTACTATACATGGATCACTTAAAAATGTATGCAAAAAGCCCCACTGAACTTAAATTAATACTAAACTGAGTTCAACTGTTCAACAGCGACATCGAAATGAACTTTGGACTTGAAAAATATGCTATATTATCTATGCAGCAAGGAAAAATAGAAAAAATGGAAGGAATAGAACTGGGAAATGGAAACATAGTGAAAGCATTAGCAAAGAATGATAGTTACAAGTACCTAGGCATATTGGAAACAGATAACATCTTGAACGGAAAAGCCAAAGAGACAATTAAAAAGAAATATATCATGCTGGAAATATCATTAAAGCCATAATACATGGGCAGTTCCAGTGATACGCTACTCAGCTGGAATCATCAACTGGACTTTGGCTTAACTGGAAAACTTGGACTGGAAAACGCACAAACTTTTGAATATGTACAACGCTTTACATCCATGAAGTGACATCGACAGGTTGTACCTGCCAAAAAAATAGGAGGCAAGGGTCTATTGCAAATCCATCAAACTGTAGAAGAAGAAAAATGAAGTTTGAATGATTATGTGAACCAAAGTACAGAAAATTGCAACAGGCTGTGAAAATGAAGAACATTATAAAAACAACAGAAACAAAGGCAGAATATAAGGAAAAACAGCTGAATGACAGATTAAATAGATGGAAAACCAAAGCTTTCCATGGACAACACTTGAAAAATATTGAAAGAAAATGTGATGACAACCTTACATGGGCATGATTTAATATGGGTACTATCAAGAAAGAAATGGAAGGTTTAATTCTCGCGGCTCAAGAACAAGCACTACAAACTAATGCCATGAAAGAAAGCAAAGATACAAAAATCCACTGACAATCCAAATTGAGGACTTTGCAATGACAAAGTTGAAACTGTTTCCCATTTAATATGTGAAGGCAGCAAAATTGCACAAACTGATTACAAAGCTAGACATGACCAAGTTGCTAAATTAATCCACTGGTCATTATGTAAAAAATACAATTTACCTGTATCTAGAAAGCCATGGGAATATGAAGTGGAAAAAGTTATCGAAAATGAGAAGCTGATCTTGTGGGACTTTCAAATACAGATGGATCGTCATTTGGAACACAACACGCCAGATATCATAGTTGTTGAAAACCAAAACATACAATTTATTGACATTGCGGTACCAGATGTCAGAGTCAAAGAAAAAGAATTGGGGAAAAAATCACAAAATACCATGACCTGGCCATTGAAACGACACAATTATGGATGAAATATGTAACAGTGACACCTCTTGTCATTGGAGCATTTGGTACCATGTCCAAGAACTTTATAAGATATACCAACAAATTTCAGCTTCCTGCAATAACACCAGCGGAACTGCAAAAAGCTGGGCTACTTGGAACATCATATATTTTAAGAAGGTACTTGGTTGATACCTAGGATGCAGGCAGCAACCCATATCAACCACTAGCACCAGTCAATAGTATTTCGATGCTTTTTTGAATGTTCAGTTGACTGAGTTTCATGTTTAATGAATAAAGTGTATGATAATAATAATAATAATATCAGCAGTGATTGGATTTCCAGAAAAGTATCAAATTTCTTTATGAATTGCTGGAAGGTGAAGAAATGAGTAAAGAGCAGAGGAAGAAATAATATTAGATAGGCGAGCAAGTCTTATACTCTAGCTTGTTTTTTAAAACAAGGATAAGACCATTAATAGTGCATTCAGCTTTATAGTATTGTGCTAGGAATGATTCATATTCCCATTAAAATAAATACACCAATAGTATAATTACACATGCACTAAATGTATTTTAATTCATAATTCCACTGCTATATTCTTAGAAAAGTCTTTTTTTTAAAGTATCACTAGCAACAAACTGAAAAAGAATAGAAATTGCTTCATAAAGTGTGCAATAATTTTCTCTAACTCCAATGGTCATTTTAATCCAAGAATTATCCTTAAATTTTTTTAAAGAAAATATTATATTATAAGCTTTTTTGGACTGATATATACTGCAGATGGTGCAATGAAAATTTTGTTGAATTTTAATTTATAAAAGTATTCGAGTATATTCACTGATTAACTGGATATGCTTTGCTCTGGCATAGCTCAGGTTTGCTTTTGCATATTTCTCTGATTTTAAATCATTTATCTCTATGAGAGTCTTGTGGCGGGGAAGTGGGACAGCTATAAGAGAATAATTAATGGTAAATAAGTGATTAATGGAAAAGAAGCAGGTAATTAAATATTTAGCTTCCATGTCACTAAAAATGTAAAAAGAACCCCATAGATTACAAAAGCTTTTGAAATGAAGCAGTAACTAGGTTTCATAGCTGTCAAAGTGTCTCCAAGGATTAAGAAAAAAAGCTTATTTATCATGTACCATATAAACCCCATTATTTATTTAGTCAGATAAAGCAGAAACAATGATTTATCATCTAATACAGAGGTTAAAATGTGGCTAGGACAAAAAACAGGTCCAGCCGAAAGGCCACATATACTGTAAACCTATCAAAAAATGCATGCAAGATGAATGTTATTCTCCATGTTCATATATAATATGGTTGCTACACTCTCTAATGTAAATATGAACAATGAATGCAGACAGGTTTTTTATTCACTGGGATATTTTGTAATTGAACAGACTGTGAGTCGTGGCCAGACAGAGCTGCAATCACATCTTTTAGCCAAAGGCATCTTATCTCATCTTCTCAATCAACCTACTAATAAAAAAACTACCCAGAAAAGATGTGGCATTATACTAATATAGCTGAACTGAAGTGTGATTAGTTAGGATTTAATGTTATCATCTAAAAATATTTCTACAAGGGAAAAATAATATCAGGTGGGGAAAATGATCATGCATCCCAGATTAATTTAAAAGTAGCTTTGTTCATTAAATAAAATCTTGATATGAAAAAGACTAACAGCCCGCTGCCAAATATGCATATGTGTCTCAGGAAAAGTCCTTTAACATTGTGTTATTTGAATGATATTTCACTTTATGCTGAAAGTTCAAATCTATTGGCAGCCCCAGCAGTCAGTTTTGTAATATATATATTACAATGACCGTGTTATATTATAATGACCGTGAAAATCATTTTAGGTCAGTAACTAAAAACAAGTTTGATTTGAAATTCAATTTAAGTGGCTGTACTCATTTTTTGAAGAGAAAGAGGTCTTCTAATCAAATCAGAATGATAAAGAAACAAATTCACACAACATTCTGCTATGATTTTAGAGTGATTCAGAAGAGATAGCACTATCATAATTAAATATGACAGATATAATAAATACTGTATATAGTAGATATTAAAGTTGCAAAGCAATACAAAAGAATATACAACAATAATGTGATAATGATCAAGTGATAATCTTGCATCCTACAAATTAAAATGGTTTTCATAATATTTAATCAATAAGATTCAATGCACAGTTATTATTTAAATATATAATATTTAGATTCAAAGCTTCAAAAGTTTCCAATCAAAATACGTTCCTCAAAATTACTGGTTTTACATAGATGTAACTGAAAATATCTCATTTAGAACATCTAATGTAAAATACTGGTTTAAGATTGTAATATTAATAAAATATTGCCTTTGAATTAATATATTTTAGCTTTCGTGTCATTGGGAAAAGGATGGCTCTATATGTGAAAATATATACTTTCATGAAGTGTAAATTTTATCAACTAAGGACTTTACTATGGGAAAAATTGAAATGTGAATCTTAAAATAAGCAATAACCTGTAATTTCTGCAGGAACAGAGGAAAACTAAATAACTCCCTTCATCCAGTACCATTAGGCTAGCCTGGCTCTGTCATCAGGGAAGAATAAGGATGGAAGCAATAACACAATTTGTCAAGAACCAAAAAGTCAAGTCTCACAATGACAGACCACTGATTACTGGAATAATCTGTCTATAGTACAACTAATCTGTTTTGACAGTGTGAAAATATATCTTACCAAATGCAAAACATTATTTCTGACAGAATGCTTTAAGAAAAACTTAAATTTTGTAGTGGAGTGTAGTCAAATTAAATTCATTTTCTGGCTTATTCAACAGTTTTCTTAGTAAACAACACAATTCATCATCTGGAACACTTATTTTATACAGCGTTTCAACCACAGACAACTCTTTATTTACTTTTAGATAACTAAAGGAATAGGACACTTTATACAGCAAGTATTGTATAGTTAAGTAAATAAACAATTATTACAATAATCTGCATAGAAACTAATGTAAGTATCTTTTTTTAATTTTAAGATCAGACAAAATCAGTACTTTTAGAATGTCACTTACCCAGCTGTGTCTCTTGAATTGTTAGTTTACTCTCCAAAGGATACAAAAGCTTTGGTGGTTTTTCTGTAAGTGGGGCTAGAAAAAAACAGAGACATATTTATTCTTTTAGAACATTCTTGAACAAGAATATTTCAGTTGGTAAATGCAGGGTACTTTCAATAAGACACAGTCACACAATTATCCAAAGAGTTAGAAGTTGTAAGAGGCTTTATTTAAAAAAAAAAAAACATAGTAACAACAGGCTTCTTCTACACAGCAGATTTAATAAGAAGAGATCAAGAAAGTAAACTTAGATGTAAAAAATGCGGGAAAAGACATGAGAAAGACAAAAAAAGTTCAAACAGACAGAGAGAGTGTTTGCAAAGCTATTTGAAACTATTGAAACCTTAATGGCAGCAGAAAGAGGATTTAAGTCAGCTAAGAAGACATAGATGTTTGCATAAATACAAAAGCACATCATCAGTGCATTAAAGAATCAGCAGCACCCTACATCACTGCTTAGTTGAATTACTGTGATGTATTCTACATGGGGTTGCAGTTGCCCCATAAATGTCAGGCTATGTACAGGATAACCTTTATCTGAGGGTAAATGATGTTGGAGGAGCTCCAGGTCCCTTCCCTTAAATGTTGTCATCTAGCAGGGCCTAGAACTGTGTCTTTTCTGTAGCAGTTCCCCACCCTCCTTGTCTTTAAGAAGATCTTGAATTGCTGGCTCTTCTCACAAGCATTGAGATATAATAAGGCAGCAGTGCAGCAAGGTGGGTAGATGCATGACAGAGAGCTGCCCTGGCGTTTTATATGCCTTTTTATTAAATTTTATTTTATAATTGGGAGTTTCTTTTGTTTTTACTGTTTTGTGAACCATCAAGTGTTGTTACAATGTGTGTATGTGTTACACATACAAGCGCACTGGAATATGTATATATTCAGGTAGACCTTGTGTTACAATAATTTTATTAATTTTTAAAGAAAGATAAAATAACAGAAATGAATAATTAAAATGAGAAAGAGAAAAAATGAATAGAATAGAATACAATAACAGAGTTGGAAGGGACCTTGAAGGTCTTCTGGTCCAACCCTAGGGCAGGAAACCCTACACCACTGCAGACAAATGGTTATCCAACATCTTCTTAAAAACTTCCAGTGTTGGAGCACTCACAACTTCTGGAGACAAGTTATTCCACTGATTCATTGTTCTAACTGTCAGGAAATTTTTCCTCAGTTCTAAGTTGCTTCTCTCCTTGATCAGGTGCTTTGGATAATAATTTGACTCCCTCTTCTTTGTAGTAATCCCTGAGATATTGGAACACTGCTAGTCTCCTTTAGTCCTTCTTTTCATTAAACTAGACATACCCAGTTCCTGCAACTGTTCTTCATGTTTTAGCCTCCAGTCCCCTAATCATCTTTGTTGTTCTTTTCTGCACTCTTTCTAGAGTCTCCACATCTTTTTTACATTGTGACGACCAAAACTGAATGCAGTATTCCACGTGTGGCCTTACCAAGACATTATAAAGTGGTATTAACACTTCACGTGATCTTGATTCCATCTCTCTGTTTATGCAGCCTAGAACTGTGTTGGCTTTTTTGGCAGCTGCTGCACACTGCTGGCTCCTATTTAAATGGTTGTCCTCTAGGATTCCAAGATCCCTCTAAAAGTTACTACTATTGAGCAGGGTACCACATATACCCATGATGGCAAACTTATGGCATGTGTGCCACAGATGGCACGTGGAGCCATTTTTTAGGGCATGCGAGGCATTGCCCTATCACAGTGGTGGGTTCAGGATCCCGGTTTTTTTCACCGTTGAATTTTATTTTGTTAGATAACGCCCAATGTTTATGTGTGTCAAGATACTTCTGTATCTGAAGCCTATTTTCTGGAGTGTCGGGTATCCCTGCCAGCTTGGTGTCATCTGCAAATTTGATGAGTTCCCCATTTATCCCCTCGTCCAAATCAATGATGAAGATGTTGAAGAGTACTGGGCCTAAAACAGAGTCTTGAGGTACTCCGCTGCATATTTCCCTCCATGTAGATGCACTTCCATTGAGGACTACTCATTGAGTGTGATTGGTCAGCCAGTTATGAATCCATCTGGTGGTGATGTTGTCTAACCCACATTCTTCTACTTTATTTAGTAGTAGGTTATGGTCAGTGGTGGGTTCCGGATCCCATTGCAACTGGTACGGTTGCAACAGGGCCCAGCATCCACGTGAATGTGTGCAGCGCATGCGCACACATGTGCAGTATGCACATACGTCCTTACTTTTTGCAACGCCTCTGCGACACTCCAGCTGCTCAGTGCGCATGAGTGGAAGTGCTGAAGAGCTCAAATACAGGTAAGGAGCTCAGGTGGGTGGGTGGGTCCTCCAGAGCACACACTGGAACGGTACCCAGTGGTCCATGCAGGCACCGGTACACCCGTACTCACCACTGGTTATGGTCTACTTTATCAGATGCCTTACTGAAGTCCAAGTAAATTATATAGACAGCATTCCTCTGGTCCACTAATTTCTTCACTTTGTCAAAGAATGCAATAAGTTTAGTCTGCCATGATCTGTTTTTGACAAAGCCATGTTGGCTTTTGATAATTACTTTGCTTCTAGGTGTTCACTGATTCGTTGCTTGATTATCTTTTCAGAGAATCAGAGAACAAGAAACAAATCAAGAAACAGAGAACAAAGCTATAAGTACAGAAAAAAATAAAGAAAACAAATACATACAACTTTCTTTCAGATAATGTAAATCAGATTTACATTAAATTCTTACAGTAAGTTTACAATGTTTTTATTTTTATTATCTACAACTTCTAATCATCAAATCCATATGTCAAATTTCATTTTTTTTCTGTTTCATGGATAAAGTTCAAAAGGGGTTTCCAATCATCATTAAAATGAATCAGTATCTTTTATCTAATCAAAGCTATCAATTTTGTCATCTCAGTCAGCTCCATCAACACCACTACCATTCTTCCATTTTAGGTAATGTCAGATTCTTCAATGTAAAAGATGGTCCTCGACTTCAATGGCAATTGGAACTGAAATTTCAATTACTAAGTAATGATGCCATAAAGCTCACATGATTGCACCAGCAATCCCAACACTCCATATTGTCATTGTTAACTGAATTCCATTGGTCATTAGCCAAGGAGCTACCTCAATCCAAGTCATTTTCAGCTTCACTCCTCCCAGCCTTGCGCCTTGATTTCCAAGGTAACTCTTTCAAGATAAAGGACTGCCTCCGCTTCAACTGCTCCAACCTGCCTATTCTACTCCATATCTTTTGACTGCCCTGCACTTTGTCTGGTAGTGTGGCAAATTAACCCAGACACATGTGGCTCTGGGACTGCTTACCTTGTTACGTCTCAAGGGCTTTTTTGTATGGCATGACTCTGGGCTGCAAGAAGGAAACCACTGCATTCAACCTTGGAAATTTTCATGTATACAGTCACAGCTGCCTTGGAAAGTGCCAGCTGCACCAGTATGACCCAGTTAGGCAGTGCAAGTGGCATAAGCTACAGCTGCCCCAGGAAACCTCCACCACCTCAGCTGTTCAAGCTGAAGGTGAAGAACTAGAAAGTTGATTCTAACAATATCCTGAAAATTGCACAATTATTAATTACTGTCTTTTACCTTTTTCATTGCTTTTATCTATGTGATGAGAGTTGATGGAGTGAGCACCCTTCAAACATAAAGATTTTGATGCCAACTGAAGGGAGTTGTTCTGAGTAAGCAATTTGATGACATTCCTTTCAATTTTCAAAGTGCTCCAGTTTGTATCTTTAAGGCGGGGATCAGGTGACCTTCTAGTTAAATTTAACCAGCGATATTAAAGGTATTACTAATATGCTGGTTTATAACTGTCATAAAGATCTAGTTTTATTTAGTCACCATATATTTTCTCAATTTCCTAAGGTGCCAAATTACACCAGAAGAGCAAAATGGAATATTTATTTAAAGTCTTGTATGAAATGTTCCTGGTTAATGCTTTATCTCATCATTCTCACCTTGTTCCCACTGGATACTCCATTCCATCACAGTCTTATATTTCCTTTTCTTCTGGTTCCCTTTGTTTTAATTCTGCAAAATATTTGTTGTACTTCTGAAAACTTTAGGGTTCCCTTGAGCATGCTTTTGCCTTGTTCTCAACAACCCATATTAGTTACAGTGCTGTCAATATTCTCTAGCTGAGATTGCTCTTAGAAGGACTGATGTAGAATAGTAGACATATAACTCACTTGAATTTCTAGTTTATTGGCTCTTCTGTAATGAAGGAAGATGTTCTAAATCAAATAAAATCTAATTACTCTGACTTTACTGACATAATAGCTCTAACAATTGAGCTATTCGATTATTAAGCAATAGCTGTAGCTCGGGGATTGGTAACCTCTTAAAAATATATTTCAAGTAAAATTACACTCTATTACAAAGAGAGGGGAGAAATGGTGAACAGCTTAAGAACCAATGTGTGCACATAAAGAGATTTTAACTAAGAGTTAAAAGGAGATTTATAGAAGATTGAATACTGGTATAATTCCCTTAGAACCACAGCTAAGTAGCACATACAGTATGAAAAAGTGTGAAAAAGTCCTGCATGCTTTATGGTTTACGGTTTATGACTTTTTGGGGATAGGCTATTGATTTTATGATATTTTATGCTAACTGCTATGTAAATATTGTTATATTCAAATAAATACTGGTGGTTTTTAAGTGAAAAGCATAAGCTTTTTGCAATTTGGTGCTGTTTGGATGGGGATTGTGACTTTTCTTGCATGCTTACAATGCATGGTTACAATGACTATGAAAACAGATTAAATAATGCATATCCAGTGGCATACGTGTTGCAATTACTAAGGCTGATGTTAGTGTTTTGTTAACATTTTTTATTGTTTGTGGCCCGGAAAAGGATCATTTAGGTAACCAAACATGGTTACTAATATGAAATTGGCCAACCCTTATTGCTTATCACCAGGCAGCATTGCTTTGGCATAGACTGTAGAAGCCTTTGCATGTGATCTTTGGTAACAATGTGGTGCCAGACTGCAATAATAGATTCAATCAGCTCCTGCTTGGTCTTCGGATGCTTCTTGCTTATTTTGCAACCAATCTTGGCCCACAAGTTCTTAATTGGGTTCAAATCTGGGCTCTGAGCTGGCCAATCCAGGAGTCAAACACCATCCACTGTCCACACCATTCACCATCCACTCTTCATCCACTGATGGATGGACTTTGCTCAATGACAAGGAACATTGTCATCAGTGGTGGGTTCCGGATCCCGATGCAACTGGTACGCTGCAATGGGGCCCGGAGTCCACCACATGAACATGCGTAGCACGTGCGTGCACACGCACAGCGTGCACATGCGTCCTTACCTCCTCCGATGCACCATGATGCCTCTGTGATGATCCAGCTGCTCAGTGGAGCATCACACAGGCCCCGTATTCTTCGTGCAAGTGTGCATATGCGCCGAAGAGCTCAAATACCGGTAAGGAGCACGGGCAGTGGGTGGACCCTCTGGAGCATCATACTGGAATGGTACCCGGTGCTCCGTGCAGGCACCAGTATGCTGGTTGTCATCCTGGAAGTAAAAGTCCTTCCCTACAAGTTGCTGAGCTGAAGGAAGCATGGTCTTTTCCAGGACTTCAACATACTGCTTGGAATTCATGATTCCCTGCGTGATTTGTATCCGACCAATACCAGAAGCAGCGATACAGCCCCAGATCATCACATGCAATGGATGCTTCACAGATAGATTCAGACAGTACAGCCTAAATTCTTCAGCTGGAACTCTTCTGACATACTCATTGCACTGATTCCCACTCAAGTAGAAATTGCTCTCGTCACTGAAGATGACCTTGGCCCACTGTTCGTGGGTCCACTTGGCATATTTCTTGGCCCACGCATGTCGATGAGAGCAGTGAGCGTTTGTGAGCAAAGGTTTACTTCGAGTCCTGCAGCCTTTGAGCCCTCTGGAAAGCAGTCTGCGATGCACTATACTTGTGCACATGTTTACATCATATGTTTCACCCCAAATTCTTGTAATCTGAGGTGAGATGAGCTTCTATCAGCCATCAAAATGCATTGCAGAGTCCAGTCTTGCCATTTTGTCAACTTTCTTGGTCTTCCAGAGCGGAGTCTGTCATCAACTGAACCAGTTATTTGGTATTTTTCAACCACTCTGCGTACTGTGGTGCAATGGCATTTCACTGTCTTGGCTATTTCTGTACAGGAGTAACCCACTTTATGAAGCACAATGATGTGATGCTGCTGCTCAGTACTGGTGAAAGCAAAGGCTTCATTCTTGCCCTCAGCCAGAGCTAAATTAAGTTTCTTGATGCTTTTCATGCCTATTTATAGACAGAGAGAATGACAACATTGATTGGCTCATAGATTTAGCCTCTGTGCATTTTGATTGGTCAATCAAAGCTTGCTGCTGATTGGCTACTTTCGATCCTAACATTCTCGAAAATTCAAGTTGTGTTTGTTTTAGCACATAAACTCACTCAAAACCTTAAAAAGACTTTGGTTATATTAATAAAAATTATGCATCTCAATCTGACTACAGAAATTTTCATCAAAGTACTAATTTTTGTGTGGTTTCTATGAGTGAAAAGTTGATTAAACATGGAAATACAGCTTAAAACTGAAAGCATGCAGGACTTTTTCACACAACTGTATCAAAAAAAGGAAGTCAAAAGGCTTCTGTGTTTTCCCCAAGGAGAAATTATTTGCTTCTGTGTTTTCCCAAAGGAGAAATTATGGTTAAATGAACCCAAGGAGAACAATTGACATAATAAGGTAATGATAATCCAACATAAGTAGAAATATCTTTAGGTTATCCCCATCTATTATGAAAAAGTTTGTTTCCAGAACAAGACCAATTACATCTGAAACTCCAAAACAACTTGCACTTTCATCTCAGAGTCTTTTTCTCTGGAATCTTAAAAAAAATATAGAGAACAGGCATATTTTTTTTTGCTTAGGTGTAATACTTTACTTTTCTCTCCATTTAATTTCACTTTGTTAAAAGGGGCCCAGTGTTCAAATCTACCAAAATCCTTCTGGGTCTTGAGTCTATCTTCTGGGGTGTTGACTATTCCTGCCAGCTTGGTGTTGTCTGTAAATTTGATGATCTCCCCATCTAAATCATTTATGAAGATATTGAAGAGTACTGAGCCTCAAACAGAACCATGGGGTATTCCAGTGCTTACTTCCCTCCATGTAGATGTAGTTCCATTAAGGACTATACATTGTGATTTGTCAGCCAGTTACCAAATCCATCTGGTGGTGATGCTGTCTTTTGGAGTTAGGTGACTAATAAATTCAAATAAATAAATAGGTAAGAGAATACTATAAAATCTAATTCAAATAGTTAGAAGCAATATCAAACTTGTTTAAGAAAGGGACATGCATAAAATCTTATGGAATTGGCTGATTGCAGAGATACAATCTGCTATTATGAAGGACTGTTAACAACTCCTAGTGAATAGATTAATTAATCCATAATTTACTACTAGTAGTTTGATTATGAAAAGGGCCAGAAAAGAGAAATATATTTGCAAGTTTTTGAATCCCTATCCTTGCATAGCAAGGAGTGAAGGCCATGCTGGTTTAATTGGTTAGTGGTGATAAAATATAAATAATAATTATTTCTTGCTATCAAACCATAATCTTTCTTATCCTGCCTTTCTAGATAAGGAGTTAAAATGTCTGGTGCAAATTTATTAAAAATAGCTTGATGGCTGGACTTTTCAATAGCATTCGATGAAAATAGAGAAATTTACATGGAAAAATGGCTTATGGGTTCAGTGAGAAATATGTGTATTTTTTCTTGTATTTTTCTTTTTAAAAAATGTATTAATTTAATAGTAGTTATTCACAACTTCCTTAGAAAGTCTCCACATTATCACTATGTAGTCATCTTTCAGAGACTGCCCAGTATATTATTAAAATGTAGATTTGTCTTTTATGTCAGTTTCAGCTCAATTATTTCTTATCAGATAGTATTTCTGCAGACACTTTTCTTATAAATATATTAACTCCTCTCAAAGTAAAGTTCTATCATGGTCTCTAAAAAGTAAAGTAGCTGCTCTAATAATCCTAGTACAAAAGACGGGATAAGGCAAAACAAGTTCCATTTATTTTACGAACTGATACATTACTTACTGGAGGCCACAGACCCTAGGTGGCAGCTTTCTCTGTGAAAAATAATGCTGTTTTTAAGCAGCAAGGGATTAAAAATGTTCATGTCACAGAAATTGTGTGGCAAATCTTATCTATAACATCAATTGGTTTCACAGCAACCTTGCCATTGTAAGGTATGCTACCTTAGGCTTGAGGCTTGAGGTTTTGTTTGCGTAGACCTTTGTGACCTCTACGCAGAATAATATGCTATTTTCATAATCTATATAGGATGTGTTAAAATTCTGCTCTTGGTTTTTCTAGAGTATTTCGTCTTTTTTATATGCTTGGTGAGCAGATTGTCTTTTCATATTTCAATATAGATTTACAAGGACCTTTATCACAATACAGCACCAGCCTTTCCATGTTATTCCGCAGAAAAACTGCAACTCACAAAGATTTGTCTGTAGTTGAAGCTCCACTGAAGACTATGAAACTTCTGGATAAAGGTATTTGGGATTAATAACAAACCTTCACCCCATGTATGTGTATTATGAAAGTCCTTGAGTCATTTTAGATATGAACCACACCCACCAAAGTAAAGGCCCAAAACTTTACTTTGGTGGAAAATGAATATTTCTAGAAGTTTTTCTATACATAATTATTTACATGGATCAATATTTTATCCCAAATTAATAAATCAGAATTTAATATGTACTAATTACCTAGCATTCTTTATAGACAGATTTCCAGATTAATTTGATTTTTCTAGTCACACATGTTGTCTTGTTCCTGTTGGAGCCTGAATCTGCGGAAGAAGATGAGCCAGAGCTTGAGCTGAGGGAGACCGAGGGGACGGCTTCGTTGGTTTCAGAGGAATGTGGGGAGAAGGCAGGGCAGAGCCCCTCAGGAGTGGGATGGTTTACTAGCAAGAAGGAACAGGGCCAGGACGACCAAGAGAGGGCATGAGGAGTGACAGAGCGAAGGCAATGAGCAAGAACGGCTCCCTCCTGATCCCCGAGCACAGAAAGTGCAGAGAAGGCAGGAACAATCCAATGACTCGGGAAGAGAGTGCCCCGCCTCTCTTCATAAGGCACACCTGGGTATTGAGACTTAAGGACACGTTGTGGGGAAGGGCGTTTGTCAGGAACAAACACTGAATTTATGGAGTTTTGAGTGCTGTTGCCAACGTTTGGAGTTTCCTGGACTTCTTGATTTATTTCTTGCTTCCTTTTTTGCTTCTTGAAACCATTGCCTTGTTCCTTTGCTTCCTGGACTCATTGACCTATTCCCTTGCCCCACAGGATTTCTTACTTTGCAGCCATTGTGGTCACAGCGTTTTGCTGGACTACTTGCAGGCAGAGGCTGCAGGAGGGTTTGTGTGTGTATGTGTGTGATCACTTTCCTCTGGGACTTGCCATAACATGGGAGAATTTGAGAGAACGTTAGAGCAATAAAGGGGCAATTTGAACTATCAGCTGACTGTGTTACCTCTGTGCCTTGCCCCAGGTCATCATATTTTGTTCCTGACCTCCACTTCAACTTGCTCCTCCATACCACATTGGGTGACTTTGGATCAGCTGTGCACTGATAATGAGCAGTTAGCCCAGCTCATAGCTCCTGCAGGCTATGAAGATGCAAGCAGCCTAGCCATGCTACAAATGTCTGGTAGCGATGCTGGATAAATTTGATGGCTTGCTGGCCCAATTTCCAGTGTTTTTGAACAGTGCCAGCTTTACATGAGCCTTTGGCCTGAGGACTTCCCCACCGACTGGGATAAGGTGGGTTTTTTGATCAGCCCTTTGTTAGAGTCAGTGGCATGTTATATGACATTCCTGCTGACCCAGTCCAACCTACTGCTGGACCATTAAGCCAAGTTTTGTCTTCAGCTAAGGGCCATGTTTGAGGAGCCTGTTAGGGCCCAGACGGCAAACCGGTGGCTGAGAGAGTTGCAGCAGAGGCATGGATTGCTCACAGACCACATAGCTGACTTCTGGGTGATCTGCCAGGACTTGCAATGGAATGAGGCAGCGCTCATGGACCAGTTCCAGGAAGAACTTTCATTGGATCTCCTGGACAAGCTGACACACACTGAATCCCCTTGCATATTGTAGGAGCTCATGCACCTGTGTCTCTGCATTGATGCAGAAGCCATCCACACCCATCGAAATGGCACCATTAGTACTGCCTCTGGGGAAGCTGATGCAGTTGGGGGTTGCACAACCTCACTTGACCCAAGCCTAAAAGGATTGGTGCTGCTGCAAAGTCCTTTGCCTGTGTTGCGGTAGCCAGGGCCATATGGTGGCCAAATGCCCTGCTATGGCACACAAAGCAGCAGTGGGAAACGGGCATGGCCCAGCCTAGAAAACTCCATAAGTTGGGCTTGCTTGGCAACGGGTCAGCCACCTGCACCACAGCCGACTCTCATGAAGCACCTCATCCCGGCAGCAAGTGTGTTCGTGCCTGGTCAGGGAGCGGTAGAGATCCAGCCCTGGTGGACTCAGGGGCCACAGCCTTTGCTGCACAGTGGACCATCCCCCAGCAGTAGGTATCACTGCCAGTCTTGGTGGAGTCGATTGACAGTTGACCTCTTCGTTTGGGTCCTGTGGTTGCCACAACTTGACCCCTTCACATGTGCATTGGGCCACATATGGAAGAAGCTGTGTTTTATGTTGCCACGGTGCCCCACTTCCCAGTGGTGCTGGGGTTGGAGTGGTCATGATCCACAGATCATCTGGTCATCTGAAGCAGTGCAGTTCCCTGGCAAGAAGTGTGCCACCCATCAGATAAATGGTGGGATTCAAATAATTTAACAACCGATTCTCTGCCTAAATGACTGGCTGGGTAGGTGTTGCCAGGTGGTCATGTGACTGGGTGGACATGGCCAACTCAATGTCACTCATCCAGCCCCACCTCCCAGCCACTCTCCCATTCCCCAGGCCTTGAGCAACACTGCCAGAAATGAAAGAGTTAATCCCTCCCCCCCCAGTAAAAGGATGGGGAGAGACCAGCAAATCATTTTGCTCCCATTATTAAGGAAAGTAAGATATTGGAGGCTGAGCTTATTAAAAATTAAAAATGTTGTCATAACAGCCAACATTTCACACCTGAGGTGGCAGAGGCAATAAATCCCATTGACTCCTCCTTTAATTTACAATTAAAACCCACTCAGTATCAAGGATGCTGTAGAGGTGGCCAACAGTATTAAGTACCTGGGGTTACAGATAACTAACAAACTGAATTGGTCTCTCCACACGTCAAAATGCAGACACAGCGCAAACTAGTGTCTGCATTTCCTGCATCAGATGAGGAGAGCACATCTTTGTCCTTCTTTCCTGGTCACTTTTTATAGAGGCACAAGTGCTTTAACAAATTGCATCACTGTTTGGTTTGGTGATAGCAGTGCCTCAGATAGAAACTCCTTTCAGAAAGTAATAAGGACAGCCAAGAAGGTTATCGGAAGTTCGCTTCCTGTTATTCAGGATACTGCTTATAAGAACTACGTGCTTAGAGCTCAAAGGATTGTCAGAGACCACACACACACACACAGAAACACACACACACACACACACACACACACACACACTTTATGATCTGTTTTTGTTGCTCCCCTCTGGTAGGATGTTTCACAGTATTTATAGCAGGACTACCAGATTCTGTAACAGCTTTGTTCCTTATGTCATCTGTCTGGTAAACTCACAAGATCTGTTTTTCTCGCCATGTACATTTATACATCTGAACTAGACTGTGTTATTTCTTTGTGTCGTGTGTGTGTGTGTGTGTGTGTGTATTCATTCATTTTATCATGGTTATGTAGTGCATATTGGATGTGGTGACCCTTTGAGAGCTGAATGCAATGACATTTCATTTTAATGTATGCCTATAAGTGTACATTCAAAATGACAATAAATTCTATTCTATTCTATTCTATTGTTGAAGGATAGAATAACAAGTCTGGAGCCTGTTAGACTTTTTCTGCCACATCTTATACCAAACAAAATCAAAGTAGGTTTCTTTTGAGTTTCTTTCTGAAACTTCTACTTTCTCAGAACTGCTGGTCCACCTCCATTAACATTTCATTGTTTCCTTTCCCCTTCTATAGACCAGATCTACATTTAAAAGAAATATTTGTATCTCAGAGTTGAACTATGGGGTCCTTGATAGTTTCTGAAGTGAGGCGTGGGAGGAGTAATACATGGGTATTACCACAGCCCTTTTGCCCTGGAGACTGAGGTAAATCTTGAGGCCACACCTCCGTTTCTCCTTCTGACCTCCCAGATTAACCTCAGTCTCCAGCCCAGAAGGAGTGTTTTACCTGACTTTCCCTCACTTTGCAGACTTCTAGGTTTTTTCTAGATTTTTTCTAGGTTTTTCCTTCCCAGCTTCTAGGTTTTTTCTCAAGCCTTTAGGATTTTTTACAGTTTCCTTTTTATTTGAATTACCTTGGATCGGCTCCTCTCTCCACCCGTGCTCAGTGCTGCTGGCAGGCAAGCCTCGCCGTGTTCCAGCGCAATTCCCTAGCGACCGGACGGCTGCGTAAATGGGAAAAAAAACTGCTGCGCCACGAGGCCCACTAGGACAGCGGCAGGCCACCCAGGAGACTTCCGCAAGGCGCCAGCAATCAAGGAACTGGCCAGGACCTTCCTCCAAAGTTCCTGAGCCTCGGAGAAAACCAGGTCACAGATCGGTGGCCATCTTGGATTCCCCTGAGCACGTGGGAGAGCATGTGACTTCCTACGGAGGCTGAGAGTGCTCAAAAGGCACCACAGTAGCCAGAAGAGGCTACAGGAGGAGGCCTCACTCTCCCGGCAATCCAGGAAGGGCCCAGAAGCAGTGGTGAGCCGGCAATTGAGCTGCGGAGCAGCAGCAATTGTTGGGAAGCATGGTGCCTGGAAGATCAAGGCAACTACACAGAGGGAAGAGGATGGCAGGGAGAGAGGAGGTGATACAGTAACCGTGAGAGTTACCAAGAGAGGCACCCCCAGGCCCCACAGGAAGGGAACTTCTGAAAAGGAGGTTCGGCTAACCAGAGCCTCCACTAGAAGGTTCAGGGCCACCATCAACCCTTCCCCTTCCAGATCTCGCTCCCCCCCCCCACAGGCTTCCGGCCCTGGTAAAGACCCGGGTGGCATCCCCAGGTTCCCTTAGGGGCTCAGGCAGAGGGCACAGCTCCCTATCGCACCCCCTCTCGCCTGCACACCCATCTAAGGCTAGGAGCGACACCTTTGGGCGCAGGGCACCCAGTCCAGCCAGGCATCACTTGGCACCACAATCCCCTGAACCCAGGGATTATCTACAGCCCCCAGAGCTACAGCCTTCCCTGCCTGAGCTTCCTGCAAGCTTCCAGGGCCATAGCCCAGGGGATTGCTTCTGGGATGAAGCACCAGCCTCAGAGCTCCAGGAGTGGGTCTTCCTGGGACCAGCCCAGGGGTCACCAGAAGCACTCCAGGGCCTCTGCTACCAGAGAGCCCAGGTCCCCCTCCCCCTCCACTGCCAGTGAGGCCTCGGAATTAGAGGAGGGTGAGCTAAAGGAGATGGGGTTTTCTGAGGATGAGGATGCCCAGGCACTGGAGGCCCCCAACATCACTGGCTCCTTTTCCCCCTCCTTATTTAGTTCCTTACTTCGCAAGGCTGGGGCCACAGCAGACCTGGATACACCTCCAGATCCAAGGCCTGCGACTACCACATCTAGCACTAGCGGGGGTAACAAGAAGGGACCCTTCCATAGACCACCAGTGGAGATGGAGGAGATCCCCACTCCAGAGATGTTCCTGGAGTTGATTAAATCCCAGTGGGTTAAGCCAGGATCATTTCCCAACCCGGGGGGCAATGAGCGGAGGTTCTATAATCTCAATTCTACCTTTGCCCAAGCTCTTCAGGTTCACGAGGTGGACACCCCAGTCGCCACCCTAGCTTCAGCTTCAGCCGTGGTCACTGGAGACATTGCCAACTGCCTTAAAGCAGAGGATAAGAAGGCAGACATCGTTTTGCGTAAGTCATTCCAAGCAATAACCTGGGCCATTAGGGCAGCCGCTTCTGCATCCTTTTTCAATAGGTCTACAGTGCTGTGGCTGGAACAGCTGAGAGACAGGACCCCGGCCACGGGGGTATGACTGCTGCAGGACATCTCTAAGGTGCTGGCAGCCACACAGTTCTCGGCAGACGCCACCTTGGATGCAGTTAAGTATGCTTCTCGAGCCTTGTCATCCTCTGTAGTGTCCAGGTGCCTGCTGTGGTTGCACCACTGGCAGGTGGAGTCCCAGATTAAGTGGCACCTGGCAGGAGCAGACAAGCTTTTCAGTGCTTCGCTGGATCCTATCCTGGTGGAGGACAAGAATAAGTGGAAGGTCTTCCCGGCTACAACCAGACAGTCAGATCACCGGCATGCTCCGTACCCCAGGAGAACATCTTACCACCCACCTGAATCGGACTTCCAGAACTAGAGGTACCAGACCCCCAGGTTCCATCAACAGGGGGATAAGCAATTTCCTAGAGACAGTTTCAGGGGCCAGCAGCAGAGCAAGCGACCCTTTCGAGGAGGGGGCAGCCACTCATTCTGCAGGTTCAAGTGATCCGTTTGTGGATCACCCCATCGGTGGTCGCCTCTCCCTTTTTGCGGATGCCTGGGAACGCGTCACTTCGGATAAGAGGGTCCTCCAGATTGTTAAGCTCGGGTTACAGCTGGAGTTCCGCTCGCAACCCCCAAATAGGTTCTGTACCTTCACCTCTTCCACAGATCCGACCAAATGGGCCCTTAAGGCAAAGGTCATCAAACAGCTGTTAGATATCAAGGCCATTGAGAGGGTTCCAGAGGGGCTCCGGATTCTACTCAAACTTGTTTCTGGTCCCCAAGAGTTCAGGGGGGTGGAGAGCCATCCTGGATCTTAAACTGCTCAATTCCAGGGTGGTCTACCGTAGGTTCAAGATGGCCTTCCTGAAATCCATCTTAGAAGGCATCTGACAGGGCCTCCATTGACCTCATGGAGGCCTACCTTCACATCAGAATCGCCCCGGAACATCGTAGGTTCCTCAGATTTTCCCATGAGGGCAATCATTTTCAATATACAGCCCTTCCCTTTGGGCTGGCTTCATCCCCCAGGACCTTTACCTGGATGACATCCTCGTCCTTGCCAGGTCCTCAGACACTGCCAGGCAGGACCTGGGGCTCACCATCGACACTCTCAGGTCCCTGGTATTCTCTATCAATCTAGAGAAGAGCCAACTGGTCCCATCTATCAGTCTCCAGCACCTAAGATCCATTATAGATTCGGTGTCGGGGAAGGTTTTCGTTTCCCAGGACCAAAAGGACAGCACTGTGCAGCTCATCCATGACATTCGCAAATTACGCTCTGTCCCTGTAGTTCTTCTTTCCAGGCTCCTTGGGAAATTCATTCTTGTATAGAGATCATGCCTTGGGCTTGCCTACACGCCAGGGAGCTTCAGTTCCTGCTTCCATACCAGAGAGCCGGGACGAGCGACGCCACTTCAAGGTTCGAGTGTCACCCCAGGTGCTACTCTCGCTCCGTTGGTGGCTGACCCCAGCATTAGACAAAGGATCCCTCTTCAAGGAACCAGCAAGGAAGGTACTCACAACAGATGCAAGCCTGTTCGGCTGGGGAGCACACCTTGGAGCTCAGGGCCATCCATCTGGCTCTACGTCACTTCAAGACCACGGTGACCGGTCACCATGTCCTGGTCCTGATGGACAACGTGAACAGACAAGGGGGCACCCATTCCAAGGCCCTGCGTGACGAGGCCCTCCGATTGGGGAACTGGGCAGAGAGGCATCTCCAGTCCATCAGAGCGGAGCACATCTCCGGGACAGAGAACCAGCAAGCGGATTGGCTCAGCAGGGAGACGGTCGACAATGGAGAGTGGCAGCTCCACCCCAATGTCTTCCTGCAGATCTGCGAGAGGTTCGGGTGACCGACGGTGGATCTCCTCGCAACCCCAGTGAATGCCCAGCTGCTGAGCTTTGTATCGAGGTTCCCGTCCACTGTTCCCATTCGCTGCAGATGGCCACCAGGTCTACTCTACGCTTTCCCCCCCTTCCCCTCATTCCCGGGGTTCTGAGGAGGGTGGTGTCAGAGGGAGCAGAGATGATCCTAGTGGCTCCCTTCTGGCCATGTTGCCCCTGGCTAGCAGACTTGGTGGAGCTGTCCTCAGCTCCTGACTGGAAGATCCCCCGGGGGAGGTGTCTCTTCACCAGGGGTCCCTGGACCATCCGGATCCAGAGTGGCTCCATCTGAACACCTGGCGAATGAGCGGGAACAGCTGAGGGGGGCACATTTTTTCGCAAAGGTCATTAAGACCATCGAGACGTCCAGGAGGCAGTCTACCACTCGCATCTACAATGCCTCCTGGGTCGCTTTCGCGGACTGGTGCCAAGCAAGGGACATTGTCCCAGCTTCGGCCTCTGTGCCCCAGGTTCTGGACTACAGGAAGGTCTGGAGAAAGGCCTAGACCCGAGCACCCTTAGGAGACAAGTCTCTTTCCTCTCCACGGTCCTGGGTGTGTGTGTGGATGTCCCGCCTTTGTCCCAACATCCGGTCTTAAGGCGCTTCCTTAAGGGAGCAGCAAATCTGAAACCCACAGTGGTCCATCGAGTCCCTACCTGGGACTTACCCACGGTCCTCCAGGCACTGACGGAGGCACCATTCGAACCCTTGAGGGAGGTCTCCCTACAATTACTGACTCTTAAGGTTGTCTTCCTGGTTGTCATCACCTCTGCCAGGAGAGTATCTGAGCTCAACGCTCTTTCCGGCAGACCAGACCTCTGCACCTTCCTGGAGAACTGGGTCATCCTCAGACTGGACCTGTGTTCATGCCCAAGGTGAATTCTCCCTTCCACAGGGCATTAGAGATAGTTCTGCCGGACTTCTGTCCGAGCCCTCCAAGGATAAGGAAAGATCATGGCACTGGTTGGACGTCAGGAGAGCCAAGCGCATCTATCTGAAGCGCACAGTGCCCTTTAGACGTTCAGAGGCCCTCTTCGTGTCCTTTCAGCTGTCCTCCCAGGGAGCCAAGGTTTCCCCGGCCACCATTAGCAGGTGGATTAGAGCAGCCATCTCACAGGCCTATGAGGAATGGGGACTTCAGGTCCCAGAGGGCATCACAGCGCACTCCACCAGAAGTGCGGCCACATCGGCGGCCTGGGCCACCCAGGCTCCCATAGAGGAGATTTGCAGGGCTGCCGCCTGGTCCTCTCCCTCATCTTTCATCAGGCATTACCATTTAGATGCTTTCGTCTCCGCGGAAGTGGTTTTTGGGAGAAGGGTCCTTCAGGGAGTCCTAGACTCTCGTGGGGCTCAGGCCCATTGATCCCTCCCAGGGACACCTAGCTTTGGTATGTCCCATGTATGACTCCTCCCACGCCTCACTTCGGAAACTGTCAGTTGGTCTCACCTGAACTGCATATTTTGAAGAAGGTGTGGGAGGAGTCACTTCCCCCCCTTTTTAGGGTGCACCGTGCCAGGGGCCTGAGTTATCTCAGTGGTCAGTCAGGGCCAGGCAGGAAGGATGTGTGCTTGCACTGTCTTTGTCCCTTCCTTCCAGGTGCTCTGCTACGAACCATCGGTTAATCTGGGAGGTCAGAAGGAGGAATGGAGGTGTGGCCTCAAGATTTACCTCAGTCACCAGGGCAAAAGGGCTGTGGTAATACCCATGTATGACTCCTCCCACGCCTTCTTCAAAACATGCAGTTCAGGTAAGACCAACTGACACTCTCTGAGCATGGCTGTTTTCTTGCAGATGTTTCAATCCCAAACTAGATAACACTAATTGCCAAACTAAATAGCAATCCTGATCTTACCTACTTTGATAATGAAGCATCTGCAAGAAAACATCCAAGCTCAGAGAATACTAAAGACCTCACAGATCTACAGTACATTGTACTGTATTTGGGTATCTGCATATATAGCTGCCCTTTTTAGTTCATCTGAAGAATTCGCATATCTTCCAGCAGGATTTCTATTTTCAACCAACCCTAGAAAAACTGGAATCCAGTGTTTCTTAAACTTGGCAATTTTAAAATATGTGGACTTCAACTCCCAGAAATGAGCAGGGGTGTTGTTTCCTACCTGAGATGCCCTTTCTTTGAGTAGCTCCGGGAGAGTGCAAGAATGGGTTGTCTCATCTGTTCTGCTTAGAGACCAAGCTGTCAACTTTATGGTCACCTTCTCTGGCCCAGTTTCGGTGAGGACAGAGCTGTAAATCAAATCTCAACAAGGTTAAGTGGTAGCTCCTGGCTTCCAACCAAGCAATCACCAGGATGGGGTTGCACTCTCCTGGAGCTACTCAGAGAAAGGGCATCTCAGGTAGGACCAATGCCCCTTTCTCCTGAGTGCTTCCAGGAGAGTGCAAGAATGGGACTTACCAAAGCTGGCAGATCTAAGGGTGGGATGCCCTTGGTTGGAAGTCCTTGTCTCCACGTGTACTTTTTGCAGGACCCACAGTCCAAAGGATGCGTCTGCCAAAGCAAATACATCCACTTTGTAATGGCAAATAAAGGGCGAAGGAGAAGCCCATGTCTCCACTCTGCAAATTTCTTTGATAGATGCTTGCATAACTGATACTGCTGTTGTTGCTGCACTTCTGATAGAGTGCGCAGTTGCTAGGATCTGGTAAGGCCTGAACTTCATAGGCCTTAGTGATGCAAGCTCTTAGCCAATGCCAATTGTCAATGGAGTTACCTTGGAGCCCATTGATTCAGGGTGGAAAGACACAAAAAGTGCCTCAGTCTTTCTAGAAGGGAAATCTTCTTGATGTAAATTTGGATGGCCCTCCTCACATCCAAGGTGTGCCTTTTTTTTAACAGGGCATGAGAAGGCTCTGGGCAGAAGTCTGGCAGAATGATCTCCTGGGCCCTGTGGAACCAGGAGTTCACCTTGGGGATGAAGGAAGGATCCATCCTGAGAACCACCCTGTTCTGATGAAATATACATAAGTCTTTCCTGACTGAAAGAGCAGCCAGCTCCGAAATGTGCCTGGCTGAGGTAATGGCCCAAATGGTGCAGATGTTAAGGCTTGTAGAACCTTTGACAGGTCCCAGGTAGGATGCCTGAGGATCCCAGACAGGTTCAGGTTTGCCCCCCACTCCCTGATAAATCTCCAAATGACTGGATGGTGAGCCAGAGATTCCCTTTCCCCAAATGTCAATGCTGTTGCAAGGGCCTCCACCTCCCTGCGAATGGTGTTGTCCAGTCCTTCCTGGAGGAATTACAGGTCTTATGGCACTGACGCTGAGGTGGGAGTAATGTCTGCCTTAAGGCACCAGCTGACAAATGCTGTAAAACTAGAATTGTAGATTCTGTATGTGAATGGCCTTTTCGAGGCCTGAATGGTCTGTATCATACTGGAGGAAAACTTGCCCTTCCTCAGGAGGCTCCTCTCAAATGCCAGATGATCAGTTGGAGCCACTGAGACTCCAGATGGACCAAGACACCCTGGCTGAGGGAGATTTTCTCCTGAGGGATCCTCCAAGGTTGAGATACAGAAAGCCTACCAGGTCCACATACCATGGGCGTCTGGGCCAGTGGGGGGGGGGCAATGAGCAGGACGTCCACCCTCTCTTTCAGTATCTTCCAAATGACCCCTTGGATGAGGGGAAGAGGGTGGAAGGCATACAGCAGTATGCTAGGCCACAGGCTGCGGAGAACATCAGTCCCTTTTGCTCCCGGTGTTGCCAACCTGGTAAAATATCATGGTAGCTGAGCATTCATTGGGGAGGCGAACAGATCCACAATAGGCTGACCAAACTTCTTGGACAGGTTCCTGAAGAGGTCTGGATGTAACCTCCATTCCAAGTGGTCTATTGTGGACCAGCTGAGGCAGTCCCTCTGCACATTTACTACGGGCCAAATGTGCCATTGAAGCTCCAGCCAATTGATGTTGTTGTGCAGGTCTTCCTGAGACCAATGAACCTGGACCATGTGAGACTGGAAATGGGTGCCCCATCTGTTTAGGCTGGCATCCAATGTTATCGCAATGTGGCTGCGTTCTTTGAAGGCACATCCCTTGTGTAGGGCTGGGGACCACCATCAGAGGAACTGTATCAGCCTTGGGTGCATCTGAACCCTGGTCTGAGAGTTGCTGCTGCAGACCCGCTGAAATGGGAGAAAAACCAGTGAATGGGCTTGGCATGTAGTCTTACCCAGGGAAGTATAGAGATGCATGACACCATTTTCCCCAATAGCTGAGCCAGAAAGGCTATGGGAATAGTGCGCTCCTCTCGTATCCTTTTAACAAGGGATACCGACCTGTTCTTTCGGTCCTGTGATAAAAACACTTTGTCCAATATGGTGTCGATCACTGCTCCCAGATGCAATAGCTGTGTTACAGGAGCAGTTGACTCTTTTGGAAGTTGATGGAGAAGCAATGATCTTGCTGTGATGGTGGTTTGTAAGTCCTCTATCATTCTCCTGAGTGAGGATGCCTGGATGAGAATGTCATCCAAATAACATTGGAGACATACAGGTATTGACCTGAGGTAGGTTGCCAGTGCCACCAGGACCTTGGTGAAGGCTCTGGATGCTGACGCCAGGCCAAAAGGCAATGGCTGGTATTGGAAGTGAATTTCTCTGTAACAAAAGTATAGGAACTGGCGATGGGCAGGAAGAAACAGCACATGGAGGTAAGCTACCATCAAATTGATGGGAGCAAGAAAATCTTCAGCCTGGGCGATCAAAGTGGCCTCTGCAGCTTCATTTTTTAAATGGACCTTGCTGCTGTGGCTTCGCCAGATGCAACAGAGAATTCTACTGCATGAGACCAGGCTCCAACAGGACCTCAACAAATTAATTGCAGCTACTCAATTCTCGGTGGATGCCACTCTGGCAAAATATGCCTCCAGACTATTACATCTAGGAGGCTGCTTTGGCTTTGTCACTGGCAGGCCTATTCCAAATCCAAATGGAGGCTAGCCTCTACCCCCTACATAGGTGCCACGCTATTTGGGAAGGCCCTAGACCCAATCCTTTTTGAAAATAATGAAAAAAAGGTGCTTCCATCTTCATTTAGGTGGGCAGACTGATGTCCCTCGCCATACTACTGCAAGCCCTCCTTTCGGCCAACTGAATCAGCATTTCCCCAGATCCAGGGGGTTGTTCCCTCAGAGGTTTGAACACCAGCCAGACAGAGTGGGGTTTTGCAACCAGCCCAGATAACCATTCTCCTGTGCGCTGCTTGGAGAGTCCAAGCATGGGTTAATTCTGTCTGACTGCCTTGGACTCAATTGAAAGAACTTTAGCCATGCCTCTGCTGCTGGCACCTCAGATTTTTTCAATGAAGGCATGGACCTGTAAGTCTGTTCAAGAGTGGTTCTGTTGTGTCTGTCATAAGTTCAAGTTAAAATTAGTTCAAATAAGGCATAAGTCAGTAATATATCATGTCAATGACACTGGAAGCTGTGAGAGACCCCAGGGTGGAGTTGGACTCTCCCGCAGTGCACAGAGAAGACCGTTCAGGTAAGCCAATGTTCCTTCTCCTGTGCGCTGCTTGGAGAGTCCAAGCATGGGGCATACCCAAAGCTAAATGTCACTAGGGTAAGGAGTAATCGAGTCAATAGTCTCTCCAGCAGAATAAATACCCTGAAGAACCCGTCTCCCAGCTTCCACTGATGCAAACTTGTCCAATTTGTAATTTTGCACAAACTGAGATGGCGAAGCCCACATTGCCACTCTGCAAGTTTCTTCTATGGGCACTTGGGTTGCCCAGGCTGCTGTGGATGTGGCAGTTTGTGTGAAATGGGCCATGATGTGGCAAGGTATCTGTATAGACTGAAGCTCATAGGCAAGGGCGATATAGGCATGCAACCATCAGCTGATGGTGGCAGAGGTGACTTTATGTCCCATAGTGGATGGCTGAAAGGAAATGAAAAGCAATTCTGACAGCCTGAACGATGCCGTACGCCTGATATACTTGTGAATCGCTCTGCTCACATCAAGCTTGTGCCATCTGCATTCTTTAGTATGTCTGGGGTGAGGACAAAGGTCTGGGAGGATGACTTCCTTGCTCCGATGGAAACAGGAGTTGACTTTAGGAAGAATCGCAGGGTCCAAGCAGAGGACAACTCTGTCCGGGCGGGTGAGGCATAGGTCCTCCCTGACTGACAGAGTCGCCATCTCTGAGATCCTTTGCACAGATGTGATAGCGGTCAGAAAAATCATTTTGAAAGTCAGGTGTTTCAAGCTGCAGGAACAGAGAGGTTCAAATGGTGGACTGATCAGTGTCCTGAGTACAACATTCAGCTCCCAAGTCGGAGATCTATGGATGACTGGAGGCCTCAGGTTGGTGGCTCCCTTCAGGAAACTTCATACTCTGGGGTGACATGCCAGAGGAAGGTGCTTGCCGGGAGCCAGGACGGTGGAAAGTGCCGCTACCTGGCGACAAAGGGTGTTAGCCGCCAGCCCCTGGTCCAACACCTCCTGCAGAAAATCCAAGATCTGTGGAATGGAAGCGAACACTGGATTGATATGTGCTATCGTACACCACTTGGCAAAGGCTGACCAGGTGGAATCATAAATTCTGGTAGTAGATGGTCGTCGCGATGCCTGGATGGCTTGGATTATCTTTGTGGAGAGCCTATTCCTCTGTAGGAGCTCCGTCTCAAGTGCCAGACAGCCAATTGGAGCCACTGAGGCTCCGGGTGGGATAGGGCCCCCTGGCTGAGAGATGATCTGAGGGATTCTCCATGTTGTGGTGATTGATAGACTTACAAGGTCAGCAAACCATGGCTGTCTGGGCCAAAACAGTGCTACCAGAAGCACCTCCGCTTGTTCCAAGAGGATCTTACGAATCACCCTGGGCAGGAGTGGTAACGGTGGAAAAGCATAGAGTAGGCCGGGTGGCCAGTGGCAAAGAAGGGGGTTGACTCCTTCTGCTTGTGGGGAGCTTGTGGGAATCTGGAGAAGAAGCGAGGGAGATGCGTGTTCTCCGAGGTGGCAAATAGCTCGACTGATAGACGGACGAACCTCTGTGTGATTTTGAGGGAGATGTCCGGGTGCAGGCGCCACTCTGAGTGATCGATAGTGGCCCTGCTCAGCCAGTCTGCCTGGATGTTGCTCACCCCAGAGATGCGCTCTGCTCGAAGAGATGACAGATGTTTCTGCGCCCACTTCCTCAGATGCTCCCCCTCTGCCATCAATGACTTGGATCGGGTGCCCCCCTGGCGGTTGACATGCGTCTTGGTGGCTACATTGTCCTGGAAATGGAGAAGAGCTAATCTTGCTGCTTTTAGCTCCAGCCACTTTATGCTGTGCTTGAGATAGCTGGTGGACCACCTGCTCTGTGCAACTTGATTGCTGAGATGGGCTCCCCATTTCGAACAGGCTGGCATCTGTGGTGATGGTTAGATGATCTGGCTCACAAAAGAGACTGCCCCTGGTTAACGTAAGACAATGCCACCACTGCAGGGATTGTTGAACCTTGAGAGTGACCAGAATCAAGGCAGGAGAGTTGCTGGCCTTGCCTCAGGAGACATCATTGTAGTTGTTGTGAGTGCAACCTCGCCTACTGCACAATTGACAGGCAAGAGATCAATTTGCCTAGGAGCTTCGACAACAGGGCAATGGGCATACTTCGTGAAATCCGCACTTGTTGTACCAGGCGTATGATGCTGGAAATCCGTTCCTGAGATAGGAAGACTTGGCAACTGGCAGTGTCTATTATCCCGAGATGCAGTAACCTGGTGGTGGGAGTGGGTTGGCTTTTCTCCAGGTTGATGTTGAACCCGTGGTCTTGAAGAGTTCTCATCATCACCTGGAGGTCTTGGGTTGCTTGTTGGCAAGATGACGACTGGATGAGGATGCCATCCAGATAGGCTTGGAGGTGACCTCAGTGATGCTAGTACAGCTTCGAGGATCTTCGTAAAGGTCCTGGGAGCCAATGACAGGCCAAACAGCAGAACCCTGTATTGATAATGGTGGCCTGCGTAATAAAATCTCAGGAACCTGTGGTGAGCCCTGCGAACTGGGATGTGGAGGTATGCTTCTCTGAGATCTATTGATTTTAGCAGATCTCCTGGTCTGATGCAGCCCAGAATTGACTGGAGGGACTGAATTTTGAAGTGTTTATACTCTAGGTGGAAGTTTAATTTCTTTAGATCTAATATCCTGCTCCACCCTCCCAAGTTCTTTGGAACCAGGAACAGGATGGAGTAAAAGCCTGACCTTTCTTGTCCCACTAGTACTGGTTCTATGGCCCTTATCTCCTGAAGGTGCTGGATCTCCTGCTCCATTAGGGAGCTTTTGGTTAGGGAGGCTGGGGGTGGGGCAGCAGATGAAGTGGTGGGGGAAGGAGAAATGAATTCCAGTGTCAGAATTGTTTGGAGCATCCACTGGTCTGACGTGGTCTGCTCCCATCGGGCCTGGAATAGCTGCAGATGGGAGCCGTCTGCTGGTCATCACTTGTAGCAACAGAAAGGCCTGGAGCCTGCTCTGCTGTGAAAGGGCTGTTTGCAGAAGGTCTGTTGTCGACCTCTGTCCTGAAAGGACTGGTGGTCCTGGGTCAGGTCAGACCCCTTGGCATATGGATGATAGTATTGTCCAGTGCTAGTAGATGGTTCGGAGGGTTGAAAGGGCTGCTTCCTGAAGGAATTAGAACTTCTATGCTCTGGCCTCTTGGTCATGGAGGGCATGACCTTCTTTTTATCTTTATTTTCGATGAGGACTGGATCCAGGGCCTCACCGAAAAACTTCACTCCTTTGAAGGAGGCAGAGGTCAGCTTCCAGTTGGACCTCATATTGGCATTCCAGTGGCGCAGCCACAGTAGCTGTCTAGTGGTGATATTGGAGGTTAAGGCCCTGGAAGCGAACTTCACAGAATTAAGAGTGGCGTCCGCTGTGTACTCCGTAGCCACCATAATTTTGTTCAACTCCTGTCTCAACTTAGTATCACCCACCCGGAGCTTGGTAGAGAGTTGGAGGAGCCAGAGAAGGGACGCCCTAGATATAAAAGATGCAGAGGTGGCTGTCTTTATGGCCCAGGCAGCTGCCTGATCGGGCTTGTGGCCTGATCCACTAGGATCCGATGGGTCAGGAGTGGCCTGATCAGGCACAGAAACCCCCAAAGAGATGGCAGCTTTTGCTTTGTTTAGAATGGTTTTGAAAGAAGTATGCTTAAAGAGACCAGCAAAAGTTGGCTTGTCTGGGATAGACCCCTCATCCCTGGAAAATTCCTGCTCGGGTAGGACATCCTCATCCACAGCTGAGTCTTTGCTGTCCAGCAAAGAATGAGGGGAATCTGACCTTGGGGTCAGCTCGTGCAGGGATGGACTACTAGAGCTAGACCTATGTGGGCACTTGGATAGCTGTTTGAGACCCTCTGCAATGCCCAGGGATATGGCCCTGGCTATCACTTCCTGCATCTCTGGGGATAAGGTGGATCCTTGGTCCTTTGTGGGCCTGGCCCATTTAGTGGGCTGGGGCAAGGGCTGCTGAGGAGCCAAGGGTATGACTGGAGGAAGATCATCCTCAGCTTCCATCGAGCAGTGCAACAGATCTGCGTTGTCTGCCATGGATGGCCCAGGAGACACAGCACAAACTAGGGACACATCAGAGGAAAAATCCTGAACTTCACCCTCACTGTCAGAGATGGAATGTTCAATGGGAGCAGGAGCTGGAGCCTCTGGAGGACTTCCTGAGAGGGGTTCTGGCGGAACAGCTGTTGCCTTGCACTGAGCCTTCTCAAATTGTTTCTCAAGCGCCTTTTGGCAAGTGAGAGCCACATTATCCTGAGCCTTGGCCTGCTTCCCCCCCCCTGCCTGATGATGCCCTCTGAGAGCCCATGAGGCCTCCTTGCTGACCTGTCTGGCAAAACCCCTACTGATTGAGGGCACTGGCTGGTCTGATTCATCTGGAGTGTGCTCTGCCATGTTAGGATTGGTCGGTTATCCTGGCACAGGCAAGCAATGTTCCACTCACCACCTGGTGTACTGGGGCTGTTGTGAGGCCTGGTGTGAAGAGGACCTAGTCAAAGCTGATATACAACGTCCTTGTGGCACGAGTCTAAGAACTCCCAGTGCTCCACAGATGACAAGCTTAGGAGTATGGCCAAAGTGAGGTCACAAACTCTGCTCCTGTGCTAAGCAAGAAACTCCACTGATTGCTCTGGAGAAACCCGCTGGATGGCCAGATGGAGAGACTCCCGTGGCAATCTATTAAAGGCAATGCTGGTCAGGCGGCTCCAATGACGAATTGCACACAAAGGCTAAGCAAGAAGCCACACTAAAATGTCCAGCACATGCAAATGTGAATCAAAAATGGCTGCCGTGATGTAAAGGTGGGAAACTAGTCCATTCAAAATGGCAGCTGCAGTAAAAGGAATGAAAAAATGGCCACTACAATGTAAAAGGCAGCCTGAGGAACCCGATGAGATGCTGTGGAATGGATGGTGATAGCACAGTGGCTGGGTCCTCACACCACTGACCACTGCGCTCAAGTGAAGGCGATTGAGAGGGCGTTGGCACTCCGACCCTCTCACATGACCCGTAGGTGCCCGACGGCCATGCGCGCCCAAGCAGAATCCAGAACACTTCAGCAAAATGAACGATGCTGAGGGAGGGAGGAAAAAAGTCTTTAAAGTGCTCATCGGTCAGCTTCAACAAGGAAATTGAAGATAAGGGGGGGAGAATTAAAGGAGAGGCTATTTGGAGAGTCCATATAACTGGTAAGAACAGGAACCACTACAGAACATGTCCACTGGGCTAGACTGAATTGAAAAAATCTGAGGTGCCAGCAGCGGAGACGTGGCTAAAGATTTTTCAATTCAGTCCAGGGCAGTCAGACAGAATTAACCCATGCTTGGACTCTCCAAGCAGTGCACAGCGCTGGTTGCAAAACCCCACTCTGGCTGGCTGGTGTTCAAACCTCTGAGGGAACAACCTCTGTAGCTGGGGAAATGCTGATTCAGTTGGCCGAAAGGAGGGCTTGCAGTAGTATGGTGAGGGACATCGGTCTGCCCACCTAAACGAAGATGGAAGCACTGAAGATGGAGGCATATTTTGCCAGAGTGGCGTCTACCAAGAATTGATTAGCTGCAATTAATTTGTTGAGGTCCTGTTGGAGCCTGGTCTCATGCAGTAGAATTCTCTGTTGCATCTGGCGAAGCCACAGCAGCAAGGTCCGTTTAAAAAATGAAGCTGCAGAGGCCGTTTTGATCGCCCAGGCTGAAGATTGGTGCATCTTGCACAATGTTAATTTCACCTTTTATCCTCGTCCTTGAACCCTTTTGCTATGTCTCCTGACAGAAGGGAGGAAGAGACAAGGGATGCCACAGAATCATCTACCTTGGGTACCTGCAAAGTATCAGCCAGGTTGGGAACCAAATTGTAAAAATGTCTGTCGTTTCTGCTTGGGGCCGGAACTGAACCTGGCTGTGTCCACTGTTTGTGCACTACATCTACAAAGAGTTGTGGTGCCAGAATATCCTCCTGTTCCATGGCTGGCTCAGAAAAAAAGGTGTTCACTAGGACCCCTGAGGCCCAAGGTCCTCGGAGTGGATCAGCTGCCATGCCAGATGTCATCTTCGCTTTATGCAAAAGTGACTTAAAGGTAGCAAGGGGAAACAGCCCGGCGAAGGCCTGGATATCTGGGGTTAAACCCTCATCTTCTGATAAATCTGCATCCCTTTGGCCCTCATCAGGAAGAAGTGAATCCTCACTGTCAGAAGAGGGGTTGCCATGCCAGGCTTCTGTTAACTGGGGACCCTGTTGGAGGCTGGTAGATGGCTGAGGCAGCATGGTTATCTGGGTAATGGAATGCTGCCGTGCTGTAGTAATGCCTTGAGAAATAGCCTGGAAATCAATAACTTTATATCTCCAACCAAGGAAGACATCAAACAGTCCTCTTTTTGAAGACCAGCTGCAGTGGGTGTAAAGATAGTCTCTGGGACTGGCCTTCTAACAGTGGAGATTTGCTGTCCCTCACTTGTTGCTGGGCAGAAAAAGGGGTTTACTTCAGCTGCATTGCAGCCTTGCGAGGATAAGTATAAGTATAATCTTTATTATCATTTTACTTAAATACAATGAAATTGGTTTTAACCCCACTGGTGCAAAATTATAACAGAAAAGAAAAAATAAGGAAAAGAAAAAAAACTCGTGTGTCCATGGAGTGATTGTGGTTGTATTTAAAAGTCTCACAGCCCAAGGATAGAAACTATCTTTAAACCTGTTTGTTCAGCTGGTTATACGTTGGAGTCCAGGCCAATCAGTGAGCAGCAGGCTGGGCTGGATTAGATTTTTAGTGTAGATGGAATAGATGGTGGAACAGAACGAGCGAGCTAGCGGCAGCTGATGATGGGTGGGAGAGCCAGCGAGCGCCAAAATAAAGCGGGGTTTTTTGAAAACCGGGCGGGACACGGGGAAAATGATGAAAAGTCATGCCTGTCCCGCCAGATGCGGGACGTCTGGTCACCCTATCTTACAGATACTATAGATACTATGGCTAAAAGCAAACTGTAGCAAAATCACTTTTCATTGATCAGCCAATCTACTATGTATACACAGAAACCAATATAAGCAAGCAAAATGAAGTTACTATTCTATTTCAGCAAAGTATGTGGCACTAGCTTTACTTTGTGGCTTTCTTTCAAACTTTTTGGCAAGCATCCCTTTGAAGATCCATAGGCCTAAAGTTTATCTACTATTGCTGATGAAAATGATAGCTTCTATTTCAGCTTTCAAAAGCAATTCAAAAAGCATTGTAGTAGGGAGAAAATCCATCTGTATATCACTTTTCCATTATTTAGTTTTTCTTTTTTTACTTTGCTTGAAATTAATTGAAGAAGGATGAAGAAAGAGGCCCAGACATGGATCCATAGCCTCCAAAAATTGTTGGATTGCATCTCCCAGAAGCATTAGCTTGCACAGATTATAATGAGGACTGCTAGGAATAGTTGCATTCATCTAACGACAGGGCTGTCAAACTCCCGACCCAATGGTCGGATGCATCACATGCTGGTCATGCCTATGCCTGGTTTAGCAAAAGGGAAAAAGTCCCAATATGTCACATGATGCCACCATGATGACGTGAGTTTGATACCAGAGGTGGGTTCCAGCTCCTTCTACTGCTAGTTTGCTAAGTGACGCACTTCTAGCATGCACGCACTATGCGTGCATGCACAGTAATAAAAAAAAAGCTTCTCCACATATGCAGAAGCAAAAAACAAAAAATGCCTATGGCAACACCGATAGAACAGGTTCAGGGGTGTGGCAGGCCAAGTTACTACCTACTCATCTGAACTGGTCCTAACTGGTAGGAACCCACCTCTGTTTGATACCCCTGACCCCTTATCCTGATCAAGGATAAGATTCTGGGATAAATGAAACTAAATGTATATATCCAAGTAGGCAATTAGTACTGCTAGGGATATGCAAAAATTAGATCTATTATGTAACATCTGTCTGGTATCACAGATAAATTAAACTTTTTGAAGGAGGGAGGGAGGGAGAGAGGCTATTAGGGTTCATATAGTGTAAAGAATCCAAAGAAAAACATGGGCACGATCCTGTTCTATGTCAGCTATCAGTATATTCTTGATCATTTGGTGGGAGAAAAAGCCTTTTTATAAGTACTACCTATTGAGCATTACTGTATCAACATATATAGTGTCCTTATCATTTTTGCAAACTGATTGTGAAAGTTTCCTCTAATTCAAAGTAGAAGAGTTTTGAGAAGAAATCTGTCCTCTTAGATCAGGGGTGTTAAACTCATCAGGGCTGTGGTTGATTGCTGGTGTGTGTGTGTGTGTGTGTGTGTGTGTCTGTCTGTCTGTCTGTCTGTCTGTTTGGCTGACTGGGTGGGTGTGTCCAATTGGATGGATGTGTCCAACTGGGTGGACGTGGCCAGCTGATGCCTCTCCCTAAACTACTGGCATATTTCCTTTTCACATTGGGTAGACCAGGCTGAAGCCTGGCCTGATCTTTCCTCATCACACTGGGTAGACTGGGCCGAAGCCAGGGGTGGGTTTCAAAAATTGTTTGAACCTACTCTGTGGGCGTGGCCTCCTTTGTGGGAGTGGCTTGCTGCCCATGTGACTGGATGGGAGTGGCTTGCCGCCCATGTGACTGGATGGGAGTGGCTTGCCGCCCATGTGACTGGATGGGAGTGGCCAAGACGATGTTATTACTAGATATTACTAATTACTAGATATTATTAATATTACTAGATCATTATTAATGCATAGATAACTGCGGGACATTACACACCCACCCACACCCACACCCACAAACTATGACAGTGCTAGGAAAACACCCAAAAAATAAACCCCCCCCCCCCCAAAAAAAAAGACTGCCAATGAAACCAGTTTTTTTTTCCTAAGCCTAAGAACAGGAAAGACAAAGTCACTGGAATAAAAACCATCAAGGCAATGTGGAAAATTATAAAGGACAGGCACTCACAGAACCATCAACCACCTCAAAATTACCTAAACAAGGAGGGTGAAACACACTGCCTTGCAACAAACCTGGCCTGCCCATAGAAAAGCAGCCACTTTGAGACACATAAACCTGGTCTGAACACTTAAAAGCAACATATTGCATCACAAATAAAACATTTGCAAAAAGGAATAACATTTCTTGTAATAAACATTCTATAAACAATAAATAAATAAAAATTCCCTAAACTAATTAAAAACTACCACGTTCAGAGAACACCAAAGGCCCCACAGTCCTCTCCCTCCTTATCTTTTTCTTTTTTGCCCTAACTTTCTCCTCCTCCCCCCCAACCCCACTCCCTTCTAGCACTGATGATGTTACCAAACTAGGAGTGCTGGAGAGGAGCTCTCACAGGGCAAAGAGCTTCCCACTACAGGCACAATCTATCTGCAGCCGTAAATGACTGCAAGCAGCAGCTTCAGTCACCTGCTCGCAACTGACAGTTGCGTTTGGGAGCGGAGGTGGTGGCAGCAGAAGTGGGCACAGACGGGATGTCCCCGCTTGCTGAGTAGAACGAGGCAGCGGGGCTGCGTTGTTTCAGGGCGCCCCAAGCACCGGCTCCTCTGAGTGTATCCCATTCCCCCTCCCAAGAAGACCGTTTTCTTTTTAAAAATGCCTCTGCAGACGATCTTGAAAACCTGCGAGGTTGCTTTGGGAGGAGGAAGACAGGCAGCAGTCCCCCACCCCATCTCTGGTTGCCTGCAGCCTCGGAAGCTTCCACAATTTCACAGTAAAAGCAATTAAGAACTTCTCTCGCTTGTGAGATTTTCTTTATTGTGCAAATGCTTGCTTTAAGGCTGCAGGCATCCAGGGAGGGGGGCAGGGGGAAATGCTGCCCATCTATCCCCTTCCAAAGCAACCTTGCAGGTTTTCAAGATCATCCGGAGAGGCGTTTTTTAAAAAGAAAATCCTGAAAAGCCACAAGATTTGGAGAGATGGGCAGCTGGTCTTATTTTTTTTTTTGGGGGGGGGGAATCCACAGAACCATAAGCGCAACCTGCTGGCTCCTCTGAGTGCAGCCCATTCCCCCTGCCAAGAAGACGGTTTACTTTTTAAAAACGCCTCTGCAGACGATCTTGAAAACGTGCGAGGCATTTCCCTACCCCATTCCTGGTTGCCTGTAGCCTCGGAAGCTTCCACAGAGAAGCTTCTGCAGGGGCGTTTTAAAAAAGAAAACGGTCTTCTTGGGAGCGGGAATGGGCTGCACTCAGAGGAGCCGGCGAGTTGTGCTCCTGGTTCTGGGGATTTCCCCCCCAAAAGACCAGCTGCCCATCTCTCCAAATCCTTTTCAGGATTTTCTTTTTAAAAAACGCCTCTCTGCAGAGGCGTTTTTAAAAAGAAAACGGTCTTCTTGGGAGCGGGAATGGGCTGCACTCAGAGGAGCCGGCGGGTTGCGCTCCTGGTTCTGGGGATTCCCCCCCCCCCAAAAAAAGACCAGCTGCCCATCTCTCTAAATCCTTTTCAGGATTTTATTTTTAAAAAACGCCTCTCTGGATGATCTTGAAAACCTGCAAGGTTGCTTTGGAAGAGGTTGCTTTGGGAGGGGGAAGACAGGCAGCATTTCCCCACCCCATCTCTGGTTGCCTGCAGCCTCGGAAGCTTCCGCAACTTCACAGTAAAAGCAATTAAGAACTTCTCTCGCTCGTGAGATTTTCTTTATTGTGCAAAGGCTTGCTTTAAAACTGCAGGCTCCCGGAGAGGGGGGCAGGGGGAAATGCTGCCCATCTGTCCCCTTCCAAAGCAACCTTGCAGGTTTTCAAAATCATCCGCAGAGGCGTTTTTTAAAAAGAAAAACCCTGCAGGCACCCAGCGACAGGGCCAGGAGTGGTACCGGTGTTCCGGAAGTTAATTACTTCCGGGTTCACCGACAAACCAGTTCGCACGAACCGGTGTGAACCAGGAGGAACCCACCCCTGGCCGAAGCTATGTTGGTGAAGATGAAATTCTTCACATTGGGTAGACCAGGACATTGCAGATGCGGCCTGCAGGCCTTGAATTTGACACCGCTGTCTTAGATGAATAGTGCAGGTAGTCCTTGCTTATCGACCATTCCTTTGAAGTCATATTGATACTGAAGAAGAAGACCCATGAAACTGCAGCCATTTCAGTGTCACTACAATTGTGATTGTGATTAGGATACTTGGCAACTATCACATATATGGTGACATCCAGTGGTGGGATTCAAATAATTTAACAACCGATTCTCTGCCTTAATGACCAGCTGATTGGTCTCACTCTTAGGAAATTTCTCCTTAGTCCAATTCACAATAAAATAGTACAATAAAATAGCACTGTTTCAATATTTAGAGTAGAATAGAATAGAATGACAGAGTTGGAAGGGATCTTAGAGGTCTTCTAGTCCAACCCCCTGCTTAGGCAGGAAATGCTACACCACTTCAGATAAATGGTTATCCAATCTCTTCTTAAAAACTTCCAGTGTTGGACCATTTACAATTTCTGGAGGCAAGTTGTTCCACTGATTAATTGTTCTAATTATCAAGAGATTTGAGGGTCTCCTACAAAAATGAGAGAGTCAATCTATTTTTCAAAGCACCAAAAGGCATGACAAGAAACAATGGATGGAAACTATCCAAAACAAGAAGCAACCTAGGACTAAGGAGAAATTTTTTAAGAGTGAGACCAATCAACCAATGGAATAGCTTGCATTCAGAGAGAACCTGGAAGCGTCACGTTGAGAATGGCTGGGGAAATAGCGAGCTACGCGGAGCTACACATCAGCCTCTGTTTCGCTATTTGCTTTCGACTGCCATTGAAACAGGAAGGGGGGCTGGTATTTGGGAGGGAAAGTTTTAAGTACAGGAGAGATTGTAAAAAAGGAGTTTTGTTCTCACCATCTACAGTGCATGCTGGAGATGGTGCTTAGTGTTGGTCAAGGCCAACTGTCCTGCATACCAATCTGATGATGCTCCTTGAAGATGAAACTCACATGACACCTAAGGGATTTGCAGAGTGGACAGTGGGATGGAGTTACCAGGGGGAGGGGGTTTGGTCATATATTGATATGTATGATTTCTCACACTTTTGCCTCAGATCTTGCTTTACTTAGCTGCTATCTTTTCATAAGCAGTAAGAGTACTCTTAATTCTGCGAAATGGAGTTAAGTGGTTGCTTTCTTGGTTGCTGAGGGAGGCTGGCTTGACAAGCCAGCTGGCAAACCGCCGTCGAG